>NW_024543226.1:1252500-1852500 GCF_018167655.1 Microtus oregoni
TTCTCAATAAAAAAAGAGAGAAAAGGTGGAGAATTATGTCAATGTCAGAATAAAATCTTGAATTTTGAGTGTCAGATCAAACAAAACTGGCAGAAAATAATGACAATGTTTTATTCCATTTCCTTTGAGATTAACTTAATTATGTTACTATAATTTACTCTCAAGTTAGGGGATCCTCCCTTTGTCTTTTAAGTTAATTATTGACATACATATGTGCATATAGTCTTTTTATTAAACTTTTAATTCATTTTAGGTATGTACTACAATCTCCCCATTTCCCCTCCTTCCTTTTCCTCCCCCACCTCGCTTCTATCACCCCCTATCCACTCCTCTTCTGTCTCCATTCAGAAAGGGGCAGTTCTCCCATGGGTGTCAACAAAGCAGGGCACATCAAACTGAGGTAGGACCAAGCTCCTCCCCTCTGCATCAAGGCTTAACCAGGCATCCCACCATAGGGAATAGGTTCCAAAAAGCCATCTCATGGGCTAGTAACAGGTCCTGGTTCCACTGCTATGGTGCCCCACAAAAGACCAGGTTATACAACTGTCTCCCCCACATGTATAGTGTGGGTTTTATTTGTTTGTATTTCATTTTTCTTCAAAGACAGGTAAAAATTTGCTCTAACAATAGTGCAGAGAGTGCTTCTTTTCTCCCTATGTGATAACCTTCTGTTCTCCTTATGTCTTTCCCATGAAAGAATCTGTAAAGACATTGTTAGCCCCTAGTGATTGGTCCTGTTTATGCCAGTGACTCCACTGAGCACTGAAATTAATCATCCCAAACACATAGGATTTTACAACCAAGTTCCAACTACTGTCTCTCTTCCAAGCTTCTTCTGATGATCTAACTACTGTTTTGGTTTTCGTATGGGCCTGCATTTGTCCAAAAGAATACTGTGAAGTTTAGTGCCCTTCTAGGGTCGACTTCTTTTGCAGGTACCCTTCCCTCTGAGGCCAGACATCCAGTATATTTAAATAGGCTTGGGTCATTTTACAGCTTATTTCCCTCTTCTTGTATCTTTCTGAATTTCTGCCTCCTCATGACTCATACTTATGCCATCAATTTCTCAGTTTTCATCCAAAAATATCTTCCTGTGTTTTCTCTGAGACTTCTGACGTCTGTTTTTATCCCTGGGCTCCTAATGAATCTTTTGGACATAACTGAGATTTTGCTCAATAAATCCAAGTGCCTTTCACCACTGCCACTATCGGAATCTTGCTGGGTTTTAGTTGGAGAAGCAAGACCAAGGTTCTGTGGCAAGGCACAGAGTATTTATTTTTCATCTTTAGTCCTACAGTTGAATAGTGATCAGTTGCTCGTATTTTCTATTAATTGTCAGCTTGTGTCCCTATTTCTAAATAACTAGGGGGAGTATTAGAGTTCTTAGGGATTTAGTTATTCTTGCTATTGGTTTTCTTTTTAAAAAGGAATCACTGGTGGCAAACATAAGACCAGTTTCATTAAGCTGTTTAGAAATTGCTCATATTTGGAACTGGGGAGACAGCTCAGTTGGTAGAATGCCTGCCAGACAAGCATATGCATCTGAGTTTAATCCCCAGAACCCGAATTTTAAAAGAGAGCATGGCAGTACACTCTTGTAATCCCGGGCTCAGAGAGGTAAAGCAGTGATAGGCAGATCCCTGGAGCTCCCTGCCCAGCCATCCCAGTCTGCTTGATGCTATTTGAACCAATGAGAGACCATGTTGCAAAGAAAAGGAGGAAGGCACTC
The DNA here is from genome assembly GCF_018167655.1 of Microtus oregoni. Taxonomy (NCBI): domain Eukaryota; kingdom Metazoa; phylum Chordata; class Mammalia; order Rodentia; family Cricetidae; genus Microtus; species Microtus oregoni. Next base: position 1,254,230 of record NW_024543226.1, read on the forward strand.
AAAGAATGACACTCAAGGTAAGGTTGCCCTCTGGTCTCCACACTGAAATAGAACATTCACACATACATACACACAAGCACACACATGTAAACACACACACATACATATAGAAAATGGTCATAGTTTCCTACTCAGAAGAAACAGCGTTTGGGCAAGTATCACTAAGCTTTCCAGGTAGATTTTTTTTTAATTCACTGTTCTCTCCCAAGACCTTCATCACTGGTCCCCTGTCATCCTGCGTGCTATTTTTTCTTGCACAAGCCCTTTCTCTCCCAGGAAAGCTGGGCATTTTGACAAGACTGATTTCATGCAGCTGTTATGCAAAAGCTGCTCCGGAATGTCAGTGTTGAATGTCAGAAGACTGGTTTTTATTACCGAGCTGTGGGTGCAGCAGTCATCCGTAACCCTCACCCTATCCTTGGCCGTTTCTTCCAGAGAACAGACCAGCTTTTCTCTTAACATTTTCCACTTTCAATGTCTGCGGTTAGTAAGGCACTGTGGGATCTTGGGCGACTTTTCAAGGACTCTTTATCCAAGCAGTTTCACATTGGAAAATCTTACGTGAGGTTCGACCCCCCACACAGCTCGCATCTTGATGAGACCACGTGCACTGCTCCTGCATCTGATTTCCATAGTCTAGAGGATTTGCACTTCTGTATCTAGTTCATTTTTGGAAGCAAATGTCTTTCAGTACACTTTATATTCTCACCAAGGTATGCTGTCAATCTTTTAACATGTCACATATAATCTATCTGGAAACACTGCCACGTAGATTGAAGAGAACCAGAAAGGAACTTGCAGCATGCTGAGTGTGTTACACATTATAAAACATGGGGTTTTTATTTAAAAACTTTAATGACTTCTGATGACAATATAGAATCACTTTTTAAATGTTTATTATACAAATAGCTTCTTTCATTGAAGACTATATAGAAAACAGTAAATATCATTGTTATATATGATAACTAATATATAGTGCAATAATACAAATAAATTAACATAACAATTTTTCGGAGTATATAATTCTGTTTCATTCTTTCAAAAATATATACATATATTGGACAAGGAATGCTTTTTGTGAAATTACCAGTATTAAACGTGCTTAATCACCAGGTATAGATAATCAAAGTAGTTATTAATTTTTAAGCATTTAAAGAGGTAAAACATACATTTTGCACATAAGGAAATATTTAACAAACATATAAAATTATGTGTATATATATATATATATACATACATGTATGTACATGGGGTTAAACATGAAAGAGTTGGCTCCTTTCTTCCTTGTGGGTCCCTGGTAGGGAACTCACATCATCAGCCTTGGTAGCAAGCACATTTACCTACTGAGCCACCTCTTAGGTCCTCTAGAATCATCAAAAAGAATATTTTATTGTGTATAATACAAATAAGCCAGTGATTCAGAAACTGGGAAACATCTTCATAGTAGAGATGCATGTAAGGGACCCGTGTTTCCTCCAACATAACATAATTTATAAATATATGTTTCACAGCTGGGCATAGTTGTGAATACCTTTAATTCTAGCACTTAGGAGGCCGAAGCCACCCTGATCTACAGAGCAAGTTCTAGGACAGCCAGGACTACACAGAGAAACCCTATCTTCAAAACAAAACTAACAAACAAACAAAAACTATATTTCACTAATTTGGGGGTGTTTATATAGATCTAAATATATATTAATTTACAAGACAAGGACAACTTGGTTGTGAAAAGCTTTCCCTGCTTAAAATATCTTGAGAAGATTATTTTTAATTAATGAAAATTTCTTCATGGGACTTTAGATGCCTGGGATATTACATCATTTTAAAGAATTGTACTGAAATAGAGCTGTCCTTCCTACACACACAGATTTCATCATTCCCAGTTTCTCACTATATTCTTTAATATTTCACTATCCCAGCTTTCCGGTGTTGTATTTATTACTACAATTAATTTTTATGATCATGTATTTTTGTAAAAAATGGGATTCTTAAGGGTAAATTTCTACAAGCACAATTTCTGAATCGCATACTGTAAATATATTTAAATGTATCATATCACACCAGTCTATCTTCCAGATTAAAAAAAATGCAGCATTTTACATGCCTACCACACAATTATTAAAATATCTTGTCAATATTTTGCCAAATCCCTCATGGTGCCTAGAGTCAATTATATTTCTCATCTTTGTCTGATAACGATGAAAAGTAGTTTTATTTTCATTTATGCTTTTTGCGTAATTAATGTCATTTTACAGATCTTTACTGATTTCTTTCTCTAAATGTTTTGTTCAAAGCATAGTTCTTATCCAGGATGAGATTTTATGAATCTGTAAAGAAAGCTCAGAAGCAGCTGGAGGAAGTGGCCGCTGGTGCACAGCAGCATGCTTTCCAGACTGTGAGCTTTATGTGCAGCTGCAGTACTTGAAATGCAAATGTAAAGGGACTTGGCCCTCTAAGTGCTTGGTTAGATTAAGTGCTGAATGTGGATGAGTTGTCAACAAATTGGAGTAAGTGCATAGTAGATAGTTTAGACTTGAAAGCCATATGTTTCATTTAGTTCATCGCATGACGGGCAGACTGAAATTGAACTCTTGGACACTAAATCAGAGAAAAGTTAGAATAAATTTTCGTAAATACTTCTCCGAATGGAGTTCCAATCACCAAAGTGAGGAAGGGGTGGCATCTTTTGCTGATGTTTGAATAGGTTGTCATACAGAAAGAAGAGTACTAAAGAAGACTCGCGGCAGGCTGTAAGTCCATTCTTCCCTTGCTTTGAAAAGCTCACATGGGCATGTTTTCTTAACAAATTTATTTCAGGAAGAAGCTTTTCTGAAGACAGTAACACTGACAAACATGGAAGTCTTGCAGCAAATCTCTACATTTGAATGCACTTGCTGCCTTCATAAATGTGGCTCAAATTGCCCAAATCATGGCCCTCCAGGAGCAACAGAATCAGTGCAGGCAACATGGACTCTACCACCCTGGTTACCTTAGTTCCACCTCCTCCCCTATAACCCCTGCTTCCACCCCTACCTCTTTCTCTACTGGGGCTCCACCAAAATGTGCTTTCTATTTATCTGATTAAAAAGTGAAGAGAGCAGAAACTCCAATATGCTAGAGATTCTTAAGAACACAGTGTAAAGCCTCCATCAGCCGAGAGGTCTGCACAGGGCAGTGGATGCTACTGACAATGCTGCCCACATGGTAGAGGCTCTGAAAGAAGTTTGTGTAGCAATATCTAAGCAACCTGGTATTAGAGTAAAATATTTGAGCTAGAAATAATTTGAGCAGGACTTACATAGGTTCTCACACTGTTTTGAAGCAGAGTTTACATAGGATGTTCACTGTTGAAGCTCAGTACTGCTTTCTGTTAGGGGGCAAGTGGGGGCCAAGAGGGCTGCTTACACCTCATTGCCACTCAGTGTTGAAGAGGCGAATGCACTTTTCAATTAATGGCAAATCAAATTATTGAATTAAATCACTACTTAAGTAGAAGCCAGAATGTATCATCTTTCTTTTCAGCTTAATAAATGGCCTTATAAAGATGACTTGTTGCTAAGTTAGCACTACTTCCGGTAATGTCAGCATAATGGAGTTTAATTTTTTTTCATATTGGTCAAAATATTCTTTATAATGAAACATTACTGAAAAGTGGGATAAATTTCCTGTAAGTTATTTATCATTAGTCAGAATGATGAATTACATTATGTGATATAAAACTCAGGTATAATGGTGCATATGTATGAATGTGTCATTATAAAACCCATTACTCTCTATGCTAACTTTAAAATCAATTTTAAAAATGGGCTACTAGGAAGATAGCACAGTCGGCAATGTCTTTTCTGCAAGCCTGAGGACCCGAGAACAATCACCAGCACCCACATAAATGGACCAGATGTGATGGTGCACACTTCTAATCTCAGTTCTAGAGAGGTAGATTCAAAATCTAGGACTTGAAAGAACTTGTTATAAACAATAATTTAATTGTTCAACAAATTTCCAGTTTCTGATATATTCAACTCTATTTAATGTTAGATCTCTGGGGCTCATTTACCAGGGAGTCTAGCCTACTTGGCAAGCTCTAGGCTGGTGAGAAACCCTCTCAAAAAAAAAAAGGTGGAGAGTGAAAGGGGTTGACACCTCCAATTGTCTTCATGCTTCCACATGCATAAGCGGTGATGTGTGCCTTCATTCATGTATAAAGTTGTGTAAACACAAAAACATGAATACACATGCACACACAAAAAGAAGAAAATAAAGAAATCAAGTAAAATAACTCTTTTGCTCTTACGATCAACTTTCTGGTGGAGGTCATAGGAAATCTTTATGCTTTAAATATATCAAGCCTCTGCCTTTGCTATAGGATTCAAATATTGTATGTTTTATTAGCATATGTCAGTTATACATAATAATGAGTTTCAGGATGACATTTTCATACATGTATATAATGTATTTTAGTCATATTTTCTTTTTATTTATTTATTTATTAAAGATTTCTGCCTCCTCCCCACCACCGCCTCCCATTTCCCTCCCCCCCAATCAAGTCCCCCTCCCTCGTCAGCCCAAAGAGCAATCAGGGTTCCTTGCCCTGTGGGACGTCCAAGGACCACCCACCTCCATCCAGGTCTAGTAAGGTGAGCATCCAAACTGCCTAGGCTCCCGCAAAGCCAGAACGTGCAGTAGGACCAAAAACCCATTGCCATTGTTCTTGAGTTCTCAGTATTCCTCATTGTCCTCTATGTTCAGAGAGTCCGGTTTTATCCCATGCTTTTTCAGACCCAGGCCAGCTGGCCTTGGTGAGTTCCCGATAGAACATCCCCATTGTCTCAGTGTGTCATATTTTATTATACTACTCTCCCTTGATCCCTTTTCACTCCCTTTATTTTTTTTATCTTCTTAACCAGATCCCTTCTACTTTCATGTCTTTTATTGGCGACCCAATGAGTCTCATGAGGAGTGTTTACCTGAGCATAGGTGACAGCTTGTTTACTGGAGTGTGGACGCCTTATCTGTAGCTACACCACCACAAGAAAGGGTCTCTTCCTCCCCCATCAACCATCACTCATATGTAAATCCTCAAGCAGCCCTCTTTCTTCCCCAACAGGGTGATGGCAGGCCTGATATATTTTTTAATTTGATTTGTTCTTCTTTCATGATTTCATGCATGCGTGTAATGTATTTTGGTCATTTTCACTCCATTACCTTTCCTCATATCCCTATCACTCCTACATTACCCCTTACCAAAGAGTTCTTACCAAAGAGTTCTCATAGTGTTGACTAAGGTTTCTGTCTCGTCCGGTTATGCAGCCATTCAGTCTCAAAGAAACACACAGAGGCTTATGTTAATTACAAACTGTTGACCTATTAGCTCAGGCTTCTTATTAACTCTTATATTTTACATTAACCCATAATTCTTTTCTGTGTTAGCCACGTGTCTTGGCACCTTTATCAGTGAGGCATTCTCATCTTCCTTCCTCTGTGTCTGGGTGACAACTACAGACTCAGTCTTTCCTCTTCCCATAATTCTCCTGTTCTGGTTACCCCACCTATACTTCCTGCCTGGCTACTAGCCAATCAGCATTTTATTAAGCCATATAAGTGACAAATATTTATAGGGTACAAGATTATTGTCCACAGCATCATAGTGTTGCCGTACCTTTTGGTTTGCTTTGGAGGTGGGCAACGACTAAGTTTAATTGGATTTGCTTGAATAAACACGGGTGGCATCTTATTTACTAGAACATACACAACTTCCCAGTGTCGGTACCACTGAAAATAAATGACTCTCCCTTCCCTAGCAATCACTAAGTGCCAACCACTCCTCCAGGAGGGATGGGGCTTCATGAGTCCCTCTTTCACCTGTGATGAAATGTTTACAAAGCCCATCTTGGGCAGGCCTTAAGCAGGAAACTGCAACTGCTCAAGTTCATGACTGTAAAGGCCTTGTCATGTCATACCACACCATGCCTAGAAGTCAGTATTCCACAATAGTGCCCCTTTTCCTCCAGCTCTTACATTCTTTTCTCTTGTTCTTTTTGACGTTGCCTATGACCTAGAAAGACTGATACAGATATGCTGTGCATGGCTTGGGAGTCAAGTGTCATTTAGTCTTAATACTTTGACCAGTTATGAATCACACGCTGCCAAAAGAAGCTTCTCTGAACAGAGCTAACAGCAATGCTAATCTATTGGGAACAGACATAAACATTCAGAAAGAAATTTAACAAGCATATTGTGTTCAATTAGTAAAACAACAGCAACTTCCCTACTAAGGCCTATGACCTCACCAGTCACAAGCTTTTGGACAGGTTTACGGTGCAAGATAGGAATCTCTTCCTATGGAAATGGTCTTGGAGCCAACAGAACATAGTTGTTTACATACCAGCAGACTTGTTGCTGTGGCAGCAGTAGGCTCATCTTGCATGAGTGGCCAGGGTTGTTAAACATGGGGTCTATAGTTGAATAAGACTGTTGTTAACAACTCTTCCCCAGAAGCCTGCAGTGCCCCTTTTGGAACTTTGAGAACTAGTTTGCCAGAAAGACAATTCCTGCTCAGATCCACTGTCATTTCTCTATGGCTGACTACCAAGTGTCTTCAGTAAATATGGTCTCACTGTGTATTTCTGGTAGGTAACCAATAGCAACAGCAATTGTCTGTATTGTTTTGGGGGCAGCAGTTGGTTTATTACTTAAACCAACAACTCATAGTAAGGCAATCCAACTCTAGCACTAGGGCTTTCATTTAATAATTTAAGCCTTCTGATAACAATATTCTCCACCCACACTAGGTACTGCCATTGAAATTTGCTCTTTAATTTAATTTTGTATTTGTTTGTAAAATATTAGATTTCCTTATGGCTTTTTCATACAACAATACTTTTGGCTAGCTCTTTCCCTTCCTCATCACTTCACTCTCCTCTCACACAGCCCCTTGCTCCCTTTCCCACTTTAACCTTTAACCCACTCCATTCATCCTCCCAGTTTTGTATCACATACCTTCTGTTATCCTCCATTGGTCTCTTTCTAGTTGCCTGGACTCTATATGCACCTCACTCCCACCTAGATTATGCATATTTACAACTATAAAATAGGATTTACATATGAAAGACAACATGCAGTATTTGTCTTTCTAGCCCTGGATTACCTTAGGTAATGTATCTTCCAGTTTCGTTTTTCTACAGATATCATGATTTCCTTTTTGTTTATAATTGAATAGTATTCCATTGTGCATATGTAACACATTTTCCTTATCCATTCATTGGTTGATGGATATCTAGGCTATAGCGACTAGAAGGACAATGAACATGGACACGATGTGCAGGTATCTCTGTTGTCGGCTAGAGAGGTGACCTTTGGGTACATGTCCAGAAGTGGTGCAGCTAAGTCATATGAAAGTTTATTTTTAGGTTTTTGAGAAATCTCTATACTGATTTCCATAGTGGCTAAGATGGAAATGTATTATTTCTGTTTCTCATATGCTTTTAATGGTAGTTTAAGCAAAACAGAAACTTTTTTATTTCAGATTATAAAACAAATTCATTGAGAAATATTTAATGATACACTGGCATGTATTTAGCAGCAATGTTATCAATAAAAGTCATATTTATAAAAGCTATATATAATATGTTTTTGTATGTTATAGCTGTATAAACTCTGTCATACTTCACTAATCCCTATATGAAAGTGCAGCTAAGGGCTTGTGAGATGCCACAGCGATTAAATGCACTCGATGGCAAGCCTGGTGGCCTGAGTTCAATCCCAGGGACTCACACGGTGGATAGAACTGGCTCCTGTAAGTTGTCCTATGATCTCTGCACACATGTTGTGGCACCTGAGTGGCCTTCCCAACAAACAAGTAAAAATATAACTTTTAAATGTTTAAAGTGCAACTATACTCAAACATTTTGTGACCAGAGTGAGAACCGCTGATGTCTGCACTAATTTCTTGACAGTTATTGAGATTTAGAATCATATTTGACATTAATTTGCTGTTCAATCATCTATACTCTACTTTTATAAGATTTGGTATCTTGATCAGCATAATGGGAATAAAAATGCCTATTTCAAAAATTGCAATGAGAATAAATTATTGAATGTAGGCGTCCCACACATGTTAGGACCATCAGAAATGTTAGCTAGCTTCCTTCTTTTACGGCACTTTTCGTCTTTTCTAAGGTCCTGTACCTATTTGAAAACTGGAGTTTATCCACTTAATATGGAGCAAAGATCCAGGTTTCTGGGCACAAATGGCATAATTGTGACTCTACAATCTATGTCAAAAGATGATTCTTCATTCATCAACAACTATCATGCATGGTAGGCATGATTTTAGGTGCTAGAAATACAGCACTGGATAAAAGGGAAAAACATATGCTGTTTTGGGAGCCCACATTCTAATTTGGAAAGTATGCAGTAAACACATAACTATTTACTACATTATAGAATTGGACACATTAATGTGGTAGTTCAATGAATGAGCTATGGTTTGGGAGCACAAAGTTTTTCTGAAATAATTATAGCACTCTAGAAAAACCATGATCTAATACACAAATGGAGTTGTATGATAACAGTGTCCAGATATCTAAACTCAGTAAAGAATATCCATGTCCCTTATTTTTACTGTCTTTAAAAGCAGATTTATTTATTTGTTTGTTTGCTTATTCATTCATTCATTCATTCAATCAATCATTCATTCATTAATTTTGGTTTTTCGAGACAGGGTTTCTCTATGTAATAGTCCTGGCTTGCTTTGTAGACCAGACTGGCCTTGAACTCACAGAGATCTGCCTGCCTCTGCCTCCCGAGTGCTAGAATTAAAGGCATGCACCACAACCACCTGGATTAAAGGCATGTGCCACCATTGCCTGGATTAAAGGCATGTGCTACTACAACCAAGCTTATTTTTATATTTTAATTTATTTATATTAATTAATATTAATTTAAGTATATTTTAAATTTTGTGTTGGGGTGCACACATGTGAGTGCAGGTGCCAGTGGAATCCAGATAAAGGCATCGGATGCCCTGAAACTGGAATTACAAGTGGTTGTGAGCTGTTCAATGTGGGTGCTAGGAACTGAACTTGGGTCATCTGCCAGAACAGGAACTGTTCTTAAATGCTGAGCCATCTTCTGCTCCTTATTTTTACTAATATTCTGGGTATATTTAGCTACTATTTATTATACCAAAACATTTACTCCATGCATACCATGTACAAAGATGGGAACAAAGTAGACATTTCTGTATGCTGCTTTTCAGCTTCTAAGTTGGGTATGAAAATTAAAATAAATATTTAAAAATAAAAGCAATAAGGAATGGAGAGGTTTCTCAGAAGTTAGGAGCACTTTTTTTCTGTTTGAGAGGACCTGGGTCAATTCCCATCTCTCATATGGTGCTTCACAACCATCCATAAATCCAGATCCAGGGAATATAACACCCTCTTCTGACCTATGTAGGCACCCACCAATATATGCGGATAAGACACACCCATACATATAAAATAAAATAAATATTCTAAAAAATTAAAAGCAAATAAAAACTAGACATAAACAAAATACTCTGAAAATGCAAAACAGGGAAATAGCAAAAGCAATTTGGGGCTAGTTTATCTCCGAATATCAGCATACTATTCTCTAACAATGAGAGTTCTATTACAATCTGAATGTCAAATGAGTATCTGGAAGAAGAAAGAAAACAGAAGGAACAATTACACAAAGACCATAAGGTCTGAAAATAAGAAAGGCCTGTAGGCTTGTGTGTAGAGAAAATAAAGAAAAGAAACAAATCAAAGCAGCAATTATTAGTGAGAGTTGTAGCATTCATTATTTCTTTTCTATAAATTGTTGTCTAAACTTGTCATGGTTACTGTCTTATGGATAATAGCAGATTACTTTCACAATTGTAAAACTCTAAAGCATATTAATAATAAGATATAGGAAATGTATTCTGAAAGAAAAAGAAAAGCTCTGAAGTCAAACCCATGATATAAATTTAACTATGCTAATTTCTGAGTATTGGCCCAGGACAAGTCCCCTAAACCCTCTTTGAGCATCTGTTTTGCAACATGAAAAATGGGATAATAGTCTTGGTAGTATACAAGTTATCCTAGAATAGCACTCTGACTAGACCTCTAACTCTAGTGCTTAAAAATCATGTAGTCATAAGTAACTTTTTCCATCTCCTCTGTGGTGGTTTGAATGACAATGTCCCACAAAGGGACATTTGGTCCCCAGTTGGTTGTACTCTTTGGGGAAGCTCATGAGGCATGGTCTTGCTATAGGAAGCCACAGGAGGAAAACATTTATTCCTAGTTTGCTTTTTCTTTCCTGTTTGTGTTTCAAGCTGTAAGCTTTTAGATTCCAGCTTTAACCATCATCCTTCAGTTCTATCATTAAGGACGCTTACCCCATGGAACCATAAGCCCCAAATAAACCATTCTCTCTATAAGTTTCCTTTGTCATGGTGTTTTATCTCAGCAATAAAAAAGTAACTACTACATCCTCAAAGATTTCGTTTCTTCATCTATTAAAAGAAGTATAATAACATCAACCTCCCAGGATTGTCCAAGGTTATATGAGACATTGGATATAAAATGACATCACAACAGTACTGTAGCCACACACTAAAAGAAAGATTAAAAATGAGGGAATGGTCGAGATTTTCTTCAAACTTTGATTTCTTCCCCAGACTTACATATAACCACATATTTCTGTATAACTAAAATTACTGTTTTGTAGTACCAAAATATTTTAATTCTAGCTCTACAAATTCATTTCAGAGATGCTCACACAAGGTACATTAATGTTTATCATGACATTGTAATAGCAAACTTTTATAAACAGCAAGTATTACAGGAGAACTCCATAAATTATAGTAAACTCTTCCTATGAAAAAATGCTGAAGCACTTAAGAGAAATGAAGAAGAACCATGTAAACTAATTATACTGCAATCTAAGACATTAAGGAAAAAGGGATTTGTGAATAATTAGATTTTTCACTAAAATTACCATTGCATGCTATATGTTAATTTTGCCCTAGGAAAAAGTCCTAAGATAATAAACATTTATATATTAGCAAGTCTGCTGTTCAGGAAATGGAATTATAGAGGTATTCCATCTCTGTTGTAGTGTTTCAAATGAGTAATGTTCCCCATATGCTAAGGCATTTAAATGTTTGGTCCTCAGTTGTTGACACTGTTTGGGGGAGGTTAGGAGTCACAGCTTTGCTGGAGGAAGTATTGCCACTGAAGACAGGTGTTCACAGAGGTTTATGTCCCTCCTGGTCCTGCAGCCATTCAGTCCCAAAGAAACACACAGAGATCTACATTAATCATAAACTGTTTGGCCTATTATCTCAGGCTTCTTATTAACTAATTGTTACATCTTAAATTAACCCACTATTCTTATCTATGTTAGCCATGTGGCTTGGTACCTTTTATCAGTGAGGCCTTCTCATCTTGCTTCCTCTGCGTCTCCGTTCCTCTGTGTCAACTGCAGACTGAGTCTTTCCTCACTCCAGAATTCACCTGTTCTCATTGCCCCACTTCTACTTCCTGCCTAGACACCCTGACTATACTTTCTGCCTAGCTTCTGGCCTATCAGCATTTATTTAAATACAAGTGACAAATCTTTACAAAGTACAAGACCATTCTCCCACAGCAGATGGGCTTTGAGGGTGCATAACCTTGCCATCCTGCAAGTTTTCTGCCCTCTCTCTGTTGCATGCCTCTGCTTCCTACCCTGCTACCATGCCTGCTGCTGTTGCCATGCTTCTCTGCCATGATGAACTATTATTCTCCTGGAATCTGAAGCCAAAATAAACTCTTTCTTCTGTAAATTGCTTTTAATTGTGGTGTTTTAATTTCTTCAACAGAACAGCAACTAATACAGAAGTATTGCATGTTTCTAAAGTATGCATATTATTTTGAAGTATCATTACATATTTTAGCTTTTGTACTTGATTAATAATCAAGGTATTTTTTCACATGCACTCATTTTTCTCCTTTTACAAAAGTATTTTCACGGCTGGCAAGATGTCTCAAAGGATAAAGATGCCTGCTGTCAAGCCTGAAGACCCGAGTTTGATCCCTAGGACCCACATTGCAGTAGGAGAGAGCCAATTCCTGCAAGGTGTCCTCTAACTTCCATGTGTTCCTTCCATAAAGAATAAATAAATATAACAAAAGTACTTCCACAGACTTCCTTAAATTTGTAAAAGTAAAATGAGTTATATGATAGAGCACAATATTTAGACATGATTAAATAAATGCAAATGAATTATTTTAATATGTTTAATTTGTAAACTCCATTAAAGGATAAGTGAATTCTTTGAACATCTACATTACAAAGAGTTGGACTTATTTTTCTGAAAGCAAAAGAGCTTCCCTTACATCTTGCATTTTTCTCTGAAAATTGAAATGATCTATTAAGTGTTTAGATTATATAATTTATCTTCTATAGACAAATAACATTTAGAGAGTTAGAAGGTAACTAAATGCTAGGAGAAATAGTTTAAGTGCAAAGATACTGCATTACTATTTGATTCAGCAACAATTAGGTCATTTATTACCTTGGTGTTGGTAATTTTATAGGACGGACAGCTGGTGATACAAAGCAGATGGCCAAGAAGGGCAGGCAAGCAAGTGGAATTAGAGATTATATGCAAGTCTTGCTAGTTATTTGTCTGGAAAGAGCAGAAGAGAAACAGGGCAACAGCTGGAGGGGGTGTGTGTAAGATAAATGGAGAGCTTGTTTATTTCATTGGGGTTTTGCCTTTTTAATGAGAGCAAATTGGTTATATTAAAGCCTAATATGAAAAGAGCTGGAGTAGAAACTACTTTGGAGATGGAAACAGAATAATTTATGGAATAAGGTCATAGAGGAGGTAGGAGAGAGAGGAATCCAAATCAAAGACGAAGAGTTTATCACTAAGGAGGAAAAGGTAGAAAAGGTCACAGTTTTGAGAAAAGTGGAGAAAGTCTAATAACTATCTTGAAAAAGGCAATAGTAAAACACAGAAGAAACACTGGGTGCTACCAAATTTTGAGACAAAATATTGTGGCTATGTGATTTGTTAAGGCACATTCAGAAATGACAATAGAGCAACTTTGATTGGTTTATTAGTTGATAGTATTTTTTACTTTCTCTTTTTTATTGATTTTTATTGAGCTCTACATTTTTCTCTGTTCCCCTCTCTGTCTCTCCCCTCCCCTTCAACCCTCTCCCAAGGTCCCCATGCTCCCAAATAAGGACAAAGAGGTAAGGTATTTGAAGAAATTGACTTACCAACAAAGAGGGCTGACATGAGCATAAAACAGAGCATAGAAAATTTTAATTTCTAAAAGTAGTCCAGGTGTTCTTACAGAATACGAGAAAATCTTTGCCAACTATACATAACATATATATGATGTTAATATCTAGCAGCTTTAAAGAACTCCAGGGGCTGGAGAATTGGCTCAACAGCTAAGAGCACTAACTGCCCTTCTGCAGGACTTGGGTTCAATTCCAGCTACACACCTTGCAGCTCAAAACTGTCTTTAACCACAGTTCTAGAGGATCCAAAGTCTTCACACCAATGCACATACAATAAAAGTAGATAAATTATTTTTAAAAAGAAACTCTAAATATTAAATACGAAAATCGTCCTATGAATAAATGGACCCATTAGTAGGATGTTTATTCTCAGAGGAATAAACATACATTGCAAAAAAATATTTGAAAGCGTGTCCAACATACTTTTTATATTTAATTTCATCCCAATCAAAATAGCTATCAAGGCAAATAATAATAATGAATGTTGCCAAGGATGTTAAGAAAAGAGAACACTTATTTACTGTTGGGAAGAATGCAAACTGGAGGAGCACTGTAAATGTCAGTATGGAGGTTCCTCAAAAAGTTAAAAATAGAACTATCACACAATACCATTTCTTGGCATATACTAAAAGGCTAAGTTAACGTACCACAGAAACAATCTAGATGCCCACCAATAACTAAATAGTTGAGAAAATGTACCGTCACACAATTGAGTTGTATTCATTGGTGAAGAAAAATGAAATAATACCATTTGTACAGTGGGAAAATGAATGGAACTGGAGATAATTACATTAAACAAAATAAACCAAGCTCAGAAAGGCATTATGTGGAACCTAGATGTGAACTCATACATACACACACATGCACACACACACACACACACACACACACCACACATGGTGGTCCGCTTTAATTGTCACTTTGACACAACACAGAATCACCTGGAAAGAGTCTCAGTGAACTCAGTGAAGGCTTATCTCCATTGGGTTGGCCTGTGGGCATGTCTGCAGGGGATTATCTTTAATTGGTTGGGAAGACCCAGCCCACTTTGGTTGTCACCATTCCCTAGGAAGACAGTCCTGAACTATGTAAGAGGGGAGTAATGGAGCTGAGCACAACTGAGCACGTAAATGAACTTGCATGAATTGATTTCTCTGTGCTCTTTACTGTGGGTTTCATATGACTAGCAGCTTGAGTACCTGTACATTTACTTCTCTATAATAATAGACTGTAACCAAGAACTGTGAGCTGTAAGTTAAAATAGGAGTGTGTGTGTGTGTGTGTGTGTGTGTGTGTGTGTGTGTGTGTGTGTGAGAGAGAGAGAGAGAGAGAGAGAGAGAGAGAGAGACAGAAACAGAGACAGAGACAGAGACAGATTATGACATGAAAATGGAAAGAGGATTGTAAAGGGTTCTAAAAGAAGAAGGGAGGGAGGAGAAGAAGAACCTGTAAGAGGGTAAGGGAATATAAATGTTATGAAAATAGAGGGAGAACCACTTGGTAAGAAAAGGGGGACCTGCAAGAAGGGGAAAACAGACATGTGGGACATAAGAGATGAGAGGAGAATAAAAACAAAATCAAATTTGATATATGTATTAAAACATAGCAATGAAACCCATTTCTTTGTATGCTAACAGAAGTATTTTTCAGGTTATTTGTTTCTTGTGTAAGAATGTTTTGCCTACACGTATGTATATGCAACATGCATGTGTCTGTTACCGTGAGAGTTTAGAAGAGGGCACCAAAAGCCCTGAAACAGGAGTTAAAGATGATTGTGAGTCACCGTGTGGATTCTGGAAACAGACTGGTTCCTCTGAAATAGTAACAGGTGCTCTTAACTGCTGAGCTATTTCTCTACTCACCTCTCCCAATTTAATTATTTTTTTTAAATATTAAAACAGTAATAAAAATGGTGAAACAGTACAAAAAAGGCAAAGAATAAATAAAATGTTGTACTTCTGAGTCAACAAGCAAAGCAAGCCTAAACTCTATAAATGTGTGAAATAGAATTTCTGTATGAAAATATGGATAGTAATATAGTTTAAATGACATTTCATATGCTGACATAATAAATAACAATTACTTTTTTAAAAAGCAACCAAACTCTTTTAAAAACCCAGTGAGGAGGCCTTCACAGTGGTTTGGTTAAAAAAGGTTGTTCTTTCAACACTAATGTGATAGGGATGAAGGCTGAGAGGAGCACGGAGATTCATGAGACGGAATCAGTGAGCCTTGGAATAAACTGCATATAAAGATGACTGTGAGAGAGGAGTCATAATTTCTGCCTTATAAAAATAGATGACACTGCCAGATCTTCACTGAGATAAGGAATCGGGAGACAGGTTGAGAACAGGAAAAAGCAGAGATGATGAATTTGGTTCGGGAACATCTTGAGTTTGAGACAATGTTAAGCTGTAAAATAGGCTGATCAAGTCTGAAACTCAGAGGATTCTGAAAGCTTGGGGAATAAAAATAAGATATTTGGTTTTAAGACGCATGGATGCTCTTAACCTAGGATTAATGAAAACTCACTTGGAAACTGATTGTACGAAATCATAACAATTTCACTTAGAAGTTTATCTTAAGAAAATAGGACATGGTGTGTGTGTGTGTGTGTGTGTGTGTGTGTGTGTGTGTGTGTGTGTGTGTGTCTGTGTGTCTGTGTGTCTGTGTATCTGTGTGTCTGCTTGTGTGTATGTGCATGTGTGTCTGTGTATCTGTGTGTCTGTTTGTGTGTGTGTGTGTGTACGTGCGTATAAATATAAGAACTTCATCTCTTCAAATCCCTAACTTCCTTATTTTGCCATGTACTTGAATTTAAGCAAGGATCACTACACAGTCAGAGAAGCAAGGCATCATAAAGTGTAAAAAAAAAAAAAGCTCTAGGCAGTTGAATAGTTGAATATATGACAAAATCACAATCACCACCACAGCCAACAACAGCAGGAAAAAATAAGAGAAGAGAGAAGCTAAATTCCACCTCACAGATTACATGACTGATTTTAATGGGAGAAAGGACTGTCTGTTATACAAAGGAAAAACCAAAGTCTATTTTCCCACCTGTTCTAACATAACACACAATACTTTTGTGAGTTCTTGTCAACAAAATGTGTGAAGATTTCTCCCACCCAAAACCAGTCCATTTTGCAATAAACACCACGACCTGAGTGTCCTCAAATTCAATCCACTCCTGACTAGCTGTAGCATCAGATGCCAGAGGTTGAGACTTTGGTCCCACTCCATTACCCTCACTTCAGAATCCCAAGTCCAGACCATGGCTTGTGACTGACCACTTGCAAATTGGAGGTTATGATAATCTCCTTGGCTATTAATTTGCAAAAGTGGCTCACAGAACTCAGAGAAACACTTAATTACATTTACTAGTCTGCCACAAAAAATAATTCAAAAGACACAGATGTCACAGATAGAAGATGTGGTGGTTATCTTGACAGCCAATTGATTGGACTGAAAAAAAATTAGTAATCGTACATGTTCGTGTATTTGTTAGAGCATTTCCAAAAAGATTAAATTAAGGGACAGAAAGCAAGCCTCAACTGTGAGTAATATCATGCAATTCATTGAAGGTCTGGATAGACTAAAAGGAGTAAAAGTAAAATGAAGCCAGCACATATGCACATATTTATATTCTTTCTCTCCCTCCCTCCTTCTACATTGCCCTCCATCCTTCCCTCTCTGCAGCTGCCTCCTTACCTTTCTCCCTTCCTCTCTTGCCTCTCTGCCTTCCTTAGCCACCATGATGTGATTTGCTTTGCCCTCACATGCTCTTTGCCATGATGGACTGAAACCTCTTAAGTGGTGTGCTAAAATAAATCATCCCTTCATTAAACTGATTTATTCATGTATTTTTTCACAATGACAACAGTCTGACTAACACAGAAGATATTCATAAGACTAGATGAAGTGAGAAGAAGTATAGGACTTCCTTGCCCTCCCCAAGTGACCCAACATCTGGGGACTCCATTTGATCCGCTTTTGGAAAGCTCACTAAAGTCTGTCATTGTTTTAAATGAAGGAATCACTTAATATCGTGATTGATTAAAAATGGACCCTGACGATCAATTCAAATTTCATCTCTTCCCCTCTCCTGCTAGTTGGAAAGTGAGGTTCAGTGTTCTATACCAGGTCTTTCTAGTAACCAGGCCTTATCCTTGGGCCACATAGAGAACCTCAGTCACAAGTCATGGAGCCAGTATACAAAAGATTCTTAACACTCTGAGGATTGCAAGGGTTCACAGACTCTAGATAAGGAAATGAGAACAAAAATATGTTTTGCAATATTGAAGCCCAAAAATGTTTTAAATATGTTGGTGATGCAAAGAGAGTGGAAAACTGTTGTTCTCCTCTACCCTCTGTGTGATTACACATAGCTTCACTTTTTAAAGGTGATTTTGGTGATATGTATTAAAATGGACAATGTGTGTGTAATTGGGGATAACAATTTCACATCTACAAATTTATCATATAAAAAGTCGACAGGCACAACTAAATATATTAAAATGTCAATTTTCATGATTTTTAAAAGTAAACTATTTTAAAAGATCCTAAAATAAATTCATTGCTGGTTGGTTACATGAAAAAGTATGCTTTCATGAGATTAGAATTATAGTTCAGTGTCTTAGTTAAGGTTTCTATTACTGTGAAGAGACATCATGACCACAGCAACTATTATAAGGAAATATTTAATTGGGGGCTGGTTTACGGTTCAGAAGTTTAGTTCATTATTGTCATGGCAGGAAACATGGTAGCATGCAGGCAGACATGGTACTTGACAGGTAGTTGAGAATTCTACATCTGGATTGGCAGGTCAGAGGAAGAAAGAGCAACACTGGGCTTGGCTTGAGATTCTGAAACCCAGCCCAGCTCCAGAGACACACTTCCTCCAACAAGGCGACACGTACTCCAACAAAGCCACACTTCTAAATAGTGCCACTCTCTATGAGCCTATGAGGACCTTTTTCATTCAAACAACCACATTCAGTAATAGAATTCTTCTCTGGAGTCTTAGAGTTTCTACTACTGTGAAAAGACACCATGACCATAAACAACTTGGAGAGGAAATGGTTTCTTTCAACTAACAACTCTCAGCTCACACTTCATCACTGAGGGAAGTCAGGGAAGGAACTCAAGGTAAGAACCTAGAGGCAGAAACAGATTCAGAGGCCATGGAGGAATGCTGCTTGCCAACTTGTTCCCTATGGCTTTCTCCACCTGTTTTCTTACACCATCCAGGGCCACCTGCCTAGGGGTAGCACTACCCACCATAATCTGGGACCCTCACCTCACTCATCAATCAAGAGAATGTACCACAGGCTTACTCACCAGGTGATCTGGTAAGGTCATCTTCTCAGTTGAGGTTTCCTCTCAAGTGGCTCCAGTTTGTTTCAAGTTGACAGAAAACCAGCCAGCATACCTGGCTTACATGTACCCTGGAAACGATCCTCCACACCAAAAATGAATATATGTTCACTCAGTATAATTCTCTGAGTTGTTTAAAGAAAATTAGGTAAACATATATGTACTGCCATGGAAAACCATCTGTGTGGCTGACTTTTTGTTTGTTTGTTTAGAAGGTTGGTTGGTTGGTAGGTTAAGATTAATATCATTTGATTTTTGAACAGGGCCTTACTATATAGCCCTGACTGACTCGGATCTCAGTCAGGATGGCCTCAAAACTGTGATGATGCTTTTGTCTCTGCCTACCAAGAGCTAGGATTCTAGGCACCAACAGTTATACCTTGCTCAAAAGAAGTTGAAAACAACATACCAGATGAGATCTTATATTTTGACAAAAAAGTTCCTGAAAGAATAGACACCATCAACTGAATTGACAGGACATAGAAAAGCATGGAAATTTTACTTTCCAACTTAAACAATTTTGTGTCATTTGAATATTTGCAACAACCCCATAAAACTTGTAACCAAAAAGAAACTAGTTAACATTTCAAAATTTGGAGATTTTATTAAATGTTGAGTGATTCATAAAATGATGTCATATATTGATCAATGTGAAATACACTCACAGTTCATTTCTGAGTGAAAACAGCGGTATGCAAATATTAAAAGCATAGGCTAGATCTAAGAAAACATAAGCTAAGTAATATGCTTTGGCATGATGACTTGAAAAATTTGGAAATTAAAATATAATTTTCCCGCTGTAGTTTCCCTCTTCCAACCTTTTTCATGTACCTGTCAAGTTCACAGCCTCTGTTTCTTTAATTGTTGCTACACACACACACACACACACACACACACACACACTCCTAAATATATAAATGTAACCAGCTCAGTCCATATAATGTTATTTGTATGTCTATGATTTGGGGGTTAACGTTTTGTGATTGGATAGCCAATTAGTGTGCTCTTCCCTAGGGAAGACTGTTTCTCCCTGCTCTCAGCACTCCTTAGTGGCCTGTAGCTCTTTGTCTGGGATTGAGTCCCCATAAGACGTCCCCTTCCATGTTAGCCTGGCTATTGGTGTTATCATGTTTAGGTCTTGTTTAGGCAGTCATTTTGATGAGGCTTCATGGGTGTAGTTTCTCTGGCTTTTCTAGGAGACACAATATCACAACAAACTTACTGTCATTTCTAAAGAGTGTATAGTGAGTGTGTCTGCAATGAAAATTTCCAAAGTTATGCATTCTAAGCTAGAAAGGGAAAATAATTCTGCTGCCTTGATAACTAAGGGAAATTCAGGAAATTTCCTTTTAAGCTATAAAATTTTACAATATCTGATTTCTTTTACAAAGGCTTTGATTGGGCATAGTGGCTCATACCTCTAACCCAGCACTCTGAGACAGAAAGACTGAACAAATTCAAGGACAGCCTGGGCTACAATGTAAGACCTTGCCTTCAAAAACTGCCCTATAGAATTCTAAGTAATTTCTATCTTCTGTTTGTTTTTTTTTTCTGCCTCATATAGATTTTTCAACAATCAATAATAATATAAACAGAAAAAAACAGTCACATGAATAGAGTCCCATTCAGTGAGGGTGAAGATTGTGTGGGATTGGAACAGCTCCCTGCCTGCTCCGGGCTAACATTGGCAGTTGTTTCTAACACAACTCATGTGTATTTCTGACATGGACTGGAGAGAAATACACAGAAAGAAGGAAAAAAAATGACTGGAAGTTGGGTGAAGTTGCCACACACCTTTAATCCCAATACTCAGTAGGCAGAGGTAGACAGATCTCGGTAAGTTTGAGGCCAGGTCTACAGAGCAATTTCCAGGACAGCCGGAATTCTTAGAAAAAGAAACCCTGACAAAAAAAAAAGGAGATGACTGGAAAAGAAAAGAGTGGAAGCAAAGAAAGTTTTGAAAGTTTTGCCTAGCTGACTAGAGACAAGGCTGACTGGCATGGAGAAAGTTCTGTGCATCTCAACTGCTGCCAGTGTGATGTGGGGGTGTCATATATCAATCTGTTGATTTCACTGCTTAAGTAATAAAGAAACTGCTTGGCCCTGATAGGTTAAAACATAGGTGGGTGGAGTAAACAGAACAGAATGCTGGGAGAAAGAGGAAGTGAGCTCAGATGCCTAGCTCTCCTCTCTGGGGCAGAGGACATGCTCCCCTCTCCTGGGCAGATGCCATGAAGCAAGCCGCCAGATCAGACATGCTGAATCTTTCCCAGTAAGACCGGTGCTACACAGTTTATTAGAGATGGGTTGATCGGGATATCAGAATTAGCCAGTAAGGGCTAGAGCTAATGGGCCAAGTAGTGTTTAAATGAATACAGCTTGTGTGTCGTTATTTCTGGTGCAAAGCTAGCCTTTCAGGAGCCGGGTGGGATGAAAAGCAGGCCCGCAGCTCTCTCAACACCAGTGTGCTTTCTGAGCCACATACAATTCTGGAAAGTTCTGTCGGCAAGTTAGGACAGTAACTACTCCTCGCTTCTTTCCTCCTCCTTTCTACCCTCCCTGCATGTCTATTCTGTGATATTCAGGCTGTCAGTCATTCTCACTATAGATTCTAAATAAATGTTCTAATCAAATTTGTAAATGTTTCTCGATGTATGTATATATATATATATAATGATAAATATATATATATATATATATATATCATTAGCACAAGGAAAAACAAAGCAATAAAAGATATTTTCTAAATGAGCAATGAGCCAGGTTGTACATAGACATTCAAATTTTCTTTAACTATGTGCAGATGCCAAAAGGGGAAAACATGAACATTGCTCAGTTAATTGACAGGAAACAAAAATAAAGGCACCTAGTTCACTGTCTGGTGTGTAATAATTGTTTTGCTTAATTAAGTATTAGCCTAAATGTTTCCTTGTGCATAAACAGTCGATTTTTCAAACAACTGGCTAAATCACAGCATAGAGAGTATTAGACGCATAACAACCAAAAGGAAAGAACTACCCTTGTATACATTAGATAGAGGTATCACTGTATATCTGTAATGTACAGTGCATTGTCTAATGTACTTGGTTTGGAAAACATCCTCATCCACATTGTCTAATGTACTTGGTTGGGAAAACATCCTCATTCACATCCTGTAGAATTGGGGTGGTTTTTTATTCTTTTAGGACATGCACAGGAATAGGAAGTCTGTGTTGTGTTTGGCTATTGGAACATTAATGTCTTGTATGATCACAAGATCAATAGTAGACAAAGCACGAGAGTGAAAGTCAGGCGATATTACCAGGCCCTTTAGTCCTTGATAATGTCAATATTTTATTACTATGGAAAGTCCCTCATGTGGAAATTTGTTCCTGTAATTCATTTTATTACATGCTGTTCACAAGGCTTCTTCTTATAATTAAAAGGCATATATCTAGTGCTTAAGAGAATAAGAAGAGCTACATCACATTGCAAAAAATTAATTGCATCTATAAAAATGTCAATAGAATAAGAATTCCCAAGACTCCGGCAATGTGATGCTTTTCAAGCATCACTTGTTAACCATGTTAATGACTAGGTAACCATGACAATTATTAGGTCTTTGACACCAACCCACGCTCTTCATCACTAAAGTGTGCTGCCTTTTAGTGGGCGTGCCTGAAGAGCCTCTATTGCCAGGCTCTGGCCAATAGAACTGGATAAACAACTTAGAAGTGATAAAAAGGTAAGTATCTCCACTAAAATATAGAAACACCAAGGGCTCTCTCAGACCTAATGAATACAGAATATCAGGATGACAGCTTCCTAGCCCCCCTCACCCTCAATAACACACACACTAAGCACAAAATGTCCTCCTTTTCCTCATCATAAGATAAGCATTTGACCTCTCCTATCTGAGAATCTTGATTGCCTTAGTTCTCCCTTCCATTTGCAAAGTCTGGCAATTTTCCAGCTAGCTGATCCACCCTTGGGGGCCTGAAAGATGCCATCCTACATCTGATTTCACAGCACAGACTTCACAGCCTAACTCCAGACTCAGGGGACCTACATTCACAGTGGAACTCCATCAGAATATTCCAGTTCCTACAGCTCAGCTTTACTTCGCTTATGTTTCCCCCTCCTCTTCTGCTTGACTCTTCCTCCTCCTCTTCCTCCAAGGATTCTCATTTAAAGGAAGGCCACCAAGAACTCATTCCCTGCCCAAGTCAGATTTGATCTCTTCCTCGATAAACATGCCCTGTTTATGCCCTGAATGTTGATGTACGCAAAAATCTACATGTTGGAACTTGATACTCAATAGGATCATATTGAGAGATAAGGCCTTTCAGAAGTGAGTTGGTCATGACTGCAGGATTAGTGACTTTGTTAAAGAGTCCTAGAGGGAGCTCACCTGCCCTTCTGCCATGTCAGGACACAGAAAGTACCACCTATGAAAGTGATCATCGAAGCTGCCAGTGCCTTGATCTTAGACCTCCAGCCTTCATTGGCATCCATGAGCAGTCCATGTCTGATTTTGTGTCTGTTTTTAATTGTTCATCACAGTACTTTGTCATAGCACCCCAATATTTGTTTAGCTTTCAGAGAGAAATTTAAGTTCAAAAATATCTGTGTGTTTCTCTCCTTTAAAAAATATTTGTTATAAGATCATGGACTAAGTTCTTGCCAGAGAATGAGTTTAGCTCTTTGTCTCTAGGCACACATTGGTATGGTTTTTCATTACTGGTTTTTATTGCTACCCAAGAACATCATTGACTTTATATTGTTTGTAATAATTGCCTAAGGGTTATGAGTTTGAACACTATGAGGGTGGATAAAGCTACTCACTGAATCCATAGGTTAGCAAATGAAAATCCCAGTGCCATGGGGTGGGCTACTTTCCTATAAGTTAGACAGGATCCTTAGGCTCCCAAAACAAAACAAGCGATTGCTGCTGTTGGTTACCCCAAAGAACTAGATAATAAAACCCTGTTGCTGAAAATACTATACATTCTGGTAGCAGGACATAAAGAAAGTGGAACTGAGAAGAAAGCATCTTTCCTACGGGCTAGCCCCCATAGTGCTGGAAGGTACTAAACAGGCTGGTGGGGAAAGAATTACCAACAATAGTCTTTCTCAGCTGTGGACCCTGCTTGCTACTCTACCAAACTGAAAAGGAGCTGTGCCCACTAGTGCAGTCATGACCAGTAAGTATTGGGGGTGAAGAACCTCTTTCTGATTAGATTTGAGAACACACACACATACACACACGAGAGAGAGAGAGAGAGAGAGAGAGAGAGAGAGAGAGAGAGAGAGAGAGAGAGAGAGAGAGAGAGAGATTCATATCTGGTACTGTAACACCAGTTAAAAGCCCAAAGTTGGAAAGGTCATAGGCCCTAGTGGGAAAGAAAAACTGCTATTGTTTTGTTAACAAAACTCAACATTATGTTTGTTGAGTTTTCTTCTAAATATTTCTGTTTGTACCCAACAGATTGGTGTTGCTGTCAAGCTTTGGTCAGAGAAGCTTGTTTTTGCAGTGTGTGGCAATTACTACAGACTCATAACTAGTCAAAGTGCTGAAATGTAACCACTGGCTGTTCCTTCACAAATGAGACATCTATATCAGCCCTTCCAAGGCTCAGAGAACATTTTAAGAGTGAAAGATGAATATGAGATATGGAAAAAGGAGTAGAGTGCCATGGCACATTGTCTTCTGGGCACAGCATAGCTGTCGTACTAGTGAACTCATAGCAGCTATCAACACATGCACAAGATCAGCACCAAATTATTAGGCCCATCAACATTCTGTAATCCTGTAATAAAGAAGGAGGGAGATCTTGAGGGCCTACTCCTCCCTGAGGATTTAGGCAATTAATGGTTGATGGTAGAGAGAATTGCCCGTGCTTCTGTAATAAACCCTTACCCATGCTCCTGTAAGCAACCCTAAGGTAACTCATTGAATCAAAAAAGAAAGACATGAAAGTACAAGGGACAGGAATTGGTTTGGAAAAGAGGATTTAGCAGAAATGGAAGTGGGGAAAGAGCGGGTAATTGAGAGTAAATATGAGCAAAACACATATGCATAAAAATATCATCATGAAACCTATATTAATGAATATATGCTAATAAAAATACTCAGAAGGACTATGCATTTGAGCTTCTAGTCTGACAACATGGGATAAGTTCTGCTTCTGATACTATTTATAGACACAAGTCATTTCATCGCTTTATGAATTTTTCTTGTGTGAAAATTTAACAAGCGAATTTTCTGACATGGTAGTTTTGAGTTATGAATATGATTGGTGTAATATGCTGGCAGCAGTGCTTAGCAAGTTGTTACTGCTAAGAAAATTTAACCAAAACTATCATCCAAAAGGCTTCTCTCTTGCAGGGATCAGCTAGAACACCTAGTTTCTTATATTTTAGAATCTATAAACCATTAGATCTCTTCCAATTATTTCTTTTCCAATGCAGTCTATTCTTTCAACTTCCTGTCTGCTTATAAATGTGGTGCTAATTACATCCAAAGATTATTGATTGCTAAATATATTCAAAGGTTAGTACAGCTTGAAAGACACAAAAGAACTAAAGGTCAGTGCTCAATTGAGAAAGCACTATTTGAAAACTAATTATTCCTATGATTTTGGACATTATGAATCCAGTATTTGACTAGAATAAGAGTGACAGAAATTCAGTCTTCAAATAAGACTGCTTATATAATATATTTTGGCTTACTTTGTTGAAATAGAGTAATAATTACAGCAAAGTCTAATAATAAAATCTAAGTACTTAAAAATCTCTCCCTCCTACCATGTTATTAGTTGACATTTTAAGGTGGAATGACTTTGAATGATCAGCCAACTTCAAAATAGATTTCCATTGTTCTTTTCATTCCCTGCTAGCTGATTTAGAATAATCTCATTCTTAAGTAGCTTCGATGGGCAGTCAAGCCACAGGAGGGGGTTGCAAAAGGTATGCAGGGGGGAGAGGTTTTGGAAGCATGGGTTCTTAAGTTATTCTTCTTAGCCTTTGTCTCAGCGTATTAAGCTGCCAGGATTCTTTTGAAATCAGAAAGCCCTGTTTTCAGAATGCATATTAATTAATCAACCATAACATTTCTTCCAAGTCTATAAATGTTTCAAGGCATATTCATCAAAAAAGAATTAAATCCTCAAGATTAAAGAGGAGAGAAATAGTGGAAGAGAATGAGAGAGGCAGAAGTCGGGAAAGAGAAAGAGATAATAAGCTGAAATCTATGTAGATTACTTCATCCTAAGGAGTGGGCCTGAGACTTGTTGATACTAATAAAAATACCCAAATTTTGTGTCAAAATTTTTGGGCTGAAATAGGGTAACGTTTTTCTCTGGTTTAATGGGATCTTTAAATTAAAATGTTCTAGGGGAGCATTTGGGAGCTAAGGAACCTGGTGTGATGATCTATTTGGGTAGATCGTGAACCTGAAAAAGTCTGACAAGATTCCCCAGCGGCCTGCAAACAGCTGAAAGACCTGCCTCCAGGTTGTGCCTCCACCCCCACCATGCACTGGACTCTGTCTCTCCAAGACCCACTCTGCTGCCCAACCCTATGCACCTGAATATTCTCCCCAAATGAGCCTTCCCCCGCAACCCCAGCAGACTGCATAGGCACAGGCTCCAATCATAGCAATTGGAAAAACAGCAGACTACATAGACACAGGTGTAAACTGTAATTATTTAGCCACAAATAAGGCTGCACTTCAGGTTCTAAAGGCAGGCATGTGTGGACAGGCCCCCGGGAACAAAGGGCCCTGCGTGACCCACGTGCGCACATGCGTGGTTACCTCCACGTGTGTGTGACTCAACTAAAACCCTTGTGCACATGTGTAAGTCACCCATCTGTGTCATCAGCATATGACATAGTTATGCCAACCTGAAGGCGTAAGTCACAAACAATGCCACACCAATTCAGGGTTATGATTATTAGGGTGGTATTTATTTAAAGGGGAAAAAACTTACAGATCACTGTCCCAGGCAACAGCCCTCTACGCAACCAGGAAAGGAGTCTAGTCGCAGGCGGAGCAGGAAGTGAAGAGCGAGAGAAGAGGGAAGTGGCCGCTTTTTTAAAGGGAGAGAAACCACGCCCCAGTGGGCTGGTACCTCAGCGGTGATAGGCTGGAGGAGTGGGAGGACCTCCCGCAACACCAACCCCCTGTGCGCATGTGCTAGTTAGCTTTTAAAAGCTGGACGTGTTCTCTCTCTCTCTCTCTCTCTCTCTCTCTCTTTCTCTCTCTCTCTCTCTCTCTCTCTCTCTCTCTCTCTCTCTCTCTCTCTCTCTCCTCTGTCTCTGTCTATGCACACTGATCCCCAGGCCTATACATAACCCCTTCTAATAAACTCCTAAGCAGGTTTGTTTGTGTCTCGTGCTTTTTCTCACTCACACAAGGTAATTTCATAAACCACAATAGTTGGAAGAACAAGCATAGGCACAAGCCAAAACAGTTGGAAGAAAAGACATATAAACACCAGTGTAAGAATACATTCAATAACCAAAAGAGCAAGATGGCAACATCCTAAAACAGCAAGACCTGAACATTCCAAGGCAGCTGAAACACAAGAAAACAAACTTAAAAATTACTTTATGAAGATGATAGAGACTCTTAAAAAAGAAATGAAAAACTCCCTTAGAGAAGTTGAAGAAAAAACAAACCAAAAAAATGGAAAAAAAATCAATAAATCACTTAAAGAAAGTCAAGAAAAAAACATCAAGTGGGTAGAGGAATCAGTTCAAGACTTGAAAACTGAAATAGAAACAGTTAAGTGTTGACTGAGTTTTCTGACCTGCCCAGTTTCCACAGTCCTTAAGTCCCAAATAAACCACACAGAAGTCTACATTAGTAATAAACTGATTGGCCCATTATTTTTGCCTATGCTAGCCACATGGCGCAGTACCTTTTTCAGTGAGGCAGTCATATCTTGCTTCTTCTGTGGCTGGTCAGGACTGCAGAGGAATGGGCTTCTTTCTTCCTAAAAATTCTGTTCTCTTTGACTCACCTCTACTTCCTGTCTGGTTGTCCCACCTATACTTCCTGCCTAGCTACTGGCCAATCAGTATTTATTTAAGATATAATTGACAGAATACAGACCATTCTCCCACAATAAAAAAAAAAGCAAAAACAGAGAGAATTCTGGAAATGTAAAATCTGGGGAAGTGAATAGGAACTACAGATGCAAGCATCACGAACAGAATACCAGATAAAAAAGAGAGAATCTCAGGTGTTGAATATACAATAGAGAAAATGGATTCATCAGTCAAAGAAAATGTTATATTCAAGAAATTTCTAACACAAAACATCCAGGAAATATGGGACACCATGAAAAGATCAAACCTAAGAATAATAGGAATAGAAGAAGAAGAATCCCAGTTCAAAGGCACAGAAAACATATTCAACAAAATCATAGAAGAAAAGTTTCCCAACCTAAAAAAGTACATGCCTATAAAGGTACAAGAAGCTTACAAAACAACAAATAGGCTATACAAAAAAAAAAAACAAGTTTCCTCGCCACATAATAATCAATAATAATCAAAGTACTAAACATACAGAATAAAGAAAGAATTTTAAGAGCTGCAAAGGAGAAAGACCAAGTAACAAATAAAGGCAAACCTATCAGAAGTACACCTGACTTCTCAATGGAAACTCTTAAAGCCAGACGGTCCTGGAAAGATGTTTTAAAGACACTAATGGACCATGGATGTCAGCCCATACTACTATATACAGAAAAACTTTCAATCAATATAGATGGATAAAAAACGATATTTCATGACTGGAACCAGATTTAAATAATAACTAGTCACATATCCAGCACTACAGAAAGTTCTAGAAGGAAAACTCCAACCCAAGGCACTCAGTTATATCTGTGAAAGCACAGGCAATAGATAATCACGCAACAGCAAAACCCAAAGAAGGGAAACACACACACTACCAACAACAACAACAAAAACAAAAAATAACAGAAATTAACAATCACTGATCAATGACAACTCAATATCCGTGGGCTCAATTGGACAATAAAAACATACAAGTTAACAGAATAGATAAGAAAACCGAATCTATCCCTTCTGCTGCATACAAGAAACATACCTTGACAGAGACCCACATCCGAGCGCTGGACTGAGCTCCCAAGGTCCACTTGAAGAGCAGAAAGAGGGAGAATATGAGCAAGAAAGCCAGGACCACGATAGGTTTGTCCACCCACTGAGACAGTGTGCCTGAGCTAATGGGAGATCACCAACTCCAGCTGGACTGGGATTTAATGAGCATGGGATCAAACTGGACCCTCTGAATGAGGCTGACAATTGGGCCTGACTGAGGGGCCAATAATAATGGCACTGGGATTTGTCTCTATTGCATGTCCTGGCTTTTGGGGATCCTATTCTATTTGAATGCATACCTTCCTAAGCCTGGATGTAGGGGGGAGGGCCTTGGACTTCCCACAAGGCTGGGTATCTTGCCCTCTCTTAGGACTGGAGGGGGAGGGTGTGTGGGGAGCAGAAGGGAAGTAGGAGGAGGGGAGGAAGTGGAAATTTTGATTGATATTATTTATAAAGTAATAAAAAAGAAAAAATCAGTTTGATACTGGCATAAAAACAGGCATATGAATTAATGGAATCAAATCCAAAACCCTGACATAAATCCACATGCCCATGAACACCAGATTTTTGGCAAAGAAGCTGAAAATATACAATAGAGAAAAAAACATCTTCAACAAATAGTGCTGGCATAACTGGATGGCAGCATGCGGAAGAATGCAAATAGATCCATATTTATCACTCAGCAGATAACTCAAATCTAAGTGGATCAAAGACCTCAACCTAAAGCTAATCACATTGAACCTCATAGAAGAGAAAGTAGCCTTGAACACATTGGCATAGGAGACTGCTTCCTGAATAGAACACTAGCAGCACAGATGCTGAGATTCACAATTAATCAATGGGACTTCCTGAAACTGAAAAAAATCCTGTAAGACAAAGGACACTGTCAGTTAGACAAAACAGTGACCAACAGAATGGGAAAAATCTTCACCAACCCCACATCTGACAAAGGACTGGTCTCCAAAATATATAAAGAACTCAAGAAACTAAACATGAAAATGCCAAATAATACCATTTAGATACAGGACCCACCTCCATCATTTACCCTTTTTCTATTTAAACAAAAAAGAAAGGTTTTAACTTTAACATAGTAAAATTACATATAATAAAACAGTTATCAAGTAAGAATTATAGTTACAATATTTATATCTACTTTATCTTTTATCATAATTAAGGAAAACTATGACTATCCATTCTTCAACTCCATCAAAGACTCCAGAAGGATATAAAATTACCTAAGTAAACAAGAGGTAAGCAACTTCCAAAACTCTAGAAATGACAGAGACATCTCTCTGCCTGTACAGTCACCCAAAGTTCTTTTGTACCGTTGGGGCATCTATCTTCAGCCTACAGGCCATAGTATCCAGAAGACATTTCCATGAAGCAGGGAATTTCAAAGAAAGTTCAGTCACTTTTTTCTGTGTCCTGCAGAATGTCTCACAGACTCTTTCATGAGTCAGGAACCCCGAAAGACCATCTAACCTTTAGGCAAGTTCAGCAGTCCTCTCTCTGCGGGTTCTTTGTGTCCATTTTATGCAACAGTCCAGGCAAGAACAGTTTCCTGCCCAAATGGCAGTCCAACTCCATAAGGAGCCTCTTCGATGTCCATCTTCCTCTTGAAGTAGATTGGTGCTGCCAGGAGCAGACGTGTCTCATTGTCATGAAAAACCCTAAGTTATTAAAACATTAACTGCCATATTCTGCAGTCTTTGAAAGATATGAAGAATGCTTATCTAACTGAAATATATCTCTATATATCTAGAAAATCAAAGTAACAAGACTACAAGCTTGACTATTATCAATAACTATCCACTAACAACCTATATTTCCTAATTATACATTACATTTTTAAATGAACTACACAATCACAATACCTTAATCAATATCAGAAATACATATACATATAATAAAATTGACCTTAAAATCCATACCAATGCAAATTATTCATATCTATACCATATCCCCCTTTAAATGTAAAAGAACATTTATAAACAATATTTGGGAATATGGGTACAGTTATTTCTCTCCAAACTGCTTCGAGCTGAATGGGGGCGCTGTTAATCAGATCATTTAGGGTGTAACCTGAGTGCCAGGTTTATCTCAGTCGGCAGTTGAGTGAAGTAGTTTTTTGAAGGTATTCACAGCAACCTTTCAGGAGGGCATGGTCTATCATACCATATTGGGATAGAATCAATCCACAGGGTTTCATCCTCTGTGAAAACAAAAGAAGACCCTCTCCAAAGCATCATATCCTTAGACCCAAATTCTGAAGTCATAAAACCTTTATATCCATTCTGGTTTAGCTTGGCAGCCCATGTAATAAAATGTCTCTCTGTACTTAGCTCCTTTACAGTCAAAAGATTTAAAGAAAACACAATAATACAAAGAATCCAGACTCTTTGTGAATTTTCCATTTTTACGTGGCTTATTTACCTTTATTTCTTTTAACTATCTGTACTCTCTCTTTAAAGACTTTACCCTTTTTTTAAGACATTAACTTTATTCTGTCTTTTTCTTCTTCTCTCTCCCAAGCCTATGTCTGAATCTGTCCTATTGTGAATCTGTAATTTTTTTTACTATCCAGGAGCACTTTGTTTTGTACTTTTAAATCCCTAAGCGCTTAAGAATCTAAGCTGTGACAATTCCTAGGTCAAAAACAGGTACTGCCTGCTGGCCCCGCCCAGTCTAACATGGCAGAGCGACTCGTGCCTCTGATCCTTGCACATTGCACCAGTAGCATGGTGGAGCTGCTTGTGCCTCTGAGCCACAGCACGCAATGTCCCCCTTTTAGGCACACAGCGAGTCTAGTTGCCATCAAACAAATCATAGCACTTTAATCCAAATGCTCCATTCAAAAGCTCTGTCTCCCGCAGGAGCCAGACAGAGATCTCAATGGCAGCATGGCGCCGAAAGCCGGCATTTTAAAACAGCCAGTTTTTTCCTGCTGCTGAGTCAGGAAAATTTCTTTGCAGCAAGCTACCCACAAACAGCAAAAAGCTGAGTTAAACTCTGTTTTTTTTTTTTTTGTGTGTGTGTGTGTGTTTAAAATTAAGCTCTCTCATGTTTTACATGGATCCAGTTTACCACGCTGGGTGCCACTCTTTAGTAGGAGCAGCTGGCCACTTTCCTGCCACCCTGGCTCCCGGCTGCCTAGCTAGTTTATGCCCCGAAATAATTACGTGGAAACTGTATTCTTTTTTTTTTTTTTTTTTTTTTTTTTGGTTTTTCGAGACAGGGTTTCTCTGTGGTTTTGGAGCCTGTCGAAACTGTATTCTTTTAAACACTCTGAGATACCATCTTACACCTGTCAGAATGGCTAAGATCAAAAACACTGATGATAGCCAATGTTGGAGAGGATCTTTAGTAAGGGAAACACTTTTACTGCTTGTAGGAGTGCAAGCTTGTACAACCACTTTGGAAATCAGTATGGCAGTTTCTCAGAAAATTGAGAATCAACTTACCTCAAGATCCAGCAATATACTTTTTGACATATACCCAAAGGATGCTCAATTATACCACAAGAACTCTTGTTCAAGTATGTTCATAGCAGCAGTATTTGTAATAGCCAGAACCTGGAAACAACCTAGATGCCCCTCAACCAAAGAATGGATGAAGAAAATGTGATACCTTTACACACTAGAGTATTACTCAGCTGAAAAAAAAAGAATGACGTTATAAAATTTGCACGGAAATGAATGGAACAAGAAAAAAAAATCATCCTGAGTTAGTAACCCAAACCAAGAAAGACAAACACACTATGAACTCACTCATAAGTAGATATTAAATCCTCATCCCCAGAGAAGCTAGGTAACAAGGAGGACCCTAAGAAGGGCACATGAATCTCCTGAGGAAGAGGAAATAGATGGGATGTTCTGGGTAAACTGGGGGCAGGGGACAGGATAGAGGGGAGAGGATAGGCAAATGGGAACAGGAGGGATTAGGATGATCGAGTTGGGGGTTAGGATGGAGCGGGAGAGTAATGAAAAAGATACCTTGATAGAAGGGGCTATTATGGGGTTAGGGAGAAACCTGGTGCCAGGGAAATTTCCAGGAACCCAAAATGATGACCCCAGCTAAGACTCCAAGCAATAATGGAGAAGGTGCCTAAACTGGCCTTCTCCTGAATGACTACCCTAATTGTCATCAGAAAGCCTTCAACCAGTAATTGATGGAAGGACTGGGCAGAGCTCAGGGAGTCCCATGAAAAGAGGGAGGAGGGGTTACACAAGCGAGGAGATGTCAAGATGGTGACGGGGAAACTCACAGAGACAGTTGACCTGAGTTTGTAGGGGCTCAAGAAGTTTGGACTAATAGTAAGGGAGTTGGCATGGGACCAACCTAGGCCCTCTGCATGTGTGTGACAGTTGTGTAGCTTGACCTGTTTGTGGAGCTCCTAGCAGTGGCATCATGGCCTCTCCTTGAGGCAGGAACTGGCTCTTTGGAACCTATTCCCCATGCTGGGTTGCCTTGTCCAGTTTGATGCAGGGGGAGGAGCTTGGTCCTGCCTCAACTTGATGTGTTATGCTTTGTTCCTGCCAATGGGAGGCCTTACTCCTTCTGAATGGAGATGGAGACAGAGTGGATTGGGAAGGGGATGAGGATAGAAGGGAGGTGGGGGGAGGGAATGGGAGGAGAGAAGGGAGGGGAAACTGTGTTTGGTACTTAAAAATAAATTAATTAATTTTAAAAAAGGAATAGGTCTGACAAGCATGACCCTAAGCCGGAAAAGACTGCTAATACTCCCTGGGGCATCAGGAAGTGCCCAAATCTTCACTATAATATGTACCTATAGAACAGAAATGGCTGAAAGCTACTGAGCAGCCGAAGCAATCACAGCTTCTTTCACTTTGCGCTATTTCTTCTTCCTTTCTTAAGTACTGGCCATGCACTTAGCAGTTAATTCATCCACAGGCCTCCAGAAAGGTCAGCAGAAATGTATTGCAGGTCCTACCCAGGCCTTCCCTCAGAGTTTAATTCCACTCTAGGAGTGAGCATGAAGTGAGAGCTTTCCAAAGGGAGGAAGTAACTCTGATTGAGACTCAGCTTGATGTCAGTTCATCACATCAGGACGCATTATTATTCCTTAACCTACAAGAAAATGACTTCTTTTTGCATAATCAAGCAACAGAACCTTAGTGGATATCTCAGAAAATGCAGTAATAAATCATAAAGCAAAGCTTCCTGGTTCTCATTTTCAACTGGCTTTTAGTCACAAGACAGCTTCCCCCACCACACAAATTATTGTATGACTGATGATTTACTGAACTGCCTCGTTTCTAGTGGCTAGCTGTCTTTTTCTTCTCTTCCTCTTTTTATATTTTTGTTTGTTTACTTTGGGTGTTTGTTTGGGGGTGTTTTGTCTTTTAAATAAAGTCTGACTATGTAACCCTGCCTGGCCTTGAACTTGCCATAACCATACTGGCTCTTTTCCCAAGTGCTGGGATTATAGTTAAGTACCACTGTTTTTCTGGGTGTTAAATCATATCTATAAATAAATGTATGATTTGTTTTCTCCTGTCTAATACTTATGCTTCTTATTATTTTCTTGTGTTTAATTGCATTAAACACTTGCTTTGAAAACCACTTGAAAATAGCACTGTTACCTTGTTTCTGGTTTTGCTGGAAATTCTTCAGCAGTGTTTCCTCATTGATGTTTCTGGCTTTTCATTTAAAACTTATTTGTCAATACTATAAAGACTTAAAAGTCAAAATCAGACAATAAATAGTGTTTGTGTTCCTTTTTGGCATTTTTCTTCCTTTAATTCTTGTTTTGACTAATCACAATAGATTTCTTGATACTATGATGTTTAGATTACTGAAGTTAATCCCAACAATTTACGGGTTTTTTCTTGAATTTTTTTCGTACAATATATTCTGATCATGCTTTCTCTTCCCCTAACATCACCCAGAGCCTCTCCACCTCCCCACTTCCCCACTCACCCAACTTCACACCTTTCTTTCTCTTTCTCTTTTTACAAAACAAACAAATAGGCAAGCAACAATAACAAAACATTTTAAAAGAGAAAGAGACACAGGAAATACACACATCATATAAATACAAAATCAGAAATTGTTATATGCAAGCAAAAATACAGTAAAAATGCCCCCCAAAAGCAATATGAGACAACAAAGTCTACAAAGGTACCATTGAGTTTATTTCGTGTTGGTCATCTATTGCTTGATGTGGGATGTCCTTCTGTACATGTGTTGCTTTTATTGGTTGATGAATAAAGCTGTTTGGGCCAATGTTAGCAGATTAAAGCCAGGTGGCAAATCCGAACAGAGATATATAGAGAGAGTAGGTAGAATCAGAGAGATGCCATGTAGCTACTGAAGGAGACAGAAGTACAGAACCTTTACTGGTAAGCCACAGCCTCATGGTGATACACAGATTAATAGAAATGGGTTAATTCAGGATGTAAGAGGTAGCTAGAACTATGCCTGCATCAATGGCCAAGCAGTGTTGTAATTAATATAGTTTCTGTGTGATTATTCAGGTCTGGGTGGAAATGCTGCATGTGGGGCCCATGGTTAGTAGACCCAGTGGAACTCCATTGGAGAAAATTAAGATTTCCTTTGCAAGCAGGTGTCAATTGCAGATATCTTCTTGGTTATGGATGGAATCCCTTGTCTACTTCCCCTCTTAGCCCTGGGATCCCATCAGACTTATACCTGTACAGGTCTTGTGCATGCTGCCACAGTGTCTGTGAGTTCATATGTGTAACAGTCCTTTTGTGTCTCAAAGGCACAGTTTCCTTGGAGTCTTCCATGGTAAGACTCCTCTTTGGATCTTACAATCTTTCTGACTCTTCTCCCACATAGCTCCCTGAGCCCCAGTGGAGAGGTGTTAATGAAGACATCCTATTTAGGACTGAATGTTCCAAAATCTCTCATTCTCTGCACATTGCCCAGTTTTGAGTCTCTGCATTAGTTCCCATCTACTACAAGAGTTAGTTTCCCTGGTGATGGATAAGCAAGCCACTGATCTATGGATATAGCAGAATGTCCCTAGGAGTCAAACTACTATGTTCCTTAACCAAATGATAATGTTTGGCTTTCCCATATGCTTATGGTCTATCCAATCTCAGGTTCTTGGCCACCTAAACAGTGTTGGGTGGGTTTCATCTCATGGATGGGGCCACAAATCCAATCAGATATTGGCTGATTACTCCAACAAAATTTAGTGCCACTATTGTACTAGCACATCGTGCAGGCAGGATGTGCTAGTACAATACTCCACTGTAGCATGGAGTATTTGAAGCTGGATTGGTATTTACCTGTGGTAGCATGCAGAATATACAAAACAGTACCCTGAACAGTACCCTGAATGCTAATCAGTAGAAATGTAGGCACCAGCTCAATTTCTCTATTTTCAGTGAGTTTGTGTAGGTGTTGTCTCCATCAGTTTGTGGAGAGAAACCAATGGCCTTGGCAATAGCCTGAGTTGTTTGAGGTTTCCATGGGGACCCCTTGGCCAACAAATCAATTAGATGCAACCAATTCCTGGCACTGGCAGCCTCATTTGGTACCTTTAGATGTCTAGTTGGAGCTTTGGCTCACTCATTATTTGATTCCATTTAGATTTTTTTCATATATGTATATATTTTTAAAACTTCTATAATAGTAAGTTTCCACACAACCCATAAAATGTTCCTCCCCATATTCTCTCCATCACCTCCTCTTGTTTCCCCATCCCTTTTTGACCCTTCCATTCTAGTCTCCCCTATCCCATCCACCTATAACTATCTATTTTATTTCCCCTTCCTAGAAGGGTGCTCCAATCCTTCCCCTAGTCCCTTACTCTATACCTAACTTCTGCTGTTATATCGATTGTAGCCTGTTTATTAAAAACTTAACAGCTAATATCCACATATAAGTAAATATACACATTATCTGTTGTTTTAAGTCTGGGTTACCTCACTCAGGATGATTTTTTTCTTGGCCCATGTATGTACATGAACATTTCATGACTTCAATTTTTAGACAGTTGAGTTATCTTTCATAGGCATCTAGGCTGTTTCCAGTTTCTGACTGTTATAAATAGAGAAGCATTTAACATGATTGAGCAAGTGTCGCTATAGTAAAATGTACAGTCCTTTGGAAATATGCCCAGAATATTATAGCTGTTTATTGCGGTAGATCTATTCCCAGCTTCCTGGAGAAACACTGATTTCCGTAGTGGTTGTACAGTGTTGCACTCCCAGCAGCAATGGGGTAATGTGCCCCCTTTTCCACATCCTCACCAGCATGAGATGTCACTTGTATTATTGATCTTAGCCATTCTGACAGATATAAGATAGAATCTTGAAGTAGTTTGATTTGCATTTCCCTGGTGGCTAAGGATGCTGAACATTCCTCTAAGTGTTTCTCAGCCATTTGAGGTTCCTCTATTGAGGATTTTCGGTTTAGATCTGTACTTAATTTTTTAATGTTTTTATTCGAAAGGTTTTTTTTTCATTTTACATACCAACCACAGTTCCCCCTCCCTCCCTTCCTCCTGTTCCCCTTCCACCTTCTCCCCACTTAACCCTACTCCATCCACTCCTCATAAAGGGTAAGGCCTCCCATTTTTAATCGGGTTGCTTGTTTTCTTTATGTCCAGATATATATATATATATATATATATATATATCCCTTTATTAGATGTGCAGTTTATAGAAATTTTTTCCTATTCTACAGCCTGATGTTTTGTCTGAATGATGGTGTCCTTTACCATACAGAAGCTTTTCAGTATCATGGGGTCTCATTCAATTTACAATTTTAAGGGTAGTATTGAATTCTATTTGGTAATATTTTGTGTCCAATGTTGAGAAGCTTATTGGGAAACCATATTTATAACTTTCATAATTACTAATTGCTTTATAAAGACAATTTGGAATCTTTATTATTTCATTACACTCTGAAATATTTTAAACAAAATAGAACTATGTGTTTAAAAACTATTTAGTTTTTAATTTGGGAAGTGGCATGATTAAAAAAAATATTTATTCTAATAATGCCATGCAGAGAGCAAAGAGTAAACAAAAAAACAATTTGAAATTTATTGTGGTATTAGTGGGATGATTAGGATCTGATATAAGGAGGAAGCTATAGGAATGCTGGGTCAGAGGGAGTGATTATAGAAAGGAAAGACACTTCAATAAAAGCAGAGAGAGAATTTGGTAGCCAATAGGGTTTCCAAATATCACAGGGATACTACATATTGCATGAGACATACTTATACTAAAAAGTAGTGTTTACCTGAAATTCAAATTTAAATCTGTGTCTTGAATCTTTACTTGCTAAATCTGGCAGCCATAACTGAGTGATAAAGGAAAGATTCCATAACTCCCTACAGAGTGCTTAGGACAACTCTAGTGAGTGTGTAGCTGAAAAAGTGTATCACTTTGAATAATGAAGAAAAACATCAGTGGTGGAAGAATCTTTACCATTCATGAATGATCTTTTTGGTAAAGTTAGAAGATTGTCTTTTTTGTATGATGGGGACAATAGTAAGACCTTCTGTGAGAACACTGAGCTTTCTTAAAAACAGAGAAATGTACCTTCTTTTGCGTCTTTCTCCTATTGTGATCATTGAGGTAACACATAGATGGTAGTAGAGTAACGTGCAAAATTATTTGGAGAACTTGAAAATTTTTTCTAAGTGTTATGGACAATACCAAAGAAAAATGTCTTTATATAATCCATGCTTTTTAGAATGCTAAGAATTTAAGGTATATTTTTGAGTCACAGGTCATGTTAGTAGTTGATTAACTTTTTAAAATAATTCACTTAGGGCTGAAAGGAGAAAATATAAAATCCTTGATATGGTACAACAGTAGAATTCTAAAGGAAAAATATGTGTTGGTAAAAGAAAGTTTATGCTTCTAAATAGCATCATCTATCAAGAAAGTTAGAAATATTTACATATAACTTCTTTTTTTATTTTCAGGTTTATTGAAAATAACAGAACAGACTCAAACGGTTCCAGGCGGTGTTTTGAAATTCATCCCCACTGTAGGCTGAGTGACCTGCAGGTTGGAGAGACTGCCGAAGTCCAGAAGCTTCAGCATCTCCTTGGTGTCAGGATCTACCTCAATGATCTCCTGATCCAGGGCTGAGACCTCAGGGACGTAATTATCCCTCCTGTCTCACTCTTCCTCCTGCAGTTTGATAGAGATACCCCTGACAGGGCCTCTCTGAATCCTCTTCATCAGATGCGTGACATAGCCGGCTATCTTGTTGCCGAGTTTCTTGCTGGGGATGATAGCGATCTCCTCGCACACGCGCTTGTTCGTGTGGAAGTCATTGCCTAGGCGCGTGTAGTACTTCTTGATGATGACCCGGGCCGCCTTCTTCACGGTCTTGATGCGGACGCGGCCCATGTCGACGGGTCCAGGTCTACATATAACTTCTAATGATCTTTAATTTCTTTGAATGTCTTTGTTCCTTCTATCCAATACATAAATATAGGGAATTCCATTATTCAATCCTAGTATGATGAATATTTAGTGATAATTTTATACTTAATTGAGTCATTTCAAGCTTTCGATCTCAATTTCCATGTTCTTTCTATCAAAATCTCAAGATTTTATTAAAAAGGTAACAATGGTCTTTTGAATCTTCGAAGATGTGACAGTCACCTGCTGTGTACAGAATCCACTGGCTAACAACAATGCAAAGCCAGATGTTCCCAGCTTTTGGTGTGAAGAAGAAGGTAAATCACAGACCCATCATCTGGTTGGTGACTAGTCCTTTTCATCTAGCAGACCCCGCCACAGCTCAGAGCCCAGAGAAATTGCCTCTCTGACACTCTGACTGATCTCCAAAGAAGGACATAGCTATTAATTTCCATTGGCTCATAGGCATGAAGGATGTTGGAGAAAACTAATGGCCCTGTAAGCATTCTGCACCTAGAAAGGAGAAAACCATGCCAATCCTATTATGTAAGATGAAGTGTCATTGGGTTGTTTTCTGAATATGCTATCTGAAGCAGCAGATACTTAAAAAACAAACTCAACCACTGAAAGAATATCCCAACTGGCCTTACTGGGGTATCACAAATTTGCAGCTATGTCCTTGCATTTTTAAAGAATAGAAAAAAGGTATCTGTCCTGTTTCACTGGAACCATGCTGACAGTGAAAATGGGACAACATGGCATTGAAGTAAAGAGGCAACTTAGTTCTTTAGTAAGCTTGAGAACTTTCCTTCAAAGGAGCTACCTTTGAAAGAGGTCATATACTTCTTTAGCCATTTCTTTAAAGAAATATTAGGAATCGCTTTCAGAAATGATTCCAAAGTCATATAGGAAAAAAAAACCCTGTCATAGTTGTACAGATAAATACTGTGGGATACCTATGCACTTTTGAACATGAATCTTCTATTTTAGGGATTATTACAATAATCTTCATATTAACTAGGCAAAAGCTTTTAGAAAGTTGCTTAGGGGATGCCCAGACTTCTACCAACTTACCTCTTAATCTCTACAAACAAAATTTGCATAGAACCCCATTGGAAAGTCACTATTACATTATGACAGTTACACTTGTATTAACAATATTACCAATGCCAGGCACAGTTGAGCAAACCTTTAGCCATAGCACTCAGGAAACAGAGGCACACGGATATCTGATTTACATAGCAAGTTCCAGACCAGACCATCATAGTGAGACCCTGTCTCTAAAAACCAAAACTCAAACAAAAAATAACTATAATAATAATTGGAAAATACTACCAAAAAGTAAAGCCCACAGACAGATACTCAAGATTTTCACAGACTTAAGTATGTGAACATTATTTTTTTTCTTTGTAGTATCTAGTGGGCAAGTCAGGCATGGTAGTATTTGCTTGTAACCCCAGCACTTGGGAGGCTAAGGGAAAAACACTGAGGCCTGCTGGGGTTATATAAGGAGATTCTGTTCCAGAAAGAGAAGAGTAGATAGGAGAGGAAAGGAAATCCCAGTGAACAAGAAATCAGCAATGTTTAAAACCTAATTCAACCTGATTTCTATTTCAAACCTACCACTTACACGAGATAACATAAAAAGAGTTGCTCATGTGTACTGTAGGTCCCTTCCCTTTAGTAGTATTGTACTTAGACACCAGGGCAAGGAACTGGGGGAAAAACAGACTTGAACTGTAAAAGAACGTCTAGTCCTACAGTCAAGACCA
The DNA here is from genome assembly GCF_018167655.1 of Microtus oregoni. NCBI lineage: Eukaryota > Metazoa > Chordata > Mammalia > Rodentia > Cricetidae > Microtus > Microtus oregoni. Next base: position 1,295,169 of record NW_024543226.1, read on the forward strand.
CTGGTGCTTGGCGATGCTGCTAATCTCTCCTGTCTTGGGTCCCTTCTAACTCTAATACCTCTCTCAACTGCTGCTTGTCCAGTCCAAGGCACAGGAGTCTTGAAGGTTGTCCAGGGCATCCTCATCCTGGACACAACATGTATCCATTTCTTCCCTGGGCTCTGAATTCTCCTCATATCCTCTCCTTCTTGATCCTCTCCTCTTAGAAAATAAATGGAGTTGTCTTTAATGAAAAAGAAAAGAGAGAAATAAAAAGGAAAGGCTATGACCACTCCTGGGTATGAGGGAGGAGGAAGTTTATTGTAGAGCTGTAAAACACAGCCAGAAGCAGGGTTATCTGGTAGAGTCCAGTGTGAACATGACCAGACTGAGCAGGGCCACGTGGGGAGAGGGGAAGGAAGAAAGGAGAGGGGGAAACAGGTGCAGCTGCCAGGAGGCAAAAGATACTGGAGAGGATAACCAAAATGTCTGGATTGTATAAGGAAGAGCCTCTGGGGGAAGGGCAGCCCAACCCCTGGGCTGCAGAAGTTTAGTGTAGAGGGCTGGGTATGCCAGCCATACCCAGTAACAGGTAGGGACTGAAGAATGCTGGGAGAACCTGGCCGCCAGGTCCACTTTGATGTGTTAAATAGGCACTTCAGTCTTTGTCCAGGTTTGAAACTTAACAGTTTATTTAAGCTTTTTGCTTTCTTTTCTGGAATTGAACTGGGAACTTTACACGTGGTAGGCAAGTGCTACTAACTTCCTCACCCCCTCTTTGCTGCTTCCTTTGCTTCAGTAGCTCCTAGAATAATAGTCTCAGGTATTTATAGAAAGACGAAAGCCAGGCACCCGCTACTACAACCTCTCATTGAGATACATACATCTGTTTCAATGACAAAGGGGAAAGAGAGTAAGATACCTAGGAAAACAGCAAGAATAAAGATAAAGATACATAACTGTACCTTTATTTTTTTTAGCAGAAGCAACGCAGCATTTAATAAGCTAGGACAGCCCTCACGTCATGCCCATGCAATTCTTGGCTCTGCCGTCATAAGGCGGGGGGGATTTTTCATGTGGGAAATCTCGGGTGCTCTTTTTTCCAAGCACCACGGCAATAGAAAGATAACTAGGCCTAGTAGAGAGGTAGCAGAGTGGGAATGAGAACCAGCTGAGCCCCAAACTCATGAATGTGTAAATGAAGGCCCTGAGCACCCTATCAAGGGAATTTCTTCCAGTGGCAGCAACAGCAGCAGCAGCAGCAAAAGCAAAATCAAGGATTCCCCTGGTGCAGCAGAGAAAACCAGTGATTCAGGTCTGAGTGAGCAGCAAAAGGATGTAAGTAAGTTAAAATGATGAATTCAGGAATTGAAGGTGCTATTCAGAGAGACATTATCCACAGATCCAGACCGAGAGGAGATTAAGGCAATATAGGGAATGCCTTCCTGCCAGAGTCTACACTTAGTTTAGTGGAGAAAACACCAGATAGAAGAAAGTGCTGCGATTTAAGAAAGCAATAGGTTAAGTATGACACATACTTAAGAGCTGCTGTGGCTATGAGGACATTTTAGAAAACATGAGTTAAGGAAGACTTTTGGCAAGCAAATTCTTTTCACTACGGGCTTATCATCCTTCCACGCTACTAGTATAAGGTCAGCTCTCAAACCAAGCTGCCTCAGAGAAGGCTTATCATAAGTACTCTTTTAGGCCTGACTTTCTCAGTTCCACTATCAGGAATTCTACAAGCACTGTTGTCCAGTTGGGGAGGGCGGAGGCGTGAACAGGATATTGCCTGGAGACATCACGTATTTAATCATTTCTAAAGCCTTCACATTTTTGTATTCCGAAGCTCACAATAAGTCTTCTTGTACAGTAAATAGTTACCGCCTGATTTCATATAGAGCCTGTAAGCCACAACAGTATGACTTTTGGATTCCTTTGTCATATCTGAGTTAACAGATACTTTCTGCATAATTACTGCATACCAACTGTACTTGCATGAGACTGTACAAAGGACACTGTTCCAAATGTTTTCCCTACATTGTCTCAGGTAATCCTCACAAAACCCCACTGAGGTAGAAATGGCCGTAATCAACAACTATTTCACTGAATTAAAAAAGAAAAGAAAACTACCTGACATGCCACAGCTGGGATTTGAAAGGCAGACTGGCCGGCAGGAAGTCCTGCTACAGCATCTGCACACTGAGCCACTTCCTGTTTGCTGCCATTGGGTGCTTAACTAATAGAAGAGCTGTAACTAACACAAAAGCCTGGGGCATGTTTGTGTAACAGCAATGTTCTAACTCCTGTAGCAGGGAAGCAAAGGAACAAAGAAATGTCTCCAGCAGATGGCTGGCTTTTCAAAGCTGTCTGGCTTCAAATGCTAGCTAATAGGGGGGAAGCAAAGTTAGACAAGACTTCTTCTTCCAAATTCGTGCCCAAAACATTTCACAGTGGTGGTCCACCTCAAATAATAAATCAGCAGCTGCTGAGACTATATTGTTTTACCAAGAAGTTCAAAAGTTAATCAGAACCCTTTTAAAAACAGTATTTTATTAACTCTGAGACTTCTGTGTCATGTGCTTTGGATACATTCCCCTTCCGATCCCAGCTCCTCCTGTAACCACCCCTTTCACCCTCGCTTTGTAACCAACCCAACATGGAGTTTTCTTTTTCTTTTTTCTCCTTTTAATCCAATTTGTGTTGCTTAAGAACCCTTGGGCGTGGGGCCTGCCCTGGGGTATGGTCAGCCCGACAAGATTAAAGAAAACTCACCTTCACTGTCTCCTGGCAGCTATCAAATGCTAAAAAAAGCCCCTCAGCTAGTGGTGGGATTTTGTGCCTACCCAGCCCCGCCCCCATCCCCATGATGGCATTTGAGCTGACCGGAGCTTGTGCATGCTGTCGCAATTGCTGTGCAATTCCCCTGTTGTGTCTGGAGAACAGTTTCCTTGATGTCATCACCTCTAGATCTTACAATCTTTGGGGCCTCCACTTCCATGAACACCCCTGAACCTTAGAGGGGAGAGGTGCGATGTGTTTAAGTTAGTTTCACCACCAGATGCTGGAAGACCTCGGAAGAACTAGTTTCACCAGATGTCATAGACCTCTGAAAAACTAGCTGAGTCAGTCTGTTCCTGGGCAAGGTCCTCGGAATGGGGAGAGGGAAGGCGGCAGTGCGTGGAGTAAGTGGTAATTACCCAGGACTTCACACAAGGTAACCATGGATTTTTGGAAAACCAAACCTTACTTTGGAAATTCTTTAGCGTTTCCGTGGAAAGGCATGGAGTGCTCGAGTAAGTAAATGAAAACACGGGTAACTTCGGCAAAAAGCTGCAACCAAAGAAAGGATAGAATAGATAAGAGAAATGAGAGCAAGGAGAGGAAGAGGAGAAAGTGAATTTTAAAACTACAAACGTATGTGCTGCTGAGTTGTACCTCCAGGATACCTTTCAGAGTTCAAAACAATAGCAAAGCAGAATTTAGAAAGTCAGCATTTTTAAAAAGAATGACCTCCCAAAATGGAATTCGAATACACTTTTGCATTAGGAATAAAGTTAGGCAAAAGCCTGAGGCTTCCTGCAACAAGTTTACATTCCTGGGTCTACTTAGTTGCAGCTCTCCTTCTTGTCTGAAGTTTCTGAGTTTTAGGGCAATTGCCTTCTCTGCACTCCCTATTGTTTGCTATAGGCGAGCCTTCTCTGAGTAGCCGAGAAGAAAGGGCTCACTGAACACCTGAGCCCTATGGCCTCCCATCGGGAACAGCCTATAGGAATAGCCAGGTTTGCCTTTCCCTATAGGCCATCTCACAAAACATGAAATTATGGGTATGATCTCCTCATTAGCCCTCAGAAAGGTGCCACACTGGAAGCTCCAACAATCAAAATAGGCTAAATTTAGGAGTGGCTATAAAATCACAAGAAAGCACACAATTTTAAAGACACGGTGTTAAAAAAAAATAAGTCAAAGAAGAAATTTCCATGCTAGCATAAATAAAAATCATTAAAAATGAATATAGGCTAAGTCACACTAATTTATACAGAAAATCACATATTTTTATTTTATTTTTTATTTTTTCTTTGGTTTTTCGAGACAGGGTTTCTCTGTAGCTTTGGAGCCTGTCCTGGAACTAGCTCTTGTAGACCAGGCTGGCCTCGAACTCCCAGAGATCCGCCTGCCTCTGCCTCCCGAGTGCTGGGATTAAAGGCGTGCACCACCACCGCCCGGCAGAAAATCACATATATTGATTCTGCCAAATCTTCAAAGAATAATTACTACTAACTCTAGAAAACAATAGAAGAAAAAACACATTGCTATAGCATATCTTGCATGAAGAACACCATTACGGATCAAAGAGTCGGTGGCTGGCTTGGTGTTTAGGCTTCTCTTTAGGGAGCATGCAGAGTACCTTTTTGTATGAAGGACAATAGTGGTGAATGCTCTATTTAGGTACCAGCTCAAATTCTCCATAGTCAATAATTTTTGTAGATGCCGTCTTCAGCAACGGGGCTTTGCTGTCAGTTTGTGGAGAGCAACCAACAGTCTTGGCAATAGTCTGAGTTCTTCGGGGATTCCAACGGAGCCCCTTTGACCAACAACTTAATTGGATATAATCCAATGTGGGCATTAGAAGCTTAGTTTGCTGACAAGATACGGCCAACTGGGACTCTGTCTCCCCCATTATTTGGCAATTTTATTTAGAGTGCCTTCATATATGTATATATTTTAGGAAGTTTCTACTGCATTAAGTTTTCATAGTGCCCCTCAAATGCACTTTAATTTCAACTGTCCCTCATTTATTCCCTCTCACAAGCCACTCTCCCCTCCCCAGCTCTCCCCTCCCACTTGGTCCTCCTATTCTAGTGCCCATATCTATCCCTAGATATCTATTCTATTTCTGTTTCCTAATAAAATCCACCTGCTCCTTCTAGTCATTTATTCTATACCTACCCTCTGGGGTTCTATGGATTGGATCTTGGTTGTCATTAACTTCACAGCTAATATCCAAATATAAGTGAATACATACCTGAATATGGAGAGATATGGCGCTTAATAAAAGGAATCCCACACTAACTCAGAACTAAGAAATATATAAGTATTTATTAATAGATAAAACTTACAAATCAGAATTCTCTGCGTGAACATGGATAAAGATGAGATCCAAACAAACCGAAGGAGCAAAACAGGGGTCCAGGGGGAAAGGCAGAGAGGAAGAGGGCCGGACGCACTTCGGCATCCAGGTAAATGGTCTATGAGGCCACGCCCCAGTAGGCGGGTAGTTGTTAGCTATACACCTTCCAGCAGCACATCATATCCATTTTTCTGAGCCTGGGATACCACACTGAAGATATTTTTTTTTTTAGTTCCATCCACTTGCCTGCAATTTCCATGATGCCACATTTTTAAACAACTGAGTAATATTTCATTGTGTAAATGTATCACATTTTCTTTATCCATTCTTCTGTTAAGGGACATCTAGGCTGTTTCCAGTCTCTGGGTATTATGAATAGAGCAGCAATAACCATGGTTGAGCAAGTGTCTCTGTGGTAGGATGAAGCATCGTTTGAGTAGATGCCCAAGAGTGGTATAGCTGCAATCTTGAGGTAGATCAATTCTCAACTTCCTGAGGAAGTGCCACATTGATTTCCATAGTGTCAGTATAGATTTGCTCTCCCACCATCAATGTATGAGTATTCCTCTTACTCCACATACTCAGGAGCATAAGCTGTCATTGGTTGGTTGATCTTAGCCATTCTGACAGGTTTGAGATGAAACACCAAAGTAGTTTTGATTGCATTTCACTGATGACTAAGGATGTTGAACGTTTTAGCCATTTGAGTTTCCTCTATTAGGAATTTTCTGCTTAGAAAAAAAAACTTTTCAGAATTGGGTTATTCGTCCTCTTGATATCTAGTGTTTTGAGTTCTTTATATATTTTAGATATTAGCCTCCTGTCAGATGTGGAGTTGGTAAAAATCTTTTCCCATTATGTAGGCTGGTGCTTTGGCTGAATGACAGTGTCTTTTGCCGTACAGGAGTTTCTCAGTTTCATGGGGTCCCATTTATTAATTGTTGATCTTAGTGTCTGTGCTAATAATGGTGTTCTGTTTAGGAAGTTTTTTCCTGTGGCAATGAGTTCAAGGCTATTCCCCCACTTTCTCTTCATTCGGGTTCAGTGTATCTGGTTCTATGTTGAGGTCTTTGATCCATTTGGAGTTGAGATTTGTGCATGGATATATTAGGACTCTTTTATATTGATGGTTCTCAACCTGTGGGTCATGACACCTTTGCGGTCAAATGACACCTTTCACAAGTGTCCCATTTCAGATAGCCTGCATATTAGACATTTTCATTACAATTCATAACCGTAGCTCAATTGCAGTTATGAAGCAGCAACAAAATAATTTTATAGGTGGGGGGTCACCACAACTGTATAAAAGGATCACAGCATTAGGAAGGCTAAGAGTTCTACATGCATCCATCTGGTTAGAACAGTACCTTTTGTTGAAGATGTTGCCTTTTTTCTCAGTTTATATTTCTTACTTCTTTATCAAAAATAAGATGCTCACGGGTAGGTGAATTTATATCTAGGACTTCAATTCAATTACAGAGATTAACATTTCTGGTATTTAAAAATTACATTTAATTCTTTAAAATTTGTACAAATACACTGAGAAATGTATTTCAAAGAATATATTGCTATGGATGTAGATGATCAGTAGACCACTTGCTTAATATATATAGGCCCTAGATTAAATCTCCAGCATCACAAAACCTAAGAGAACATGCTAAGAAAGAAAAAGAAAAAATGCAAACTTCTTATTACTTTACATAGTATTTTTATCACAGCTGGACAGGGAATTATGAAGGAGGGGTTAAGTGGAGCGAGAGATGGGAGAGTAGGGCAGCGGAGGGCATTGGGGAAGGGATAGCTAACACTTTTTGTCAGAAAACGCCATATAGAAACCTATTTTTTGATAAGCTTCATATATATATAATTTATATTTAAATATAAAATTTATGCATATATTATATATATAATTGGAGTCATCATACAGTAGGGATTATCATTATGCCAGAAGACTCAGGTTGACAAAGTAACTCATGCCTGGTGTGGGATTTCTCCCCCCAAGGAGCTGTAAGAGGTGTCCTGGCTACCTCCAAAACAATATACATGCTATTATTATTGCTACGGGTTATCCACAAAACTTGATGTTAAGATGTTATTAATGAAGATACACTATACATTTTGGTCACAGGACATAAAGAAATTAAGTTGGTACTGACCAGAAACTTATCCATTGCCTAGTTTTCATATATGGATGATGCTATGCTGGTTACTTGTGACGGGGTGAGGGTTGGGGAGTGGAAGTGGTGGGGGTGACTCATCTAAATCTTACCCATCTCTGTACTGCAATAAGAACTAGCATAACAGGATGTGCCAGCCCATGAAGCATCAGTGTTGTTGGGAGGTAACTAACTGCTTTCTGATTAGATTTAAGACCTGATCCACTTGAGGAAATGCATGTCGGCTACTGTAAATCTGGTCAAAAATCCATGATTAAGGACATCATAAGCCCCAGGGGAGAACCTACTACTATTATTCTGCTAAGTGGCCATAGTGTCCAACTGTCCCCTAACTTTATATTTCTCTACCTGGATTAGAACAGCTCTCAGACCTCACCAAGTCCATGACAGGGCCATCACACTTATGAACTCATAGACCTCACAAAATCTGCACATTTTCAAGTCATCAATAGTCTAGCATGAAGTGAGAAGGGGTTCATGAGTCCGCATTCCCAACTCAAGGGCTATGAGTAGTTAACGGCTTATGGAAGTGAGACCATCAGTTTCTTTAAGGGTGTAACTGCTGGTAAGTCAGCCATGCTCCAGTGGGTGGCCCCACAACCAGGAATATATGGACAGCACAGATTGGAATTGACGGGTTATTATATTTAGAAAAAAAAAGGGGCACAAAGTTGGGATGGGAAGGCGATGAGAATTGATCTGGACTTAGGGAGAAGGACTGGAATAAATAGGATCAAAATGTATTATATGGAATTCCAAAAATTATTTTATTTTATTTTTATTTTTTTTATTCATTGGTGTTTTGTCTGCATGTAAGTCTGTGTGAGGTTGTCAGAAACCCTGGAACTGGAGTTACAAACAGGTGTGACCTTCCATGTGAGGGATGGGAATTGAACCCCGGTCCTTTGGAAGAGTAGCCAGTGCCCTTAACTGCTGGGCTATTTCTCCAGCACCCCAAAAATTAATTTTTAAAACACAGTATATATCATAAATGTAACTACATTTTTTTTACATTTTTAATTTTAAAATATATTTTATTTATTCTTTGAAAATTTTGAGCATTTACAGAAAGTCTTGGTCATATGCACCCCTCAATTTTCCCTCCAGCTTTTTCTGGGACCACCCCAATGCGTCCCATCCCCAACTTTATGTCTTCCTTCTATTACTTGTATTTTTTTAGCCCACTGAGTCGAATTAGTGCTGCCCTCATGCACGTGTGCATGTGGTCATCTATTTGGGCGTGGGCAATGGCTAGTGGCCACCACCCCCCAAATGATTCTCCCTCCCCCAGCAACAGTCAACTGCCAATAGCTCCCTGAGCAGAGTCTGAGCCTCGTGAGCTCTTCTACCATCCATGCAGGAATTTGTAGCTGTTTTGAACTTGTACATGTTACCACAGCTGCCGTGAGCTCATGGAAGCAACAGCCATGCCACATCCAGAAAACAGGACTTTACAGCATTCCTCTCATCCTCCAATTCCTATATTCTTTCTGCCTGCTCCTCTGCCATGTTCTCTGAGCCTCATAGGAGGCTGATATGTTGAGAAATCTCAGTCATTTATTCTCCACACCTTGAACAATTATGAGCTTCTGCATTAACCACTATCCAAGGCAATATGAAGCCTCTCTGACCAAAACTGAGAGCAGCATAAACCCATAGATATAAAAAAATGAATATTTCTAAGACAGTTTGACAACATGACTATTTAGCAAAATAATAATATTAGATTACCCTTAGGGCCTATAACTTCCCCTAACAATGATTTTTGGTCATGTTTACAGCACTAGCTATGAATTTCCTGTTTTGAGTAAGCCTCAAATCCAATCAAGAAAGTGATTGTCCTCACTTAGTTTGGCCACAGTTGCATCATGGGCTATGTCTTACCTGGCAGAACAGTAGTACTGCATTCAGAATTCAGTCCTAGGTAAGACCTTTATAATCTTTTCTACCCCAGTGGCCTATATTGTACCTTCCAGCACTCTGAAAGCCAGACAGCAAGGAGAGTGGTTTCTGGTCAGTTCAAAATTGATTTCTCTATGTCCTGCAGCCAAGGTATGTGGTGCGCTCAGCAATAGGGTCTTACCAATTAGCTACTGAAGCCGACTCTGAGCTATTGCTTGTGTTGTTATAAGCTTGTGTTGTTTGGGGTGCTCACTGAACCTCACTGGCCGATAACTCATATGGAAGTAACCTGTGTCTGCATTAAGATTTTCATCTACTAACTTATTTTCTTCTGGAAGAAACATTTGTTCATCCACGTGGGGTACGTCTGTTCAAACTCCTTTTTGCTTAAAATTATATTTTTATTAGCTTACAAATCAGTCTGTTTTCATAAAATGTCACTATACATCCATAGGATTGATTAAACATCCCCTATACCTTTCTTCTCTCTCACCTCCTGCCCCCAATACTTAAATCAAGTATATCATCAAGCGATCTATGAAATGTTAAGGAAACTGAAACTTTGCACCTACCGTGGAATGTCTTAGGGCTTGAGAACATGTGTATTTAATCATATAATCTGGATTTGAGTCTAAGCCCTCTTTGTAATAATTACCCAGCACAAATCCCCTCCAGTTTCATTTCTTCTTTGGTAAAACCAGAATAATAGTGGTTCCTATCTCATGGACCTGTGGTAAACATTAAATTATACAGTCAGAGCTCATCAAACAATTTTTGTCAGATATTAAAGGAAATTAATTATATTAAAGATTTTTTAAATAAAATAGACTACCAGGTAATATCAAAAAGACAGAGTCAAAGATAAGGATATTTACCATATCGTTGTATTTTATTTTCATGTTAAATTGAATAAAGACCCATGGTTTGGTGACTAACCAGAGGTAGGTATTAAAGACCAAAAGATGGTGTTGAGGGTGCACACAGTCTTTTTTCCTTGTGGAGCACCCTTCTGTCTTCTTCAGAAATTCCCAGACAGTTGCTCAGTTTCAGAATAGTTCACTTTAGAAAAGCTGCCTATTTAGGAGTTGTCTGAAGTTGTTCTAAATTTGGAAGGCCTTGCAAGGCTCTAATGTGATGAGGAACAGAAGAGAGACAATTAGCTTCAACATGAAAAGATGTTTGCCCAATTACCCATTGTGATGAATAGATTTTACATGCATAGGAAGGCCTCTCCTTGTTCTACTAATAGCAGAGAGTTTATCATTTTGATGTGTTGGGAAGAAAGGCTCTCCACAGACACAAATTTTCCAGGTTGTCTTCTCCTTTATCACCCTAAGTTTACAGTGATGGGTGATTTGTGGCAGAAGTTTAAAGAAAGTATGACCAGAGGTTCAATATTTGTTGACTCAGTGACAAAGTAGCTTCAATATTATGTGTTTATGGTGTTCCTTCCAAGAACTACATTATTGCCCTAACATTCAGAACTACCCCCCAGGGCGTTAGCTACCAGCTCTGCCTTGGGCAGAAAAGGTACTGAGAGTTTCCATAGGACTCTTATTCGCTGGGTGATTTATCCGATATTTTCTCTTTCCTACTTAAAAAAAAAAAAAACTGTGATTTATTTCTTCTAAGATGTTTCTGCAGAATTCATCAAAAACTATTCAAGCACCACTTTAGTAACTGTGATTACCTCCTTTATGGCTTCACCTCAAATTGTGATTTGGGCAGATAATTCTCAGGACACTTAAGAAGAGAGGTCATGCGAGGAGCCACTTTTCAGTCCCCTCTCTCATTACACGTAGGTGGTAGGGCACTTTCAGAAGCTGTTTACGTGATTTTCAATAGAGAATGATTTATCCATCTTTGGTAAGAAGACTAGATTAATTCCTTTAAAATATTCTGCAAGAACTTCCTCACTCTGTGACTAAGCATCTCCCTGTCTGTAATTGCTGAGCCCGAGGCTCCAAACAAGCCTTTCCCAAAGAAGAATCCTACTGTCTCCCAGCTCATGTAAGCTGATCAACCAGCCTCAGAAGTACGCTCGGTGGGTGCCCTGGGAATGCAAAGACCTTGATATCACAGTCTAACTTGAACCTTTGATCCCTTTCCTTTCCAGGAGTAACGTGAAGATGAGGGCTGAGCAGCACATTGAAAGGGCAAAGGACTTGTGCTTTCTTCTTAATAGGGACCTGTGTAGAGTCAGGAATCTACCAAAGCTTTTACGCTGCTAGCAGTGGAAGGGGCAGCAGATTGTGTACTACATGTGTACATCCCCTGAGGGTCCAACATGACCCAGAGAGCCTTCAGAGAAATATAAAAATAGACACACATATATTATACTATATATATATATTAGTCTGGTTTCTCTGTTCCCCGTGGGTCCTTGTCATCAGCGTGTGGGGAAATGAGTGCTCTCATGAAACTAGAGGAAGGGACAAAAATTGTTCCATTGATGTTCAATTGAAGTAAGTGCTCATCTCATTTCCTTGAGTTTCTTCTGTTGTCTGTCCTCTTTATCTCTCTTCCTTATTTTACACAGGAAACATCTTTTTTATCCTTTGAACGTCAGAATGACAAAACCATATGGCTCTGATGATTAAATGTTTGCAGCACAAGAGCGAAGACCCAGCCAAGTTCAATACCCAACACCCATGGAAGAACCTGGCACTGGTGTGTACTCATAGTACCACGGCTGGAAAATTCTTAGAGAGAGGAAGGTCTGTGGAGCTTGATGGTCATACAGCCTAGCCTAATTTGCAAATCTCAGGTTCCAGTCCAAAAAGATTCCCAAAGAATGACACCAAGCTTGACCTTTGACCTTTGACCTCCACGTACATATGCATGCACATGCACACACATGAATACACACATATTCATATAAACACACACACACACAGAAAGACAAAACACATTACGACTGGGCATGGTGTCACAGGTTTTTAAACCCAGCAGGGAGATCTCAAAGAGTTCAAGACTAGCCTTGTCCACCTAAGGCGTTCCACCACAGCAAGGGATACAAAGTGAGAAAGTGTTTAAAATAAAACTCCAATACCAGATGGTCAGCCCTGAAAAGGTGCACACAAGTAACATTGTATGGACTAAACAGATAGGATTTAACTATTTAGGAATATATGTAACAGCAATTAAAGAAAAGGAGGCCACTGATTTGAAAGAGAGTAGAGAAGTCCATGGAAGAGGTTGGAAGGAGGAAATAATGTAGTTAAATTATAACCTTAATACTTTAAATATATAATAAAATGTAATTGATGCAGTTTAATCTAAAAATAAAATATATATTTTAAAAATATTAGACTTGTCTTCCAAACAAACGTGGCAAATGTGAAGGTTCTTTATCATAGCAGGATTAAAAAAACAAACAACTGAACATAGCCTGCAAACCAACAAGGATGTACTGGACTTTTAAAAACAATAGTCTATTGTTGATAGTAATATTTTCCTAATTTCTACTTGACAGATAAAAATTAGATCTATTTGGGAGTAAAGGGTAGTTTCTTGATATATGTATACATTATAGAAAAATTCAATCAAGCTCTTTAGAGTACCCGTCACTTCCAAAACTGATCAGTTTGGGGGTTACAATGTTAAAACACTGAAAATTTTTTTTTAGCAAATATGAAGTACACCACACATTCTTATTTGATGTGGGAGTGATTTCTTATTAATAGGGAAACTGCCTAGACCCATTTGATGGGTCAACCCTTGGGTGGGCGGAGTGGACAGAATGGAGTGCTGGGAGAGAGAAGCTGAGTCGGGGAGTCGCCATGATTCTCCCACTCCAGACAGACGCAGGTTAAGATCATTCCTGGTAAGCCAGCTCTTGGGCTACACAGATTAATAGAAATGGGTTAGATCAATATGTAAAAGCTAGCCAATAAGAAACTGAAACTAATGGGTCAGGCAGTGTTTAAAAGAATACAGTTTCTGTATAATTATTTCGGGTAAAGCTAGCCATGCGGGCGGCCGCATGCCAGGGACGCAGCCCTGCCGCTTGTAACACAACAGAATGGCGCCCAACGTGGGGCTAAATCCACTTAAAAACCTGAGAAGGCTTAAAAATAAGGGAGAGAGACTTTAACACAGATTTTTGCTGTTTGTTGGTGGCGTGCTGTAGAGAGATTTCCTGATTCGGCAACAGCAACAGAAAAAAAAGCTGCGTCATTTTAAAGTGCGGCTTCTTGGGACTGTGCCGCCAGTGCAAACTCTGGCTTTAAAGCATTTCAATGGATTTTATGGGACTGGATGTTTGTGTTCCCGCTTGGGATCGGAAGGAGAGTGCTCTCAGCGCTCCCCGCCTGCACCTGGGCAGATGGCAGAATCAGGCTTAGGCAGGCGAAAGAGCATGGTGAAAGAGACGTGTTTTCAGACTGCGCAATGCTCTGCGTGTCAAATTTGGTTGTAACTTGGATAAAAAGAGTTTCTGTGCTGCATGCTCAGTCTCAAAATTAAACTACTGAGTGCGGCTCCAATGAGGACTTGCTGTGTGCCTGGAACTGTGCACAGCTCAGGGGCACCAAATGGATCTGAGGCAGGAGCGGCTGCTCCTTGCTGAACTGTGCTGGTTGGCAGGAACTACCGTAATTACCATAATAACAGCACAGTTAAGGTTTAGACTGGGCAGGACACAGGTGGTACCGTATTACCTGTACATGGTGCAACTTAGGTTTTTAAGAAGTGCTTAACATTTTAAGAAATGCTCCTGGATAGTAAAAATATTACAGATTCACAATAAAACAGATTCAGACATAACAGACCTCAGTGGATCACAGCGTTGGATGAATGTACATAGGCTTGAGAGAGAGAAGAATAAGAATATAGAGAATAAAGCAAATGTCTTAAAAAAAGGGTAAAGTCTTTAAAGAGACAGAGTACAGATAGTTAAGAGATTAAAAGAAATAAAGAAAAATAAGCCACGTAAAAATGGAAAATTCACAGAGAGTCTGGATTATGTACATTATGTTTTCTTTAAAATTTTTGACTATAAAGGAGCTAAGTACAGACAGACATTTCATTACATGGGCTGCCAAGCTAAACCATAATGGATATAAAGGTATTACGATTTCAAAATTTGGGTCTAAGGATATGATACTTTGGAAAGGGTCTTCTTTTGTTTTCACAGAGGACCAGACCCTGTGGATTTCTTCTATCCCAATTTGGTATGATAGACCACGACCTCCCGAAAAGTTGCTGTGAACATCTTCACAAAATTACTTCACTCAACTGCCAACTGAGATAAACCTGACACACAGGTTACACCCTAAACGATCTGATTAACAGCGCCCCCATTCAGCAGGAAGCAGTTTGGAGAGAAAAAACTGCGCCCATGTTCCCAAAATATTGTTTATAAATGTTCTTTTACATTTAAAGGGGGAAATGATATAGGTATGAGTAATTTGCATTGGTGTGGATTTTACAGTCAATTTTGTTATATGTATATGTATTTCTGATCTTGATTAAGGTATTGTGATTGTGTAGTTCATTTAAAAATGTAATGTATAATTAAGAAATATAGGTTAATGGTTAATCATCAATAATAGTCAATCTTGTAGTCATGTTAGTTAGATTTTCTAGATATATAGAGATACATTTCAGTTAGATAGACATTCTTCATATCTTTCAAAGACTGCAGAATATGGCATTTAATGTTTTAATAACTTAGGACTTTTCATGACAATGAGACATATCTGCTCCTGGTGGCACCAATCTACTTCGAGAGGAAGATGGGCATCGAAGAGGATCCTGATGGAGTTGGATAGCCATTTGGGCAAGAAACTGCTCTTGCCTGGACTGTTGCATAAAATGGACACAGAGAACCCGCAGAGAGAGGACTGCTGAACTTGCCTAAAGGCAAGACGGTCTTTTGGGGTTCATGACTCATGAAAGAGTCTGCGAGACATTCTGCAGGACACAGCAGATAGTGACTGAACTGTCTTTGGAATTTCCTGTTTGATGGAAATGTCTACTGGATACTATGGGCCTGAAGGCTGAAGATGGATGCCCCAATCATACAAAAGAACTTGGGGTGACTGTCCAGGCAGCAAGATGTCTCTGTCATTTCTAGAGTTTTCTTATTTCTTGTTTACTTAGGTAGTATTATATCCTTCTGGAGTCTTTGATGGAGTTGAAGAATGAATAGATAGTTATAGTTTTCCTTAGTTATAATAAAAGATAAAATAGATATAAATATTGTAACTGTAATTCTTGCTTGATAACTGTTTTGCTATATGTAATTTTACTATGTTAAAGTTAAAGCCTTTCTTTTTTGTTTAAACAGAAAAAGGGGAAATGATGTGGGAGTGATTTCTTATTAATAGGGAAACTGCCTAGACCCATTTGATGGGTCAACCCTTGGGTGGGCGGAGTGGACAGAATGGAGTGCTGGGAGAGAGAAGCTGAGTCGGGGAGTCGCCATGATTCTCCCACTCCAGACAGACGCAGGTTAAGATCATTCCTGGTAAGCCAGCTCTTGGGCTACACAGATTAATAGAAATGGGTTAGATCAATATGTAAAAGCTAGCCAATAAGAAACTGAAACTAATGGGTCAGGCAGTGTTTAAAAGAATACAGTTTCTGTATAATTATTTCGGGTAAAGCTAGCCATGCGGGCGGCCGCATGCCAGGGACGCAGCCCTGCCGCTTGTAACACAACACTTATTAACTATGGTCATCATGCTGTGCACCATATCATTAAAATTTTTCTTCTACTCTGACAGAAAACTTGTACCTTTTGACCAGCATTTTTCTTCTTCCATTCACATTCCGTAGCCTCTGATAATATTGTCTTTCTGTAAGATAAAACTTTTGATTTGAGTAAGAAATGCAGTATTTGTCTTTCTGTGCCTGGCCTATTTCACTTAGTACAATTTTCTCTAATTCCATCCATATTTTCTCAAATCACGGGATTTCATTCTTTTTCATGGTATATAATATTTCATTGCGTATGTATATGTTTATATATAGCTGTTTTTTTACCCACTCATCCATCACTGGACATTTAGGGTGAGTCCATATCTTAGCCATTGTGAAAAGTGATTCAATCAACATGAGAATAGATATATGTCTTTAACTTGCTCGTTTCTTTTGGATATACACAGAATTAAATGAAATAACTGCAACATGTTTTGCTTCTATTTTTAGTTTTGTGAAGCCTTCCTTAGTGTATGACAAAATTCCCATTCCCAGCAATAGTGTACGAGGGTTCATTTGCCTCTACATCCTCACCAACATGTCATTGTGTCACTTTGATGACAGCCAATCTAACATACATGAGATTTGCTTCTCATTACGGTTTTACTTTCCATTGTGTTGAGATATGTTGAACGTTTCTTCATGTATCTGTTGGTCATTTCTATTAGTTCCTTTCTGCTGAAGCTGGTGTTTCTTTTTCTAACTTTTTTTACATTTATTTATCTACATGTGTGGGTGCATGTGTGCCAAGGTGCATGTAAGGAAGTCATAGGACAACTTGTGGGAAATGGCCCTCTTCCATCAAGTGGTCCCCAGGAGGGAACCAAACTTAGGCTTGGCCACAAGTGCCTTTATTCACTGTACTATGTTGTTGGCCATGAATTTCTTTTGATAGCTGTCAATTCAGGTCTTATATGTATTTTTAATTGGGTCATTTGTTTTCCTGCTTTTAAGTTGTCACGTGTTATTAGATGTATGTTTTTTGTCTTCACCTTGCTTACTGTTTCCTTACTGTACCTAAGACATTTAGTTTATTGTAATTGTGTTAATCTACACAATAATATTTTCACATATATTGTGGGAAAACAGGATACTAGGTATATTTGCTCAGACCATGGTCCAAAACATAAGATGGCCTTCTATTTCATGCAAAACTCCTTATATAACAAACATTTCCATTTATATCATTTGCAAAGTATCTTTTTTAAAACACTGTGTTTTTTCTATTATTTACATTTGATGAAAATATGCATAATAAAATAATATACTGAAGTATTTTATAATTTTGTATTTTCTTCACAATATTTTTCTTTTCTTTAAATCTCCACTCCCAGTTGCAAAAGAGATAATCAGCTTCATTGTACTTTTTAACTCCCAGGGAAGTTGGTGTTATAGGACTGAAAATAGTTGCTGTCTATCAACAACCACCCTTCCTGGCTTTTGTTCACTGAAATCCTGAGTTCCTAGGGAAGATTATGCTTCAACGGGATGGGGCAGAAGTGAATGAGAGACCAAGGGAAAGCAGAGAATCTGGGAGAATTTCCCAAGACTGGGAAGCCAAAGCAGTCTGCAGAGTTGGAATTTACTAGTAGTGCCCAAGATTCTTATCAGGGACTCAGAAAAGAACATCCCAATGATATAGTTAAAAGGCCGTGGTCTAAAGAGCAAACGATGTTGGCTTAGAAACAGAACAGTTCCTGGCCTTGTGGAATGGATAAAGAGCAGAGCTGCAGAAACTGAATTATACCGTTTTCCCGGAGCTTTTCAATTCTGGTGAGACAAGAGACCTTGGAGTGAAGTAGAGCTGTGATTTAAGAGGGACTGAACAGTCAGCCAAGTCGGCAATTCCTCGAGGGGGAATTGGTTTCATATACTGAACATTACAGAGTGGTGCAGCTCTTACGCTTTCAAGTTTGTAAAGTAAGATTCATGCCAACTTCACATGTTCCTGGGAAAAAGCATTTTCTGGGAAGTTATACCCCCTATATCTGGATAATGCAATTGTAAGTGATTGTATTTTTTCCCCTATTTTGCATCTCTTTGTTTTTCAGCTGCCCTGGAATAGGTAGGTATTTAAATATTTTTAAAGTTCTATAAACCTTATATTAAGAAAACCATGTTTACATTTTTCTTTACAATTTATGTTCACATAAAACCGACCGTTTTCTGTGTGGTATAGAGCAGGAAGTGGAGCAAAATAGCTCAGCTACCTCAACATGACACAGCCTTGATTTTCACACAGAATGCCACAACTTGCAGCTGCTCTCAGATGTCATTTCCCAGAAACAAACCTGAGATAAGAACTCATGTGTGAGGAATTTATTGAGGAAACACTCCCAGGGGAATCTAGAAAGGGAGTGGAATAGCAGGGCAGGCAAAGGGAAGAACTAAGCAAGCACGAAGGACTTCAGAGACTATGGAAGCTCCCACATCATTCTGAAGGGAACTCTGAAATGTAAATTATACCTCAGAGTTGGTTCAAGGGAGTTGGGCTCCTGTATTCTGAAATCAGTTAGTTGCTGCCTATGGGGGATACTTTAAGGATATAAATTCCTAGGATTTATGACTTTCTACACAGGCAAGCGAAGCTACTCAAGTAACACAAGGACATAAAGCTAACATAAGCCAGCCCTTAGAAGCAAACTTCAGCCAGATGTGCTGGAAGCAGGAATATCAGGAGTACAAGTCTAGCCTCACCTAGAAGCATGCTTGACTCTGTGAAATCCCATCTTAAAACAACAATAGAAAGCAAAGTGCAAGGAATTGGCAAAAATGGATGCCAAGTAGCATGGCTAATAGGCTGGAGTGATCTAGGGTGTAGCTATAATAATGTGGTTAGACTGTCTGCAGTCATTGCTCTGCCTGTTACTCTTATTACCAAGATTCTTTTTTTTTACCTTCTCCTCAATCAAATAGTTGAATAAATATCATTTTTCAATGAATTCTATTTTCTTATTTTTTTTAAATTTACAATTATATTCAAGACTTTCCGATCTCTTTTAACATTTTCTATTTAAACTTCTTAATACCTTGTGCATATTCATTATATTTGCTATTTATACACTGCCTCCCTCAACTACATGGAACTCATGACCTTCCAATCCCTTTTAACACATTCCATGTAAACTTAGTGGTTATTAATACCATGTAACATAGTCTATTCTGCGTACATTTACTATGTTTCTCATGCAATTTGGCACCTACAACAGTGCTTAGAACACACCAACTATTCGGTGTATTTATTGAATGAATTACTGGATGGACACAAGAATTTTTTCCAAAGAAGTAACATTGTAAAAATCAAAGTGTGCAAAGAATACCAGCGAGTCTTTCACTGAACGGGGTTGCCTATTACTAACTTCCCATTTCAATGGCAAAATAATTATTTTATGTAGAATAGGTAATAGTGATGTTTATTTTTTATTTCTAAATAATTTTTAATGTTTTTATTGAGCTATACGTTTTTCTCCATGCCCTTCCCTTATTCCCCTCTCCAATTCTACTCTCTTCTGTGACCCTCATGCTCCCAATTTGCTCAGGAGGTCTTGTCTTTTTCACCTTCCTATGTAGATCCCTGTATGTTTCTATTAGGGTCCTCTTTGTTGTCTAGGTTCTCTGGGGTTATGGCCTATACGCTGGCTTTTATTTGCTTTATGTCTAAAATCCACTTATGAGTGAGTACATATCATATTTGTCTTTCTGGGTCAGGGTTACCTCACTTATGATGCTTTTTTCTAGATTCATCCATTTACCTGCAAATTTAAAGACGTCATTAATTTTTACTGCTGTGTAGTACTCCATTGTGTAAATGTACCACATTTTCTAGGTTGTTTCCAGGTTCTGGCTATTACAAATAATGATGTTATGAAATAGTTGAGCACCTATCCTTGTGGTATGATTGAGTGTCTTTGGGATATATACCCAACAGTAGTATTGCTGGGGCTTGAGGTAGATTGTTTACTAATTTTCTGAGAAATCGCCACACTGATTTCCAAAGTGGCTATACAAGTTTGCACTCCTGCCAGCAATTCAGGAACATTTCCCTTACCCCTCAGCTTCTCCAGCATAAGCTGTCATCAGTGGTCTTGATCTTGACCGTTCTTATAGGTGTAAGATGGAATCTCAGAGTTGTTTTGATTTGCATTTCTCTGACGACTATGGATATTGAGCATTTCCTTAAGTGTCTTTCAGCCATTTTAGATTCCTCTGTTGAAAGTTCTATGTTTATGTCTCAGCTCCATTTTTTATTGGATTATTTGTTCTTTTGATGTCAAGTTTCTTGAGTTTTTTATATATTTTATATATCAGTGCTCTGTCTGATGTGGGGTTGGGGAAGATCTTTTCCTCAATCTGTAGGCTGCCATTTTGTCTTGACCTGGTAACATGGGTATTTTAAAAGATTTATTTATTTACTATGTATACAATGTTCTGCCTGCATGGACACAAGAAGAGAGTATCAGTTTTCATTATAGGTGGTTGTGAGCCACCATGTGCTTGCTGGTGATTGAACTCAGGACCTCTGGAAGAGAAACCACTGCTCTTAACCTCTGAGTCATCTCTCCAGCCCCCAAGTAACAATTTTTTAAAGTCTATAAAATAATGGACTTAGTGTCTCTCTTTTTTCATTTGTTTTAATAAAATGTACTAACTATATATAATAATGTGTTTGATTATGACATTTGTGCAAGTACTTTCTTAATTTGCTTTCTATTGCTGTGACAAAACACCATAACCAAAAGCCACTTGGGAAGAAAGTTTATCTCAGCTAACACTGAAATAGTTCATCTCTGAGTAAAGTCACAGTAGTAGCTCAAGCAGGAACCTGAGGCTGGAACAGATGCAGAGGCCGTGGAGAAATGCTCCTTACTGGTTTACTCCCTGTGGCTTGCTCAGCCTGCTTTCTTATAGTATCCAGGACTACTAGCCTTGGAGTGATACCATCCATAGTGAGCTAGGCACTCCTCCATCCATTGTTACTCAAAAATTGCTTGCATAGACTCGATGACAGGCCAGTCTGGTAAATGCAATTCCTCAGGTGTGAGTCCCTCTTCCCAGGCATGTCTAGATTTGGGTCAAGTTGGCAAAAACAAAGCGGTGCATGAGTATATAATGTAGTTTGATCAGTACACTCCCTCTTTCCCTTTTTGATCTTCATTCCACTCCTGATGATCCTTTCGTCTTATTAACTAGTCCCCCTTCTACTTTGATGACTTTTTTGGTTTGGATGAACTAATGAGTTTAATTAGGATTACTTACAGGTGCATGAGTGAGCATAGGCAACTTATTAGTGGCTACACCACTGAAGAAAATATGCCCCCCCTCCAACAACCATTAACTGCCTATATAGCTATCCTAAGGGAGGGGTGGAGTTTATTCGCCTCTTCCCCATAGCAACCATTAGCTACTTAAAGAATATCAAAAAGGGGTAAGTTCTCATGAGCCCATAGGAACTGTTGGCTGGGCCAGTGCTGTGCAGGTAACCACAACTGTTGAGAGTTCAAGACTGTAAGAGCCATGTTCTTCCCTAAAGATGTTACCCAACACTCTACCCATTCTTCTGGCTCTTACATTCTTTCTACATGCCTTTCCATTATGATCCTGGAGCCTTAAAGAAGAGATATGGATGTCCAACTTATGGCTGAGTGTTCAACAGTCTCTTAATCTCAACACTTTGACCAGTTATGAGTCTCTTCGGTAACTGTTACCAACTCCAAAAGAAATTTCTCTGAGCAAACCTGACAGCAGCACTAAGGTATGGCCATTTGTAGCAAAAATGTTGAGAAGGTACAGGCATATCTTGTCCATTTACCTGACTAACAATAAGAGGTATCATCATAGAACCTAGAACTTCCCCAGCCTAAGGCTTTTGGCTAGGTGTACAGTGTCAGATATGATTTCCCTCTTGTGAACCAGGCTTCAAATCCAACCAGAAAGTGCTTGCCTACTCCCATAAACAAGCCATTATTCAAGTGAGCACATATTTGAAATAAGGCCTTGGTATGTAGTCCTTGTTGGCTTTGAACTTACTATCCTTTTTCATCCCCTCGAGTGATAAGATTACAGTACTCACCGACCACATTCAGCTTATACTTTCTTTTTGGTGTACTGACACTATTCATCAGGAAGTATACTAAAACCATTTGCGTTTATTATTAATTTGTCTATTTTTGTTATTTTTATGTCATTTTGATTATATGCATTGTAGTTATTAAATATAAATTTAATAGTTCTAGTATACCGTTGTAATCCTGTTGGTTCTGTTATCCTTTAAAAATATTTCTTTATTTTTATGTGTAAATGTATGTACCCAAGTGTATGTCTATGTAGCATATGCACACAGGAACCTAAGGAGGTCAGAAGAAGGCACTGGATCCCCTAGAACTGAAATTAGAAATGGTTGTGAACCGTGTTGTGTGTGAGAAAAGAGCTCTGATCCTCTGCAAGAGCAGCAAATACTCTTAACTCCTGAGCCATCTCTCCAGCCCCTGAATTTGTCATCCTTTTGAATGACCTTCTTTATCTCTAGGACTATGCTTTCCCTTAAAGTCTTCTTGTCTGATAATAACATGAATATTTGGGGGCTCTGACATGACATGTTATATATTTAGTTTGAGAAGTCCATGAGAATACCACTAGACTCTTCTGGATCCTAGGAACACCTCCCCCCCCCCATCTGTTCAGTGCCAAAGAAACTCTCGTAGAAGGGGAAATTGCTCCAATGCTCTTGGCATTGCACCTTTATTAAAACATGTCTCTGTCAGACTCATTATAAGCAGACAGTGTCTGCACTTTGTCTTCTGTTCCTCACGCCTCATTAACCTGCGAACACTTTAGCTCAGACTCAATAGTTTAGTAAACACCCTCGGGGTAAAAAGAGTCTCTGTGTTCTTCTTATTTATTAGATTTTCACTTTAAATTGAATTTTGAACTTGCCAGTTTCCTAGGGTTTTGTCAACCCTTGGTAATCTTAAGAGCTTTTTAAAATATTCTATCCAGCACTTTCTCATTGTTTTCAGCATGATCTGAATAATCAGAAAGCTACCATTTATCTTTCTTTGACATGAGCTTGAGTTTATAGAATGCACATCAAAAGTACAGAGAAGTACAGAGACAAAGCTGCAGAAAAACAGCAGGCACTTTCCTGAGGAGTAATTTTTCTTGTCAGTTATAGTACCTCCTCAAGAGAGATAATAAAATACGATATAGGAATACATACAAATGTCTATTAAGAATTCCATGCTAGATTCTGAAGGCTTTGGTCTAAAATGTCTTAGAAGATAGAAAAGTGAATTTAGTAGAAAGCTTGCCTACTTCAAATTTCAGAGACAACAGCTGGTAAAAGTGAGTGCTTTTTAGCAGCCAAACACAGAAGTGCAAGAGCACACTCAGGTGTAAGAGAGGCTCTTATTTCCCCAGATGTGCAAAGATAGGAGTAAAGAAAGGGGAGATCACAATTCATGTGAAAAAGTGGCTATGAGTTTGGACCATAGAAATAAGGTGGGTACAGTGATGCAGTGATTATTTTATGCCTCAGAACTCATGTATTCTAAATTTAATCCCCAATGCCATAATGTGAGCAGGTAATTAGGTCATGAAAACTCCAGTCTCATGGATGGATTAATGTTGTTTATAAAAGGCTTCGTGCTGTATAATCAATCTCTCCCCTGACCCCCATTTTCTTGTCATGTGATGAATGGTTATATTATGAATCACCTGATACAATCTCTCAATCTTGGACTTCCTAATCGCCAGGTTCATGAGCCAAATAACCTCACTATAAGGTACGAAGTCTGTAATATCTGTTACAGCAGCACAAAACTGCCTGAGACAAAAAGGAAAGACCAGGAGGAGGGTCATGAAGAGAGAAACATGTCAGTAAGGTCAATGGATTGGAGTTCCTGGTAGAGGTGGACATGAAGGAACACTGGGATAAGAATATACAAAGAACTGACTGGGAACGATAACACTTAAAATCACTATTTTGGATTTGGCAGCACTATTGTGGATGATAAGGTCTAAAGTATGATAAATGGGAGTAGTTAGCTAATGTGAGATATAGGTAAGGCCATGGAAAGGAGAACTTTGATGGATTGTTTAGTAGTGTTGAAGTCCCCAAGAATGATGACAAGATTAATGGAGAAGAGAAAAAGCAGCTAGTGAACCAGACGCCAAAGTCTTCAGTGAATGAGAATAAAATGCAGCAGGATTGCAGACAGCTGCAGCAGCAAGAACAGCCGTGATGTGGCCTAAGAGTTGAAGACTGAATGGAGCTGGCCTGTGACAGATGAGAAGAAGTATGACCTGGGAGTGGTGGGGGTGAGTCACAGAAGAAAACAAACAAGGACCCCCACCTGTCTTACAGAGTGGAGGAAAAACTGTGAGAAAATGCTATAAACCATCCCTTGTGGAATTCATTCAGTTAACAATGCACTAAACAGCTACTGATGGCCAAGTTTGTCAGCCCATAAGGGTTCTGACGAGATGAAGACACTGGGATAATTTGCTACTTATCAGGTTTAAAAGAAGCTGCAACTGATTATTCTTTTGTGAACAAATAATTTGATATGGCTCACATACTGTCATGCCCAGCTGATTTGTCACTGAGTCTAATATGCTGCTGCCTACGTGTAAAAATTGAATTTGGCAATTGTCCAGTCATGAAGAAAAGCAAATAAATTTTCATTAAGCCTAGTTAAATGTAATTTTAAAAATTTAATTACCCAACCACAGTAATCAAAATTGTATAGTATTGGTGTAACTGTAGGCTTATAGATCAATGAAACAGAAAAAAAAAAGAATCTAGAAACACACAAACTTACATGGCTAATTGATTTTCTAGAAACTAATTAAAGTAATTCCATGGGGACAAGACATTTCAAAAGTGGTGCTAGAAAACTGAACATCCATAAGCCAATTTAGAAAGGACCTCAACTTTAATTTTGCACCACATGAAAACAATCAACTCACAATGGATCACAGATATAACTGTAAAATATAAAATATATAAATCTTAAATAGAAAACAAACAAAAAATCTTGACTCTAGGTTAGAAATTCACATGGTAACAGAAGCATAATTTACTTTAAAATTGATATAATTTTATGTTATCAAGATTTAAAAGTAATTTAAAGAGTTGTGTTAAAAAATGAAAAGCCACAGACTAGGAGAAAATATTAAAAAGCATGTATCTCATTAACTGCATATTAAAAATACATAAAGAATTCTTAACATTCTGTAATAAGAAAGCAACCTAGTGCTAAAATGAGGGAAAATAAAAGCACAATAAAATTATACTTATGCCCTGGACTATTTTAATTAAAATGTAATCAGTACCCGATGCTATTGAGCAATTTGAACACTCATGCATTGCTAGTGGGAATGTAAAATGATGCAGCCATTGTGGAAAATGGTTTGGCAGGTTAAGAAAATTTTCAACAGAATCCCATCTTAAAAGATCTTAGAATCACGCACATGGAGAACTGATGGAGGAAGGTCATTGGCTAATAAAGGAACTGCCCTGGCCCATTTTATTGGTTAGAGGATAGGTGGGAGGAGAAAACAGGACAGAACACTGGGAGGAAGAGGAAGTGAGACCAGAGACTCCACAGCTCTCTCGGGAGCAGACGCCTGAGAGAGAGATGCCATGCCCCGCTCCCGGGATGAAGCTCCGACCCAGGATGGACTAGACTAGAATCTCCCCGGTAAGCGCACCTTGGGGTGCCATACACAGATGATTAGAAATGGGTTAAATTAATATGTGAGAATTAGCCTAGAAGAGAATGGGCCAAGCAGTGATTAAAAGAATACAGTTTGTGTGTTGTTATTTCGGAGCATAAGCTAGCCATGTGGGCGGCCGGGTGTGGGGGACGCAGCTCTGCCGCCCCATATTACTACATTTGGCGCCCAGACGTGTGGACAGCCGAAACCCACTTAAAAAACCTGAGAAGGCTTAAAAATAAGGGAGAGAGAGTTTAACACAGATTTTTGCTGTTTGTTGGTGGCGTGCTGTAGAGAGATTTCCTGATTCGGCAACAGTAGCAGAAAAAACGCTGTGTCATTTTAAAGCGCGACTTCCTGGGGCTGTGCCACCATTGCGATCTCTGTCTGACTCCTGCAGGAGACAGAGCTTTTGAATAGACCATTTGGAGTAAAGTGCTACGATTTGTTTGATGGCAACTAGACTCGCTGTGTTCTCGGGTCTGCTCTGCTTGCTAGAGGCAAGAATGCGCTTTCATCTAAGAGAGGCTTCCTGACTCAGCTTTAGCTGCAAAGCCTGCCACGAAACACTTAAATGGTGTTGACGAAAAGCTGAACGCATGCTTTTCGATTTTCAGCCGTAGCAGGAAAAAAGCTGCGCCGTTTAAAAATGCCGGCTTTCTGGGCTGTCCTGCCAGGGCAAACTCTGACTGTTTGAGGCAGGAGGGCTGGCTACCTAGAGAGGACGTGAGTGTTGTCTGTTGTAGCTCACTTGCTGGCAGGGACCTTGAAATGCCATACAGTTGTTGCAGTAAACATGGCTACAGCCTATATATCCGCCATGAGGCTGGAAAGCTAAGGAATGGACTGGATCTAGCTGGCAAAGCAACGCCTTTAATCCTACTGAGATCGCTTGGTAAATTAAAGATTCATGTGGTCAGAAAAAGAGAGATATACAGTAAAGAGAGATTCAAAGACAGAAAAAAATTCTGAATGGTTTAAAGTGTGTTAAAAATATATGCAGACAAAAGTTAAAGTTCTTAAAGTAAAAAAAAAAAAAAAAACAAAAAAAAAAAGGAAGAGAGTTGTTGTGTGTGGTAGCACACGCCTTTAATCCCAGTGCCTAGAAGGCAGAGACAAACAGATCTCTGTGAGTTCAAGGTGTAGCAGTGTACACCTTTAATCCCGAATGCCTGGGAGGCAGAGACAGGCGGATCTCTGAGAGTTCAAAGACAGCCTGGTCTACAGAGTTACTTCAGGTCAAAGATACAGAGAACCTGTCTCAAAAAGCAAAAAGTTAAAAGTAAAAATAAATGAAATAGAGGTTAAAACAAAGGTGTACAAAGATGGAAAATACACAGAGAATCTTGATACTGTATGCTATTATGCTCTCTTTGAATTGTTTGAATGCTGAGGAAGGAGCAACAGCTGCTAAAAGATATTTATTTATAAATGCTGTTGAACTAATCCGACATAGATATTTTGATGCCTTGACTTTGAAATTTGGATCTAAGGACATGATGCTTTGGAAAGGAGTTTCTTATTTTGTTTTCACAGAGGATGAGACACTGTTCATTTCTTCTATTCCGATTTGGTATGATGGACCACGCCCTCCTGAAGGGTTGGTGTGAACGCCTTCAAAAAATTGCTTCGCTCAACTGCCAACTGAGATGAAACTAGCACACAGGTTATACCATGAAAGACCTAATTAACGACGCCCCCATTCAGCAGGAAGCAGTTTGGAGAGAAAAAACTGCGCCCATGTTCCCAAATATGGTTTATAAATGTTCCTTTACATTTAAAGGGGGATATGATATAGGTATGAATAATTTGCATTAGTATAGATTTTGCTTTATTGTTAGAGATTTAAGGTCAGTTTTGTTATATGTATAAGTGTTTCTGATTTTGATTAAGGTATTGTGATTGTGTAGTTCATTTAAATATGTACTATATAATTAAGAAATATAGGTTGTTAATGGATAATCATCGATAATAGTAAAACTTGTAGTCATGTTAGTTAGATTTTCTAGATATATAGAGATATATTTTAGATAGACATTCTTCATGTCTTTCAAAGATTACAGAATAGGACATTTAATGTTTTAATAACTTAGGACTTTTCATGACAATGAGACACTCTGCTCCTGGCAGCACCAATCTACTTCAAGAGGAAGATGGGCATCGAAGAGGCTCGTTATGGAGTTTGATAGCCATTTGGGCAAGAAACTGCTCTTGCCTGGACTATTGCATAAACTGGACACAGAGAACCCGCAGAGAGAGGACTACTGAACTTGCCTAAGGTGAGATGATCTTTCGGGGTTCCTGATTCATGAAAGAGTCTGCGAGACATTCTGCAGGACACAACAGATAGTGACTGAACTGACTTTGAATTTTCCTGCTTTATGGAAATGTCTGCTGGATACCATGGGCCTGAAGGCTGAAGATGGATGCCCCAACGGTACAGAGGAACTTTGGGTGACTGTCCAGGCAGCAAGATGTCTCTGTCATTTCTAGAGTTTTAAAAGTTGCTTTTTTTCTTGTTTGCTTAGGTAGTATTGTATCTTTCTGGAGTCTTTGATGGAGTTAAGAATAGTTAGTTATAGTTATAGTTTTCCTTAGTTATGATAAAGATTATTGTAACTTTTACTTGATAACTGTTTTGTTATATGTAATTTTGCTATGTTAAAGTTAAAGCCTTTTTTTTGTTTAAACCGAAAAAGGGGAAATGATGGAGGAAGGTCATTGGCTAATAAAGGAACTGCCCTGGCCCATTTTATTGGTTAGAGGATAGGTGGGAGGAGAAAACAGGACAGAACACTGGGAGGAAGAGGAAGTGAGACCAGAGACTCCACAGCTCTCTCGGGAGCAGACGCCTGAGAGAGAGATGCCATGCCCCGCTCCCGGGATGAAGCTCCGACCCAGGATGGACTAGACTAGAATCTCCCCGGTAAGCGCACCTTGGGGTGCCATACACAGATGATTAGAAATGGGTTAAATTAATATGTGAGAATTAGCCTAGAAGAGAATGGGCCAAGCAGTGATTAAAAGAATACAGTTTGTGTGTTGTTATTTCGGAGCATAAGCTAGCCATGTGGGCGGCCGGGTGTGGGGGACGCAGCTCTGCCGCCCCATATTACTACAGAGAACAGAACACCACAAGCAAGACGGAATAATGGTTTAATGACAAATAGAACTCCACAAACAACATGGAATGATTTAAAAGAAGGTGGCAAAGTGCATATGCCAAAACGGGAAGCATACGAAGAACCCTAAACGTTCTAAGAAAAGCAGTGTATCAGAGACTTAGACAAAAGAATCGCTTGAGAGCAGAAGCTTAAGGTTACCCTCTTGGTGTCCTTATTAAGACAACTTTCAGAAACAGAATGCAAGGTATCAAAGAGATAAGCAACCTCTCATCTGCCTGTCCCCCCACCCTCCAGAAGCACAGAGACATCCTGACACTAAAACCATAGAAGAAGCTGGGGAAGTGGACCGGCTAATGGAATACTTGCCTAGCATGCACAATACCTTGGATCCAATCCTAGGCACAGTGCGCATCCTGAAATCTTAGCACAAGACGTAGAGGCAGAAGAATCACAAATTCAAGGTTATCCTCAGCTACTGACGGGTTGAAGTTCCATCTTGGCTACTGAGACCTTATCTCAAAACTAAACAAAACAAAAACAGAAAGGAGAGAAACAATGCTGCCTTTGAAATGATGGGAAAACCTTTCTTTTGCAGCATGTGATAATATTTGAACTCTGCTATTTCACCATCCTGACTGCTGCCCATTTCTCTCTTCCATTTACAAACTTCTGCCAGCCGGCTGACCCCCATCCAGGGGCCTGAAAACTGACATGCTATAATTGGCGCTCCAGTCCAGAGCCTGCAGCCTAACTCCCCATCCATATGATCAATATGTCACAGAAAAGTCCCATTCGGATAACTTTCCAGATCCTACAACTCAGTTTTGTCCAACCTTCCTCACCCCTCCCCTTCTGCCCTTTCCCCTGATCCCATGCTCCCAATTTACTCAGAAGACCTTGTCTTTTTCTACTTCCCATGTAAATTAGATGCATGTATGCCTCACTTAAGGTCCTCTTTGTTGTCTGGGTTCTCTGGAATTGTGAACTGTAGGGTGTTTTTTTTTTTCTATTTGTCTAAAACCCACTTATGGGTGAGTACATGTTGTATTTGTCTTTCTGGGTCTGGGTTACCTCACTCAATATGATGTTTTCTAGGTCCATCCATTTGCCTGCAAATTTCAAGATCTCGTTATTTTTTCTGTCGTGTAGTACTCCATTCTTCAGCCAAAGGGGCATCTAGGTTGTTTCCAGGTTCTAGCTATGACAAACAATGTTGCTATGAACAAAGTTGAGCACATGTCCTTATGGTATGATTGAGCATTCTTTGAATTTATACCCAAAAGTGGTATTGTTGAGTCTTGAGGTAGATCGTTGGTTTAATTTTAATTAATTCATATACATATATAATATGTATCATTTTCTAAATTTCATATTAAATTTTTATGCTGCCTTTTTTTTTGAGACTCTTACTCTGTGTAACTCAAGCTTGCCTGCCTCGAAGTTGCCTTTCACATCCTGATGCTACTTTCCAAGTTCTGGTATCACAGATATTTGCTATCATACCAAACTTTTTTTTTCTAAAGTGAACTAATTCCTGTAACTCTTGTTCCCAAGTCAGGATAATTCTATATACCTATCTTACTTGGAACAAGGATCTTCCAAGTGAGGTATACCAACCTCAACAGAATATAAATTGTTTTTCTGTTGCCTTACCTTACAAGTGATCAACTATGTTATTTTAATAATGTATATAATATATTGTTATATTTTTATAAAATACAGATATAAATATTTATACATTAGTATATGTTCAATTATATATATATCCATGAAAAACCTTGTAGAAACCACTCCCCTAGATTAGTCAACAAACTCACATATTCCAAAATATTGCAATGTGGAGTACACCCAGGAACAATGGACCAGAAGATAGTGAAGCTTTATGAAAAGGGTGCAGGCCTCACATTCAGTAGAGCATGGTTGACTGAGTCCATCACAGTCTTGCCTGCTTGGTTAGTATTGTAGTCCATAGGATTCACAGCTGGGCAAGACCACTGACGTCCCACTCTGCCTACCCAGCCTGCATAGCACCTTTCAGCACTGTGAAAGATAGCCAGAGGAAGACGTGTCCATCCCAGCTCTAGCCTCGTTTCTTGGTTTCTCTGTATCTTACAGCTAAGGAATGTGGTGTCTTAAGTAATAGAATCTCATCATCTGGGAATCCATGCCAGGTATTATAAACCAGTTCAGAAACCCATGGCATAGAGGCTAACTGCCAAAGAAAAATTTTAAAAACTCAATTTCATTCCTTATAATTAAGGACTTATTTAATTATCTCCATGAAAAGAATGGTTTCCATGTATCTCTGCCATAAGAATATAGCTACTTGATTCACAAATAGAGTTCATGTTTGTTTCATCCTTCTTTGAGACAGAGATATCCTTCTCCAGCCCTGTGCTTATAGGCAGAAATTAATAACATTATACTATGTAAGCATTTTATTCTTGTAATTCAAATCAAATAAACTTAAAACTAAAGCATCAAAAAAAAGAAAAGGGTGCAGTACATTCACTGAGTGCTCTAGTCTAGCTTTCAAAAATTCTAGAGTAGGCATAATCCAAAATACACTGTATGAAATTTTATGTGGTAGAACTGCACACACAATTAACTTGGCAGTTCATGATCAATATCCAAACTCTACACTACTAATTACATTCAGAATTAACTATTCCATTAATATTTTCCTCTGCAGGTTAATAGTAAAATTTAGAGTGATTTTTTTTTCACTGCTTCTAAGCAAGAAATAATTATTTCACACTTACAGGATAATAGGACCCTCAACACATCAAAAATATTTAATAATGAGTTAATTTTGAAAATTAAACTAATAGACACTAGGTATGCTCAAAGTAATAATCATGAGACATTTTTACACAGAAGGCTTTCTAATCAAGCTGCAGTTTTTGTCATGTGGATGGGCTTTTAGTTATTTGTCCCACAAATTAGTATAATGAATGCTAGTCATTGGTATTTATTTAAATTTCAAAACTTTATTTTTATGAATTTGAATTTTCTATGTGAATGGGGTCAGAAGAAAAGGAAGAGTGCCTGAGAAGTACTTTTGTCTCCATAACCAATAACAACTTGATGCTTTATATTCAAGAGAAAACCACAAGGTTATCAGTTATCTAAAACTACAGGCCAATTCTGGATGTTGTTTCTAACAACACAAATTAAAGGTTCCTTTTCACAAGATTGGTCTGATCTCCTAGACATCTGACATGGGAATTTCGCATATCCCAGCATTTGGTTTGGATTCCAGAAATCTTTCTTGATAAAATTTTGATTCTATGGCTATCCAAGGAAACATTTCCAGACTCACTGTAAAGATAAAATAAAAACTGGGTGAAAGATGTTTTATGGATGCTGAGATGCTTTGGAAACCCTTGTTGTAGACAAAAGAAAGCCATGTGAGACCATCTGATGTTCCACATGACTCACTTGTGCATTCTACTCTTCTTAAAGATAGTGTTTGCATTTCAGAAAAAAAAAAAAACCCTCACAGTTCTTGTTTTAAAAGTCGTTTCTACAAGCATCTATTTTGAAGAGCAAAGTGGACTTAAAATCTAGAATATCAAAGTTATGCTTGCTGTAAGAATTTAAATAATAAAGATTTATTCAACCAGGAAGTGGCAGTACATGCCTTTAATCCCAGTGCCTGGGAGGCAGAGGCAGGTAGCTCTCTGTGAGTTAGAGGCCAGCCTGGTCTACAAAGAGAGTTCCAGGACAGCCAGGGCTACACAGAGAAACCCTGTTTTGAAAAAACAAAAAATTTAAAAATATTTATTTAACCTATAAGTATATTTTAATAAAATGTAGACCTCAGTCAAGAAATTTAGGATCTGATTACATGGAACACATAGTCAGGAATAATAGCTTTCCCATATTATAAATAGTGATGTCACCAGCACAAAAGAACCCAAACATTTTTATAAGTTTTAATCACCTTTATCAGCCACCATTGGAATAAACAATACTTAAAGGTCCCAGCTGTGTACTGTGTTCTTAAGAGATCTTTCTTAACTACAAGTGACAGTTGTTCCTGAATTTATGGTACTTTTACCAGGCACTGTTTGCTAATTGCAAATCAGATTTCCAAACTGATCAACCACACTGTATCTAATTTGAGTAGTAAAAAATATAGCTGTGTGAGAAAGACTGCTACTGAAGAAAAATAAACCGTTATCTGGAACTTGGGAATCCTTGTTTTGTAAACATATATTATGAACTACCATACTGTAGCCTATATGATGCTATACTATTTCCTTCTCTCGAAACACTAGGAGGTATTTCTTTTAATTCAAAATGAAACTGGAAAGGAGGAATGAATTGGATTACAGTACAATTTCTCAACATTTAATTATTTTAACTGGATCTATGCTTTAAAATGAATTACCCATCATTGTCGATAAAGTCTTGGCTAACTGGAGTAGCGCTGTAACCCTTCTCCAGAGCAGAGCCAGCAGAACTGTAACAACAAATGAAACCCTCTCCTGCAGGAGCAGAGTTGCTACACTTGCATTGGGGAAACCTTTCCCTGGAGCAGAACTGTAAGCTGTTATGCTCACGGTTGGCTCTGTGGTATTCCTTGACTTCCGACTGCCCTTTCCTCAGATACCTTTCCATCTGAGCTGCAATGCTTACATTCACCATCCTATCTTCTAAGAGCCTTAGTATAGGGGCAGAAGCTAAACAACACCCTAAGTGACATCAGCCACATTGGTTCCACAAGGGTAGAGGACGTTGTCCACCGGATCCCAGCCGAAATCATCCTCAAAGAAGCCATAGTGTTGTAGACTGCTGCACAGAATGGGGACATGGAGGAGTGGGGAAGGGCATGGTGTGTCGGGAAGATAGGAGGCGCAGCACGCAGTCGCAGCGGAGAGGCGCTGCAATCAGGAATAGGCTTTGGGAGACCAGCGCAGCATCAGACGCAAGCGGCGGGGAAGGGCACACAATAACAAGAGCAGATTGCACCACTACAATTAAATCAAAGAGGTAGGCCTTTTGTTGGAGAGGTCACTGGCAAACAGGGAGCCTGGTAATGATCCTGAAGACCCTTCAGAGGGGTGAGAGGGTTCTTGGCCTGCTGTAGGAACCAGGAAACAGCGAGGGCAGTTGGTAAGTGGAACCCTTGGCCAGCAGGGAAACCTGATCCAGTTTTAAAAGACCCATTAGATTGGATCAATAGGAAGAGATGGGCAGACGCCAAGGCAAGAATTCACCCAATAATCTGAAAAACAACATGAAAACACCGGAACCCAATGATCTTACAACAGAAGTATTTGAACACCCTAACACAGAAGAAGTGGAATAAATTGACTTTGTGAAAGCAATAGAGTCCCTTAAACAACATGTAAAAAATGCCCTTATAGATATGGGTGAGAAGTACAACAAAAAGTTTGAAGAAATGAGTAAATACGTACATGATACCCTGGGAAACCAAGGAAAAACGATCAAACAGGTAATGGAATAAGTTCAAGAATTAAAAACTGAAATGA
Organism: Microtus oregoni; assembly: GCF_018167655.1. Taxonomy (NCBI): domain Eukaryota; kingdom Metazoa; phylum Chordata; class Mammalia; order Rodentia; family Cricetidae; genus Microtus; species Microtus oregoni. Next base: position 1,329,406 of record NW_024543226.1, read on the forward strand.
AGGCAAGGAAAAAAACACAAACTGAGGACCAGCTGGTTATGGAAAATCTAGGTCAACGAGCAGAGTCTACAGAAACAAGCATAAACAATAGAATACAAGAGATAGAAGAAAGAATCTCAGATTCTGAGGACACCATAGAGAAAATAAACACACAGATCAAAGAAAACAGCAAAGCCAACAAATTCTCAACACAAAACATTCAGGAAATATGGGACACAATAAAAAGACCAAACCTAAGAATAATAGGAATAGAAGAAGAAGAGTCACAGCTCAAAGGCCCAGGAAATATTTTTAACAAAATTATGGAAGAAAGCTTTCCCAACATAAAGAAAGATATTCATTTAAATATTCAAGAAGCATACAGAACACCAAACAGACTGGATCAAAGAAAAACATCTCCTCGCCATATAATGATCAAAACACAAAATATACAGGTTAAAGAAAGAATATTAAGAGCTGCAAAGGAAAAAGGGCAAGTAACTTATAAAGGTAAACCGAACAGACTTACACCTGACTTCTCTATGGAAACCATGAAAGCCAGAAGGTCCTGGATAGATGTACTGCAGAAGCTAAGAGACCATGGATGCAAACCCAAGCTACTATACCCAGCCAAGCTATCGTTCACTATCAATGGAGAAAACAAGACATTCCAGGATAAGAACAAATTTAAACAATACGTAGCCACAAATCCAGCCCTACAGAAAGTAATAGAAGGAAAATCGCAACCCAAGAAATACAACATTGCCAACACTGCCTACAATAACTCAGGCATCTAGCGACCCTTCACCAGCACATCTCAAAGAAGGGAGACACACAAACTCTACTACCAAAAACAATAAGAATAACCGGAGTAAACAACCACTGGTCATTAATATCACTTAATATTAATGGGCTCAATTCAGCTATAAAAAGGCACAGGCTAAGAGATTGGATACAAAAACAGGATCCAATAGTCTGCTGTTTGCAAGAAACACATCTCAACCACAAAGACAGACATCTACTCAGAGTAAAGGGTTGGGAAAAGGTGTTTCAAGAAAACGGTCCTGCCGGGCGGTGGTGGCGCACGCCTTTAATCCCAGCACTCGGGAGGCAGAGGCAGGTGGATCTCTGTGAGTTCGAGACCAGCCTGGTCTACAAGAGCTAGTTCCAGGACAGGCTCCAAAACCACAGAGAAACCCTGTCTCGAAAAACAAAACAAAAAAAAAAAAAAGAAAAAAGAAAAGAAAACAGTCCTAAGAAAAAAGCAGGTGTGGCCATACTAATTTCAAACAAAACTGACTTCAAACTAAAATCAATCAGAAGAGATCGAGATGGACACTTTATACTCATAACAGGAACAATTCATCAGGATGACGTCTCAATCCTGAATATCTACGCCCCTAATATAAAAGCACCCACTTATGTAAAAGAAATATTACTAGAACTCAAGGCAGACATCAAACCACACACACTAGTAGTAGGAGACTTCAACACACCTCTCTCTCTCCAAGGGACAGGTCAATCAGACAGAAACCTAATAGAGAATTAAGAGAATTAATGGAGGTAATGAAGCAAATGGACTTAACAGAAATCTATAGAACATTCCACCCAAATAGGAAAGAACATACCTTCTTCTCTGCAGCTCATGGAACCTTCTCGAAAATTGACCACATACTCGGAAACAAAGGAAACCTCCACAGATACAAAAAAATATCAGTGTCCACCTGTGTCTTATCTGATCACCACGGATTAAAGTTAGAAGGCAACAACAATGCTACCCAAAAAAAGCCGACAAACTCATGGAAACTGAACAGTCAACTACTGAACCACACCTGGGTCAAGGAAGAAATTAAGAAAGAAATTAAAGTCTTTCTTGAATTCAATGAAAATAAAGACTCAACATACTCAAACCTATGGGACACTATGAAAGCAGTGCAAAGAGAAATGTTCATAGCACTAAGTGGCCACTTAACGAAAACAGAGAATGCATACATTGGGGACTTAACAACACACCTGAAAGCTCTAGAAAAAAAGAAGCAGACGCACCCAGGAGAAGTAGAAGACTGGAAATAATAAAACTGAGGGTGGAAATCAACAAAATATAAACACAGAAAACAGTCCAAAGAATCAATGAAACAAAAAGTTGGTTCTTGGAGAAAATCAACAAGATCGACAAACCCCTATCCAAACTAATTAAATGACAGAGAGAGAACATGCAAATAAGAAAGATCAGAAATGAAAAGGGGGACATAACCACAGACACAGAAGAAATTCAGAGAATCATTAGATCTTACAACAAAAGCCTGTATGCCACAAAACTGGAAAATACAAAAGAAATGGACATTTTTTTTAAATAAGTACCATATACCAAAGCTAAACCAAGACCAGGTGAATGTTCTAAATAGACCTGTTAGTCGAGAAGAATTAGAAACGGTTATCAAAAATCTCCCTTCGAAAAAAAGCCCAGGACCAGATGGTTTCAATGCACAATTCTAGCAGAACTTCCAAGAAGAACTAATACCTATACTCCTTAATGTATTTCACAATATAGAAACAGAAGAGTCATTGCTAAATTCCTTTTATGAAGCTACAGTTACCCTGATACCAAAACGACACAAAGACCCAACCAAGAAAGAGACTTACAGGCCTATCTCACTCATGAATATCGACGCAAAAATTCTCAATAAAATACTGGCAAACCGAATCCAAGAACACATTAGAAAAATTATCCATTATGATCAAGTAGGCTTCATCCCAGAGATGCAGGGCTGGTTCAACACATGAAAATCTATCAATGTAATCCACCATATAAATAAACTAAAAGAAAAAAACCGTATGATCATTTCATTAGATGCTGAAAAAGCATTCGACAAAATTCAACACCCCTTTATGATAAAAGTCTTGGAGAGATTAGGGATACAAGGGTCATACCTAAATATAATAAAAGCTATTTACAGCAAGCCGACAGCTAACGTTAAATTAAACGGAGAAAAACTCAAAGCCATCCCACTAAAATCAGGAACACGACAAGGATGTCCACTCTCTCCATACCTCTTCAATATAGTGCTTGAAGTTCTAGCAATAGCAATAAGACAACATAAGGGGATCAAGGGGATTTGTATTGGAAAGGAAGAAGTTAAACTTTCGTTATTTGCAGACGATATGAGAGCATACATAAGCGACCCCAAAAACTCTACCAAAGAACTCCTACAGCTGATAAACACCTTTAGTAATGTGGCAGGATACAAGATCAACTCCAAAAAATCAGTTGCCTTCCTATACACTAAGGATAAGGAAGCAGAGAGGGAAATCAGAGAAGCATCACCTTTCAAGATAGCCACAAATAGCATAAAATATCTTGGGGTAACTCTGACCAAGGAAGTGAAAGATCTATTTGACAAGAACTTTAAGTCTTTGAAGAAAGAAATTGAAGAGGACACCAGAAAATGGAAGGACCTCCCTTGCTCTTGAATTGGGAGGATCAACATAGTAAAAATGGCAATTCTACCAAAAGCAGTCTATAGATTCAATGAAATCCCCATCAAAATCCCATCAAAATTCTTCAGATTTGGAGAAGACAATGATCAACTTTATATGGAAAACAAAAAAACACAGGATAGCCAAAACAATCTTATACAATAAAGGATTGTCTGGAGGCATTACCATCCCTGACTTCAAACTCTATTACAGAGCTACAGTGTTAAAAACAGCTTGGTATTGGCATAAAAACAGAGAAGTCGACCAACGGAATCGAATAGAAGACCCTGACTTTAACCCACAAACCTATGAACACCTGATTTTCGATAAAGGAGCTAAAAGTATACAATGGAAAAAAGAGAGCATCTTCAAAAAATTGTGCTGGCAAAACTGGATGTCAATCTGTAGAAGAATGAAAATAGATCCATATCTATCACCATGCACAAAACTCAAGTCCAAATGGATTAAAGACCTCAATATCAGTCCGAACACACTGAACCTGATAGAAGAGAAAGTGGGAAGTACTCTACAACACATGGGCACAGGAGACCACTTCCTACATATAACTCCAGCAGCACAGACATTAAGGGCCTCATTGAATAAATGGGACCTCCTGAGACTGAGAAGCTTCTGTAAAGCAAAGGACACTGTCACTAAGACAAAAAGGCAACCCACTTACTGGGAGAAGATCTTCACCAACCTCGCAACTGACAAAGGTCTGATCTCCAAAATATATAAAGAACTCAAGAAACTAGACCGTAAAAGGCTAATCAACCCAATTATAAAATGGGGCACTGAGCTGAACAGAGAATTCTCAACAGAAGAACTTCAAATGGCCAAAAGACACTTAAGGTCATGCTCAACTTCCTTAGCGATCAGGGAAATGCAAATCAAGACAACTTTAAGATACCATCTTACAACTGTCAGAATGGCTAAAATAAAAAACACCAATGATAGCCTTTGCTGGAGAGGTTGTGGAGAAAGGGGTACACTCACCCACTGCTGGTGGGAATGCAAACTTGTGCAACCACTCTGGAAAGCAGTGTGGTGGTTTCTCAGGAAATTCGGGATCAACCTACCCCTGTATCCAGCAATACCACTCTTGGGAATATACCCAAGAGAGGCCCTATCATACAACAAAAGTATATGCTCAGCTATGTTCATAGCAGCATTGTTTGTAATAGCCAGAACCTGGAAACAACCTAGATGCCCTTCAATGGAAGAATGGATGAAGAAAGTATGGAATATATACATATTAGAATATTACTCAGCAGTAAAAAACAAGGACTTCTTGAATTTTGTGTACAAATGGATGGAAATAGAAAACACTATCCTGAGTGAGGTAAGCCAGACCCAAAAAGAGGAACATGGGATGTACTCACTCATATCTGGTTTCTAGCCATAAATAAAGGACATTGAGCTTATAATTCGCGATCCTAGAGAAGCAAAATAAGAAGGTCAATCCAAAGACAAACATATAGGCATACTCCTGAATATTAACCTTCATCAGGCGATGAAAGGAGACAGAGACAGAGACCCACATTGGAGCAACGGACAGAAATTTCAAGGTCCAAATCAGGAGCAGAAGGAGAGGGAGCATGAGCAAGGAACTCAGGACAGCGAGGAGTACACCCACACACTGAGACAATGGGGATGTTCTATCAGGAATTCACAAAGGCCAGCTGGCCTGGGTCTGAAAAAGCATGGGATAAAACCAGACTTGCTGAACATAGCGGACAATGAGGACTACTGAGAACTCAAGAACAATGGCAATGGGTTTTTGATCCTACTGCACGTACTGGCTTTGGGGGAGCCTAGGCAGTTTGGATGCTCACCTTACTAGACCTGGATGGAGGTGGGCGGTCCTTGGACTTCCCACAGGTCAGGGAACCCTGATAGCTCTATGGGCTGACAAGGGAGGGGGATTTGTTCGGGGGAGGGGGAGGGAAATGGGAGGTGGTGGCGGGGAGGAGGCAGAAATCCTTAATAAATAAATAAATTTTTAAAAAAAAGTCTTGGCTAACTTATTTATATTCTTATAACCTCATCTGTGAAACTGAGTAAGATAACTTCTATTTCAAAAGACAGGAATTTTCCCATAGTCAAAAAAAAAATCCTGCCTTTTGACAAAAGGGTTGACTCAGAAATAGAAATGACTCTACTGAACAAAGAGATACCTGTGCCCTACCTCAGCAGTGGCTCAGGGACATAGCCAGGCTCAGACATGACAGCTATGATCTGGAAGGTTAAATCCTAAACACAAGAACGGCAACCTTAACACAGATTTCTGTTGCCCTCGCCTGCAGCAACGGCAGAACAAAGTTTGATGTGAGTTTTCAGTGTGAAGCAATGCTTTCCTGCTGTTCTGGCTTGTAAAATTTAACAATACTTCATGAGCAAGGAAACCACAGGAAGAAAGGAAGCTGGTTTTTCTTTTACATGGACACCATGAAGACTCAAAGTTGAAATTCCTCTATGGTACCATCTTTACCCCTCCCAAGAATTCAGGGCTATCACATGGATTTTAGATATATGTATTTCTTTATTTTTTATATGTTTTATATATTAGATATGTAAATATATTTTACATTATATATATTTTAGTCCATTAATGTAGCAGGAACCCTTTGCCTCAATGCCCTTCCATCGACCTGACTTACCCTAAACTGTATTCCGATGAAAAATGTATTGTACAATTTTAACCTCTACAAAACCTGTTCTAAATGTGTCATAATTGCATATCTCATACTTTAAATTTCCCTCAACCTCTTTATTAGTCCATAATCTCATTACATGCAAAAGGCAGTTTCACTAGTTGCCGAGATGCATAGACAATCCCCCATCCAAAATTCATACAGTGATGGGTGTCATTTGATTCTTCATTAGAGAGGAAAAGCTAGCCTATTTCTGAGGCAGCCAGATTAGTGAAGCTCAAGCGGTTTCCTTTTTGCCTTTATTTGTGGATAAGCTGGCTATATCCTGACAGACTGCACACATGAAAAGACTCCAAAGATAGCAAAGCCGAAATTGAATTTTCTGGTAGTGGGTGGAGGTACGTGGATGGGAAGCTCATTTTTATTACAAGAGTGCAGACTGACTAACTATAGCGGGTATAGCAGATGCTACTGATGCACCCCAGACTCCATTTACTAGATGGATGCTCCTATCTGCTAGCTGATATGAGTGTCAGCTGCAAAAGAGTCATATTTGAATATTTGTCAGAGCCATTTTGTGGAATCAAAGCCTCTCTCGTCTCAACTTACACTGTGTACCCTATCTCTCTCAGTGATATGGAAGCATAACTCCCTTATCTCAAGATGGACCAGTTCCTTCATGCCTTTCTGTTTCAAAGTTTCCTTGATCTCAGACTAAGGCTAGACTCTAGCTGAACTATGTTTCTGCCTAGATTCTTTGGCTGTATGCTCTTATGTACATATAGGTTTCACCTAAAGTACTCCTTCAGTAAACCATTTTCATAAAAATCCTCATCTCAGATTTTACTTCTCAGGAGTCCTGCTAAACTTACTGGAAACCGATTTGTTCCATTTCTGTATATGTTCTCCAGTTTCGTATTCTCAATCAATCCAACTCTGTTTTCTTTACTCATATAGTTTATGCCAGCATTTCACTGAGTTTGTTTTCCCCCAACCCTGAGCCCATTAGAAATAATGGGGTTTGGAGTGAGAGAGGTTTTCATCTTGTTAAAATGAAAATGCTCCTACACACACACACACACACACACACACACACACACACACACGGATGTATGCACACACATGCACAAACAAGGAGAAAAAAGAGCTGTTATGAGTCTCTTGAGCAGATGGGACCTTTGTCCCGCAAAACAATAGTAACTCAATGCTGATGGTCATATGATACACTTGGCAAGCTGGGTCTCACCCAGGTTCCCAGCCTCCCTATTCCTTCTACACTAGTAGGAGGGAAAAGATGGCTATAAATAACTCATTGATAATCTTGTAGACACTGAGGAATATCCCAGCTGCAGATAGTATGAAAACATATACCCCCATGTATGTTGGCTGCATGTAACCCCAGTCCACCCTCTGATACATGAAAACTTCTTCCTTTATCCTGCCTTCTTAAGTCACCAAAGCCAATCATTTCTGCTGTCGTCACTGCCCTGACCTTTAGAAGACAAGAATGGAATGAGGAAGAGGTTACGTTCTCATGGGCCCTACTGATCAACAATGAAGCACTCCAAACTTAAAACCTGTGTGATTGCCCTCCACCCCCATGCCAGTGGTCTCCAATCAGTACTTCCCTCACATCAAACCGCAGGGATCAGAATTAGGATGGGTTTCCTCTGCTTCTTCCTGTTTCTTCCTAGGCCACAGTCATATAGCCCGCCAAAGAACAGAACTGTTGCCTGGTCAAAAATCTCTATCTGTAAGAGCCAGAAGTGGTGGATGAGTACAAGGAAATGTTTTCCGGATACAGCAGGGAAGCTGCATATTAATAACTCACAGGAGTTGAGGCAGCATCCACAAGACCTACGAAAACCCAAACCAGGAAAAACCACTCATGGAGAAGAAGTGGGCATGAAATCCCCACTCTTAGTTTAGGAGCTATTGGTAACTGATAGCTTCTGGCAGGGGGGTTCAGTTTTCTTTAAGAGCATAAACACTGGTAAATTGAGCATGTTCCTTTGGAAAACCACATATCCAAGAAAATCTTGGGCAGCACAAATTGGCCTATGTGGGTTTTTCAAAAAGACAACACCAAGTTGGATGTGGCATGTGGAGGAGGTGACAGAAGGTGTGAACATAATCTAAACACATTGAATGAAATTCTCAAAGAACAAAAACAACAGCCAAAAGGAACCTCTGTCTGGACAAGGTTTCAATACGTGTGTGTGTGTGTGTGTGTGTGTGTGTGTGTGTGTGTGTGTGTGTGTGTGTGTGTTGTATGTGTGTATTAGACACATTATTCTGCCATACAAAAAAAATCATGTCAATAAATGGATAGAACTGAGGGTCTTTAGTTGCCACGAATAGAAATAAGATGGATGCAACTGAAAATTAAGCAAAATAAACCAGTCTCGGAAAGATAGATATTGCATGTTTTCTTGCAAATGCGGTGCCCAAAAGAAAAATCCTGAATGGAGGAAGCATATTAAGAAAGAAGGAGATTGGGAAAGGAGTAAAAGAGGGTGCTATGTAAGTACTCTAGCACTGAGCTATATTCCCAGGCCTTTAAAGTTCACCTTTGATAAAACATAATATTATGAGGGAAATATGGTGATATATAGGAGGAGAGAATCTTAAGCAGAAAGGCAAACATATATAAAGGCCCTATGGAGGGTTTGTGGCCAATTTGGCCCAGGTATATCAAGGAAGTTAGGATGATTAGAAAAAGGAAAGATGAGGCATAAGTGTTATAAGTCTGACTACGGCAGACTCTTGTCAGTTGTAGTGAGGATATTTGTATTTATTTTAAACAATTTAGGAAGGGGGTTGGAGTTTACAATAGTGTTAAAATGTCTAGAAGCATTCAAAATATACAGTAGGTTATCAAAGTGACAAGAATGACTGCTCTATTCTCATCAATCTTGACAACAGCAAGTCAACAGAAAAAGAAATCTTACATCAAAGCATTTGAATTTTGGGGATTGTACCTAGGTGTACCTAGGTCTCATGCTAGCAGGCAAGCACTCAACCACCGAAACTCAGTGGTTAATAAATTAAATTATAAAGTAAATTATAGCTCAGGACTTAGTAAATTAAACCAGTCATTCTTAAAATTTCAAACTGTTAATAAAAAGAAGAGGGAAAGCTTCGTTTATGTAGTAAAGAATTATATGTAATTAAGTGATTCATTATTGGTTAAATTAAATTAGATATAAAAAAAGATCCTTAACCTGATAAAGAATACATGAAGCTCTCTGACATGGTAGATTTATCACTCCCCTGTGGGCTACCAGGACAAGTTGTTTCCACTCATTGATATTATTTATGAATATTACTTTTTGTGTGATACCAGTAAACAAGTAAAAATAACCTTGAAAATGATGTATGTTCCGTTAAGGGATAAAACAAAGGAGAAAAACGAGGAGGCTCTCAAAGAAGTCATGGTCAAACAAAGAAAAATAAAGATAAGGAAGCATGAATATTAGAAGGGAAGAAACGGCCAATTTATAAAAAATCTTAAGGTTTCATCCTATTTTGGATTTGGCATGTATAAATTGGAATTATGTGTTTTGTTGGCAATTTATTTCTAAAAGTAGAACACGGAGAGAGACTATCAACTAATGACAACTCAGGTTTAGAAAAGTTTTTATACCTTTTTAATATATGAAAATAATTTCTACTTCTGATTTTCTATTTTTTAAGAAACATTTTCAAAGTTTGTATGAGTATGTGTTAGTATTTAGTTGCATTGTCTCGACATAAAATCATTTTGTCATTTCTGTATAATGGTATGCTAAAAACAAAACCAATCTTGCCTATTTATTTATTTGTTTGTTTTTTCCATTCAAAAATTTACACTTCCTCCCCTCCTCCCATTCCCTTCCAGCTCCCACACTCACCCTCCTTCCTCCCCCTCCCTGTGGGAACTCCAAGGCCCTCCCCCCTACATCCAGGCCTAGGAAGCTGTGCATCCATATAGACTAGGTCCCAAAAAGCCAGTACATGCAGTAGAAACAAGTCCCAGTGCCTTTATCAATGGTTTCTCAGTCAGCCCCCACTGTCAGCACATTCAGAGAGTCCGGTTTGATCACATGCTCATTCGGACCCGGTCCAGCTGGATTTGATGAGCTCCCATTAGATCAGTCACACTGTCTCAGTGGGTGGACCAACCCCTCGTGGTCCTGACTTCCTTGCTCATCTTCTCCCTCCTCTGCTCTTCAACTGGACCTTGGGAGCTCAGCCCGTTCCTCTGATTAGGGTCTCTGTCTCTATCTCCATCAGTCGCCAGACGAAGATTCTATGGTGATATTCGAGATAATCATCAGTGTGAAGTGGGGCAAGGCCAGTTCAGGCACTCTCTCCTCTGCTGCCCAAGGACCTAGCTGGGGACATCCCCGTGGACTCCTGGAATCCCCTCTAGAGCCAAGTCTCTTGCCAACCCTAAAATGGCTCCCTTAATGTAGATATCTTCCCTGCTCCTATATCCGCCCTTCCTCCATCTCCACCCTCCCACTCCCCGAAGCTCTCCCTAGTCTTTCACCTTCTCCCTTCTCTTTCCCCCTCTCCCCTTCCCCCATCCCCCCTCCCACCCCTACCAAAGTGTGGAATATATACACATTAGAGTACTACTCAGCGGTTAAAAAAAAAACAAAAAAAAACAAAAAAAAACAATGACATCTTGAATTTTGCATGCAAATGGATGGAAAGAGAAAACACTATCCTGAGTGAGATTACCCAGACCCAAAAAGATGAATATGGTATGTACTCACTCATTAGTGGACTCTAGTCATAAACAAAGGACATTGAGCCTATAGTTCACAAGCCTAGAGAAGCCAAATAACAAGGTGAACCCAAAGAAAAACATATATAGATCCTCCTGGAAATTGAAAGCAAACAAGATCGCTGGGCAAATCTTGCCTTTTTATAATCGAGGTGCTTGTCCAGAATGTCTCTTGATGGAAATTGAATTTCTCAATCAAATATTTTGATTGAACATTTGGAATTCATAAAGGATGAATTTAGAAAGAATATAAATTTACACTCAGACTTATCCATATACTTGAAAATCACTGCATCTTTGTCCTGTTTAAAATTTATTCCTGTTTTAGTAACAATAAAAATAAAATTTCAGGGCTGGAGAGATGGCTCAACCGTTAAGAATACTAACTGTTCTTCCAGAGGACCCAGGGTTCAATTCCCAGTACCCACATGGCAGCTCACAACCATCTGTAATTCCAGTTCCAGGGAACCCAACACCCTCACACAGACATACATTCAGGCAAAATACCAATGTACCTAAATACAAGTAAAGAAATTATAAAACAATAAAATTTCAAAAACAGAAAGGAGGAAACATTTAATATAAAACTACACAAACCACAGTGTCACCTAAGAACTATTGGAATTATTAAGATATCAAAAACTCGGCAAGCAGAAAATAAATATACAGTAGTAGAATATTTTCCCCTAAATATCAGGTTTCCTATCAGAAACTATAATTCTAGAAATAGTGGTTGGGCTGGAGAGATGAGCCAAGGGTGAAAAGTATTTGCTGAACTTGCAGAGGACCAAGTTCCGCTCCCAACACCCGTGTCCAGTCACTCATCACTGCTGCAACTCCATCTTTAGGGAATTCAGCCTCCTCTATGGCCTTCACAGACACCCATATACTTGTGGCATACACACACAGACACACATACATCTAAAAAAAAGTCATTTTTAAAGAAGTGGTGTTTTTACCATGAAGATGACTAATAATTTAGAGAAATTAGCAAATAATGTAAATTAGATAGCTGGACATGTGTGAAAGAGAAAAGGTAACGTGAAAATGAACAGTCGCTCACGTGCATGTTCCTAGGGAGGAAGTCTTGATTTCACAATAACCAAGTTCCACAAGTGAATCTGCAGACCTACTGCTATTATAATACAGAGATCAATGCCTATTCCTGTTATGATCTCTGCTTCATTTGAACTTGATCAATACGAATAAATGTACTTATTAAAATGTGCTTTAAAAGAAAAACAGAAATTGTTAGCTGTGGCTGGGAATAGCAAAGCTGCAAGATTCTTTCTTCCTATATATCTTCTGTATTTCTTATTGTTTGATTTAGTTTTCCTTTCATGCTGGGAGGTTAAATCAGGACTTTAAACATGCTTAGTAATACTATTACTAGGCAAAAGAGAATTTTTTTTTTCATTTTTGGTTTTTCAAGATACGGTTTTCTCTGTCTAGCCCTTTCTGTTCTGGAACTCACTCTGTAGACCAGGCTGGCCTCAAATTCAGAAATCCTCCTGCCTCTGCCTCTGCCTCCTGAGTACTGGGATTATAGGTGTGAGCCACCATCATCCGGCTGACAAAAGAGATTCTTAAATCTCAACGAATACACAAACTATTGTTAGGCCATTCTATTAGCATTTAATATCAGAGAGATGGATTGCAGACCCCTTGAAAAACTGTCAGGATCAAGAACCTCTAATTCCACCTCCTAAAATCACTTTAGATCCACACACAATCAAAAACAAAACCTTTAGGATGAATATAACTCAGATGGACCACAGCTAAGAATCAACACCTAATCGAAGTTAATCAGTGTGACCACTCGACATTGTAGTTCGGGTCTCGACATATATTTGGCTAATGGAGCGCCAAAGTAGATGAGGACTGGCAGTTACTCTGCAGCAAAACTAGGATCCTACTGGTTGCTTGAAGTAAAGGGAGCCAGAGGGGAGAGGTCCGTCAGACTGTAACTTTCAGATCAGGTAGTAGTAGTACATGGAATATTAAAGAAAATATTCACTACGACACTGTGTGAAAGGATATACATCAAGCCAATTTAACAACTGCTTTCCCCAACAATCAATTTTGTATTCCTTGAAATATTCAGCTCCAGAAGCAGATGGGAAGAGAGCAATCTCTTCCATGCATTGCTGAGTTACCCCTAAGAGAGGAACGGTAAGTGGCTAAAGGCACTCACCCATGTCACCATTTTGATGACCTGTCCATGGATATTTTGGGAGTAAGCAACCGACTCAGATGACTGCGTGCAGGGAATAACATATAGGGCTCAGGAGTGTAGGAGGGGGTCTTGGGACAACAGCTTCTATGCTTCTTACCAGGGCAAGAAGGAGTTTACAATCCTGCATCCTTCACACGATTACTTTTCTTAGCCCCGAAACTCTTCTTTCCATCTAAAGATGAATCACTGAGCAGGAACCTAACCCATGGACAGGTGTTCGGAATTGTCATGGTTACAGGACAGTCACACAGCAGAAAGCAACAGCATGATAATGTTAAATAAATGTATTTCTCTAACTGGACAAGAGGAGATCATTTATTTACTCAGCATAAAAGCTATACCAGAAGAAAAGTAGGATATTAGTTATCAAAAATAAATAAGACAGGGCAACTGAATGCATCTTCACAGATCAATTACAGATGATATAGAAATATGTTGATATCATCAAGAAAATACATTTTAGATGCTCAGATGCCTAGCACGCTTAGAAACCTATTTCCCAGATGGGCGGTGGTGGCGCATGCCTTTAATCCCAGCACTCAAGAGGCAGAGGCAGGTGGATATCTGTGAGTTCGAGGCCAGCCTGGTCTACAAGAGCTAGTTCCAGGACAGGAACCAAAAAGCTACAGAAACCCTGTCTCGAAAAATCCAAAAAAAAAAGAAAGAAAGAAAGAAAGAAAGAAAGAAAGAAAGAAAGAAAGAAAGAAAGAAAGAAAGAAAGAAAGAAAGAAAGAAAAGAAAAGAAACCTATTTCCCACTTGGCCATTAGAATTCATTTTCTGTGTGATAAAAATTAGTCAAAATTAACGTGAGAGAAATTCTGGTTTTAAACAAAACGTTTCTGCCAGGTTTTGATACTATTTCCCACACTTAGTTCTTGTCTTATTGTATCTTCTTCCTGTAAGAATAAAGCTGTAGTCATGGTTTTTTTAAACAAAGGAGTCTTCCAGAAGTACAGATCTCACCTCCAATCCTTGTCTCCTCTCTGATACTCACCCCTTATCTAAACAGGAGCAGAAACTCAACCACAAGGGGAATAGTGGGAACTGGGCAGGGACTGGAGGATGGGGAATGGAGGGGAAAGCTTGGAGTAATGGGAGGGGGCAGTGAAAAATGTCAACAATTCTCCCAGAAGCTGCAGCTCCTCCCCAGTAACTAGAGAGAGCAAATTCATAATAGGGAGAAGGGGCTGCTTTTAGCCTGATGTTACAAAGGCAATGAATGATTGACAGGACCTGATGTGGTGAGATAAGGCAGGAGTGGGGATAAAGGAGGGAGCTCCTGATCTTGGTGGGAGTGGAATTCCGGGACTTAAGCTTACTGGCAAAGAGTCCCTCACGTGACCAAGAGCTGACGTGGGCAAAGGTACTTAAAGCCTTGACGGCCATCTCTGCCATCTTCCTCCGGGTACCAACGCCATAACGCTGCACACTGCCAGGCGAGAAGAAAATTACCTCAGAACTGGACAGGTGGGTGTGAGAATGAACATTCTCGGGACCCGGGAGTTGCAAATAGCCTAGGGTTACTGAATGTCAAGGCCTCGGGTGCTTCTGCATCCTCTGCTGGCCGCGGTTTTCCAGACCCTAGGATCTCCGGGGCAGCGGACGAGAGGGGAGTAGGAGAATGAAAGGACTATCCCTTCTATGGAAGAAAACGCTTACTTCTCTCGCAGCAGTTTTGCGGTTTTGTTTTAGAGGCTCAGGCTCGGTTCCCTGCTTACGGTGCTGTTTTGAGAAGGGCAGGCAAGAGAAATAAACGTGGCAGCTCATTCAAACCCAGCAAGGAGGTGGGTGGGGATCGGGTGGCCAGATGGGCTTGAAATTTGGAACCAATCGGTATTTTTCATTCCCATCTTCCCTTTTCAGACTACCTGGCTGCCACAACCTTGCCCCCTCCCCTCCCTTCCCTCCCCTCCCCTCCCCTCCCCCCATCCTTCTAGGGTGCTAGGAAATGGGTGTGCCAGCTTCTGTAGAAGATATGGCGGATTTGGCTTCACAGGCTGGGGGACCGTAAGCTAACTGGTATTAAATCGTCATGCTAACTGCCAGGCTGCTTTCCAGACACCTGCGGCCCACAGAGCCCTTCATCCTGGTCTTTTCAGCCCTGAAAAAAAGGAATTCGGGTATTCAGGCTATAGAAATGGCGGTTTTCTGGGGATTTGGGGTGGGGGAGGGAAGCGGGGCCCAGAGCAGAGAAACCACGGAAAATCAGGACCCTGAAACTGAGGAGGTGGGCCTAGCGGCCCTTGTTCTGCAGAAAGGTGGGGGCTGAAGAATGGCTGAGCATAGGCGAAGAACACTAGAATATCTGGCAGGAATCCCCCATGCTGCAACTTAGCCAGCACTCTCACCTCGCCCCCTCCGCTTCGATGCAGCAGAAGGGGTGTGGCGCAGTGTCTCAGAAAAATGGCGGCCAGGGGGTGGGGCGAAATAGAAGGGGACATTGAGTGCCTGGGGAGCCTGCGCAAACGGGGGGGGGGGGGCGAGGATGGGGGGATGGGGGGGATGGTGAGAGAGGCAAGGAGAATTAAAGGAATTGAAAGGTGGAATTCTTCGTCATCGTGGTGTGCAGATGGAAAAAGGCTAACACTGGGGCTCTTGTTCTGGATGCTGATATGTCCACCAGGTTCTTAGTCTGCGCCTGCAGTCTCTATTTCTGCCCTTCAGCCTGCCCTCAGCATGAAGCTCAGGCTGAACTAAAGGAAGGAGAAAGAGCTCAGAATTCTTGCAGGTCAGTGTTCGGGGTGAGCATCCCCTTTGGCAGAGGCCAGAACATAGCACCAACACACCTCCCCCTGCATGTTTTCTTTCTTTAAGACACCTTTGTTCTGGCCTGTCCTTTCTGGTGCAGGGAACGGGGCATATGGGATTTCTAATTTAAATTAATCGTTGGGGGAGAAAAGGAGGAGTCCTGAGAGTTTTTTTGGCCCATCAGAATGCAAATCAGGGGAGAAACAATTGTCTCTCTGCCAAAGGCTCAAAGCCACCTGTCATTTACCCACAGATCCCTCTACCTTTAGGCTCTGCAGCTGCCAGCACTGCGGGAATTGCTCCTGATCCCAGGAACTTGGTATGTATATGTGCACTATCTGAGGGCTCTTGAATGGGGGTGGAGGTGTCACAGGTGAATCTCAGATTTCACACTCTGCCAGATTTCCATGCCCTCCCCACTTAGGGACAACTAAATGGTAGATGCTGGCACTGGGAAGGTGAACTAGAGGTAAGATAAGACTCGAGCTGATCATCGCATCAACAAGTGCAGGCTTCCACACCTGTGTCCCCAAGCGCTCCCCTAAGGTTAGACACAAAGTGAGCCCAAACCCTGTGCTTCTCACTTCTTTTTTTTTTTTACATTTAGGGATTTGGTTTATTAGGGGGTAAGAAAGTTCCTGCGGTATAACAAAATTACAATTAGTTATGACCTTAAGGTAAAGTATCACCCAAACCCTCCTAAATGAACAATCTCTGGTGAGTCACTAGGTTAAGAAACCATACAGACTACATGCTCCAAGATTCAAGAACTTAATATATTTGACCAGTGGTTCTCAAACTTCCTAATACTGTGGACTTTTACAATTCCCCATGTTGTGGAGACCCCCAACTGTGAAATTATTTTTTTTTGTCTCTTTTTTTTTATTGAGAAAAGGAGAAAACAAAACAAGTTTCCACCTCCTCCCAGCCTCCCATTTCCCTCCCCCTCCTCCCACCCTACGCCCCCTCCTCCCACCCTTCTCCCCCTCCCCCCACTCCTCTCCCCCTCCCTCTCCAGTCCAAAGAGCAGTCAGGGTTTTCTACCCTGTGGTAAGATCTAGGACCTCCCCCCTCCGTCCATTTCTAGGAAGGTGAACATCCAAACTGGCTAGGCTCCCACAAAGCCATCACATTACGTAGGATCAAAACCCCGTGCCATTGTCCTTTGCGTCTCATCAGAGGATTGGGATAAAGGAAGGTTGGACAGGGGAGCACGGAACCACAATGCTTCTCACTTCTGACGTTTACCCCTACTAGGTCCAGCTCAGTTTGCTGCCTCAGAAGACCTTTCAAACCCAAGTTTGAGAGCCTCGTTTTGACTGGTGCATACGTTCGTTCCACTTAAGCAATCTGGATCAGAGAATTGTTGCACGTGTATCATGAGCCGTACTCGGGATGCTGGCTGCGTAGCTGCTGGAATAGTGATCGGGGCTAGCGCCTGGTACTGTGTCTACAAATACACTAGAGGAAAAGACCAGAAGAAGAAGAGACCAGCCAAATCCAAGAACCGGGCTTCGGTGGGTACTGGAGCCAGGGCTAAAGGTGGACTAAAAGCAGGATTCACAATTGACCTTGGGCCAGGGTTCAATCCCCCAGCCTCTGTCACTGTTGAGACAATGAATAAGGCCCAAGGGAAAACATCCACTCTTGCCACAACTGCAGCTGAAAAAATGGTGCCAGCTGCACCCAGCCCTAAGGTTCAGAATGGGGCAGAAAGTAAGGCCCAGGAGGCCAAGGGGGCTGGGACTGAGCCTACTCCCAAACCAGTAGTCGCGACTTCAGCTGCCAGTGCAGTTACACCCCCACCCAAGGTGGCAGAGGTTCCCACAGCTGCGGAGGCCCCACAAATAGTAGTGACTCCCAAAGTGGCAGAAGCTCCCGGTACCATGGAGGCTACTGGGATAACAGCACTCCCTGGGCCAGCAGTACTTCCTGGGGTAGCCCAGTCTCCTGGGCCATTAGTACCTTCCCCATCAATAGCACCTTCTGTGCCAACAGCACTTCCCTGGGCTGTAGCACCTCCTGGGGTAGCCCAGTCTACTGGGCCAGCACCACCAACCATGGCACTGCAATCTCTTGTGCAAGCAGCACCTTCCTGGACAGTCGTAGCTCCCCCCGGGGCAGTCTACATTCCCGTGGCAGCCCACTTTACTGGGCCAGCAACTGCCAGGGTAACCCAGTCTCCTGGGACAGTGGTGCCTCCCCTTCCACCCCCGTCTCTTGGGGCAGCAATGCTTTCTAGGGCAGTCCAGTCTCCTGTGACAACAGTGCCTCCCAGAGCAGTCCAGTCTTCTGGGGCAACAGTGCATCCTGGGATGATAGCCCAGTCTCCTGGGGTAGTAGTGCCTCCCAGAGCAGTTCAGTATTCTGGGGCAGCAGTGCCTGCCATTACAGGAGTCCCTTCTGGGGCAGCAATGCCTGCCATGACAGGAGTCCCTTCTGGGGCAGCAATGCCTGCCATGACAGGAGTCCCTTCTGGGGCAGTAATGCCTGCCATGACAGGAGTCCCTTCTGGGGCAGTAGTGCCTGCCATGACAGGAGTCCCTTCTGGGGCAGCAGTGCCTGCCATGACAGGAGTCCCTTCTGGAGCAGTAGTGCCTGCCATGACAGGAGTCCCTTCTGGAGCAGTACTGCCTGCCATGACAGGAGTCCCTTCTGGAGCAGTACTGCCTGCCATGACAGGAGTCCCTTCTGGGACAGCAGTGTCTCCCATGGGGCCAACAACTCCAATGGCGGCGGCAGCATTTGCTAGGGCACCAACATCTACCCAGAGGGCAACAACCACAGACGTCATGCAGGTCCCTAGGGTGGCAGCACCTACTGAAGCCACAGAGGCTCCTAGAATGGCAACACCTGCCATGGTGGCTGGGGCCTCTCTGCCAATGCTTTCTGGGGCTGCCCAGACTCCTGGGCATTCAGGGTCCTCTAAGACAGCAGCCACTAGCAAGAAAGCTGGAGCTCACACTGGAGCTATACCTAAGTCTGGGTCAGCCGCTGGCGCTGTGCCCAAAGGTGGAAACAGGAACCGGAATGGAGGCAAGGGCAAAAATAGAAAAAACAAGGTTGAAGTGGATGAATTGGGGATGGGCTTCCGCCCTGGTGACGGGGCTGCTGCAGCTGCTGCAGCTTCTGCTAATGGCGGACAGGCTTTCCTAGCAGAGATTCCTGAATCTGAGGAGGGGGAGTCTGGGTGGACTGATACAGAGTCAGATTCTGACTCTGAACCTGAGATTCAGCAAAGAGGGAAGGGGAAGAGAACCATTCCCATGCATAAGCGCCCCTTTCCATATGAAATTGATGAGATTCTGGGTGTCCGAGATCTCAGGAAAGTCCTAGCCTTGCTTCAAAAATCAGATGATCCTTTCATCCAGCAAGTAGCCCTGCTCACCCTGAGCAACAATGCCAATTATTCATGTAATCAAGAAACAATTCGAAAGTTGGGAGGCCTCCCAATTATTGCAAACATGATCAACAAAACTGACCCCCATATTAAGGAAAAAGCCTTAATGGCCATGAATAACCTGAGTGAAAATTACGAAAACCAGGGCCGACTGCAGGTGTACATGAACAAAGTGATGGATGACATCATGGCCTCTAACCTGAACTCGGCAGTACAGGTCGTTGGGCTAAAATTTTTAACAAACATGACTATCACTAATGATTACCAGCACCTGCTTGTCAATTCCATCGCAAACTTTTTCCGTCTGTTATCCCAGGGGGGTGGAAAAATCAAGATCGAAATTTTGAAAATACTTTCAAATTTTGCTGAAAATCCGGATATGCTCAAGAAACTTCTCGGTACCCAGGTGCCGTCATCCTTTAGTTCCCTTTATAATTCTTACGTGGAGTCGGAAATTCTTATTAATGCTCTTACTCTGTTTGAGATTATCTTTGACAACCTCAGAGCGGAAGTGTTCAACTACAGAGAATTCAACAAGGGTTCCCTGTTTTATTTGTGTACTACATCTGGGGTGTGTGTTAAGAAAATCCGAGCCTTGGCGAATCACCACGACCTCTTGGTGAAAGTGAAAGTCATCAAACTGGTAAACAAATTCTGATTTGTGCCCTCAAGATCTGTGATGTCTCAGTTTTTCAGTCTGGAAGCATTAAAAATGAGATGTTATTGCTTTCCTCCTTGTGTGTATAGTAAAGGAGTTCTTTCAGCTGCCAGCTTAGAATAATGTGTCATTCAGAGTGATGTTGTTTGTGGCAGTCACCAGCTTTAAGCGGAACCATTTTCTGAATACCAAATAGTCCTGTAGTCCTATAGTACTGAAGACACATTTGTGATTTGAATTGTGCTGCTTGAGTGGAATCTTTTTCCCAAGTCCTCTATGTGAGTTGATAATGAACCTGTTCGTGAATGGCCTATTCTGCCCTTACTTGTTTTGACTTGAATTTTGTCACCAAAGACTTCATATGTGTATCATCAATAAAGTTGTGTGTTGCAAATCGGAAGAACTTGTTCTCATGCTAGAATTAAAAGTCTAGCTGCAGAGGTAAGGGACATGAATACAGATGGACTGCTAATAGTATGTGGGCATTTACTCAGTGTCGGATACTTGCTATCTGGGAGGATGAAGCAGAACTTCAATGAAGGATACACTTAAACTGAGCCTGAAAGACAGAATAGGAGAGTGTCCTGGAAGGGAGAAGTGGTCTGAAGAAAGGCATGGGGTGAGAATTCTGTTCCTATGAGAGGGAGGAAGGTAATCTCCCTGAAACAGAAAAATAGAAGCTGTGGAAGAAGAGTGAGAAAAGAGAAAGATGAGAACTTAGGGTGAAGAAGTTATTTTGTTTGCTTGTTTTGTTTTATTTTTAAGGTCTTAAACCACTAGTTTGTGTACCAAAATATCCTGTCATTCAAGGAGTAACAGGACATTTAAAAATATATGTATATAAAGGAAACACAAGGCTGGGAGATAGCTCAGTTTGTAAAGTCTTGGCCTCACAAGTATGAGGATTTGAGTTTGATTCCCAGTACCCACTTAAAAATGCTTGGTGTGATAATGCCCACTTGTAATCTTGGCCCTGGGGGTGAAGAGACAGGAGGATCCCTGTGGTTCACTGGCCAGCCAGTCTAGTAGCCTAATTGATGAGCTCCAGAGACCCTGTATCAAAGGCGGAATGGAATTCCTGATCATGACACCTCAGTTTGTCCTCTGGTCTCTACACATATGTGCACACACATGAACACACACGTAAAAATGAAAAGTAATCTAGGGGCAATGTGCATGATGGGTGAAGCTGGCATGGGCCTAGGGGTAGGGATTACATGAGAGCAATTGTTTGAAAGTTTTAATAAACCAAGCCTGAAATGAAGAATGAGGAAGTGGAGTGGTAATAAGACACGTGTACACAAGTACATGCTTGCGCGCACACACACACACACACACACACACACACACACACCCAAGACCTGCCACCTGACAAGTTCTGACAGGGAAGGGCTCCCTTAGACAACTGTGAGGGCCCACATAGTGACCAAATGAATTCTCCTTTAAGATGGGAAAAAAATCAGCAATAGAATGACGTTTGGTGCTGACCCCTGGTAGCTTTCTCAAAGCTAGAGGTCAGCTCAGCCCTCCTTTGGAGAGGGGGCTGAGGTGAGGTTTTTCTTATATCCTCACCCCTACTCCTTAGTTTTCCTCCTTCTAGGGCAGAGCTGAATGAAGGCTTTGGAGCCTAGAATTGCTCTTACCCAGTTTTACTGCTATTACACCCATGTCATGCAGTAAGTAATAGATTTGCTGTGATGAGAACAGACTCATGGTTTTCTGACTCCTTAATAAGGAAAGCCTGAAAAGATGTCAGTCCTGACCTAGTCATGCCTTTTTTAAAAGTAAGTATTCATTATTTATTTATTAACATTTTTTCATTTATTTTGCATAGCAACCACATTTTCCCTCCCCTCATCTTCTTTCATTACCTTCCTCCCCCACCTCCTATTTCTCCCTCTCCTAGTCCTCCTCCATCTCCATGCAGAAAGGGGCAGGACTCCCATGGGGTAGCACAAAACACGGAACAATCAAGTTGAGGTAGGACCAAGCTCCTTCCACTGAATCAAGGCTGGGCTCATAGTCATATCTTTTTCTGCATGAATTAGAGTGTGTATTTGAGCTCATACACTGCAGATGGGCACACTAGAAGCTGCTAGCTTAATCCCAGTTGCCAAGGTAATTCAGTCATCTCCCTTTGCTCAGATTGACACTGGAAACTTTTATCCCCTTAAATGGAACCTATTCTGTACAAAATGTATGTATCTTGACTTATAAATGAGCAAAAAAATCTTATAATAGATATTATGTTTCCTAAAATCTAGATTTGAATGTCTTAAATCATGTCCCGTGTGAAAAATCAAGAGCAGAAAGTAGAGATGTCTACAGCTTGAAACAGCATTTTTTAAAATATTCAATTTAGCAAAATAACAGCAGTACTCACTAGAAATTGGGCATCAGCTGTGTGTTATTTTATTATCCCTAAAACACGACCACTGAAACATTCCATACGAGTTGGGTGGGGTCAGATATTTTTTTTCTAAGAATACTGAGAACTAGTGAAAACAGTCAGCAGGCGTGAATAGGGGGATTCAACAGAAAAGATAAAGAAACTTAGTATAAGGACCCCTTCCACTTAGAGCCCTCAGAATACCTCTGAGGGCACAGGCTTCCAAATTAAACTTCTTTATTACTGAATTGTAATATAGGTTGAACTTACCACCTTGCCTAATCTCTTTAGTTAGACTAAGAATCCTGTAGCTGAAATAAGTGATCTGGAAAAGCCTGAGCCTCTTTGGGCTTTTAAGAAAATTAGTTCCCACAGTGTCCTGATGAGGAGGAAAATAGAAAATTGCCTCATATGAAACTCGAATTTTGAAATTTTAAAATACCTCGGGTCTGAGGTTAAGACACAGAAATAAAAGAAAAAGGTAGAGGGGCCTGGAGAATGTCTCGGCAGTGAAGGTTCGCAGCTTGGTTCCCAGTACCCACATTAGGCCACTCCAGGTCCTGGCCTCCGGGCACCTGCACCACATTCACAGGCCCACATGGAGACATACATATATACACAGAGTTAAAAATAAAATAAAATCTAAAGTAATAAACCAAGAGAATTACAGATTTTGAATGAGCTTTATTTTTAATATAAGATCAGTTAGTGCAAATCATTGAGACCCCAAACTATTATTTTTTCATTTTTTTTTTCATTTATTTTACATACCAACCACAGTCTCCCCTCCCTCCTTTCCTTCAGCTCCCTCCCTAACCTTCCATCTACCCTCCCACCCACTCCTCCATCTCTGTTCAGAAAGGGCCAGCTGTCCCATGGGAGTCAACAAAACATGGCATAACAAGTTGAGGCAGGATTAAGCTCCTCCCCTTGCATCAAGGCTGGGCAAGGCATCCTAGCAGGAAGAATAGGTTCCCAAAAGCCAGCTCAGGCGCCAAACGCTCACAAGTATTAGTATAAATAAATCCAAAAGAAAATGAGCGATGAATGTGGAGCTTTTGAAATGGAAGGACAAAGCACAATTCAAATGGATTAGTAACCACAACGCGTGAAAATAGACTGCATCCATTAGTTAAAAAATCCCATCCAAATTTGAAAATCCAACTGCATGCTGATGAATAAGCAAAGAGAAACTTCAGAACCAAAAGACACAAAAAGTTAAACTATACAAGCACCAAGTAAAAATCAGCACACAGAGTTAGCAATTCTAAAAAAGACTTTAAGAGAGAAAATTTTATTATAATAGAAAGGGTGAATGATCAAGCAAACTGCTTTGCATTGACACCATGGTATACTATTTGTCAGTGGAAAGAAATGTACTATGAGTACAAACAACTTGAATGAATCTCTGGGGCATTGTACTAAGGAACATATCAAACAGTGTATATTGGGCCTGTTAGATATCTCGGTGGGTAAAGAAGCTTGCCATCGAGCCAAAGGACCTGAGTTCAATCCCCAAGACCCACATTGTGGGAGGAGACAAACAACTCCATCAAGGTGATTGCTATCTAACCTCCACATGAACACTTTGGCAAGAGAACACATGTACATACATACAGACATACAGACAGATAGACAGACATACACCACCACCTCCACCGCAACCACCACCATCACCACCACACACACTAAATATATGTAATTTAAAATGTTTTCAATTTTTGTATGTGTATGAGTGTTTTGTCTATATGTATGTCAGTATACTGTATGAGTGCTTAGTACCCAGGTAAACCAAAAAAGAATGTTAGATCCTCTGGAACTGGAGTTAACAGACAGTTGTGAGCTGCCGTGTGGGTGCTGAGAACTGAACTCAGGACTTCTGGAAGAGCATCTTAACCTCTGCAGCATCTCTTCAGGAACATAAAAAAATTAAAGTCATATGTTATGTTTCCACTTTAAAATTATTCTTGGCCTGGCATGATGGTACATGTCTTTAATCTCAACACTTGGGAGGCAGGGACAGGCAGATCTTGGTGAGTTTGAGGTCAACTTGTTCTACATAGTGAGTTCCAGGACAGTCAGAGAAAATGTGAGACCCACCTCAAAAAAATTCTTAAATTTTCAAAATAGGGAGAGATGGAGATTGGGTAATGGGTGCCAAGGATCAACGATGATGGAGTGAGAAGATACGAAGCTACAAGGGGCATCATAAAGAAGATCTGTGGAATGGTGGATGATATATAGGTATCCTGATATATAGGTATCCTGACTGCAGAGGCATGACAAAATGACATTGTTATATACAGATTTTATACTAATGTCAGTTTCTTAATTTTGATATTGTACAATAGTTCTGCACACCTTAAACATTGAGAAAAAACTATGTGAAAAGTGAGATTCCTCTATGCTGTTCTAGCAAATGCTTGTAAATACATCAGAATCTCAAAGAAAAATTCGTTGAATTACTAGAAAAATATAAATATGTATTCAATAAAATCATCTCAAAATATGTGAACAAAAATGTTTCCCAGTATGGTGGCGCATGCCTATATTCCCAGCATTTGGGAGGCAGAGTAAGAAGACTCTAGAGTTCCTGGCCAACCTAGGCTATGTAGGAAGTTCTGGGTCCTCTCTCAAAAAAGAAAATTTTGCTCAGTACAGTAGCCAGCACAATACCCACATGCATGCCGGCAACACTATTTGGACTCAGTAGATTACATAAAAGACATAAAGTTGGGAAGAGGATGCAGTGCGAAGGATCAGAGAGAAATTAGAGGGAGAAAGAGGGTTGAATTTGAACAAAATAAAACATGTTTATGAATGAAATAAAAAATAAAAGTACAGTAGGATCAAAAACCCACTGCGATTGTTCTTGGCTTGTACTGGCTTTGTGGGAGCCTAGGTAGTTTGGGTGCTCACCTTACTAGACCTGGATAGAGGTGGGTGGTCCTTGGGCTTCCCACAGGTCAGGGAACCCTGATTGCTCTTTGAGCAGATGAGGGAGGGGGACTTGATCGGGGGAGGGGGAGGGAAATGGGAAGCGGTTGCGGGGAGGAGGCAAAAATCCTTAATAAATAAATAAATATAAAAGTACAACTAGAAAAAAAACTCTTGCAGAGCTATAAAAGAAATCATCAGATCATCAATCACATAGAAGAACTGAACATATTTCCTCAATATTTAAACATAGAGAAGAAAACACACAGCGAATACACAAAATACTGAACACTGCAACCACCGATTTAATAAGAATCCGCCTGGGCAGCACAGCAGAACTGACCCTATTGGTGGGGGTGTGCATGAGATCTGGTCCTAACCCCCATCTGCCATATGATTGTGTGGGTGGGGGAGAAATGTCACATCACTGATATCACTGCCCCACCCACCCACTCCCAACACCACCCCCTACTCCTCCACCCCCACCCCGCCACCTGTGGCAGGTGGTAGAGCTGGCCCATAGAATATGAGAGCAGAACCAGAGAGCAGTCCCTGCCCCTCATCAGCCGCAGCACTTAGAAAGTAGCCCCTGCACCTCACCTGGGCAACACCATAGAGCTGGCCCTGATGATGTAGGTGTGGATGAGCTGACCCTGAGTGTGTGAATGCAGGAGAACCGTCCCACCCCTTGCTCATTGCTGCAATTGGGTGAACTAGCTGGGCAATGTTGGAGAGCTCACCCTGGTGGTGAGGACAAGAGAGACCTAGCTGGCTGATCGACCCTGCAGCTACCCAGGCCCAGAACCAAGGTTATGGGTTGGCCCACCCCAACATCCACCCCATCAGTGATCTGCTGGAGCATGTGAAAGAGCCTTAAGCTGTAAGATCTCCACAACACAGTACAGCAACAGGATATCCAAGAGGAGTCCCAGGGAGGCCCCAGTATTTATGGTATAGCAGAAACCAGAGGCCTCAAACCATACTAATGACTGATTACCAAACTAATGACTCTTTGCAATAAACATTTGAATGTGAAGATATATGGACTAAAGGTTACACTGTGTGACTCACTGTGTCACACTATAACTTCCGTGATAAGATCTTCCTTCCTTCCTTCCTTCCTTCCTTCCTTCCTTTCTTCCCTTCTTTTTCTCTTAAATTTTATTTTATTTTATTTGGGGGGTTGCAAGGGCAGAGGGCAGATATGAAGGGATGGGGAGATAAATGGTATCAAGCTACATGATGTGAAAGACACAAAAGAAAACTAAAAAGAAACTTTTGCAAGAAAGCTTCAAAGAAAATATGATAGGGACAAGTCCAGAATGAGCTCGCGACAGAACTTCACCCCTATTTCTTCAAAAGACAATTTCACAGAATTCTAGGACCTCATTGAAGGTGAACTTGTGAGCATCATCTGTGAATCCTTAGATACTGCTCTTGTCAATGTGACTCTGTTGTGATTGCTGAAGAAAGAAGAAAGACCAGGAGGAATTTGAGGAGGCTGAACCAATACCTCCCTGGAAGCTTCATAGTGAGTGGAAATGGTGAAAAATTATCTAGAGACCTGTATGTAACCACCCACACCCCCGAAAGCATGGAGAAGAAGGAGTTACAGGAGTCGGGCCCTTAAGTGCTCTCGGTTATCAAATCCTGAGTTTGTTCGGAATTGGCATCTTGTTTCTACACAAGGTACCCACATCTTTAAAAATAGTGTGTGTGTATGTGTGTGTGTGTGTGTGTGTAAGCACAGGCATGCATGCAAGCATGTGCATGCCATAGAAGTGTGTAGATAGGAGGGTAAACTCAGTTGTCAGGCCCCACCTTCTATATTAAGACAACTTATGCTATTTGCAGCAGTGTGTGCCAGGCTAAATGGCCCATTAGTTTCCACTGGCTCTCCTGTCTCTGTTTTGCATAATACTAAAAGGTTTCTGCAGTGGGAGGTCCTTAGACTCCCCACAGGGCAGGGAACCCTGACTGCTCTTCAGGCTGATGAGAGGGGGAGTTGATTGAGGAGGGGGAGGAAAATGGGAGGCGGTGGCAGGGAGGAAACAGAAATCTTTAATAAATAAATAAATAATTAAAAATAAGAATAAAAAATAAAACGTTTCTGCAATTATAAACGCACACTGTTATATAGTGCCTTATGTAGTGTGCAGGTTAGTGACACAAACACAGACATGCATGGAAAGAGGAAATCTCAACTGAGGACCCAACTGTGGACATGTCTCTGAAGGCATTTTCTTGGATGCAAATTTATATAGGAGGACTTAATCCAGGGTGGACAGAGCCATCTCTGGGCAGGTGAACCTGGACTATATAAGAAAGATAGTTGAATAAGCCAGGGGAAGCCAACCAGTAAAGCAGCACTACTTCTTAGTCTCTGCTTCAGCTCCTGCTTCCAGGATCCTGCCTTGAGTTCCTGCCTTGCTTTCTCTCAACGATGGATTATAACCTGTAAACAAAAATAAGACCTTTCCTCTCAGAGTTGTTTTTGGTCATGGAAACAGAAAAGCAAGCAAAGATACATGAGTCCTGGGGATCTGAACTCAAATTGTTATGCTAGTACAGCGAGCACTTTTACTCACTAAGCCATCTCCCCAAGCTGTATCCACATCTTCTCTTAACACCGCCTCCATGATTCCTTTAGAAATAGCACTTGCCTAACACTCTGGGAAAAGAGAGACCATATGTGGTGCCAGCCAGTTTACATATGAAGTGTTCAGAACTCTTCAGGAGAGACCAAAGGACAGACATTATGACTGCTAGGTAGGCCTCTGTGTGGTATCTAACTCCAATTTCCTGAAATAAAAAAGAATGTTGAAAAAAAAACCAATGTGTGATATACAAACTGTTCATTTCCAACCCTCTTAGATTCCATTGCTATCTCCAGTTTAAGGTTATAGAGTTGGACGCAGGGGTCTACTGGGACAACTCTATATTTCTTCTCTGAGAGGTCTGCTCTCAGAGAAGGAGCAAAAAGTCAAGTCCCTTAGGGCTGAACACCATGGCTTCAGCTCTGCTGTGGAGCCTACATGTTTGCTAAGAAGTTTTCTTGTTAGGAAATTTTGCACCTTTCTTACATTTAAACTATGCCCATAGAGAGGCTGGAGAGATGTCTCAATGGTTAAGAGAGCTTGCTATTCTTACTGCGAAATTGAGATTCCCAGCACCCAGGCTGGGCTCTTCACAGCTGCTAATAACTCCAGCACCCAGGGATCTGACACCCTCTTTGCCCTCAAAGGTTGCACATTCCTGTAATCCCAGAGCTGGGAGAGATAAAGCAGATGAATTGCAAATTTGAGACAAGCCTGAGCTACATATCTCAGTCCCATGTCCAAAATTGAAAAAGAACAAGAAACTGTTAAGTCTTGGTGCCTCTTTTATTAAAAAGATGTTCTTTTCTAGTTGCTAGCAAGTTCTGATTTCTTACAGTCAGGGCAGGCATAAAGTAGCTGTATCTTTTGTTGCCTGATCTCCTTTGCCTGGATCTCTGTCCCATCCATCAATCTCTACACAAGTGTTCTCTTTTGAGTTTTAATCGCTTTGGTATGCAAACTCTTGTGATAATGATGTAGGATGCTGTGACTAAGTATTTCTCTCATTGGTTGATGAATAAAGCTGTTTCAGCCAATGGTCAGGCTGAATATACATAGGCAGGAAATCTAAACGGGGGGTGGGGTGGGGGGAGGAGACAGAGGGAGGGTAGGAGGGAGGGAGAGAGGGAGAGAGAGAGAGAAGGTGGGAGAAGTGACACCACCATGTAGCCACCAGGGAAGCAAGATGTGAGATAACAAGCCATGAGCCTCATGGTAAAATATAAACTAATAGGAATGAGCTAATTTGTAATTAGAGCTAACCCAAAAGAGGCCCGAATCACTGGCGGAACAATTGTAAGTGATATTAAGCCTCTGAGTGGTTATTTGGGAATAGGAAGACAGAGAGAAACCAGTCTAGCGGGACCGGAGGACAGAAAAGAGCCTTCCTGCCACATGGTAATTTTGATCTGTTCTTTAAAAATTCTTTGTAAAAATTACTTTGTACAGACAATCTTTAATCTTTAATTTGTATTACTTCGTTGTGGTGATATGAATTTGAGAAAACTGTAAAATGCTTAAATTCCTTTTAAACCTATGTTAAAAAAATTTAAAGGATCAAATTGAAGTACTTGGTGATTGAAATTTTAAAGGAAATTATATTATGTCCATTGCCTATTTGTTCAATAGTATATGAATGTGTTAAAAATTTAAAAAACAGTATTTAAGATTGAAAAATAGATATTTCCTTACCTATGCCCTTGGACATCAGCCTGCTTTGGCTGCCCACTAGAGTTAAAGATGCAAATAAAGCTGCTAATTAAAACAGAAAATGATGACATAAAGTAATGATGGTTAGTAAAAATAGCATTTAAAGAGAAATCATTTTAATTTTCATATGATATAAAGTCTCTATAATAGGTGCCCAAGCTTCTTTCTTTAGTCTCATAGTTCTCCCAGTTCAAACAAAAATGTAACTACTATGGCCCAGAAGTCATGCAGTCACGCACACTACTTTTACTTACAGTGTTTTGCTTTTTTTCTTTTTCTTTTTTTCTTTTGTTGTTGTTGTTGTTGTTTTCGAGATCAGGTTTCTCTGTAGCTTTGGAGCCTGTCCTGGAACTAGCTCTGTAGACCAGGCTGGCCTCAAACGCAAAGAGATCCACCTGCCTCTGGCTCCCAAGTGCTGGGATTAAAGGTGTGAGCCACCACCTCCCGGTTTTACTTACAGTGTTTTGCCCAATAATCTGTATATAAGGCAAGTGGAGAATGTAAGTACACAGATTTGGTGAGCACCATATGTCCCTTCCATGCCAGAGTAATACCTGTTGTATACATACATGGAAAGGCTTATAGAACTTATAAACTTAAATAGAAAAGCAATAAACTGCAAAATTAGCACCACAAATCAATGGGAAATAAATGAACTATTTATTATATAGAGTTGGCAATACTGACCCATTAGTCACCTCTCCCTAGTACCAAATATATAAATTTGAACTCTAGATATTGAACAATCTAATTATAAAAGCTAAAAATATAAAACTGATAGACAATAATACATGGGTTGAAGAGATGGCACAGTTGGTGAAGTGCTTATGAGCAAATATGAGAGCCTTATTTTGATCTCCCAGAATCCACGTTTAAAAATCTGGGTGGGGTTGTGCCTGTCTGTAACCTAACACTGGGGCTGTGGAGACAGAAGAATCTCTAGGACTCACTGTCCAGTCAGTCTAGCCTGCTTGGAAGTCCAGATCAGTGAGATTCCCTGTCTCAAATACCAAAATGAATGGCACCTAAAGGTTTGACAATCAAGGTTTCCTCTGGCTTTCACATGCATGCTCACACATTTCCACCTGAGCACACACACAAAAAATAAAAATTAATGAATTAATTAAAATGATATAGGAATATCTTTTGATGGCTTAGAAGTAGATAACAGCTCCTTAAACCAAACCTTGGAAATAGCAGTAGGGCCGGGCATATAGCTCAGTGATAGAGCACCTTCTTAGGGTGCACAGGATCCTGGATTTGATGCCCACTAAAACACACACATGCACACACCACACACAAACGCACACTCAAACACAAATGAAAAACAGATACAAAAAGACAGAAGACTAATAAATTTGATTACGTAAAAAGAATTTATGCTTAAGTGTGGACACTATGAACAAAGGGAACAGATGATAGATGGGAAAATATATTTGCAATAATTTTAACAAAGGATTAATAATTGACATATGTAAAATACTCCCAGAAAAGGAAAACATACTGCCATAAGCTGACAAAATGTATAAATTTATACTTGGAGGAAAGAAAAGTAAAATTCTTAGAAATAGTCAAAGTGATGTTCAAACTCATTATTATTCAGATGATCAATAAATAAAATAGCTAACTTATATTTATTTTGTTATCAAAATTAGAAAGCTGAGCTGTATGAATTGCTCCTAAGAATGTAGATAGACGAAAACAGCAGATTAAAGTTTAGAGTGGAACCGCTATTGCAAAGAGCAATCTTGCAGTTATTAAATTAATTATACAAATATCCTGTGGCCCAAAAATCACATTTCTTTTTATATATGTATTCCAAAGCACCTCTCATATAGATCCATAGGGAGATATGCATGAAGACATACTGCACAGAGTTTGAGGTAACAGGGAATTGGAAGCAGACTAGATTCTGTTTTTAGGAAAATGAAGAAGTAAATTAGAGTAGATGAACACTAATACATTATTCAACACTAGAAACCAGCAGGAGGGTTGTAAAAGCAGCCAGTACCACAGATAGGCATGAGGAAGTTTTAGAAGTGAAACCCTGAAATACAGCATCTATCCCCTGACAAGAACTCAATCTCATGATTTCATCCGATCATAAGGGAACTTGAACCTCGATTCCCAAGCGAAAGTAGGAAACATGGGAGAACCAGCATGTTCTCTTACAATGTACAAGTCCTTTGTGGAGGGAATCCTTCAATGTTATAAAAAGGCATGATCTGTGTTCCCGTTTTTAATGCTTGCTTTTCTAGAGTAGACAATGGTTTTAACCCTATTTCTCAGTATTATTCTGATTTCTGGGTTCCTTCATCTGGCTTCAATGTCCATGTTTAGTAATAACATTCATATTCTCTGTAACCTTATGTCAATTCACCAAAATGTAAGAGGAGAGTGGCAGATGAAGTTTGGTGCCAAAATGGTGTTAAAATGGGCATGATGGTAATTATAGAATCTGCTTATAAACATAAGATTTGCGCTTATTCTCCATATTTTCAGGTACTATTGTTGCCTTAAAAATAAACATCAGTGTGCAATCATTTTTACAATCAGGAACAAAAGCAATGAGGATATCTTCATCTTAAAAAAAAATGCCAAGGTGGAGGCAAAGCCACTTGCCTAGCCTGATGGCCTGAATTGGATAACTGGAACCCACAAGGTTGAAGGAGAGAAATGGATCCTGCAAATTGTCTTCTGACCTCCACACATACACAATGGTGCACATATGTGTGTGTGCTCATTTGAGTGCACTTGCAAACACACATATGCACACACACACACACAAACGCAAATAATCCACCATGCTCATTCCTTTCTCATGATCCTCAGATATACCTGCTCTCTCTTTTGCCTTTACTGTCCTTCAGTGACCGAAACAGTCACTTTAATGTTTTTGCCATACTGGGGAGGGAAAAAAGGTAGTATGATCCTGTTAGCTGCTAAAACAACATAAAGCAGCCATCTCTCAGTTACTTTTGTGGAATGAAGACTGAATCTAGATCTTTTTGCGAGCTCTGCACATGCTCTACAGCTCAACTACAGCCCCAGCCTCCTAGCTCTAAAGCAGCATAACATGGCAGTTAATATGGAAGGAATGAAACAGATCACAGAGGCAAACTCAGAAGCTGGGGGATGACTTAAATAGAAAGAGAAATCGCCCCAAGTGGAACACTCAAAGATGAAGTGGTAAAAAATAGAAAAGAAGAGTTAGAATATATGGCAGAAAAAAAGGAAATTTCAAAATTACACCTGGAAGGAATTCCATTAAGGGAAATTTAATATTTGAAGAAATTGTGACATACAATTTTCAACAGCTTACACAAGACATAAATCTTCATATTGAGCATGTTAGTTTTGAGCAAGATAAAACAAAAAAAGAACTGTAGCTAGATACGTTGTGGTGTGGCAAAGTAAAATACCTATAATGATATTTTAATGAATTTATAAAATTTATTGTTCCTCTATAAACATCTCCCCTAATGCAAAGAAGACAGAAAATGGAAAAGTAAAAAATATAGTGAGATGGGAAAACAGGAACAGTCATTTACATATGAAATACAGTATCTTGTCATGCATGTGTACATGAAAATAGTATATGTAACAATATATAATATTAAATATCTATTTTTCAAATGAATAAGAGATGATCATCAAGAAAATATGGAAATAACACTCTTTTCAGGATTTCAGTCAGAAAGTAGATGACTTTAATAGCTTATTGTGTATGTCACCCATCACTTAATAATTAACTGTGTATTCTTTTTTTCTAACTGTTCTGGATTGGTTTTAGGGATATAAACAGAACAAGCTGATAGGAGAATGCTGTCATCTATTGGTCCCTGGTTTTCCTGAGTTCACTGGATTCTTCTTAGAAACAGCTAAGGTAATGATCCTCCTCCAACACCGATGCTGGAGCACTGTGCTGATGTGAAATGCAGGGGCTTGGAGGAGTTGGAATCGAGAGAACAGATAATTTATGGGTAACAGACTAAAAAATACTTTCTGAAAATCTTTAATCTACCACTTAAGCCTCTCTGGTTATGTCTAAGAAAATAGTGCAGAAGTCAACTGTTCATACAGTGAAAAAATACACTGAGAAGTTAATTTTTTAACTCAGTCATCATCATTCCAAGGCCACAAATTTAATTGCTATATACCTACTTATACTTTGATCATGGTGTTGATTGCATAAAAATACATTAACAGAGTCTAAAAATGAATGAAAGTATGTATAAGGCATATCCTATTAAGAAACTAAAATTAGGGACTGGAGAGATAATTCAGCAGTTAAGAGCACACATCACTCTTCCTGAGGACCTGGGTTTAATTCCCAGCACCTACATGGTGGCTCACAACCATTTATAATGAAATCCCATGCCCTTTTCTGGCAGGCAGGCATACATGCAGCTAGAGCACTTATACAGATAAAATAAATAATTATTTTTAAAAAAAGAAACTATAATTAGAAATAAATGATAACGATGATTATAAAATGGAACTACCTAATAACATAACAGCGGTCCCCAAAATAAATTCAAAACAAAATCAGAAGCCACATGGAAACCAAAGAAAAGGAGAATACACTATATCAAAACCTATGGGACATGACTAAGCCTATACTCAATGAATATATTTTCCTTATTTTTGGTTTCTTGACATACAATATTACAATATAACTCATGCTAGCCTCAAACCCACTATATAGTTGAGGATTACCTTGAATTCCAGATCTTACCTTTCTGTATCTCCTAAATGCTAGAATTACAGATGTGATTACCACTATACCTAGAAAAATATGTATTATAAATGGCAGTTGTTATTCCATATGCCATGAATAAGAGGAAAAGTCACTCTTTCAAAGAACTATGTGTGAATACATAATAGGAGATGGTGCTAGAGCTTCATATCATTTGCTTCCTATGCACAAGGCACTGAGTTCAATTCCAGTGCTACATAGGAAAGGGTCACGAAACAAATGCAAAGAAGAAAGACCTAGGTTAAAAGCACAAGTGAGGTGTAGAGTTGCACACTTGTAATCCCAGCACTCTAGAGGCACAGTCAAGAGACTCGGGGTTCAAAGTCACCCTCTATTACACAATGAGTTCCAAGCCATCCTGGCCTGCAGGAAGTCTGCTTTCTCTCAAAAAAAGGCTGGGGGGGGGGAGAACTAATCAAGTGAAACAGTTGTAGATATGACAAAAAAAAAAACTAGTTCATTGGATATACTAATAAAAGAAATGGGCTGTAAGTATGATTAAGTAAAACTAGCAGGGAAAGAAAAGTACACAAATTATGAATAATAATGAAAGGTAGAGCCTCTGTCCATGTTAGCATATCTATTGTTGTCCTTGTTCAGGCCATGCTTGGGCAGTCATGTTGGTAAGACATTATGGCTGTAGCTTCTGACATTCCTAGGAGACACAGTCTCACAGCAAACTCCCTGTTGCCTCAACCCTACACAAAGAACTACAGAAACTAAGGAATGCTGAGAGCAGGAGAAATAGTCTTCCCCAAGGAAAAGCACATCAATTGGTTATCCAGTATCAAATCATCAATGCATACAAGGCATGTTATACAGACTGAGCAGGTTGCACTTATGTAATTAGGAATATATACATATGCATACACATATACATTATATACCTATATGTATGTAGCAACAATTAATGAAAAAAAAGAAGATGAATTTGAAAGAGAGCATGCAGTATTATATGTGAGTGTTTGGAGGGAGGAAAGGGAAAGGGAAAATGATATAATTATGTTATAATCTCAAAAGATAAAATAACTTTTTGAAAAGGAAAAAGCACACATAGAAGGGTGGGACCACAGAAATAGATGCAATTAAAATTAATATAATTTTACATGTAAATCTATTATATCAAATTTGAAAATCTAAATGTGATATATTAATTCCTAATGAATCCAAAGTTACCAAATTTAATGCGAGAAATAAAAAAATTAACTAGACCAATTACTATAAATAAGATTAGAAATGTGATTTCTGGGCTGAGGGTGGCACACGCTTTTAATGCCGGCCCACGTTTTTAATCCCAGTACTCAGGAGGCAGAGGCAAATGGATCTCCAATTCTGAGGCCAGTCTGGTCTACTGAGAAAGTTCCAAGACAGCCAGGAATACAGAGAGAAAGTCTGTCTTGAAAAAAGAGAAAGAAAAGAATAAAAGAAAACAGAAATGTGATTGCAGACCATCTATTTAAAAAGTAGTAACCTATAGGCCAGGTATGGTATTATACCTTTAATCCCAGACTCAGCAGATAGAGGAAGATGAATCTTTGTGATTTCCAGACCAGTCAGGGCTACTTAGGGACACTTGTCTTAAAACATTTAATTTTTAAAAAAAAGTAGGAACTTAGAATCTGAGGGAAAATGAAGCTGGGGTGTAGGCGTATAAACTAAAATTAATGATGTATGAAAAAAAGACCATAAAGAAATCTGATACTTGATAAACTAATAAAAAACAAATTTAATTTTAAGAGTTTGGATATAGGTGCTTGGTATGGGCAAATAAAGCTGCTCCCAGAAGCAATAGGTTATTAAATGAAAATCCCAGTGCCGAGGGTTGACTTCTTCATTACAAGCTGAAGCCTCCAAAACAGTACAGGCAACTGGCATAGATGCTGTTTGCCCACCAGAACTAGAAGGCAAGACTCCATTGCTCAAGATGGCATACCTTGGTTGCATGGACATAGAGCTAGAACTGGGCTGGAATCTTCCTCCCTTCTGGTTAGAGTTAGAATTCCAGAAGGAACTGTGCATCATCAACAACTACAACAAAATAACAAGAATTACCAACCATTGGTCATTGACATCTTTCAATATCAGTGGACTCAATTCCCCAATAAAACAATACAGACTAACAGAACAGTTGCAAAAACAGGACCCATCCTTCTTCTGCATCTAAGGAACACACGTCAGCATCAAAGACAGGCATTATATCAGGGTAAAGGTTTGGAGAAAAAAATTTTCAAGCAAATGGGCCTAAGAAACAAGACAGCCATTTTAATAGCTAGCAAAATAGACTTCAAACCAAAACTAATCAAAAAAGTTAGGGAAAAACACTACATAGTCATCAAAGGAAAAATCCACCAAGGTGACTGTGCTGGCAAGTCATATGTCAACTTGACACACAAACTAGATTTATCTGAAAGGAGGGAACCTGACTTGAGAAAATGCCTCCATTGAATCCCACTGGAAGCCATTTTCTTAATTAGTGAGCAGCTGGGAAGGGCCCAGGTCATTGTGGGTGGTGCCATCCCTGAGATGGTGATCCTGAGTTCTATAAGAAAGCAAGCCGAGCAAGCTAGAGGAAGCAAACCAGTAAGCAGCACCCCTTCATGGCCTCTGTATCAGTTCCTGCCTCCAGGTTCCTGCCCTGTTTGAGTTCCTGTCCTGACTCCCTTCAATAATGAACAGCAGCAATATGGAAGTATAGACCAATTGGATCCTTTCTTCCCCAACTTGCTTTTTGGTCACAGTGTTTCATCATGCTAAGACAATGACATTTCAGTTCTTAACATCTGTGCCCTCAAGGACAACCAAGTTTGTAAAAGAAACACTACTACAGCTTGAATTATTTACTCTCACACACACTGATAGTGGGAGACTTACTACCCTACTCTCACCAATGGACAGGTCAGCCAGACAAAAACTAAACAGAGAAATGCTGGAGCTAACAGACATTACATATAAAATGGCCCTAAGTGATATTTACAGAACATTTCACCCAAACAAAAAAAGATAAATCTTCTATTCTGCACCTCATGGAACTTTCTCCGAAACTGAACACATACTCAGACACAAAGCAAGCCTCAACATATAAAAGAAAATTGAAATAACTCCTTGTATCCTGCCAGACTACCATGGATTAAAGCTGGCTATCAACAACAGAAACAGCAGAAAGTACAAATTCATGGAACAACCTCTCTATTGAATGAAAAATGAATCAAGACAGAAATAAAAAATTAAAGGAATTCAATTAAAATGAATACACAGCATAGCCAAAATTATAAAACACAATAAAAGTGGTGCTAAAGCCCTAAGGGCCTACATTAAAAAAAAAAAACAGAGAGATCTTATACTAGCAACTTTACAGCATATCTGAGAGCTCTAGAACAAAAAGGTTTATTCACACCCAAGGGAGTAGACTGCAAGAAATAATCAAACCGAGGACTGAAATCAATGAAATAGAAGCAAAGTGAACAATACAAAGAATCAGTGAAACAAAGAATTGGTTCTTTGAGAAAAATCAACAAGATTGATAAACCCTTATCCAAACCAACCAAAAGACAGAATATCAAAACAAACAAATTGAGAAACAAAAAAGGGAACATAACAACAGATACTGAAGAAATCTAGAGAATAATAAGAACATACTTTAAAAATCTATACTCCACAAAACTGGAAAATCTAAAAGAAATGGATATTTTCGATAGGTACCACTTACCAGAGTTAAATCAAGATCAGATAAACAATAAACAATTTAAATAAAACTATAATCCCTCGTGAAATAAATGCAATCATTAAAAGTTTCCAAATTAATAAAAGCCTAGGCCAGATAGTTTTAGCACAAAATTCTATCAGTCTTTCAAAGAAGGGTTAATACCAATACTCCTCAAGTTAATCCACAAAAAAGTAGCAGAAGGAACATTGCTCTATTCATTTTATGAGGCCACAGTTATCCTGATACCCCAAACCACATAAAGACTCAACAAGGAAAGAGAATTGCGGACCAATTTCTATTAGAAATATACATGCAAAAACACTCAATAAAATAATTGCAAACTGAATCCAAACCACATAAAAAAGATGAACCATAATCAAGTAGGCTTCATTCCAGAGATGCAGGGATGGTTCAGTATATGAAAATCAGTCAATGTAACCCACCATATAAACAGGCTGAAAGACAAAAACTAGTTGATTATCTCATGAGATACAGAAAGGCCTTTGACAAAATACAACACCTCTTTATAATAAAAGTCCTGAAGAGATTGAAGAGATTAGGAATAATATGGACATATCTTAACATAATAACTTCAGTTTACAGCAAGCTTATAGTAAACATCAAATTAATTACAGAGAAATTCAAAGCAGTTCCACTGAAATCAGAATAAGACAAGGTTGTCCACTCTCTCCATATCTATTCAACACAGCAATTGAAGTTCTAGCTAGAGCAATAAGACAACTGAAAGAGATAAAGGGGATACAAATTGGAAAGGAAGAAGTCAAAGTATTATATAAATCCACACAAATATGGACACCAAGGGTTATTTGGTTTTTATTTATTTATTTATTTATTTATATTTTTACATCCTGATCACAGTTTCACCTCCCTCCTCTCCTTCCAGCCCCTCCCCCCACCTCCCCTCTACCCCCTCATCCACCACTTCTCCTTTTCTCTTCAGAAAAGGGCAGGC
This sequence comes from Microtus oregoni, assembly GCF_018167655.1. NCBI lineage: Eukaryota > Metazoa > Chordata > Mammalia > Rodentia > Cricetidae > Microtus > Microtus oregoni. The sequence goes on from NW_024543226.1 coordinate 1,368,402, forward strand.
CTCCCACGGATACCAACCAACCATGGTATATCAAGTTGCAGTGAGACCAAGCACCTTCTTCTCTGTTAAGGGGCAGCCCCTTAACGGGCAGCCCCTGTTCCCGTTGTTAGTAGTCCCACAAAAAAGACCAAACTACACAACTGTAGTGTGAGTTTTGATTTTAAAAAACAGAAATATACATTAGAAAAAAGAGAAGAACAGTATCTTCAACAAATGGTGCTGATCAAACTAGATGACTGCATGCATAAGAATACAAATAGATCCATAAATATCACCCTGCACGAAACTCAGGTCCAAGTGGATCAAAGACCTCAACATAAAACCAGATACGCCGAACCTGTTAGAAGAGAAAGTGTGGAATAACCTTGAATGCATTGGCACAGGGGGGAAACTTCCTGAACACAACACCAATAGTGCCAGCACTAAGATCTAAGATCAACAATTAATAAATGAGACCTCATGAAACTGAAATGCTCTGTAAAGCAAAGAACACCATCAATTAAACAAAGCATCAGCCTACAGAATGGGAATAGATTTTTACCAACTCCACATCTGACAGAGGGGTAATATCCAAAATATATAAAGAACTCAAGAAACGAGATATAAAAAAAATAATCCTATTTTAAAATGAGGTAGAGATATAAACAGAGAACTCTCATAGAGGGAACTCAAATGGCTGAGAAAGACAAGAAAATGTTCAACATCCTTAGTTTTCAGGGAAATGCAAATTAAAACCACTCTGAGATTCCATTTAACACATATCAGAATGGCCAAGATCAATAAAAGAAGTGACAGCTCATGCTGACAAGAATGTGGAGAAAGGGGAACATTCCTTCATTGCTTGTGGGAATGCAAGCTTATACAACAACTATCTAAATCAATATGGTAGCTCCTTAGAGGGTTGGGAATCGATCTACATCAAGACTCAGCTATACCACTCTTGGGTATATACCCAAAGGATGCTCCATCCTACCACAGAGACACTTATTAACCATGTTCTATCAAGCTTTATTCATAAAGTCAGAAACTGGAAACAACCTAGATGTCCCTTAAGAGAAGAAAATGTGGTAATTTACACAATGGAGTTTTATTTGGTTGTTTTTAAAAATTACAGCATGAAATTTGCTGGCAACTGGATGGAACTAGAAAAAAAAATCATCCTGAGTGAGGTAACCCAGACCCAGAAAGACAAATATAGTATGTATTCACTTATAAGGGGATATTAGCCATTAAGTAAATGATAACCAAGCTACATTCTGTACACCCAGAGAAATTAGGTAAAGAGGAGAGGTCTACAGGTGGTGCAGGGATCTCCCTAGGAGGGAAAATAGAAAAGACTTTTTTGGCCAGCTGGAAATAGGCAAGAATTGAAACTAGGGATCAGGTGGGGGAGATGGGGTAGAAAGAGTATGGGGAGAGATAGCTGGAATTTGGGGGTGGGGGGGTACTTGATAGATGGTGTAGAAAACTAGTGCAATAGAAACTTCCAGGGATCTTTGAAGATTGTCCCAATGAGGACTCCAATAATGGGTCTCAACAGGCTATCTCTTATAGCCAGGTAAAGCATCCACTGGCAAGACTAGGTTGTATTTAGAATTGAAAACAGCTGTCTTGCAGATCCAACTAATCTTTTTGGTTTCCATGGGATGAGTGGTAGCGGTGGCAGGGATAGTTTGAGGAAAAGCAGAGGCAGTGGGACACAGGCAGAGCATTTATGGGCAAGTGGCTGATAGTTTGAGGGTTTATATTCCATAGCTGAAAAACGTGAAAACTCGCAAAAAAAAAAAAAAAGCAAACAAACACTGCAGGGCCTATAGGATGATGTCTCCTCTCTATAGGCAGGGTTTTAATGAAACAGTGACACCACAAAGCCTATAGAAAAATGTCTCTTCTGTTCAGGCAGGGTGTTGAAGCATGACTGGTTCCAGTCTGGGTGACTCAGAAGCCAGAGAGGCTAGAGGCCACTTTGAGCAGTCAGTCACAGTGGGGACCACTTACAAGGGTCCAAAAGAAAAGAAAAGAAAAGAGAAAAGAGAAAAATAATCTGAGAGATGCCAGGCTCCAAAACAAATGCACTGCTCAGTGTGTGCAATGCGAGCATGGGAGGACTACCCTGGGTCATCTGATCATGTGTTTAGCTGTGGGAAGCCACCAGAGATGAATGTCAGTGAAGGGCTCAACCGTAACTGTGAAAGCTGTGGTTGGGGGCTTTTCCCCCATTTCTAGGAACATCAGAAGATTGCCAGGAGCTCAGTGGTCAATCTCTTGGGTTTAGAGAAATGGCTAAGCTGACCAGAATGGGGAAACTCGCCAATTGAAGCCAGCGATGTGCATAGAGATTATTCTCAAGCAGATGGACACATAGTTGTCGTGGAAAAAAACCAGGTTCCTGAGGCCAGGGTTCCATGTGTCCTTAGCCGGCGCACCTATGGGCAGGAGGGAATGTGAAGAGAGCCTGGCTGACTCACAGAACACCAATGTTATGGTAAAACGATAACGGCACCAGACCAAGGTGCCCATGGGCCACGAGGGGCAGTGGGCCATGAGAAGCAGCAAATCCCAGACAGGGAGCCACGTGGTGGGTGAGAGACAAAGATCTGTTAGGCACACCATGCAGAGAAAGTGGGTATTTATTTACTGAGTTATGAAGGGGAAAGCAAAAGGAGGGAAGGGAGAAGTGAGAAGAGCAGAGAGAAAGGCAGAGAGAGAGAGAGAGAGAGAGAGACACAGAGACACAGAGAGAGAGAGACAGGGAGAGAGATCGAAAGAGAAACAGAGAAAGAGAGGGGGGAAGGAGAGAAGTGGGGAGAAGGGAGAGAGGCAGAAGCTGCCTCTTCGGATGAGAGACAGAAAGTGAAGAAACTCAGGCTGAAAGTGGAAGGAATATCTGTTTGCCACAGCAGATGGGGAAGGGGAGGTGGGCAGAGCTTGACTCTTAAAGGGACAGGACAGACCATCATTACACCTACAGTTTCATTTGTTTGAATACTAGATCCCCATTTGGTGGCTATTTGGGAATGATTAGGAGATAAGGAGATAATGGAGGAGGTGTGCAACTGGGGGTGAGTTTTGAGGTTTCAAAAGTCCCCTTGGTATGTGGTTTTATCACAGCAATAAAAAAGTAACTAAGACAATAACCATAAACAAATATCTATAATAACCTTAACTCTGAAAAGCAAAAGAACATATTTTTAAAATTATATAACATCAAAACAAATAGAACTCAGACATGTGACAAAAACAAGCCATGCTATGACCTAGTAGAACTCTATGTATTAGTTAATTTTCTATTGCTGTGATAAAACAACATGACCAAGGCAACTCAAAGAATGAAGGGTTTATTTGGGGCTTATGGATCCAGAGGAATTAGTCTATCAGGATCACAGGAGGGAAGCATAGCATCAGGCAGACATAGTTAATGAGGCAGCAATTGAGAGTGCACTTCCGTCTGCAGAGCTGCAAAGAAAAAGCAGAACATGCACTGGGAAGGGTGGGGAGGTTTGGGGAATTTCAAAGCCTATCTCCAGTGACATGCTTCCTCCAGCATGGTTAATCTTCCCCAAACAGCTCCATTAACTGGGGACCAAGTATTCAAATGTCTAAGTATATGAGGTACATTCTCATTCAAACAACCACATTCTACAAAGGCAAAAATAATCTAACCAGGAGTTTATCAGTATAATTAACTGTATTAGAATAAAAAAGAGAACCAGTGAGATGGCTCAGTAGGTAAAGGCACTTGCCATCAAGCCTGGCGACCTGAGTTTGTTACCCAGGTTGTACATCCTAGGAGGAAAGAACTAACTTCCCCAAGTTGTCCTCTGGTCTCCACATGCATACATACTTACAAGAACATGCACATACACAACAAGTAAAAATGTAATAAAATAAATTTTAAAATGACCCATGTAAAACTCTCAAAGAATGAAGAATACTATTTAAAAAATAGAGGTAAAAATGATAAATAATAAATAATAAAGGAGAAGATAATTCTGTCAAGATGTTGAAAAGACATAAAGTGGGAAATCAACAGCTTACCCTAACAGGCATTAATAGAAATAAAAGGGACTAACAAGTATTGAAAAGATCTTTTAACAAAAATCAATGAGCAATCTGCATGCTAACCACAAAAGTACCAAAAGCACTTCTGATAAAACCAGAAACAAGTCAGTGTCAACTATAATCTTCCCTTACACTCGAGAATACTTTCAGCCAGGCAGTAGTGGCACACACCTTTAATCCAATCCTAGCCCTCTGGAGGCAGAGGCAGGTGGGTCTCTGGGTTCAAGACCAGCCTGGTCTACAGACCAAGTTCCAGGACAGCCAGGGCTACACCGAGAAACCCTCTCTCAAATATTCCACTCTCCAACCAAAAAAAGAGAACATTTTCAGAGATCATACTTGCAGTAGGATAAGAAAATGACTAGTATAAATTGAGAAAAGATAAAATTATTTATTTATTCTTAATATAATTATATGCTAAAATACAAAGAATAAACAATTAGAAGTGGTCATACATAAGATAAGCACAAAAAGTCAATAACTTCCTTCTATTATAGCAAGTTTTGAAAACTAACACACTGAGAACTCCTGTGCTACTCTTTATACTATCTTTAAAATTTTTTCTTAGAAGGACATATATTACTGGTCCATGGGGGAATCAAGGTATCATAATGAAAAAGTGCACTAGTCACTGATTTAATCATGTAATTATCAATTTCTCTTTAATATTTACTTTTTTCCATTATGTTGATTTCTCTGTTTAGGTACAAACCCAGATGAATTTTATAAATTTAACCCTTGCCTGGCAGTGGTGGCACAAGCCTTTAATCCCAGCACTCAGGAGACAGAGGCAGGTGGATCTCTGTGCATTTGAGGACAACCTGGTCTATAGAGCAAGTTCCAGGATATCCAGGATTGTTTCACAAAGAAACCCTGTTTCGAAAATAAATAGATAATCAAGCTATCAAACAAATCTAAATCTTTATCAAACCCAGACTTCCAAACTCTCAACTTCTTAGATCCCTCCTTTTCATATGTTCAAGAATAGCATCTAACTTGTTTTTAGTGAGGTGTCCTACTCTCTTAGGTCACCTCGTAGGACATCTTTTATAAATCATGTCATATTCATAGTCCCAAGTTAATTTTACTTATTTCCTTAGTTTCAAACATTTTTGTAGTACACACAGAACAATGAATCATGGGAATCATGACCTACTGCCATTAATTGCATTCTTTATATTTCAGTGATGCAGAGCGATGCTCCAATGGTGTGCAGTCCATTACAGCTATATCAAAAGCAGTGAAAGAAGAAGGAGGAGGAAGAGGAGGAGGAGGAAGAAAAAGAGGAAGAAGAGGAGGTTTTAGGCATTACCTATGACTAATAGCATGTGAAAACCCCTATCAAAAATGGAAAGATGTTTGAGGCTAGAGTTAGGAAAATAAAATGAAAAGGGAGGGCAGAGGAAGTGGGAAAATGGGGCTGATCTAATGGGAGCTCACCAAGGCCAGCTGGATGATGGAGCATGTGATCAAACCAGACTCCCTGAACGTGGCTGACAAGGAGGGCTGACAATGGCCCTGGGTTTTTGATCCTACTGCATGTAATGACTTTGTGGGAGCCTAGTCTGTTTGGATGCTCACCTTCTTAGTCCTGGATGGAGGAGGGAGGACCTTGCACTTCCCACAGGGCAGGGAACCCTGACTGCTCTTTGGACTGGAGAGGGAGGGGAAGGGGGATGGGGGAGCAGGAGGGAAATAGGAGGAGGGGAGGAGGTGGAAATTTTTAATTAAGTAATATAAATAAATAAATAAAATGAATAGGTAGAGATGTATGACATGTTGACTTAAGGGGTAAAGTCTGAGAATAGAACAAGATGTAAACTGAGCTCCATTTATGCTAACAGGGTGAGTGTGAGGCTTCAGATTAGATGGAGGAATAGGAACTGCTACCGTGTCATCTGATGAAGGAAAAGTAATAGTGGGTTCTGTTCCAGAGAGAGAAAGAGAAAATTCACCAATAGGATGATAGAATAGCTGAAATGTACCAAGAAGCAGATGAATATGCCGTGTGGGACGGGGAAGTCATATAATCTCAGCAGTTGGGAGGCTGAGTCAGGAAGATTGAGAGTTCAAGGCCAGTCCCAGTGACACAGTGAATCAGAGACCAGCCTGAGGTGCATGAGATCATGAAAGAAAGAAGGTGGAAGGAGAAAAGGAGCAGGGAGAGAGAGAGGAAATGAGAAGGGGGAGAAAAGGTGCAATAGAGTTCCAGAAAGAAGCCAAGCCAATCATAGCCCCAGGGGAAAGACTCAGTCGTGGGGGGCGGGGGGAGAACCAGAACCATCATCGGAAAGGTATGCTAAGTAGTCCAAGGTGAGAAAAACAACTGTCAGTCCTACCTTCAGGACAAGCCCAGGGCCCTCCTAAGCCTCCAACCTAGATGCATGTTTCAAGGAGACAACCACTTCTCTGGTGGATAGGTCGGTCATAAGTAGAGAAGGATCTCATTTTCTCATTACATGACTCGGAGGGCAGTAGCCAAGCTGCCATTTTGAGGAGTAATCTACTGTTTATAAATTACCATGGGTACCTGAGAACAGGGGACACACCAAAACTCCAGTGGCACATAGAATCCTAAATATCATGACAAAGAAATGCCTCACCATGATATTTTATAGTCCATATGTCAAAAATACAAAGTAAAATGAAACAATATTAATAGCCTTAAGGAGGTAAAAGATACCTTACCTTCAAAGGTAAGTGATACAAAATAGAATCAGACCTCATTATCAAAAAAGTTAAGAATAAAAATAGTGGGGCTAAAGAGATAACACAGTAGTTCAAAGCATGCACTGCTGTCCCAGAGGATCTGAGTTCAGTTCCCAGCACCCAAATTGAACAACTCATAACCACCTCTAACTCCAGCTCCAAGGGGTCTGATATCCTCTTCTAGTCTCTGCAAGCAACGGAATATATGTAACTTACATAGAAATATACATATTTTTTTAATTTTTAAAAAAGTGCCTTAACAGCAAGGGATAATACATTTTCAGTTACTAAAATTAATTGCCAACCAAGATCTTTTCAACCAAGCTGTCTTTTCAAAGTGATGGAGAATATGTATATTTCAAGGCAGCAGAAATTAAGGCAGTTATTGACCACTAAGCCAGCACTAGAGAAGAAATGTAAATGGGGATTATAGACAGTCTCAATTATGAGAACAGATGAGAGAACAGATGAACAGAAAAAAGATAGAAAGCAATCCAGCATGGCCAACATACTAAAGCAGCATACCTCCAATTCCAACCAGAGAAAAAACAAAGCAAACAATAACCTATCACAAGAGCAATGAACAAAATTACATAATTCCAGGAATTGGAAAACAGCTCTCAATAATTGCCCTAAATAGATACAGCCTCAGCTCACCTATAGACTACAATGAAAAAAGCCAACCATGTGTTGTCTCAAGAAAGCATACCTCCCAGACAAAGAGACCAGAGACTGGGAGTCAAAGGGTATGTCAGTCCGCCAAGAGGATGGATGCTAAAAGCAGGATGAAGTAGCTAATCTGCTGGCTAATAAAGTAGTTTTCAAGGGAAAATTGGTCAGAAATGGTAACAAGAGACACTACCTACCAATAAAGGGAACACTTCAACAGTTGACTACTACAATTACAAATATGTATACACAAATGTTGGAGCTCAAAAATTCATAAAACAAATATTATCAGGATGAAAGATCACATAGGGTCCTGACTGCCCCACATGCAGGTCCCTCCCACTCCGTAGCTAACATTTCCACCTAAACAAATTTTACACATCCTTCTCTAGAGTCTAGCAGGTTAAATCCACCTGATCCTTCCTCCACATACAACCCCCAACCCCAGATCTACCTCCAAACTCCATCCTTGGACCAGGATGTATATCATACTCAACAGCCAAGTCCCTTGTGTGTACCAGACTTCATTCCACCAAAACCAAATCCAACCTCTAGGCCCAACCAGATCTGCATATCCTATTTTCTGCCCCAACGTGTTCCATCCATATTAGACACACAACTAAAAAAAAGAAATCCACATGCCCAGATCTCATCACAAAAATACATACAATATGAAAAGTTAAAACAGTGTCCCCCCCAAACCCAACAATCATGTAAAAATGTTTTCCAATGTCCTTAATAGATTCAAAAATGCTCGACAAAAAACTTGCGAACCAAATCCATACATCAAAAGAATTATCCACCATAACCAAGCTGGATTTATCCCTGAAACACAGATAATGTTTGATATATGCAGCTAAATAAATGTAATAAACCATATAAATGAACTTAAAGACAAAAATCACATGATATCTCAATAGACACCAAACAAAAAACCTTTCTCAAAATCTATCATCCCTTCATGTAAAAGTACTATAGAATGTACAGCTAGAGGGAAAATACCTCACAACAATAAAAGCTGTATATGAGAAACCCACAGCCACATCATCCTAAATGGAGAGAAACTTGAAGCAACCTCATGGAAGTCAGGACCGAAAGAGGGGTATCCACTCTCTCCACTCCTTTTCAATATTGTGCTCACAGTACTTGCTAGAACAGTAAAGCAAAAGAACAAAATGAAGGGGATACAAATAGGGAAAGAAGTCAAACTATCCCAGTTTTCAGATGATATGATACTACACATTCGAGATCCCAAAAATTCTACTAGAAAACATTTAGAAACAGCAAGCCAGTTCAGCAATGTGGAAGAACACAGAGTCGACTTACACCAATCAGTAGTCTTTTTATACACAAAGAGCAAACAAAGAAAGAGGTCCTGGACAGAATACCATTCACAATAACTTCAAAGAAAATAAAATGTCGTGAATTAACCTAAGCTAGGTGTTGAAGGACCTCCATAATTAAAGCTTGAAACCTCTTAAAAAAGAGGCAGAAGGAAGACCCTAGGAAATGGAAAGATAGCCCATGCTCACGAATTGCTAGACTTCACATTGTGAAACTGACCATTCTGCAAAAAACAATTCACAGGCTGTTGGGGAAATAGAAATTAAAAATACTTTGATGTTTCATCTTACCCCAGTCAGAATGGGAACAAAATCAACAAAACGAACTACAACAAATGCTGGAGAGGATGCTGGGCTGGGGAAGAACCTTCACTTACTGCTGATGGCATCGGAAACTGGTACAGCCACCCTAGAAAACAGTAGCGAACCTTCAAAAGCAAAACAATAAATACAAGCTACCATATAACCCAGTCACAACACTACAATACGTCCAAAGTACCTACATCCTATTCCGCAGATACTTGCTCAGCCATGTCCATTGTTGCTCTACGCACAATAGCCAGGAAACAGCAGCAACCTCCATGTCCTTCAGCTGAGAAATGCACAGTGAAAATGTGCTACATATGCAGTATCACATTGATACTGCATCAGAAAAATGAAGATCTGCAGGCGAATGGAACTAGACGAGAGAGGAGTGATTGAAGGGACCCAGACCCAGAAAGACAACAGTGTGTGTTCTCTCATTTGAGGCTCCTAGCTCCAAATCTTCAGAAGTGAGTGTGTAACCAGGAATAACTGCAGAAACCAGGAAAGTAAAAAAAGACCATTTGGGGGAGAAAGAGGGGAAGTAATAGGGAGGAGAATAGCAAGGTACACATGACCTGAAGGGGAAAGAGGAAAAAACAGTGGACTTGAATAGGGAGCGAGAGGCAAAGAGATACAGAGGAAGGAGGAAGGTGGGCAAAAGTAATAATAAGAATGCCGGAAAATATCATAAGGACTCACAGTATTAACTACCTAACAATATCTATAATACTTAGTCTATGTATACAAATACATGCATAGTTTAAATGAAATTTTCCATCTAGACTGACAATGCCACCTACCATGAGCCAAAGACCACCTAACCAAAACCTCAACATCAGGCTTCAAAAGCCCTTTGGAGTTGTTGGGCAGTGCTGTCCAACAGCCTCCCCCAAACATTAGAAGCCATTGCTTTTGCCTTCGGTTGCCACACTATACATATCAGACACAGAGCCCCGAGGCCCCTGTGCTGAAACTGATCTGAAAGCGTCCTCCCTGTGGACTAGTTTTCCTGGTATCAGAAGTTGTTGGCACGGGATAGCTTCCAAATGGGGGGAAGCAACAAATGGTTCGACCTAGCTAAAAGAGAGTATGTATCTCTCAATTTCCAACAGCCAGTGCTTTCCATTTATTTTGCCATAAAACTAACGTGCACTAAAGTTTTTCCTCTACTCCAGAAGCACGTAGGCAGGCAAAGGTTATAATTATGTTTGAGGAGAATTGTGCTTTTGAGCTTTTGGTTACAGGTACTAGGTTTTAAGAGTACGGCAATGTCTATGGCAAACATGATGCACCAAGCTGTCTCACCTAGACAGCACCAGCATTTATCTAAGTTGGGTAACTTCATTGAGTGCTAAATAAACCATACATCCCTGTGATCATTTCAGTTCTGATCTAGATCTTATTCTCTTAGGGAAAGAACGTTCAGAACAGCAGATTCTATGGATCTGATATGTTTGAGTCTATTTCTCACAGTAATAAATTATCTGTGTTTTATTTTGAAAAGGAAGTCCCATTTTATTTGACAACAAGCTATACCCTCTGCAAGCTCAGTAATGAGTAATGAGTAAATGAGTAAATGAGGAGGCCACAAGCTCAAACAAAGCTGCCTTTATTAGAGCTCCTCTTTCACCTTCCAGGATGGTAATGGTCTGGTCGGCCCCCTCTCAATAGGGGATCAAATTACAGTTGCAGGAACCTATGCAGACAGAGTTAGCCCTCAACCAGGGCTTCCATCCCTGGCCTTCCCTCCCAATGCTCCCACACCCCTCTTCAAGCACCAACATGGCCCAACTCTCAACACAAACCTGACAAGGCCCCATTGGAGAGGGTGAGGCACTGTCGGTTGTAAATACCCCTTCCCTGCCCCCACCTCGCCCTCAGCCTGAGCACACAGGAGACCTAACAATAAAGCTGAGACTGTTCTGGCTCAAAAGCAAGGAAGAGCCACAACTTAAACAGACAAACCAGGGACAAACTTCAGTCTGGGATGTGGGGTAAGTGTAATGTAAGCAGCCAGCATGAAAAAATAATCTTATGTTTTCGCTATGTTCAAAGCCACTCTCCAGAGAACCTAGCAAAACCAGAGAGTCAAGAACATGAAATGTATATCACCTGCATCAATTGTCTACCCCCACGCTGGAGTTTCTTTAGAAACAAGGCCGATGACGTATGAATTAAAGAAAGAAAGCCTGTTCCCTGAGTCTTGAAAAGTTCAGCTTCATGGGGAGTGGGGACGATTTAACCAAATGAGCCCCATTCTTAGAAAATTATCCTTGAGTGCACATTTAGATGGACACAGATCCTAAAAGTGTTTGATGAGAAAATCAAAATAGCAGGCTATCCCCTGAGTCTCTTAACATCATCCCTAAAAGAGAAGAAAATGACTTCTCCCTGACCTGCCCCATGAGCTACAGGGGCAGTCACAGGCCAGGATCCTGCTCTTTCTAAAATGACTGAGAGCTGCAACCTTCCAGGGAAACTCTGGGGAGTCAGGAAGTGGCCTGGCCACGACCCACACTAGGCTCACCCAGCACTTGCCCAAAGAGTGTGTTACTCAACCAAAAATGTACCAGGCACAGGGGCATAAAAAATGAATGCGGAGCACACAGGGTAACAACAAGCCGAGAATATTTCCTTCTGTGGCCGTTCTGTTCAAGAAGGGTTCAAAAAAATCAGAGTTATTTTATGGTCACTGCAATGACAATTATTATGTATATAAAATGCCTTAAGTGGATGCACTGTGTCATCAAAATTAAAGGCACCCCTGAAAGGCAGAACAGAACAGACTGACTACCATCAATTAACTCCCAGGCGGAAGTAGAGAAAGAAGTGTGAGAAAAGGAGAGAAGGAGGGAGGCAGGGAAGGGGCTGGGAGCGAAAGTAACAGGGAGAAAAGCAGCAGAGGATGCCAGGCAGGAGTGTGCCTACAATACCAGGGCTTCTCATTATTTTGTTTGCCCGGTAATAAGCAAGACACTCTGAGTCTCAAGTTCGGCATGGCTTGATCTGAGCGCCTGTGTATGTGTTCATGCAACATTATTGAGTTGAGGGACATCTTTCTGCTCCTCGCCTCTATTTTCTCAAGCATCTCAAGGGACAGTTATTTGTGTAGGAGGGGTTAATAAGAAAATATAAACCAGGCTGACTAAATTCTGTGCCTCTCTCCCCAGCTGCCAGTTTCTTATCTAGTTCTTTTAGGTGGTCCTCCATAGACTGCATCCAGGCCCCTGTCCTCAGTTTTCATCTAACTTCTGACAGCTCTCTCTGGTTCTTATTTGCAGCCTAGGCATCTTCACTGAAAGCAGGACTAATTTATTCAAACGATAATGCGGTATCTAAATATCACACAAACACTTCAAATTCCATTTATTTTAAATGGATCTGCTCCCGCCCTGGCCATTACAATCCTTTTTATGCTACTTAGCACGGGCAAGAATAATTTTAACTTCATTTTCTATCATCTCATCCTCTAAAGAACTATCAGATGAGTTCGTATACATGAATGACTTCGTATGGTGACCATATCCAACAACTTGAAGCCAACCAGTCCCTTGTCCTCCTACAGACATCGGAGGACATATGTGAAAACCTGAAGCCCAACCTAAATCACAGCTAGACAGAAGACTGCACCATTTCCTGGTGACATTCAAAGCAGGAGAGCATCCTCACACCAATGAGGAACATGTCATGAAGGCAGGAGAGATCATGACTGAGGTGGCACTATTAGCCCTGGAACACTTGGAGGAACTATTTCTACAGGTTCCTTGCAAGAATGACAGAACTCTACACAGTAATCACTTAATAAATGTTAACCTTTATTATTATCATTATTATTTATTAAATGACACTGAAACATAGAAGGATGCCCCAGCAAAATGAAAGTTAACCAAGACCCATCAACACTACATTCTGGGTAGTACTTAAAGGTACTCACATTTCTCGATTAACTGCTGCTATATGCAAGAATAGTGTAGCTACTTTGCATAAGTTCTCTCACTCAAATCTGATAGTCAGCCTTATCTTCACCATCACCTCTCATTCTGAGGTGGAACCGTCAGACCACCTCATTTGGGGCCTAGATATTTTCCTCTCAGTACGCATTCAAATTAGTCACCCGCTACATTCCCCCATACTTTTCTTTTTCCAAGCCTTTCTTAAAAATCAGTATTAATTTTTGATAAATAAAAAACATAGATGAATAATAAGTACAAAAAGTAAGTATCACTCATTATCTGTCATCCAAATATAACTCTTAGTACTACTGGGTGTATATAATTCCATAAATTTTAGTGTCTTTTTAAACATGATTTAACCCTCCCCCCAATATGTAATCATACTCTGAATACTGCTATCTAACTTACCTTGCTCACTTAACAATGTATGATGAGTGTCTTTTTCTAGCAATACTGAGTTCCATCAGCACATTTATCACACAGCATGGACATTCTTTAACCTACTTCATCAGTTCAGTGTGTGGAACACTGGAGTTGTTCCCAATGTCACTACCTTAAGACAGTGCCGACAAGAACAGCCTTGCACATACAATCTCTGGCCACTTATCCTTCTATCTCCTTAGGACAAAAGGGTTACATATTTTAAGGCTTAATGATATGTATTGCCAAATGCCCACCACCAGAGTTGGAAAGGATGCATTTTGCTACACCATCCTTGATGACAGACACGGTGTGGGGAGGACATTTATATTGACCCCAATTCTTTCCTAGTTAAAATACATTCAACAAGCCTAAAGCTTTAACTGCCTCATGTGGCCAGCCACCAAAGCCTTTGCCTCATCTCTGTTCTGAAGGCACACATCTGACAGACTGTATGTTTCAAATGTTCTCAGGGTTTGTTTTTTTGGTTTTTTGTTTATTTGTTTATTTGTATGTTTCTTATCTCTACAACTAGATTATAAACCAAACAACAGGATAGTTTCTTTCTTCTTCTGTTTTTTTCTTTCCAGCATTAACATAAATCTTTATTGATGATACACAAATAAAATCAATGCAAATGACAGAAAGGAGCCTACTTAGGATGAATTGGTTCACTGTCACTTATGTAGAGAAAACAGTAAAAATATCTCAATCTAGGCAGCGAGATAAAAAGCAACAAACATGTTTTCAGGGCAAGTAGTATTCATTCATCCAACTTAAACCTGAAGACAAACTCGGTTAAATATCAGTATCAATGATACAGTATGATATTCATTATTCAAAACTGGCAGCTGAAAGGATTCCTTTGCCATATAAACAAAGTGGAGAAAAAGAATAGTTTACAAGGTGTGATGCTGCTATACTACAAAGCCACCAAGTTATTCCTGGCTTTTTGGGAACATACGCTCAGTCAGTTTGGCTGCAAACTTTCCAACTTTTACTTTCACTAGAAAATCCTGGTGGCTTTCTATTCCCAGAACCTTATCGGCACACACTTGAAATTCTTTTAAAAAGAAAAAAAGTGAATTCTCACTAAAGTGAGTCTGAGCAGGCTCATTTTCTTCCCACTTAAAATTGTCATTGATGTTCTCAAAAATGATCAGAAGTTTAAGAATAACCTCTTTGTTCTCCTTCTTACTAAAGAGGGAGCCCAGCGAAGCTGGCACTTGAGCCCTGAGCAATTCTCTAGTCATGGCTGGGTTTTCAGCCAGATTCAAAAGGAGTTTCAAAACCTGAAGTTTGGTTTCTTCATTTCCTGCTGAAAATAAGCGAAAGAAGTCTGAAATGGAATTAGCAAGTATGTGCTGATACTCATTAGTAACAGTCATGTTCGTAAGCAATCTGAGTCCAGCCAGCTGCACGGATGAGTTCAATCGAGAAGTGATTGTGTCATCGCACACTTGATTCATGTACACCTTAAGTCTACGCTGATTTTCAGCGTTCACGCTCAAGTTATTTAGGACAATTAAAGCCTTTTCCTTCACGATGGGATCCCGCGTGTTGAGAATCTTTGCAACAATTGGGAGACCACCCAAATCCCGAATAATATCTCTGTTAAATGCATAAGCAGCATTATTACCTAGAGCAATTAAAGCTGCTTCAAGAATATAAGGCTTTTCAGACATCTCAACCAAACAAAGTACTTTTTGTAACTCTTGAGGGGACAAAACAGTATCATCTGAGTTAGGAGAAGCCCTTTTCTGGACAGCTCTCCGAGCCCTCGTAGCCCTGGCTCTTGCCCTGGCTCTAGCTCTGGTCCCTGCTTCAGTGCCAATCCGGGCCCAAGGTGGGTACCAAACTATACTCTTGCTCTCATTCCTGTCATCATCATCATCATCTGACCAGTCATTATACCTGGCCCCAGGACAGTCCCCGGCATCATCCACATCAGCAGGGCCACCCTCGGCCATTTTCTCCTTGTTCTGCTTTCTTCCTCTGGCCAATCTGTAGATGCAGTAGCAGGCTCCAGCCCCAATCACCAGGCCTGCAGTCACCCAGCCTACTTTCCTGGCGTAGCCCATGCAATCGTCCCTGACAACGGCAGGGACCAGGAAATAGAGTGGCCACTCAAAATAGGGGAAGAGGGCTTCGGGCCTGAGCGCAGGCCTATGGAGAACGATCTTCTTCAGTCACTTTGAAGCTGCAGTAACTAGTTCTGGAGGTAAACCTATAAAGGGAAGAAGAAAAGAGGGTTTGCCTTTCTCTTCTCTTTGTGCTGCCCCATGCAGACAATTGCATGGAGGGGCAAGAAAGTAGGAATTGAATTCTGGATAGCGAATACAGATTGTTGACAAAAAGCTTTATCTCCTCATTTCAGTCTTTCCCTACATTCCTCTCCCTCCTTACCCCACCCCCAGTCACTCTTGCCTCTAAGCACAAAGTCAATTTGCATCCACAAATTTTGCTGGGCTCTCATCTGTCAGAGGCGCCTGTGGTAGCCCCCATGGGATAAGCACCCTTATACTAACCTCCTGGGAACAAGCAGCTTGCCCCTTCTTCCTTTACTGTGAGGTGTTGCCACACCCAACAATCTTTCTGCTCTGCAGAGATACCAGAAACAGTGAATAACGAGGGCTTGTTGCAGGCACTGTATATTTTATGCTTGCCTAATTTACCATCCAGGTTGTCAGATTTTTGTTAAAGCCCCATTGTGCCATCCATCCAAAACACGCACAGACTTAGCCCCCTCCCTCGTCTGAAATGGGTGGGTGTAAGGAAATAAAGTAGGACTGAGTGAGCCTGACTAAACCCAGACTGACTGATTTCGAACCCCTCCTCCATTCCAGGCTACCCCCACGCCCACACCGACCTCCACTGATGGGGGGGGGGGAGTTCCTCCCTTGCTTCAAGCAGTGCCACCTGCTACAGCAGACCTGCAGGATGACAGATCGAAAACATGGACACGAAGTACTGTTGAAAGAGAAGGATTATGAACAAACTATCTGATAGGTTTTCCTGCCGTTATCCCGCCCCCCGCTCCCTCCCCCCTCCCCCCGCCCCCCCCCCCGCCCCTCGCCCCCCACCCCCACTCACACACACACACACAGCGCACGCCATTTCTCCACAGTTCAGGGAGTGTGAGAAACACATTTAGACTCAAATCTAAACCTAGATTACCTTTTCTGGTTTTCCCTTTTCTACCCCCGCCGCTCCTAGGGTCCCCAGATGGTCTTACCCTCAAATCGACCTTCACCGATCTGGTTAATTTCCTTCCTCTTCTCTTGCCTGGCGTGGTACCACAACCTACGGAAAGACTGGCCACCCGGGAGAGGCTTGGACCCACTAGACACAGAGCTATGGTAAAGAAGACGCGGCCACGGACAAAAAGACGGGAAACAGCCGCTACAGAGTGCTTGGTGGACGGACCAGTCCCCAGAGAGCGAAACTCTTTCCTAATTCGGAGGTCTGGTTGTTAAAGGTTTCCCGCCCGATACCCAGCTCAGGGTTTGGCTGGCACATCACTTTGCACCCCACGCCGGACCCCATGTCCAGTTTTTCCCCGCCGGCACAGTCTGGTGGACCAGGGGCCAACACCCAGGCCACTGCTCCCTTTCCGGATTGCTGGCCTCCGCCCGCAGCAGATTCCCATCTCCGGATTTCTGGGCGCCTGCCCAAACACCCCCTACTCACTGTTTTGCAGCAACGAAATGGGCTGCGGGCGGGACATATATCTTGGAAAGAGGGCGGCAAGTGGGAGAGACGACGGCGGCGCCCCCGGACCTGCGACGGCCTCCGCCCTCCACCCTCCACCGCCCCTACTTTATGGAATATCCCAGGCACTGACCTGCAGGGATCCCGGACAATTTCTTTTCCGCCTCCTTTCCTCGGCTGGAGGCCGGCCCGCCCTCGGGGTAATAGGGAGCTGGTACTCAGACGGGAACAACGACCAGGACAAGAAGGACTTCTGCACACGTCAGCTCTTAGTCACGTGAGAGCGACGTCATCCACCAACTCGGATCCCCACTTTCCCCTCCCACCAGCAGTGCGGCAGAAGAGGACCCGCCCCCCTTCATTCCCTCCCCCATACCAGGCCTTGTTACTTTTTCTTTTTTGCGACTAATCCCATTTTTCTCTAGCTGTGTTTCCCTTCCTTCAATTACCAAAACAGGACAGCATCCTCCCCTGGGGCTACTGGCCACTTGTACTTTTTTTTTTAATTGAGTCTTCCTTCCTGGGACAGCAGTTTCTCCCTCTACCTCCCCTCCTCCCAGCCATAAATATCTACCATTTCCTCTGAAATATAGTCCTAGACCTGAAACGAATAAGTCACCAGAATAGGGAACCTGGAATGAGAATGTATCTTTTACTTTCTTAATACTTTTTTAGTTATTTTCACCTTGGCTTCCCCTGCTCACAGTCTGCATTCTACTTAGGAGGGAAAAGTACAATAAAAATACTTCCGTCAAGGAAGAATAAGACGAGAGGTAGCAGATCAGTGTTGGATGATGGTCTCTAAAAGTCCTACATGGCTCACTTCTTGGGAAGTGTGACTCGCTTTACTCAAAGGAATTTTAATGTCTTCTGGGGCCTATCACAGAATGCAGCTGAATGAACAGTGCCCAACTTGACTGAACTAATCAGCCTGCCTGAGAATATGCAAATCTTCTGACTGAGCAACAGGCTTTGAAGGGCACAAGTTAACCAGGACGAGGCTGGGGCTCTCCAAAGCCAGGAACAGGAAAGATCGGGGAGAAATCAAGTCTGTTAGATGAAAAGGTGCACAGACTGAGGTGCAATTGCTGTAAAAAGAACACTCTGAAATCCTGGGATACAAACAGAGAACAGCATCTACAAATGAAACAGTGTGTTGCAGGAATACAAAGACCAAAGCAAACATGACCGAATCTGTCATCTAGCAATTAGTGTGAAACCATTGCACTGATCAGTTTGGTGGGCACAATTCACTTGCCATTTTCACTTTCAAAGACAAAAAAAGGGAATGAAGCAATTACATCTTCTCATTGTCTAATTTAACCAGGTTTGGTATCAGTCACTGGCTGCCCAGCAAGGCGAACTTAATACATAGTACAAAAACACACAACACAATAAACCTAAGCTCTTCGGTGAGCAATATCCTTGTAGTTTCGATACAAGGTTGGTATCTGAGGAGAGGTTTCAAAATCCACAGGAAAAAACATGAGAGAAAATTAAGAATACAAAGAGTTTAAGAACAAGCTAATCTCCAGGAAAAATTTTATCACTGTAGCTTCTAGAAAGCAGAACTGAGATGTGATTTTAGATTTAGTAAACTGAACCAAATCAACTGCATGGCTCTGTATTCAGAGAAAGGCCAAGTGCAACAAAGAGACTTAGTCATACACAAAAAAGGCTTCAGAGGAAAATGTTACTAAAGCACTGTCTAGAAGAAAGGCAGTTCTGGCTAAGGTGAAGGGAACATTTCTTCCTTGGCAAAATCATTCCCACAATGTGTAAGAATACTGCAAACTTCCTAAGCTAAAAGTTTCTCTTTCAGATGAACGGATGTGCTGGCTCTGATTCTAGGTTCGTCAAGCTATCTTCTGAAGATGTGACTTCCCAAGCCAGAGCTTATATGCAGGGAGATAATGAACAGGTAAGACAGGCAGTAACCCCTTCTGCCCCCTGACACTTGAACTTCTTAAGGGAAAGTATTCCGTTGTTACTCCTGTTGAAACATAACTTTCACTGTAGCCTATTTCACAGGAGGAGAATACAGAGGCTGATGAGTGTGACATCCAGATCTCGGTTTATATGTGTGCCTTTGAAGTAGAGTCTATCACTGGCAAAAGCATCTGTTCTCTGCTTAAAGACAAAAGCTGGGGTAGATGGTGCAACACTCAAGACCACACCCTGAACTATATATGCAACCCTATGGAATGCTGTCAGGGAAGCCAGGTGGCTTTGGTTCCAAGGGCAATGTTCTGTATTGACATTTCATATTGTATCTTTCTAATGATCAGGTAATGTAGAAATTGCGACTCAAGCATGTGGTGGTAGGCAGGTTCCCAGCAACTCAGTGACAGCTGAACAAAGGCTTGTTATGCCAAATAATTAAAGGACACTGGAAAATAGGATTGGAGATGTGGACTAAGTGTCCAATAACACTTGCTGTTCTTGCAGAGGACCCAAGTTCAGTTCCTAGCACCCACATGAGGGGTGGCTCACAATTGCCTATAACTTCAGCTCCAGGGATCTTGCCCCTTCTTCTTATCTTCTCTGAATGTGGTGCCATACAGACAAACAGGAATGCACACATCACATAAAAAGTAGAGTAAACATTTTCAAAATAAATCACCATTTCAAACAGCTTAGACCTCATACTAAAGAAGGGAAATGAGTGCATCACACCTTTCACATACTCTGCATTGCCCTAGCAAAAAGATGGGCACCGTGCCCAAAGCACACCAAACAGAAGCTCTCCTGCTAAAATTTTAATCTTTAGCAAGGAGAAAAAACCACGAAACCAGGGAAACTTATATGCAGCAATCATCTCTCAGTTTCTCCTACCCAGATCCCTGAAAGCTAACCTTGTTCTTTAGCGTTTGTCCTCTGTGTTAACCAGACCTGGATAGGCTGTTTGCAGTGAGACAACCTTAACTAAGCTAACATCTGGTAGCACAATATCCAAGGAGAACTTTCCAAATGCCAACCTTCTCTTTGTCTCCCTCCATAACCCATAGTAGTACCAACCACTGATTCATCTTTAATTCTGGATACTTTACAAGTCATATATTATGTGTGGCTATCAGAAGGTTTCCTTGGGAAGTGACCTTATAAACTTTTGTTTGTTTGTTTTCACATGCTCCGAAAACATTAAACAGCCTTGCCTGGGAACCAAAACATTTCCCATTTTCACTTTTAAGATGATATCTCAGATGTCTAATATGTCCTTATAAAGTACTTGTGGGTGCACATAATGGAGAACGAAGTGGTTTTAAATCATAGCCCCTGTGCTTTGTTGGGAAGAACTATGAATTAAAGTGCTAAAGATGTAAAAGAACTGAAAAGCTTCATGCTCCTGGGGTTTAAGGAGTTTTAGATAGAGAGTGGATTAAAGCAAGAAAGACCTGGTAAGCTGAAAAGGGTGGTGCTTTCTTCTGTGTTTTATACTGAAATGACTGAACCATATACCTATGCAAAGGGGGGGGGGGATTTTGTGACAATAAAGAGAAGTAGGCGTGGAACTATTGTCCTTGAAACTTATCAGAAAGTGAAAATGAGCTCACATTGCAGAACCAATCGCCTGCCTATAATAAGCTCGTCATATTTCTTAGTTCTTCTTCATGTTTATATTCAAAATGAACAGGAGTCTCTTGTGCAAGCTCACAGTAGCCCAAAGTTAAAAGCACAGTTTAATCTGAATGGTTTTTTTCATACATTTTCAGAGACAGAATTTACTTATCTAAGAAAATCACAGAAAGGCAGCCTAAGAGCATGGTGAGAAAAGGAACGAAGCAGAGAGCTGGAGAAAAGGGAACATGATGTTGGTAAATGAATCTAGTTGTTAGGAAGACCAGAGAGGAATGGCATATTCCTGAGTTCTTGCATTTGTCAACAAGGCATTTATGGACTCCCTGGCTCGCCTCCTGCAGGGGCCTCCTCCACGCACAGTCCTTCATAGGGAAGGCTCTGGCTGGCGAGTCAAATTTCAATATTCTAAGAAAGAAGCAGCCTGGGGGGTCTATATTTAGAGTATGACTCCCAGCAGTGAACAGGTGGCGCCTGGCGAGTCACACTTTCATATTTTGTCCCTGAGTTCTGCAGGGTTTGTGAGGATGGTACAGTAAAATTGTTACGGAATGCAGGGAGTGAAAAGGTCTCTTTTTCCTGGGGACAAATTTGGATCCTGTATTTTGTTCTTCTACCTATGAGAAGGAAAAGAAGTTGATGTCATCAGTGTTGTCATCGTCTACAGTCATCCACAGACCCTCATCCTCGATGTCACTGGCAAATGCTGAAGACTCACCATCGACATGGTGATAGAGTACATGAAAGGCAGAACTGAGACCACCTCTGTAGTGGTGATAATGAACTCTCCACCTGTCAAGTAGAGCTCCCATCAACGGAACAGCAGAGAGTTCCCTAATTTCAGGGTGGTTCATGGGTTGGGTCATGAAACTACAGTACAGAATTTAAATCCCTTGGAATGAAAAGCAGGCAATCTGTGGTGTTACTAATTTGTAAAGTTCATCTGAAACCTGAGGTGGTGTCTGCATAAAATCTACCTTTCGGGTGGGACTGGAAGTCATTATTGAACCTTGTACAAGATCTCAATTTTCTGACACTCGTGAGTTCAGTCAGTATAAAGAAAAGAACAAATAAATGGCTCACACCTTTATAAAATGGTCAGAACCTGACCATCCTCACCCCTAATCCATTTATGTTCCATCGATCATATTGGAAGCATGCTGGCTTTGTTTGAAAGGATACACTTGAAAACTGTAAGGCGCTATTTAAAAGTTACTATTGAGAAGAAAATATTTTCGATGTTGTACTAATGAACTTTGCCAAATCAATGAGATCTAGCTATTAACTGGAAAAATCGTCATTTCTTTGTTTACATACAATTTAAAAGATTTGGAATTTGTTTATGGAGATAGCTTCATTTTGTCTTATGATAACAAAATAGTCTACCAAATAGAAGAGATGAAATAAAACATAAATGAATCAAAAGTGTTCATACAAATTCCACTCACACCTGGGATTCCTTCGCTGCTTCTTCTCCCCAACTTTGATGCAGAAACTGAAAATAGGAAGGAGTAGAAATTAAAGAAAAGGATGCAGGAGTTTGAAAGCCAACGAAAGAATCAGACAGTTCCCCCAAGAAGAAAGTGTGAATGCGCAGTCATTCGAGAAAGTCAAACTCAAACACAAGAAACTGTAACTTCTGGTTTCTGGTATTGCTACTGAAAAAAGACTAACAGGGCCCCAAGAACTGGGGGAGGTACGGAGCCTACTGGCGCCTGCCGCACTGCTTGTGGGAGTGGAAATTGGGGGCTAGAGCTCACTGGTGACGTGGCTATCACGTGACCCAGAGCCGCCTAGAGCTGAAGTCCTGTTAGTCGCCTCTGACCGGGTACCAACCCCCTATTACTCTGCAGGCGCGTGAAGGAGAAGGAAACTCTCTCGGACCGTACAGGTCGGTGGAAGCTGCTTGGAAGGTGATGCGGGTGGGAGAGGGAAAAGAGCATCTCGCGTTCAAGTTCCGCAGATAGGGGCTATGTCCGTTTCTCACCTACTTTTTTAAATACCTATCCCCTGACCCGCATCCTACCCTCGCTTCTTTTGATAGGGAGAAGTGGAGGGCTTCAGGTTGAGGTGAGAGGGGTGAACGGTACTTGCACGAAATTCAAGCAAAGAAAGGATCTACAATCCGGTCACCGTGTCCTGGGTGCTGGTGAGTCCACCAAGCACTCTGTGTCTCCCGCCCACACACCCCAGGTCCCCTGTCCGTTTGCAGGTCTTTGGGTCTCTGCTCGCCTTGGCTAGAGAGGGAGAAGATCGCTTTGACTGGAATCTTACTGCAGGTTTGAAGGTGGGATTCATCCCGAACCCAAGGAGTGGGTGGAAGAAGAGGGGGGCTGGGATCTTTGCGGGCCAGGTCCTAGTCGCCCTCTCCTGGCCCCTTCTTTTTCCACATCCCCTCCCATTTCGGTGCAGGGAAAGGGGTGTGGCGGCCTTTGCTGGGGAAATGGCGGACGAGGAGGGGGCGGGGAGGCCCTCGTTAGCAAAGTCGGGAGGGTGTGAGAAATTATTTTTACTCAAAAATCCCAAATTCAGAAAAAGCCCCTATAGGTGTAGTTAGATTTGTCCGACTACAGTTTCAGTTCTCCATTGCTGGCTCCAGAGCTTTTCGAATGTCCTTTTGCCCGGCTCGGTCCATCCATCACCGTGCAGGGAATAAAGCAGAAGACACGAGAAGAAAAAGGAATTCACTGTATATTTCTGAGGTTGGTTAGAAAGCATGTAATGGTTTTTGGGTGGGGAGGAGGAGGGGGCAAAGTAGGTGGGTGTTCGAGGCGACCGCATGAGGGTTAGCTGTCCCTGTCACCTGCCTTCCTGTCACATCACAGTCTCCTCTCCTGTCTACCTCTGAGAATCCTGGAAGCCTAAAAGTAGAATCGGAGGGTAGAGATAGGAAGGCAGAGAAGAGTAATGACATCATTAGCTAATAATCCAACTTTCTCAACAAGAATGTGAACTCCTATCAGTCTTGGCAGGTACGAACCCAGTCACAGATCAGAGTCCTAATGCTATTTCTGTCACCCGTACAGTCACCACCAGAATCACAGAAGCTAGGAGAGGCTGAAGATTACTGACCTGCACCATAGTTCACGCAGCCGCTGTGAACTCACTTCAATCCGGTGAAGAAGGGCCCTCTCCTGTCTGGCCAAAAGGCTCACACCCATTCAAGTATGGGTCGGGCCCGGGAAATGGGTTGGATGGCAGCAGGACTGATGATAGGGGCTGGTGCCTGCTACTGCATGTACAAACTGACCATGGGAAGAGGTGCGAGAAATGAACTGGAGGACGAGGAGGAAGATGATTGTGATGACGAACAGGATCGGGATGAAGAGGAGGCAAATATTTGGTTTGATTTCACAACAATGGCTCGGCCCTGGAGTAAGGATGGGGACTGGGATGAACCTGGTGCCCCAGGTGGGACTGAGGACAGACATTCAGGTGGGGGGAAGGCAAACAGAGCACACCCAATAAAACCGCGACCATTCCCTTACGAACATAAAAACACGTGGGGTTCTCAAACCTTTAAATCCTTCAGTTGTGCTCTGGACCGGGGCAAGTGTGCTTCCATTCAAGGAAAAAAGATGTTCACCAAGCCCACAAATGCTGACTTTCCCCTTAGCCACAATGTCAGTAGGCACTGGGCCAGCATCTCAGTGGTTGCAAACGGGATCCCCACCCCCCAGACCACTGTGAGGGAGAAGGCTTTGTGTGTCCCAGAAAACCCGAACACCAGTATTGGAAATCAGGGCCAGATTGAGATGTCCATCGATGAAGTGTGTCGAGAGATGGTGTTACATTGCTGCAAGTTATTTCTGCAGCAGGCCGGATTAAATCTGCTAATAAGCATGACGGTTATTAATAACATGCTTGCCAAGTCGGTTTCAGACCTGAAGTTTCCTTTGATATCCGAGGGCAGTGGATGTGCAAAGGTTCAGGGTTTGGAAGCACTGCTGGGTTTGTCTGAAAAGCCAGTGTTGGCCGACGAGGTGCTGGCTGCCCAAATGCTGTTCTCCTTCATGCTCCCCTTTATGAGAGGTGGGAACAGAGCGATGCTCGTGGAAGCCCTCTCCCCATAAGCGGCTGTCTCCAACAGAAGGAGACTGAATCCACCCAAGGCCCCAGCAGGTTACTGAGGACAGAGAAGCTGCAGTGGGTGCAAGCAAGGATGCAGCCTTAGCCGGTCAGCTCCTCCTTGGGCAAAAGTTCCAATAGCTAAAAGAAGGGCCACACTCTTCTTGGCCAGGCAGTGGCTCCCCGGAACTGTGGGCAACTTGTGGGTTTTGTAGTCTGCAGGAAAGGTGCATTGTAAATTGCTCCCTTGCAGTCTTCCTTCTGCGGTAAAAGGTAAAGGGATCACCGTTGGCTGCGAGCTGCAGATAACAGAAATCAAATCACAGCATCACCAGAGCTGTTGTTGCCTGTGGTGATCGCCCTGTCTAGGCAGGACCACTTAGCAGAAATGACACCCACATGGGAGCTCGTGTCGAACTTGCATCTGCTGCCGCTGCTAAGGTTGAAGTATTTCCCCGTTCCTCTTTCCTGTACTAGCTGATGGATGGCTAGCATGTTAATCAAAGAAATGTACCCCGTCCTGTCCATTGTACCGACTGACCCTCTTCCACCCAAGCCCCCACCTGTGTGTATCATCAATAAACTTGTGTGTTTTGATTGGCAAGAAAATCGAAAGGGGGCACGGGCCTCATCTTTGACTTTGGTCTGCACAAGCAGGGAGACAAAATGCACCATAGAGTCCAGCTGCCTGGGCCCCTGCTCCCTGACAGGAGCACTTGCCAGTGCTCAAGGAGGCAGGGGCAGAAAGGGTGAAGGAGGGGCAAGAGGGCCTCAGGGGAGGGGTGAGGGCAGGGGTAGATTCAAGACCTGTGTGCAGATGGAGGGGAGACAACACCCTTGAAGCAGTCACCCCGGGGCCCTGAGTAAGGAAGCCCTTAAGCAAGAGGTCTTCTTGACTGGCCTCCTGTGGACTTGTGCCTATTGGATGGAGGCTTCTCCCAGGAGGGATTGCCACGTGACTGGCCCCTGCTAGGTTCATATCTATCTGTTCTGTCCCCTTAAGATGCTGTCAAAACCACTTCCTGCCCCCTTCCTTCCTCGGGGTCCCAAGCACTGCTTCCTGGCAGGGTGAGAGGGTTGGCAGCTGCTCCCCTTTGGGGGGGAGGACCTCCTTTCTTCTCTAGCCTTCCCTAGAGGTAGAGCAGCCAGGAACTCCCCACAAGGATAGTGAGGCAAATGCTGTCAGTGCTGTTCATGACTTGCCTGCAGAGATCCACAGAGCCATGCTCCACCTCTGAGATCCACACAGCTCTGCAAGGAAGAGGAGGCCCCTGTGCACTGAGCCATGCATCTGGGCCTGCTCTGTCTCTGTCTCTCTGTCTCTCTGTCTCTGTCTGTCTCTGTCTGTCTGTCTCTCTCTCTCTCTCTCTCTCTCTCTCTCTCTCACACACACACACACACACACACCCTGCCCATTTCCAAACCTCTGTCCCACTCCCCTTAGCTCCTACCTCACCAAGCCTAGCTTCCCTGCATGGTTGCCATGTAGGAGGAAGCAGACAGCTTCCCAAAGCCATGGCAAAGCAGGAGATCCACGAGCTTCCTATGTGACGCCATGCTGCTGCTGCTGCTGCTGCTGCTGCTGCTGCTGCTGCTGCTGCTGCTGCTGCTGCTGCTGCTGCTGCTGCTGCTGCTGCTGCAGGACAGGTGTCATGTATTGGTTGTTGACCCTGGGGTGCTGTTCTGGGTCATTGTGCCCTGTGCACCAGTGGTCTGTGTGCAGAGTGCCCTGCCTTCAGCCTGCTCTCTGCACGTCTCTCCATAGCTTTCATTTCTTCTTCTGCCTCCACACGCCATTTGAGTTCCAAGTCTCCTGTTTGTATCCTCTTCCCAGCAGCATTCCATGCTGGCCAGTAAGCTGGGGTGCCTGCCAGGCCCCTGGACCAACTCTGGGAAGTTGTCCAACCAGGAGTGGATACTGACCATCTCCAAGGTCCTGAGAAACTGGATGAGGCCAGTGGCCTGTGATAAGTGCCACACCACACAGCCATCACAATCCGTGCCTTGGACTGCCTCGGCTGGCTGAGGGACACTGTCTTGCTTCTCAACAGCTGCTGGAGGATTCTTCCCCCAGCAGGCATCCCCACCACAGCCATCTGCATCCCCTTTGAGTCTAGAGTTCCACGTTTTGGCTGGATGATGTACATCGAAGGAGGATTTTGTGCACACACCTGCATCCTCTTGTCCTGGTCCAGTCTGCCTTGCCAGTGCTGTCTTCAGTGACAGCTCACTGCCAGGCCTCCTTAACCTAGGCACAGAGGCAGGACACAGGCTCCTGTCCTTGCTGAAGCTTCTGGCCCAAATTAGCATGCGCCTCCCTACATCTGTGCACATCACAGAACCCTCAGTTCCCGATCGCGTGCCGTGGTCAAGCATGTCCCAGGCACTTGAGGCTTGAACATGCAGCTGTCTCCTAACCCAGGGAGGACCTCAGAGGCTTCTAGCACACCTCTTGAACAGCTGTGCCTTGTGCCCAGGAAAGCCACCTGGGACCAAAGCTGCTCCATCACATACATGGTCCTGGCCCATGTCGCCCCCTGCTGTTCATTTGCTGGTAGTGCTTTCCTGAAAACGTTGCTTGGGTGTTCATGCAGAGCTTTCTTGTCTGCCCCCTCATCCCTTGAGTGGTCCTGGTGTGGAGCCGAAGTAGGAGGCCAGTTTCAAGGGGGGGGGGGGGCTTCTGATTCAGTAAGAATACGAATGGAATTGTGACATAATATCTCCGAGACCCCATCCTTATGGGTACAGACAACGCAAGACCAAAATAGCTCTGGATCACAAAATGTGCCTGTCTGTCACTGGGCTTTTCCCCCACAAACACTGAACTAGGTCACCCACGCTGCCTTGCCGCCCCCGTCTACAGATCTGTACCCTGCTTGGCCTGAGCTGCCTCCTCTGTCGTGTGAGCCTGCCTCAGACTGCCTTCAGTTCCAGAAAGAGCCCTGGGCTCGCTGCTGCTGCTCCTGAGTACCTTCGTGTGTGGTGCCCCAGGGCCCTGCTTCTCCTGGAGCCCTCCCCTGCCACCTCTTGCTCCTGGGGATTTGGTGCATTGAGGCCCCTGCACTCCTTTTCCTGGAAACGCAGACAAAACTTCAGACATACAGTTGCAACTGGGATAATATATTTGCGGGAAGGGGGCGTATGTTTGTTATTACCTTGAATAAAAATAACGTCCCTGAGACAAGAACAAGACCAGTGCCATTAATTTCCTGTTTTTTTATGTTGACAAGTCCTTGAATGTGTTCTCTAATCCTGTTTATTAGACTTGCATACATGTGCTTTTTTATTGTTATTGATGGGAACAGCAAGTGACAATTGGAAATGCCCAAATATTTCAACATGGCTACTCCCAAAGAGGAAGGAAACGGTAACAGAGATGCATTTGGTTCAGTTAGTCTGCAAGTGTTCTCTTCCCCCAGAAGCCACAGCCCCCACAATGACCCTAACTAAGATACCAGCGTTGTCTTTCAGCTTGAGCTATCCCATGTTGCACTTACGAGTTTTTAGTTTTTGTGTCTGGAAAAACTTACCATGATGCTCTTCAATTTTCAGGAACATGTATGGCTGTATATAATAGCCACATTCACTAAGGTTTCCATTTGGCAATTGATTTGAGGCAGGAGACATGAAATTGATTGTTTTCCTTCATTCCCTCTCTCCTGTCCATAAAGTTCCTCTCTGGCAGAATTTTCCTTTAAGTGCTAAATTCTTAATATTTGTGACTTGTAGAAAATAAAAAAATATATTCTTATTATAGAAAAAAGGAGGGCAAAGGCCAGCTCTGGATATGGCGGGTTTTATAAATTACAAAAACTCCTAATTGATGGTTTATGGATTTTAAAAATTACTTTTGAGAACTTAAAAGTTATGAGTGATGTACAGTCAAAGTCTTTCTTCTCTTTTTATAAGAGTGCTATTCTATTTACTTATGCTTGATGGTAAATAATAAGAATGAGCAGGGGTACGGGGGCCACATTGTCAATCAGGATATTGTGCTATATAATTAGCTTCCTAAGAAGAAGAAATGTATGTGAAGGCATGATCATTATCATGAAACATGATCAGGCATTTCACATAACATGTTATTAACACGCCTGAGCAATAACAGATCAAGAAGCTCCTTCCATTGCATTTTAAATTCAAAGGTACTTTTTGTTTAAATAGACAATCAGTTTGCTGCCTGTATTAGGGCCAGAGCCTCTGCCCTGGCAGTCCTAACAAGGCAAGCTTGCCAATCATCCTAAACAAGCCAATTAAAAGAGCAAAATTAATAATGAAAAGCAGAAACAGGTGTGAGCACACTGGGACAAGTGACAAAGAGCCATACGGGGTCTTTTGCTAAATCTTTCTTCAGGGCCTTGACATGACCGTCAAGTTTAAGTAGAAGGCAAGGATGCACAGAATCAAGCAGCCCTGGTCAAGTTGTGGTCCCAGCCATCATGGAAGCACCATTGTCTGGGTTCCACTCTCTCTTGTAAGATGGTCTGACAAATTGTGCACACTATGAAAAATCCCTTTTCTCCCTCTCTGGCTAGCACCAGGCTTCATTCAGCCTTTTCTTTCCCCCAGCTTGAGATTTCTGAAAAAGTCTAGTCTAGTTCTCTGAGGTGCCTTTTTTCAATGTTCCAGATCACCAGAGTGAGGGATTCTTTTAGAATATCCTCATTTGCTCTAAGTATGGAAATTACACAACCATCTTAATGGCTCAAAATTCCTCAAATAACATGTTATACATCAAAATCTCCCATTTTCTTTCTTTTGGCAATACACAATTCTTCCCCACAAGAGGCAATGTTGTTGTACAGTGTCTTGTGTATTATTCCAAAGACTCAGTATGGGGCTGGAGAGATGAATCAGTGCGCTTCCAAGGTCCTGACTTCAATCCGCAGTAATCACATGGTGGCTCACAGCCGTCTAGAATGAGATCTGGTGCCATCTTCTGGCCTGCAGGTGTACACGCAGGCAGAACACTGTATACATAATAAATACATCTTTTTTGGCATTAAATTTATTTATTTATTAAGGATTTCTGCCTCCTCCCCGCCACCGCCTCCCATTTCCCTCCCCCTCCCCCAGTCAAATCCCCCTCCCTTGTCAGCCCATAGAGCTATCAGGGTTCCCTGACCTGTGGGAAGTCCAAGGACCGCCCACCTCCATCCAGGTCTAGTAAGGTGAGCATCCAAACTGCCTAGGCTCCCACAAAGCCAGTACATGCAGTAGTATCAAAAACCCATTGCCATTGTTCTTGAGTTCTCAGTAGTCCTCATTGTCCGCTATGTTCAGCAAGTCCGGTTTTATCCCATGCTTTTTCAGACCCAGGCCAGCTGGCCTTAGTGAGTTCCTGATAGAACATCCCTATTCTCTCAGTGTGTGGGTGCACCCCTCGCGGTCCTGAGTTCCTTGCTCGTGCTCTCTTTCCTTCTGCTCCTGATTTGGACCTTGAGATTTCAGTCCGGTGCTCCAATGTGGGTCTCTGTCTCAGTCTCCTTTCATCGCCTGATGAAGGTTAATATTCAAGAGGATGCCTATATGTTTGTCTTTGGATTCACCTTCTTATTTAGCTTCTCTAGGATCGCGAATTATAAGCTCAATCATAGCAGCATTGTTTGTAATATCCAGAACCTGGAAACAACCTAGATGCCCTTCAATGGAAGAATGGATGAAGAAAGTATGGAATATATACATATTAGAGTATTACTCAGCAGTAAAAAACAAGGACATCTTGAATTTTGCATACAAATGGATGGAAATAGAAAACACTATCCTGAGTGAGGTAAACCAAAAATAATAAATACATCTTAAAAAAATACAAAGACACAGTATGTGTCCATACACGTTCTAGACACACACAGCCAAACACATACACTTAGAAGTATGTGAATAACCTCACCATTTCCTCACCCCAAGATACAAGCATACTGATTTGTTTGTTTGTTTTTTGTTTTCCAAGACAGGGTCCCTCTATGTCACAGTTCTAGCTGTCCTGGAACTCTTGTAGACCAGATTGGTCTCGAACTCACAGAGATCTGCCTGCCACTGTCTTCCGAATCCTGGGATTAAAGGCGTGCGCCACCATTGCGCAGCTAAACATCTTGATTTTTAATAGCTCAATTGTGTTTTATTTCATTAATATATATCTTAATTATTTAGTGACTCGATTATTTGTGGATTTTTTTTATGAAACAGGGTTTGTTGGCTGTCCTGGAACTCACTCTGTAGACCAGCCTTCCTCAAACTCACAGAGACTGACCTACCTCTGCCTCCGAGTGCTGGGATTGAGCTACCACGTTCGTAGATGCTTAAGAATTCCTTTCTTTATGTTGTTTCCTATTACAAATATTGCTTTAATAATTGGTTTCATATATTTCTTTCTATTCTCGTTTCATGCATTCAGTTTTAGTTGATTAAATTCCATTTCTTGGGCTGGAGAGTTAGCTCAGCAGTTGAGAGTATTTTTCTCTCTTGCAGAGGACCCAGGTTCAGTTCCCAGCACCCATCTGGTGACTCATAGTCATCTGTAACTTCAGTTGCAGAGGATTTGACACCCAGGGCACCAGGTACATATGTAGCACACAAACATGCCTCAGACAAAATATTCATACACATAAAATAATAAAACAAATCAATCTAAATTTTAGAATTCTATTTCTTGCCTGGATGTGGTGGCCCATGCCTTTAATCCCAGCACTTGGGAAGCAGAAGCAGGCAGATCTCTGAGTTGGAGGCCAGCTTGGTCTACAGAATAAGTTCCATGATAGCTAAGGCTACACAGAGAAACCCTGTCTCAAAAGAACAACTAAACATTGTATTTCTTAGTGCTTGTCCTTGGAATAGTCATTATACTCCCATCTGTATTTCTATGTTTATTTGCTAAATGTGACATCACTTGACCCCAACTATAAAGATGAAATTAGTACATTGGGAATTAATTCTCATCTTTTCTTTCTATCATTTTTTTTTTTTTGATTTTCGAGACAGGGTTTCTCCGTAGCTTTTGGTTCCTGTCCTGGAACTAGCTCTGTGGTTCAGGCTGGCCTCAAACTCACAGAGATCAGCCTGCCTCTGCCTCCCGAGTGCTGGGATTAAAGGCGTGCGCCACCACAGCCCGGCTGCTATCAATTATTTTTAATTATGTAATTTATACTTCATCAAAGTTATCATCGATTCATATGGTCTGTAGTCATAATCATGGCATTTGTTTGGTCTTAATACTTTATTAACAGAAAATTTACACTAATTGGTTTATTTTAAGTAATTTGATATTGTAAGTACATTGTTTACCCCTTCCCTTCCTCTAAACCCCTCCATGCACCCCCTACTCCTTCAAATTCATGGCTTCTTTTTCCTTAGACTTCTCTCTCTCTCTCTCTCTCTCTCTCTCTCTCTCTCTCTCTCTCTGTCCTGTCTCTGTCTCTCTTTCTGTCTTTGTCTCTGTCTCTGTCTCTCTCTCATGCACACACATGCGGTCCATGTAATGTTTCTTATATGTAATATGTGTTCAGAACTGCCTAATTGGCCCCTTTTTTTCTTTTTTTTTTACTGTAGTTCTTTCTTCCCTGTGCTTCTCGTGGTCTGGTCTCCATTTCTGTGTCTGTTAAGTGTCCTTTTCCACATTTTCCCCCAGGGCCTGAAGATGTCATCTTAATCTTATCTTATCATCTTTCTTGCTTCCGTCATTTGTGTGAGCTGTTTAGTGATGGTTTTCACCTACTTTATGGTAACCCTTTCCAGGTATGCGTTCAGCTGCCATCATTTCCTGTGGTCACACTCCCCTTTGTTTGTGCAGTACCTCTTCTGTCTTCATATGCATCCCCCGCTCATCCCTTGCTTTGAAGAAGGTACTTGCTCATCAAGACAAAGGACCTGATACAAAGCAGCTTTGAGAGGTGGCTGTGGGGTTATCTGAAATGTGGTCTCTTTAAATCTTGCTTTTCTAAAGTTATCAAGTGGACAAATTACTTTCTGCATATATGATCTATCTCTCTGATACCTTATTTAGCCTAATTTATTTCTATTTCTTGTGCAACCCAGCAGAGCCCATCCGACTTGTGTTGATAACTTTCTGCATGCCTCTTTTTCTTTTTAATTAACGAAAGGTACAAGTGTCCTCTCATTTTCAGGCCCCTGTGTTGTCTAGTGGTTGACTCAGAGAATGCAGCTTGAGAATTTCTTGGAAATTAACTGAACAGACTACCAAGCGTGAAACCAATTTACAAACCTCCGGAGACACTGTGATAGAGTCAGAGCCCAGTATACTGAGAGGCCTTGTTCAGGCAGAACCCCTATTTAGGCTCAGAAAGGCAAACACCATCCGTATCTTCTACCAGTCTTCCTGAGCTTTCTTGCCACAAGGTACAGGAACAAAGGAAATCACAACAGCTTCTTCCTGTGCATGCAACCGAGTTTCTGACAAGTAAAAGCAAGAGAGATACCATCAAAGGTACTCAAACCACCCACTGCAATTTTATTTGAAGTATTTTTCCTATCTTAATTTTCATAGCATTTATCATACTACATTATATTTCCTGTTTGACTGTACTGCTTGCTGTATATTAAGCCTTATGAACAGAGGAATAAAACTTCTTGTGTTTACTATTGAATTTCCCTCTTCCTAGCAGCACAGATTCTTAAAAACTAGAATTATAGGCGGTCACCATGCCTGTCTAGCTTTTAAATGGGTCTTGGGGATCAAAACTCTGGCACCTCTGCTTGCATGGCAAGTTCTTTATCCACTGAGCCATCTCTCTATACTCAGAAATGTTAATAGTTTTGAAATTGTGTAACCCTGTTGTTGAGATTACTCTTAAAAATGCCCAAACCCCACTTATACCAATAATGTATAAGTGAGCTATATTCTTTTCATTTGTACTGTCACCACTCATCCCGTCTCCTCTCCTTGATGTTTGTATCATTATTTTATTTAATCATACAGTGGACATTTTAACCATTTGATTTATTTTGTAAGGTAGCATGCAAAGTAATATATTTCATTATGGCATTTTCACACATGGATGCCATGGTACTTTATTCTTATTCGTCTCCTCCTCCGCTGCTTACTTTCATGCCCTCTTCCCCCCTCAGGCTGGTCTCCTGCTCCCTAAAATACTCTCCCCTTTTGCTTTCATGACACATATATTCCATTATCATCTTTTTCATGACACACACACTCCATTATCGTCTCTTGCGTCTTCCTACTTAAGGTTACTTACTTCCTTCTTGTGGCCTCCTTTCAGTTTTCATAAGTAAACATCATCATACACAGACAGACACAAATACACATTTAAATATATTTTTTGCACATAAGAGAAAATACATGGCATCTGTCTTTCTGAGTCTGGCTTATTTTTGCTTAGCCTAATTTCACTGCAAATGTCATTATTTTATTTTCCTTTATGGCTTAATGTCTTAGAGTTTCTGTGATTTCTGTTTTGCTCTGATAAAACAATATGGCAAGAGGAAAATCCTGCTCAATTTCTTGTTTCACCTAACAAACCCTCTTCTTGAAATCCATTCCAAAGAAACACTGACAAAAATCCACTATGACATATGTATGAGGTCATTCTTTACAGCTCACTATGTAATACCAAGATAGTTTTTAAAAAAAAAGTTAACTAAAGCTAGGTGGTGGTGGTGCATGCCTTTAATCCCAGCACTCGGGAGGCAGAGGCAGGTGGATCTCTGTGAGTTTGAGACCAGCCTGGTCTACAAGAGCTAGTTCCAGGACAGGCTCCAACGCCACAGAGAAACCCTGTCTCGAAAAGAAAAAAAAAATGAGGAAAGGATTTCTTTCAGCTCACAGTTCCACATCACAGCCCACCACCGGGGGAGTCAGAGCAAGAACTTGAGCAGGGTAGGAAATGAGAGGCAGGATCTAATGCCAAGGCTATGGAGGGCCATAGAGGATTGTTCTTCATGCCTGCTCTCTCTCTCTCTCTCTCTCTCTCTCTCTCTCTCTCTCTCTCTCTCTCTTCTCTCTCTCTCTCTCTCTCTCTTCCCCCCTCTCAGATTTATTTATTTATTATGTATACAATGTTCTGCCTGCCTGTATCCCTGCAGGCCAAAAGAGGGCACCAGGTCTCATTACAGGTAGTTGTGAGCCACCATGTCGTTGGTAGGAATTGAACTCAGGACTTCTGAAAGAAGCAGTCGGTGTGCTTATCCTCTGAGCCATCTCTCCAACCCTCAGCCTGCTTTCTTATAGCACCCAGGCCCACCACCCTGCGGTGGCACCAGCCACCGTGAGTTGGGCCCTCCCACACAAATCATCAATCAATGAAACACACCACCAGCTTGCCCACAGACCAATCGGGTGGGGGAATTTTCTTAATTGAGGTTCCCTCTTCCAAAATGATTCCAATCTGTGTCAAATTGCCCAGAAAACTAGCCTGCACACTGAATAAATTCAGTTTTGTATATGCACCACATTTTCTTTATTCATTCAACTACTGAGGGAAATTTAGGATAGTTCCATTTCTTTTTTAAAAATTTTGATGTAATTTTTTCTATATATGTATGTGTGCTGCAACATTTATGTTTCAGTCAGAGAACAACTCATGGGAGTTGATTCTGTCCTTCCACCTTATCAGTCCTATGATTGAACTAAGGTAGTCATGCTTGGCAGCAAGCGCCTTTACCCACTGCACTATCTTTACCATCCCTGGGTCCATTCCTCAACTACCGTGAATGAATAGTGCAATAAGCATAGATGTACAAGCATGCCTATACGGAAAACTGTCTGATGCATGGTTGGCATTTTTCCCCATTCTGTGTGCTATTTTTTCACTATGGTGAAGTTATGAGCCTCAACATTTGGTGCATATATATTACAATTATTACAACATTTAAAAAAAGAAATTTTGTATTTAATTTTGTCTCTGTGTGTGTGTGTGTTGGGGGGATGGGTAAATGTGAAAGAGAAAGGTGTCCATGGAGGCCAGAAAAGGGGTGTCAGACTCTCTCTAGCTAGAGTTACAGGAAGCCATTAGACTCCTAACATGGATGCTAGGACTTGAACTCAGGTCCTCTACAAAAGCAGTGCATGCTTTTAACCACGGAGCCATCTCTCTCAGCCCCTGTTATAACTTCTTAATGAACTGTCCCCTTTGCTAATATGTAGTGGCCTTCATCATCTCTTCTAATTAATTTTAGCTTAAAATTGACTATGAGTTATCAGTATAGCCATGTCATGCTTAAGATTCCACTGTGGGTGGTCTTTCTGTCACCACTTTTCGTCTGTATCTCATTCTGTGTCAGGCCTCCATTCAAATCCCACACCTGTGTGAACTACCATCCTCCCAGGGGATTTGGAAATAGTTTTCTGAAACTATGTGAGATGGTTTCGGTTCTAGGATTACATGGCTCGAACGAACTGCATTTATATCCATCTAAATAACTTCCACGATTATCGATGTCTTCAGTTAAGGGTAGAAAGCTTGCTTCCTTTAGATCACAATACAAAGTAAACTGGAACTTAGCTGCTTGCAGATGTTTAAGAAAAGGGAAGCTTAGTGCTTTGTTTCCATCAGAAGGGTGGGATTTCCTTGATTTTAAGACTCCTGGAGATATCAATTTGACAAAGACACAATCTGCTATTATTATTTTAGTTTAATTATACAGTTATTCATGGAATCCAACAAACAGAACTTGTCTTTGCTGAGTTGTGGGGGGCTGATCTTTACATTCACCCAGTCACTTCAGACTGTCCTGGGAGCACGTAGCTGTGTTCTATTTCTTTTACTGTCTTTTTATAGTCAAGCCAAATACAAGGCATATATCAGCCACAGAGAATTATGAATGCATTTTATTCTAGGGTTATTTACCTGCACCTCTCTGAGAAATGTGTGTAGTTTTTCAAGCCTGCTCCATCCTACATGACGTGACCAACTCCTAGGGACACCTAAGGTTGGCTTTTGTTTTAGTCCAGCCTGTAATAGTTGCTTGGAAATATTCTAAGCTCCAAGGTCAAGGGTATTATGTCACTTAGAAAAACTGTTCTCACACTCAAAGCTCAATAGATTGTTTTCCTTTACGTTCCCTCAAACACTCTCTGCCCTCAACTAGCCGCACTTTGGGAGCAAACACAATCTTGCGTGGGGTATCTGTTATCTGTTGGTGCATTATCTCCAAAATTCAGCGGTTTTGAGCAGTAGCCCTAATGGCTTTTTAGTTTATGAATCAGTGATTTGTGCTAGGTTGACTTTGTTAGATTTGCTGCTCTTTCCTGATGTCACTTAGCATGGCTAGAATCAGCTGACAGATCAGGTGGGGCTTAGTTTCCTGAAGCTATGATTGTCATAGCTAGCAGGTGGAAATAAAGGATGTTTAGTTAAAATTCATTTCCAGATGAACAATTCATATTTAAAGTTAAAGCATATTCCAAACATCTGTGATAAACACAGACACACACACATACACACACACTAAAATTTATCTGATGTTCAACTAAAATTTAAATTTAATTGGAAGTCCTTTATTTTATCTAGTAACTCTGTCTTTGGGTCTTCAGTTAAAATAGTTCATCTCTGTTCTGCATTGCTACATCAACCACAGACTACCATGGGCAGCTCCACATAGGATGGTTTCAGAGGAGGAAGAGTGCGCGCCTCACTGAAAATGTACTATTGAAGCTGCTTTGTGGGATATGTTTGCCAAAGTTTAAACTGACCAACACAAATCACACACTTCAGCCCAAGTCCACGTGGAAGCGAACTAAGCAGTGGAAAGGACAGAGTCCTGTCTCACCGGGAGCCATTACTGTGCGTTGTTCTCGGAAGCTCTTTGCCTTTAATTGCCTTTCTACGATTATAGTTTCTACCTCTTTTTATTTGCTCTTTGATGCTTTTCATACATGTATATGATAATATATTTTTTATTATGTATTTCACCCTACCATCCACTCTTATCTCTTTTTCACTTCCTCTGGACCCTTCCTTCTTCCCAGCAAGCCCCCTTCCTGCCTTCGTGCATTTTTTTAATGGCTCGCTAAATTGCTTGCATAAGGATGGGTGCAGGCTTATTTACTGGAACATGGACAACTTTCCAGTGGCTACAGCCCCGAAGAAAAATGACTCTCTCTCTCCTCTCCCCCACCTGCCATTAACTAACAACAGCACCTCAGCCAGAGGTGGGACCTCACAATCCAGAAGCAAATGTTAAAGGATTTAATCTGGTGCAGGTCATCACAGCCTCCGTGAGTTCATGATATCCATGTCCTCGCCAGAAGACAGCTTGCACAACATTCCTCCCCGTTCTCTGCCCCTGGCACTCTTCTGTGATGTTTCCCCGAGCCTGGGGAGGAGGGTAATAAAGATGACTTGTTTAGGGCTCAGCACTCCACAGTTCACCTAGTCTCAGCTCTGATTCCCTGCCTTAACCACTGCACACTGTGCAGCAAAGCTCTTTGGAGTAAAGCTGATAGAGGCACTGATCTATGGGCATAAACACAAAACTTTTAAAACCTTTTTTATTGATTTTATTGAGTTCTACATTTTTCTCTGCTCCTCTTGCTTCCTCTCCCCTCCCCTTCTACCCTCTCCCATGGTCCCCATGCTCCCAACTTACTTGGGAGATCTTGTCTTTTTCTACTTCCCATGTAGATTAAATCCATGTATGTTTCTCTTAAAGTCCTCATTGTTGTCTAAGTTCTCTGGGATTGTGAGTTGTAGCCTGTTTTTCTTTGCTTTATGTCTAAAAGCCACTTATGAGTGAGTACATATGGTATATATCTTTCTGAGTCTGGTTACCTCACTCAATATAATGTTTTCTAGATCCATCCATTTGCCTGCAAATTTCAAGATGTCATTATTTTTTTCTGCTGTGTAGTACTCCATTGTGTAAATGTACCACATTTTCCTTATCCGTTTTTCAGTTGAGGGGCATTTAGGTTGTTTCCAGGTTCTGGCTATGACAAACAATGCTGCTATGAACATAGTTGAACACATGCCCTTGTGATATGCTTGAACATCCTTTGGGTATATACCCAAGAGTGGTATTACTGGGTCTTGAGGAAGGTTGTTTCCTAATTTTCTGAGAAATCACCACACTGACATCCAAAGGGATTGCACCAGCTTGCACTGCCATCAGCAATGCAAGAGTGTTAACTTTACCCCACAACCTCTCCAGCATAAGTTGTCATTAGTGTTTTTGATCTTGGCCATTCTTACCGGTATAAGATGGAATCTCAGAGTTGTTTTGATTTGCATTTCTCTGATGACTGAGGATGGTGAACATTTCCTTAAGTGTCTTTCAACCATTTTGGATTCCTCTGTTGAGAGTTCTTTGTTCAGATCTGTACCTCATTTTTTCACCAGGTTATTTGTCCTTTCGATGACCAATTTCTTAAGTTCTTTGTATATTTTGGAGATCAGACCTCTGTCCGATGTGGGGTTAGTGAAGATCTGTTCCCTTCTGTAGGCTGCCGTTTTGTCTTATTGACCATGTCCTTTCCTTTACAGAAGCTTTTCAGTTTCAGATAAACACAAATCTTTAGATGGCAGTTTGATAGCACGAAAATTTAACAAAACAAGAATAGTAGGCTTTGCTCTAGGACCTACGACCTCTCTGGCCTTGGGAATTTTACCTAGTTTACAGTACCAGCCATGACCTCATTATTCTTTATTTACTCTAGTTTGTCTATTCTCTACATCATTTCCAAACATCCCAGTTCCTCAACTGTCCATGACTTCATCCTTTTCTTCAAGTCCTGTGTCATCCTACTCGACTTTGGTCTAGTTAAAGCAACCATTATCTAACTCAGCCACGGTCAGGAGTTCCTATTCTCTATTTGTCTTAGACATGATTAGTACCTCACTTTCTCGGAGCACATGTTCAGATATTTCCTAAGTGAAGATCTGGAAGATGCAAATTTTCTGTGTACTTCCAT
The DNA here is from genome assembly GCF_018167655.1 of Microtus oregoni. Lineage (NCBI taxonomy): Eukaryota > Metazoa > Chordata > Mammalia > Rodentia > Cricetidae > Microtus > Microtus oregoni. Next base: position 1,408,100 of record NW_024543226.1, read on the forward strand.
TCCTGGTCCCCCCCACACACACACCTTGAGGCTGCAGATTTTAGAGGTCTCGGAAATGCTAAGCATGTGCTCTACTGTTAAGCCTCCTGAAAATGTATTGGTTGTTATCAAGTGCCCTAATCAATAGCACTTTTAGAGATAGAATACGAGAAGAAGGTGTATTCTTAGGGATTTCTAAGTATTCATGCCCTCATATTTCACGAGCAGTGTTATGAATAAGAAGTCTGATGCCAATCTAATTTGTAAGAGACGTTTTTAGGGTCATTTTTCAATGTTAATTTTTCTAAAGTTTCTTGAGGAAATGTTTATGAAAGGGCACTATTTTTTTGTTTTTGTATTGGGTACACAATATGTTTTTCTTTTTTATTTTTTTTCGAGACAGGGTTTCTCTGAAGCTTTGTAGCCTGTCCTGGAACTTGCTCTGTAGACCAGGCTGACCTTGAACTCACAGAGATCCTCCTGCCTCTGCCTCCTGAATGCTAGTATTAAAGGCGTGTGCCACCACGCCTGGCTATATCTAGCTATATCTTTCTTTTTTCTTTTTTTTTCATAGAGACTATTTTTCCTTTTTTATTGCTTTTGTTGAGCTATATATTTTTCTCGGCTTCCATCCTTTCCTCCCCACTCCTTTTCTACCCTCTCCCAAGATCCCCATGCTCCCAATTTACTTAGGAGTTCTTGTCTTTTTCTGCTTCCCATGTAGATTAGATATCTCTCTTTTTAATCGTAAAAGAGTACAGAAAACAAATTGTGATTAAGTATAAATCAAACATAGTTAACAACAAACATTAATATACTACAATATTTCCTTATATTCACTAAGAATAATTAATAAAATTGAGCTGCTTGCATTGTTAGGGTCACGTTTTATGACACTTCCCCCCAGACACAAATGTTATTGGTTAATTGATGTACATCTTTCACTAGCCCATTTTAATTTTTTCTAGAATTATGTATATCCAAAATAATATATAGTATTATTTCAGATATTTAAAATTATATAAATGACATTTTGTTGCATCTTTCTGCAAATTGAATACTTTATTCAATATTAGGTCCTGGAGAATTGTCTAGACTGCTATACAGAGAGAGATCTAGTACACTTATTTATTTTACTGTTTTATAAATTCTATTATATAAATACATGACATATTATTCAAAAACCTCCAAGAGACATCAACATTTCACAGAAGCATAGCCCGTTAAGATGAGAAAGAAGACAGATATGCTCTGTACCGTCAGTGCCGTTGTTCTGGAGGTCCTTGACAGCGCCCAGAGATAAGGGAAGGCAATGAGCTATGGATGAACTATTGGCTAGCAAGAGATAAAACTGCCATAATTTGTAAACTATATTTATCTACATAAGAAGTCAGAGAGAATAGAGAGGCAAAATAGCAAAAATGATGAGTTTACCAAAAGAACCTGACTACAGAATAATGTTGTATAACTACCTTATATATTAACCAAGAATAATTGCTGCTTAGTAAATTTATTTTTGAATGGGGAAAGAATGCATAAGTATTCCTTTCAACTTAAAAGGAAAGGCTCATGGCAAAATTTGTCTTTGCTATTTCAATATACCTGACAGCATAAAAAAATTGTATGTCCTATTTTGGGGTGTGTTTACAGATATTTGACACTACATTAGAAAATGCATGATTGCATAGGCTAGATTATAATACAGCATATGTGATGTTTATGATGGCAGCGCAGCACGGTATTTTGAAACTTAGAATGTCTTGAAGATACATTACTTTGGTAGATGAAAGAGATCACACAATGTTGAAGTCAGCAGAATGAGGCTTCCTAAGCTTCCCACAGGCTGCAATGTACCTGAGAGGGTAGCTAGGCAGAGGCCTGTTCACACGCACTTAAAGGAACCCTTCTCATCAAAACACATACCACCTGCACTGGGCCACATAGGAAGCTGAGACTCCTCAAGCCAATCAGAGTAGTCTAGAAGAAAGGAGTGTGTCTCAGAGGGTTGCAATGTCAGGAAGCCACAGACAAAATGCTGGGTTTGGTAGATAAAGATGCTACCTTAGGCTATGAATGGACTATTCAACCAGTGATGACGGGACCCTCAACTGTTCATGCAGAAGAATAAGATGTATCGCATTACTACATCCCATTTTGCTGAACAGTACACTTCTCTTTTGCTTTTGTTTGTTTGTTTTGTATTGCTTTTTAAAAAAAGTCTCTCTACATAGCCCTGACTGTCCTGGAACTCACAAAGATTTGCCTGCCTCTGTCTATCTCCTGGGATTAAAGGCGTACATCACGACCACCTGTCCTAGCAGCCCATTGCTTAGTAGATCCGTAATTCAAAGCTTGAAATAAAAAGGCACAAGATACCTGATAAAATATTAAGGGGGCACATTCCACAATCAAAGAGTGGCAAAAGGAATATACCACAAATATTAAGAGGACAAATTCCATAATCAAAGTGTTTCAAAAGGGACCCAAAACCACCCCCACCCCCAAAAGTCCTGAAAGCAGAGTCAGTTAAGGAAAATAAAGCTCCAGGTCTGGAGCAAAGATATCTGGAGAATGGAAGCTTGTAAAGGACAAATGCCACATCTGTCACACCTGGGGAAGAGTCATGTTCTGCAGGACTGTGTGGGACCCTGATTCGGTGTCCTTCTGAACCTCCAACCTGTCAGCCCAATTTGCTATGTTGCTAAAATAAGGAAGAGTGGGGTTCTCAATAAGCTTCGTAGAGGCTGGAGTAGGTCCTGAGAGGCTGCAGGGTAGAAGCGTGTTAATATTCAGGAAAGAAACACATCAGCACACCGAAAGCAGCAGGAAGCACCCACAGCTGGCTGCAGCAGAACCTGCCAGTGTCCTTAATCAGAGTGCATTCATGGACAGAGATGGACTTGGTGACGAGAGAGCTTGTCCGAAAGAAGCATTTCCACGTGTGTGCTGGGGAGTCAAAACTGCTTGGACACGGACACAAAGGGGTTAAGGAAAGGTGAATGGTTCCAGAGTGGAGTAATCAAGAGGGAAGCAGCAATCCTGCCTGCTTTTCCAGGAAAAGGAGTGCAGGGGCCTCAATGCACCAAATCCCCAGGAGCAAGAGGTGGCAGGGGAGGGCTCCAGGAGGGTGGAGAAGCAGGGCCCTGGGGCACCACACACGAAGGTACTCAGGAGCAGCAGCAGCGAGCCCAGGGCTCTTTCTGGAACTGAAGGCAGTCTGCGGCAGGCTCACACGACAGAGGAGGCAGCTCAGGCCAAGCAGGGTACAGATCTGTAGACGGGGGCGGCAAGGCAGCGTGGGTGACCTAGTTCAGTGTTTGTAGGGGGAAAAGCCCAGTGACAGACAGGCACATTTTGTGATCCAGAGCTATTTTGGTCTTGCGTTGTCTGTACCCATAAGGATGGGGTCTCGGAGATATTATGTCACAATTCCATTCGTATTCTTACTGAATCAGAAGCCCCCCCCCCCCTTGAAACTGGCCTCCTACTTCGGCTCCACACCAGGACCACTCAAGGGATGAGGGGGCAGACAAGAAAGCTCTGCATGAACACCCAAGCAACGTTTTCAGGAAAGCACTACCAGCAAATGAGCAGCAGGGGGCGACATGGGCCAGGACCATGTATGTGATGGAGCAGCTTTGGTCCCAGGTGGCTTTCCTGGGCACAAGGCACAGCTGCTCAAGAGGTGTGCTAGAAGCCTCTGAGGTCCTCCCTGGGTTAGGAGACAGCTGCATGTTCAAGCCTCAAGTGCCTGGGACATGCTTGACCACGGCACGCGATCGGGAACTGAGGGTTCTGTGATGTGCACAGATGTAGGGAGGCGCATGCTAATTTGGGCCAGAAGCTTCAGCAAGGACAGGAGCCTGTGCCCTGCCTCTGTGCCTAAGTTAAGGAGGCCTGGCAGTGAGCTGTCACTGAAGACAGCACTGGCAAGGCAGACTGGACCAGGACAAGAGGATGCAGGTGTGTGCACAAAATCCTCCTTCGATGTACATCATCCAGCCAAAACGTGGAACTCTAGACTCAAAGGGGATGCAGATGGCTGTGGTGGGGATGCCTGCTGGGGGAAGAATCCTCCAGCAGCTGTTGAGAAGCAAGACAGTGTCCCTCAGCCAGCCGAGGCAGTCCAAGGCACGGATTGTGATGGCTGTGTGGTGTGGCACTTATCACAGGCCACTGGCCTCATCCAGTTTCTCAGGACCTTGGAGATGGTCAGTATCCACTCCTGGTTGGACAACTTCCCAGAGTTGGTCCAGGGGCCTGGCAGGCACCCCAGCTTACTGGCCAGCATGGAATGCTGCTGGGAAGAGGATACAAACAGGAGACTTGGAACTCAAATGGCGTGTGGAGGCAGAAGAAGAAATGAAAGCTATGGAGAGACGTGCAGAGAGCAGGCTGAAGGCAGGGCACTCTGCACACAGACCACTGGTGCACAGGGCACAATGACCCAGAACAGCACCCCAGGGTCAACAACCAATACATGACACCTGTCCTGCAGCAGCAGCAGCAGCAGCAGCAGCAGCAGCAGCAGCAGCAGCAGCAGCAGCAGCATGGCGTCACATAGGAAGCTCGTGGATCTCCTGCTTTGCCATGGCTTTGGGAAGCTGTCTGCTTCCTCCTACATGGCAACCATGCAGGGAAGCTAGGCTTGGTGAGGTAGGAGCTAAGGGGAGTGGGACAGAGGTTTGGAAATGGGCAGGGTGTGTGTGTGTGTGTGTGTGTGTGTGTGTGTGTGTGTGTGTGAGAGAGAGAGAGAGAGAGAGAGAGAGAGAGAGAGAGACAGACAGACAGACAGAGACAGACAGAGACAGAGAGACAGAGAGACAGAGACAGAGACAGAGCAGGCCCAGATGCATGGCTCAGTGCACAGGGGCCTCCTCTTCCTTGCAGAGCTGTGTGGATCTCAGAGGTGGAGCATGGCTCTGTGGATCTCTGCAGGCAAGTCATGAACAGCACTGACAGCATTTGCCTCACTATCCTTGTGGGGAGTTCCTGGCTGCTCTACCTCTAGGGAAGGCTAGAGAAGAAAGGAGGTCCTCCCCCCCAAAGGGGAGCAGCTGCCAACCCTCTCACCCTGCCAGGAAGCAGTGCTTGGGACCCCGAGGAAGGAAGGGGGCAGGAAGTGGTTTTGACAGCATCTTAAGGGGACAGAACAGATAGATATGAACCTAGCAGGGGCCAGTCACGTGGCAATCCCTCCTGGGAGAAGCCTCCATCCAATAGGCACAAGTCCACAGGAGGCCAGTCAAGAAGACCTCTTGCTTAAGGGCTTCCTTACTCAGGGCCCCGGGGTGACTGCTTCAAGGGTGTTGTCTCCCCTCCATCTGCACACAGGTCTTGAATCTACCCCTGCCCTCACCCCTCCCCTGAGGCCCTCTTGCCCCTCCTTCACCCTTTCTGCCCCTGCCTCCTTGAGCACTGGCAAGTGCTCCTGTCAGGGAGCAGGGGCCCAGGCAGCTGGACTCTATGGTGCATTTTGTCTCCCTGCTTGTGCAGACCAAAGTCAAAGATGAGGCCCGTGCCCCCTTTCGATTTTCTTGCCAATCAAAACACACAAGTTTATTGATGATACACACAGGTGGGGGCTTGGGTGGAAGAGGGTCAGTCGGTACAATGGACAGGACGGGGTACATTTCTTTGATTAACATGCTAGCCATCCATCAGCTAGTACAGGAAAGAGGAACGGGGAAATACTTCAACCTTAGCAGCGGCAGCAGATGCAAGTTCGACACGAGCTCCCATGTGGGTGTCATTTCTGCTAAGTGGTCCTGCCTAGACAGGGCGATCACCACAGGCAACAACAGCTCTGGTGATGCTGTGATTTGATTTCTGTTATCTGCAGCTCGCAGCCAACGGTGATCCCTTTACCTTTTACCGCAGAAGGAAGACTGCAAGGGAGCAATTTACAATGCACCTTTCCTGCAGACTACAAAACCCACAAGTTGCCCACAGTTCCGGGGAGCCACTGCCTGGCCAAGAAGAGTGTGGCCCTTCTTTTAGCTATTGGAACTTTTGCCCAAGGAGGAGCTGACCGGCTAAGGCTGCATCCTTGCTTGCACCCACTGCAGCTTCTCTGTCCTCAGTAACCTGCTGGGGCCTTGGGTGGATTCAGTCTCCTTCTGTTGGAGACAGCCGCTTATGGGGAGAGGGCTTCCACGAGCATCGCTCTGTTCCCACCTCTCATAAAGGGGAGCATGAAGGAGAACAGCATTTGGGCAGCCAGCACCTCGTCGGCCAACACTGGCTTTTCAGACAAACCCAGCAGTGCTTCCAAACCCTGAACCTTTGCACATCCACTGCCCTCGGATATCAAAGGAAACTTCAGGTCTGAAACCGACTTGGCAAGCATGTTATTAATAACCGTCATGCTTATTAGCAGATTTAATCCGGCCTGCTGCAGAAATAACTTGCAGCAATGTAACACCATCTCTCGACACACTTCATCGATGGACATCTCAATCTGGCCCTGATTTCCAATACTGGTGTTCGGGTTTTCTGGGACACACAAAGCCTTCTCCCTCACAGTGGTCTGGGGGGTGGGGATCCCGTTTGCAACCACTGAGATGCTGGCCCAGTGCCTACTGACATTGTGGCTAAGGGGAAAGTCAGCATTTGTGGGCTCGGTGAACATGATTTTTCCTTGGATGGAAGCACACTTGGTCAGGTCCGGAGCTCAAGTAAAAATTTCTTGGCTTCAGAGTTCCAAATATCAGCTTCTCGGTTGGTCAAAGGGTGATTGTTCTTTATTGATAAGTTAGTCTCTTTGTCACCTTCTAAATCCTTTTCACAAATTATTTCATTCTACATCATCCTTGGGACTTTGGCTTTTTTTCATCCTTGAGTTGAGACTAATGCTTTTCATCAGCCCTTCCTTAAGCAACACATGCTTTTGGTCTTTTTTAGCCAATTGGTCCTTTGTTGAGGTTGGGGAATAGCATTCTAGGCACTTTAAGACCTGATCTGCAAACCAGGTTTTTGCAGTTCAGCAACCAAGCATATCTCATATCCATGGAGACTCACTGATAGGTCTCATTGACACTTTTCTCTAGTGACAGCATTCTTGGTCCCATATAACTAGTAGTGTCTCTTGATCACAGTCTCTTAATGCCCTAAAAGCAACACCGAAGGACATGCCAACACCTAATCTCCCCGCTGCTCTGCCTCTCTCCCCTTCCCTCCCCCTCTCCAGTTCGCAGTCCCTTGCTGCCTTCCTCCATTTCTCCCTTACTCGCTCCCTCATTTCACAATCCGAACTTGCAAATGTTTCTCTCTGAAGTTTCTTCTCACCTGTAACACCTGCCTTTTGCTGGTCCTTAAATAAAAAGGATTGCTGGGTGAGGGGAGACAAAGACTCAGCAAGGCAGAAACAGAGTTGCCTCTGTGTCCTGTGCTCCGAGTTGTCATGACCAATTCCCACACTTTCGCCATGATGTCACACCAAATGGAGGGATTTACTTCCTCCCTTTTCTCAGATTATCTACAGGAAAATGATCAAGAACAAGTCAAGTCTGGTTGTGCACTAGTACAGAAGCCTCGGGGATGCCTCCTCTAGATTCCAGCTTTAGAAGCTTGCCATTTAAGTCCAGTGTGCTAGATGCCTGCATGAATATATAAATAACTGTGAAGCCCATTATTTTATACAACTAAAATAAACTCATAAAATGAGCAAGATCCAGTGATATATGTAAAAACATCATAAGGAAACCCATTAATTTGCACATAAAACTAACTAACTAGAATGAAATATTGTCAACACACCGTCCACCTTGTCTCCCAGTGAGTGTCTGTCCTGTGTGCTCCTCCACCACTGCTGTGCTAGTTTGAGCTGCAGCTTCCACCCCTCTTTCCATAGCTGATGCTGCTTCTGTCCTCACGGAACCAAGGGGAACTAGGAATCGGGGACACTAGATGTCGCTCTGTCCTCACAGAACCAAAGGGAACCAGGTTTAGGGGACACTAGATGCTGGTTCTGCTCTCACAGAACCAAAGGGGACTAGGATTGGGGCTTTTCTGGGAATGAGAGTGGAAGAACAGGTTCTTCTACACAGCTTCACTTCACCCAAGGTCTTCCCACTGGCTCCCAAGCCTATTGTTGCCTTAAAAGAGTAAACACTATCCTGAGTGAGGTAAGCCAGACCCAAAAAGAGGAACATGGGATGTACTCACTTATATTTGGTTTCTAGCCATAAATAAAGGACATTGAGCCTATAATTCGTGATCCTAGAGAAGCTAAATAAGAAGGAGAACCCAAAGAAAAACATATGGGCATCCTCCTGAATATTAACCTTCATCAGGCAATGTAAGGAGATAGAGACAGAGTCCCACATTGGAGCACCGACTGAAATCTCAAGATCCAAATCAGGAGCAGAAGGAGAGAGAGCACGAGCAAGGAACTCAGGACCGCGAGGGGTGCACCCACACACTGAGACAATGGGGATGTTCTATCAGGAACTCACCAAGGCCAGCTGGCCTGCATCTGAAAAAGCATGAGATAAAACCGGACTTGCTGAACATAGCGGACAATGAGGACTACTGAGAATTCAAGAACAATGGCAATGGGTTATTGATCCTACTGCACGTACTGGCTTTGTGGGAGCCTAGGCAGTTTGGATGCTCACCTTACTAGACCTGGATGGAGGTGGGTGGTCCTTGGACTTCCCAAAGGTCAGGGAACCCTAATTGCTCTTCAGGCTGACGAGGGAGGGGGACTTGATTGGGGGAAGGGGAGGGAATTGGGAGGCGGTGGCAGGGAGGAGGCAGAAATCTTAGATAGATAGATAGATAGATAGATAGATAGATAGATAGATAGATAGATAGATAGATAGATAGATAGATAGATAGATAGATAGATAGATAGATAGATAGAGTAAAAACTGAGCCTATTGTTTCCTTAAAAGAGTAAAAACTTCATTAGTCACAAACATCCTGAGGACGATTTCCTCTTCCCTGCCTTTGGTGTGTGCTGCCCTCTAGAGACAGACAAACAAACTAGCATCTATGTGTAAAGTCCATCGTTGTTTAGAGCTGGATCACAGGCTACAGAGCCAACTTTTTACTAACTTAGGACTCTGTAGAACATTTCCCACATATCAACCCCAGATTCCCAAACCGGTTCCGCCCCCTCAACTTCATGGACCATTTACAGAGCTAAAATGAGCTCGGCCCACCATGTTCCCAGGTAATCACCATTTTCTTACCAAATTATTCATAACCTGAGAAGTTCCTCTTTTTTTTTCTTTTATGTGGCCATAAAAATCATCTTGCTGAGGTCAACAAGAGCTGATAGCTGGATCAAAAGAGCTTTGCCTCCACCGTTTTTCCTCACTTTAGATCCAAGCCACCAATGAGCCCCGCTCTCCAGTTTCCACTCCCACCAGCTTTTGTCTCTCCGGTGCTGGGTTTAAAGGCAAGGCCAGCACATCACACCCAGCCCTGTGTTGCTTCCATTGGAGTATTTTACTATAGCAACAGAGATGGAACCAGAGCGCTAGGTAAAATATTACCCCTCTCCCCAGTTTGGAGGTACAGATAAAGCCAGACACATGTAGCTTGCCTAAAGCAGAAGATTCCAGAGCCAATAGCTGTAGGAGCAATTCAACCATAATTTTGACAAATTGATTGATCCTCAGTATGAACTAGTTGGCAAATAAAAACTCCTAGACAATCCCTCTTAGAGAAGTATAGAAGAGGGGGCATGCTAACACAAAATCTCTCTCCTCTCCTCTCTCTCTTTCTCTTTCTCGCTCTCTCTCTCTTTTTCTCTCTCCCCCTTCACTTATAAAGAACGGGAGGTATTAAAAGTACACTTTAATTGATTTTACCTCAAAACCAAAATAGGTTTTTTTCATTGAAGATAAGAAGAAATGAAAGAAATCTATTCACAGTTCTTGGCAAGGTGAGACAAAACTAGCAACTGTGAAGTATTGCCCAAATGATGGTCCTCTATAGCGAAAGGTTGGCCATGTCATCTGATCTGGAGCAACTGGCCAGCTCCTGCAGCTGTTTTCTATCAAAACCTGAGGTACTGGGAAGGCTCACACCTTGGAACTTACTACTCAAAAACACAGAGGGGCTTCCCTGTACAGATACCCACATCCATGACAAAAGCGCAGGCAACTCGGAAGCAATAATTCTGTTATGAAGAAATACAGTTGTTAATCAAGAAAATGCTGTAATAAAATGGCAGCGTATAAAACCCCCAAATCCCATTTCTATAGAATAGCAGTGCAAGATGGGTAAATCTGTCAGAAACAGGTTTATTGGAGTTGCAGAAACTAATCAAAGCTTTATGCCGATCAGAAAAGTCAAGAGAGAATGAAGAGCTGAACTTCAGTAAAAGAACTTGGTAACCTTAAAGAAACCTGCCCATGTTCCCCGACAGTGTTCCCAGTCCTAAAAATAGCAAAACAGACTATGTTATTGAGAATCTATGACTATTGATTTTTCTTGTTCCGGTGACTCTGAAGAATCAGCTCAAAGGGCTTTTCTTTCATTCAGAACACTTTCAAGGATGAAATGTCTACTTTAGGGACATTCATTGAAAATGTGTAAAGGCAAATATTTTTATTCACTAATACCTGGGACGTGGAACATCAATTAAGATTTAAAAAAATAGACTGCATCAATTGAGTGGAAATCCTGAGGAAAAAGATGTTCTGAGGAAGAAGAGGTTGGTAAAGCTCCAGCCAGTTTCTGAAATCCATAATGCACGCACAGATCTAGGGACATTATTGAGCATGGTGGCAGAAATGTTTAGTACCATCCCTCCAAGCAGAAGCTGGTGGAACTCTGCGAGTTTGAAGCCAGCCTTCTCTACACAGGAAGTTCCTGGTCAGCCAGGGATACCTAGTAAGACCCCAAATAGAATAAAAATATAAATGAAAAGACCAAGATGAGCCTAATCTCTCACTTCTGACTGACCCTTAGGTGCAGAATGGGAAACATGCAGAAGTAAAATCCAAGGAAAGTTTCTAAATTATGCAAATGAGTTTTAAGGTGTGCCCACAACACACATGTCCATGTGAAAACAATAGCATATTTTGTTTATTTGATTGGATTTGGTTGCGAGTGTTGAAGGAAGTCTCTATTGACTCATTAGCTGAATATTAAACTAATGTTAATTAGTTTAATATTATTAAATATTAAAGCGGCTGCAGACAAAAAAAGAATATAGTTCTTTCAGACCACTTTAGTAAAATGAGCAAGCAACAAAAAGCCACCATACTTCATAGCAAAATAGAGCCCGGTGAAAGAAGCAGAGTCCCATTTCCAGTTGCAAAAATAAATCACAATGTGTGTTTGGGGCTTTGTTTTTGTTTTTAAGAAAAAATACATTGAAAGACATAAAAACACGAGACAATCTGGCCAACACACAGGAAAACAATAAACTAACACAAGCATTCCAGAGGAAGCCTGCCATTGAACTCATTAAACAAAGACTGCAAAACCACGAAAAAGGAAACTAATGTTGCTTTCTCAGTAAACCCAGAAATTCTACGAGATAGAAACTAAAAAAGGAGGAAGAGAAGGGGCAGGAGAGTGATAGGAAATGGGGGAGGAGAAGGGAAGGGAGGGGAAAGGAACTCTGAGATCAAACATTTCAATAATGACAATAAAAATCACTAGAGTGATAACAACGCATCTGCTTAGGTTTTAAAAAAAGATTTGGTGAACATAAGGATGGGAAAATTGAAATTATGAACTCTGAGTAACAGAAAGCAAAGAGAAGAAAGGAACCTGAACACAGCCTAAGCAACCCAAGGACCACCATCAAACAGACAAACATATGCATATGGAAATCTCTGAAAGAGGAGAGAGAAATGCAGTTCTAATACTCAGGAAATGAAAGACAGAGTATCTCACAAGCTCAAATCCAGGCTGGGCTTCAGAGTGAGTTCAAGGTCAACTCTGGCATCTTAGTGAGCTCTTTCTCAAAGTAAAAAGTACAAAAGAGGCTTGGATATGTACAGTTTCATCTCTTGCCTCATACGCATGAGGTCCTAGTTTCTGCACCCTGTATAAATAAGTCAATGGTCTCCTTTATTTGGAAAATCCTTCAAACCATAATGTTTTAAACCTGAAAACCTAGAGAAATTTAAGAAGACCAAAATAATTGAGAGGGTAGACCATGATACTGGACTGTTAAACTAAATATCATAAATACATTTGTTAGGTATTTTGTCTTAAGTCAAACCTCTCTGCCGATGCAAATAATTTTAATCAAACCAAATTAGACCAAATAAAGGATGTCCATGTTTAATAGAGTGCCTTACTCCCAGGTGACCCCGGGAAAACAAGGCAAGGAAAAGAGAGAGAAGGGGAGACCACGCAAAACCCAGAGACCATGTGTTCATTCTCTGGGGGGCAATTTAAATAGCCTGTGGGAGTGGTCCTGGCCTTCCCTGGAGCGAGGTTATCATTTGGTGGGCTTTCTTGATCCTCCCTGAGGAGGAGTCACCATTTGGGCAGGCTTTCTTGGAGATGGGGTTTGGACTGAGGCAACTCTCCAGGGGAGGGGGCTTATGCCAGGAGCTGGGGTGAAGCCCCCAGGCAAACAATCCAGACTTTTTGTATAAAGGGGTATTAGGGAGCTGGGGTGATGCTTCTGACCAAACAACATTAACTTTTACCACATTGGTCTGTGGATTCAGTGCAATCCCAATAAAAATCCTAAACTATGTGTGTTTAACAAACATTGTTTAAAGCCTATGTAGAAGGATCAGAGTGATATAGCCCTGGCCTAGCATGCCTGAGTCCCTGCATTCAATTCTCAGCTCTAAAAACAAAAACCTTATGTGGAAATGGAAAGGGCCAAGATAATCTTAAAAGTTAACAATCAAGATAATCTACAGTATCAAATTTATATTACATTATAAAACTATATTAACTGTGACAAGATGCAAGGACATTGATACAATGATAAAGGAATAGGAAGTCTAAAATACACACCAACATAACCAACACAAAGGTGACTTGGCAATGTAGCGGGGGAAAAAATGTTACCCTCCAGAAACAGTTCTGGGTCAAGCTAGCCACTCAGGAGAAAAATGCAATCAAGATGCCTTACAAAATAAACTGCAAGTGAATTATAAATCCAGATCTGAATGACAAAACAACAAAGCTTCTATAATATAATGTATATAATCTTCATGGCGTTATAATATGGGAAACTTTTGAAGAGACTTCATTAAAATTCAATGAAGAAAAAAATTGATAAAATTTCTCTTTATTGGGGGATATTTCTGGGCTGAGCATGATGTTGTGCACATGTAATCCCAGTACTCTGGAGGCTGAGACAAGGGGATATCATGTTTGAGTTTCAGGCCAGTTTGGACTACATAGTGTTATTCTTTTGGTCTCTAGTCCCTGTAAGGGACAAGCCACGCCTACTCCCAGTGACCTCTGACCCCTGCCCTGCCATCTTGAATCTCTCTCACTGTCCCTTTTTAGCGTGCGCACACGTGTCTCTCTGTCTCTCTCTCTCTCTCTCTCTCTTTCTCTCTCTCTCCTCTAAGTAATAAAGGTTCAGTTCTAATTCATACTATGTGTCTGTCACATGTCCCTACCCACATGCCCACTCGCTGTTGGGAACCTGCCACCGCTCAGGTGGCGGGACCCAGGACCTACTGTGAGCTGCCCTGGCACCCACCCCACTGCTCTGCGAGCCCGCCGGGGACTTGCCAGCATTTCCCGCTGGTTAGCTGCTCGGGGAACTGCCTGGGGATCTTGGGCAGGCCGCTTGGGAACCGCCCGGGGATTTTGAAACATTAATTGGTGCCATGACTCGGATGATTCGCCAGCCCCAGACTTCCACCGGGGCCCGGGGTTTCCAACTTCAGGCCCCATCTGGGGATCAGGACTCTAAGCTCTGACTTCTGGGGACGAATCATAACCAAGGACCTTCTCAACAAGGACCCACGTGTTCTATCTGCCTGGGTGCAGCCCCTCCGAACAACACCGGCTTCTAATCATGAGTGTCCCCATTTTGGCCAGTTTAATGGTCCCTTTCAACCCAGGAATTGACCGTTGAGCTCCCAGCAACCCCCCGGTGTTTCTAGGGTCGGGGGGACTTCCCCCAACAGCGGGTCTTCAGTGCCTCAGTTGTTCCCTTCGCTGGCATTCAATTCTGGCTTGTTTCCTTTGCTAAGCCTGTGCCTGGGACAGCGCGGCCTTAGCCAGCCCCTCAGCTCACCCGTACCTGGAGGCCCAGGGTCTCCAATTCTTCCTCTTTTTCTTTTTTCATTTATTTTCTTCCTTCTTTTCATCGTGACCACTGCTACAGTGCGGCCTGGCCTCTGGTTTCTGAGTACTCTGCCCAGATCCAGCTAGGCCCTTAGCACCCCACTCGTGGACCAGGGACGCCCAACCACATGTCCTGGGTGTTCATGCCATCTGCATCTCGCCTGAACAGGGAGCCCTTCTCGTTGTAGGCTTTGAGGTGCCGTGTTTTTTTGCTGGTGTTTTCATGGCCTAGGCTATGGGGAGCAAGTCATCCAAGCCTAAATTGTGACTTTTTTCATACAACATGTGGCTGTCACCATCTTGGCTGAGGGCCAGGTGGGTCAGGTGACTTTATCACCATCTTGGCTGAGAGCCAGGTCTCGGACCTGGCTCTCCCATTCTTAAGTATACCCTGCCTTTCCCCCAAGTGTTCACTGAAATCCTCTTGTTAACTCTGTTACATGTGTTTTGCGCAATGGCATGCCTTTGATAGGGCGCATCAAAGGCATCCACGTTGCCCAATTCCTGTTCACTCTTTCTGTGTATAATAATTGTTCATTACATCTCATTTCAGATAACAAAATCATAAGTCTCATATTTTAAACTGGTATGTACTTTTAAGTCTCTTAAAAATACATTAAGCTGTTCTCTACCATTGTTAGTTCTGCTATCAACCTTATATTACAAACATTTTTCTTCTTTCTGCCTTTTTAGGAGTGTAAATCTTACCTGTTAAGAGCCAGTATAGTCAAGCTCAGACCCAACCTTCCAGACAGATTCTATACTGCAGCTATACCTAATAAACAGCCTCAACTGCTCAGAGATCTGGGGATGTGATATTTAAGTATTTAATTATTTAAAAACTTTTCATAACAAAAAGAGACAGGTTGGCTCCTAGCAGCATCTCTCTGCTCCCTCCAAAGAAGACAGAAGACAAATGGGTGCACAGAACAGTGTCCTTCTACAGTTCACTTCTACTGCTGAGCACTGACCATTGGGCAAACTGCCTTTCGTCTAAACTAAAGACCTCTAGACGTGGACGGAATCACTGGAATCGACAACCTAGCTGTTCAAGTCAAGGTAGGCCTGTCTTCCTACAGATTTCTTAGCCCACAGGGACTTCTGGAGCCTGACAGGCCTGGCACTAACCAGCAAAGGTCAAGTGCAACCTTCAGCGACCGTGGAGGACCCAAAAAGAGTAGCTCTGGGTGCCAACCAAGTAAGTTCTCTGTCATTTTTTTAATTGGTAACTCAAGTAAAATCTTATCCTTCTCAAAGATCTCTGACAGTTTGATAGCTGAGAGGTTTTTCCAGGTTACGTCACCAAATAAATTTCAAATTAAATTTCTCTCTTATGCTGCCTTCCATGTGTCTAAAACTTCTGTTTTCACAAATTTGAGGAGTTCTTGTGAGTTCCAGGGAACCGAATTAAAGGATATTAAACAGGTCAGATACCCCCTCAATTCCCTGGTCCAAAAAAATTTTTTACCTTAATTTAACTTTGTTCTTTGTTCTGCCAATACCTTAAACAGGATAAGGGACACCAGACATTTCCGTGCCACAGACACCGGTCGGAAACAAAGAGACCAGCTATGCCAGGATGTGGCCAGCACACAGCCTTCCCAGGTTCCCCCCCCAAAAGACGACACCCACAAATCAGCTGGAAGCAGTCTTGAGAATTCGCCTCCCCAATTCCTTCAAACTGTGGTGTCTAATCTCCTGTTTTTTATTGTAAGGAAGACGTGGGAATGTTATACTTTTGGTCTCTGGTCCCTTTACGGGACAAGCCACGCCTACTCCCAGCGACCTCTGACCCCTACCCCACCATCTTGAATCTCTCTCGTTGTCCCCTCTTGGCGTGTGCACATGTGTCTCTCTGTCTCGCTCTCTCTTTCTCTCCCTCTCTCTCTCTCTCTTTCTTTCTCTTGATGGAGGAGAGTCTTCTGTTTTGTGTTAATTTCATTGGCTAAATAAAGAAACTGCCTTGGCCCTTTGATAGGACATAAAATTAGGTAGGCTGAGTAAACAGAACAGAATGCTGGGAGAAAGAAGCCAAGTCAGGCAGTCACCATGATTCTTCCACTCCAGACAGACACAGGTTAAGATCTTTCCTGGTAAGCCACCTTGTGGTATTACACAGATTATTAGAAATGGGTTAGATCAATATGTAAGAGCTAGCCAATAAGAGGCTGGAATTAATGGGCCAGGCAGTATTTAAAAGAATACAGTTTCTGTGTAATTATTTCGGGTAAAGCTAGCCATGCGGAGCTGGGCAGAAAGGCAGCCCACCGCTGCTCCTCACTACATTCCCCCTCTCTCTCTCTCCTCTAAATAATAAAGGTTCAGTTCTGATTCATACTATGTGTCTGTCACATGTCCGTACCCACTTGCCCACTTACCGTTGGGAACCCGCCACCACTCGGGTGGTGGGACCCAGGACCTACCAAGAGCCACTCTGGGGCCCAGCACCCACCCTGCTGCTCTACAAGCCTGCCAGGAACTCGCCAGCATTTCCCACCACTAGTTGCTTGGGGAACCGCCCGGGGATCTTGGACAGGCCGCTCGGGAACCACCTGGGGATTTTGGAACATTACTTAGCGAAACTCTGTCTAGAATGGAAGGGAAGAAAGGGGCTGGAGAGATGGCTGAGCAGTTAAGAACACTGGCTGTTTTTAAAGATCATCTAGGTTTGATGGCCAGAACCCACATGGTGGCTCACAACCATCTGGTAATGCCCTCTTCTGGTGTCTCTGTGTACCATGCACTCATGATGCACAGATATACATGCAAGCAAAATATCCATGCACATATACACACAAAATGTTTTTAAATGATATAGCTTTCTATATCAAGATAGAGATATGATTATGGATGTGAAAATCGAGCAAAATAACCTAATACCAATACTTGATAAAAATGATTTAAAATTACTCATATCTTCAAGATTTAATTATGCTTTAGCTATTATATTTTAGTGTCTATTCTTTGTTTGTAATGCACAGATTGACAGCATAGATATTATATGTTGAGTAAGAAGACTGGCCAATAAATTTTATAATACTCAAATGTGCTGATTAGCACATTTATTGTAATGCTTCCTGAAGGGAAAATCGTATATATGAGCACTTCAATTGCTGACTCCAAAATTTTGGTCCAGACCACTTTTCCAAACCAAATAATTTTCAAAGCCCTAAGTGTAGTGTATCCTATCTTGTGGTCCTTATAGAACCCTTCATAATGGACTCATAATGTGGTAGAAGGAGGGTCCCCTAGAGGGCTGTGAGAAAGAAAAACAAGAAACAGCCATGCGGTCTGATCAGTGTCCAGCACAGGCATGTGTGCAAGCTGTCACATGCTCAACTGACCACATAGCTCCCCTGAAGCCCCTTGCCTTTGCCCTCCCTTCTCATTCTAGCAATCACTGCCTCCTACTCTAAAATAGCCAAATCACAATGTATTTAACTAGAAGACACAAAAAAATGTATAAAAGTCCCAATCTTTGAATAGTGAAGGGTTTGGAATTTTGGGACTAATATACCCTGGGCCTTGCTGTACACATAGAGTAAAACTGTTCCTTAGAACACAGCCTGGGCATTTCTTCCCTTGGTTTCCCACAGCAGTCACAAGACTGTGAGCATAATGGCATCTCCTTCCTACTTCAATTTATGTGCCATCCTAGACCCATTTGACTCTTGCCTAATCCTGGAGCCTGGTTAACTGCTTTATTTTCTGGCCAGAAGAAAGAAAACAAAGATTCACATGCTTGGACATTCCTAGAGCCCAAATCATTGCCACCCCTGTTTCTAGCTCTAGCTTGAGTTGTCACATGACATAGTGCCACCTAACAGGTAATGGAGGCACAAAGCGAGCCTGAACCCACCCGTGGTCATACACAAAAAATAATGTCCTATAAGGCAGACTTTGACCAAGAGATAAGACACTTGGGAAAGGTGACAGAGGCTTAGGAATGTGGCTCAGTGGCAGAGAGCTCACCTGACTTTATCAAAAGCCCTGGATTTTCTCTCTAGCACCACATAAAATAAACACACACACACGCTTTACATTTCCTGCCGCTGACCCTGTTCTCGGGAACTGCAATTTCATCAACTGTGCTTTGAAACATTATGTCTAGACAGTAACTAACTTTTGTGTTTGCTTTTCATCTATGGTTACCTTAGTTCCCCCTTTTCTTTACTCGTGGTTCCTCATATTGCATATCTAACTAAGGTGTCACCAGGTAAGGTTTTGTTTCTGGCTCTATTTTCAAGTCCTGAGCAAAGAAACTAGAAGACTTTTAATTTTTAATGAAATGAGCTCTGTGGTAAAAGACAGAGCTTTGCTGCTCCTCAAAGGTAGCAGACATAAAAATAAGATTTCTATGATGGAATAGAGCAACATGTCACAAATAGTCAAAGCCTGATGAAATATAAAAGCCCCTCCACAAACCAAGCCCTTTGTCCTGGAAATTGTATTGAAAAGGGATGTTTACTTGTAATGTACATGTTTAGATATAACTAAGGTTTTATTGTTTAGATTTATTTTTCTTATTTTATGTGTATTAATATTTTACCTGCGTGTATGTCTGCATCGTGTGCATGCCTGGTGTCCACGGAGGCCAGAAAGGGTGCTGGGTCCCCTGGGACTGGACTTACACATGATTGTAAGTCATCATATGGGTACTGGAAATCACACCTGTGCCCTCTGGAAGAACTTAGTCAGTGCTTCTAACCACTGAGCAGTCCCATAAGCAATATGTTCAATAAAACATTAAATACATTTATAAAAATAATAATATATTTTATGAGATCCTAGGTATTCTATAGTATGACCAAAACCTAGAAGCTAAAAAGAGAAAATAAGGAAATGTCAGTCACTAATCACATTTTCAGGAAAAAGAAAACATAAACAAAGCTAAATGAAGCAGTTCTCCACCAGGCCTCCTACTTTGATGGGAGCAGTATCTATCGAAATTACCCAAATTCCAGACCATTAAATAAACAACCTTCTATGAAGACGCTGATCGTAATCAACATTGATCTTAGGGAGAAAATGCTATAAGCAGGAAACATTAAGAATCTGTTGTGCTTATTAATTCTATTTCTCACAGTAATAAATTATCTTTCTGTGTTTTATTTTGAAAAGGAAGTCCCATTTTATTTGACAACAAGCTATACCCTCTGCAAGCTCAGTAATGAGTAATGAGTAAATGAGTAAATGAGGAGGCCACAAGCTCAAACAAAGCTGCCTTTATTAGAGCTCCTCTTTCACCTTCCAGGATGGTAATGGTCTGGTCGGCCCCCTCTCAATAGGGGATCAAATTACAGTTGCAGGAACCTATGCAGACAGAGTTAGCCCTCAACCAGGGCTTCCATCCCTGGCCTTCCCTCCCAATGCTCCCACACCCCTCTTCAAGCACCAACATGGCCCAACTCTCAACACAAACCTGACAAGGCCCCATTGGAGAGGGTGAGGCACTGTCGGTTGTAAATACCCCTTCCCTGCCCCCACCTCGCCCTCAGCCTGAGCACACAGGAGACCTAACAATAAAGCTGAGACTGTTCTGGCTCAAAAGCAAGGAAGAGCCACAACTTAAACAGACAAACCAGGGACAAACTTCAGTCTGGGATGTGGGGTAAGTGTAATGTAAGCAGCCAGCATGAAAAAATAATCTTATGTTTTCGCTATGTTCAAAGCCACTCTCCAGAGAACCTAGCAAAACCAGAGAGTCAAGAACATGAAATGTATATCACCTGCATCAATTGTCTACCCCACGCTGGAGTTTCTTTAGAAACAAGGCCGATGACGTATGAATTAAAGAAAGAAAGCCTGTTCCCTGAGTCTTGAAAAGTTCGGCTTCATGGGGAGTGGGGACGATTTAACCAAATGAGCCCCATTCTTAGAAAATTATCCTTGAGTGCACATTTAGATGGACACAGATCCTAAAAGTGTTTGATGAGAAAATCAAAATAGCAGGCTATCCCCTGAGTCTCTTAACATCATCCTATAGTGGCATTTCACTTGTGTTTTAGTAAATAAAACTTGCCTGAGAATCAGAAAAGTAAAACAGCCACACTGGCCAGCCTTCTAGACCAGGCCGCAATAACACACACCTTTCATCCCAGTAGCCACACTAGTTGCCATAGAAACCAGGTGGTAATGGTGCATGCCCTTAATCCCAGCACTAGAGAGGATTATAAAACAGGAGGAGACAGCTCTCAGTCACAGTCTCGTTCTGAGACTCCTGGAGGCAGGATCACCATTTCGAACTGAGGTGGAGGTAAAAGCCAGTAACTGTTTTGCTTTTTTGGATCTTCTGGTTGAATC
Organism: Microtus oregoni; assembly: GCF_018167655.1. NCBI lineage: Eukaryota > Metazoa > Chordata > Mammalia > Rodentia > Cricetidae > Microtus > Microtus oregoni. The sequence goes on from NW_024543226.1 coordinate 1,428,623, forward strand.
CCAATTTCTCTCTCTGAGTTTTTATTAATCGTACTTTATCATCCTTAAAAAGAGAAGAAACTGACTTCTCCCTGAACACAGACAATCACAGGCCAGGATCCTGCTCTTCCTAAAATGAGAGCTGCAACCTTCCAGGTAAACACTGGTGCATCAGGAAGTGGGCCACGCCCCACACTAGGCTCACCCAGCACTTGTTGGATCCAGCTTATCTTATAATCAACCTAAATAAAAACAAATAAATGAAAATGAAACACCAGAGAGAGATTAACCAAAGAATTCTGATTCTTATTTGAGAGTAACAGGGGACATTACCACTCGAATCCACAGAGCACAGTACACCGTGCGCGTACTCAAAGAGCCTGAGGCGAAGCAAGCAATAATTCCTGACCACAGTGATTGATAAGAAGGGTAGCATCAATCGAGTGTTGAACAGAGGGCTCCTGGGAAGACAACCTTCTTAAATAGGGCTCTTTGTGTCAGGTTTAGCAGCATCTACACATGCCTGTGGTTCTGCTAATCTTCCGTTATCCTCGAACAATTATCTGTAAAAATCCTTCCCTAATAACCTGTCAGCTCCATTGATGTTTTATGAATATTTCTATAAGGACCTCCTCTTTAATCCTGACACACGTTCACCAGCCTGCTCTCTGAAGCTAAAGTCCCACCTCCAGGCCTTTCTTCCACCAGTCTGCCCTCAATAATCTTCAGACCCTTTGTTTCTTATTCTTCAAACTTACCCTTCCCCTTAAAACATTCCCAGGGTACCACAGTATACAGTAGTTTCTGCTGCCTCTTAGCACCAATAGGAAGGGTTTGCCCGTGACTAGAAGATCTTCCGGATTTTATAAACATACAAAAATAGTCCTTAATTTTATGTATTCTCTCTTTCTCTTTCTCTCTCTCTCTCTCTCTCTCTCTCTCTCTCTCTCTCTCTCTCTCTCACACACACACACACACACACACACACACACACACACACACACACACCTTGAGCCCAAGGAAGAAGACAATGTCTTTTCTTTTCTCTGTTACTTAAACATAACTTTATTGATAAAGCACAACTCTTAGATGAACAAATTTAAACCAATACAAAAGTATAGCTCATTTATGACATATAGTTACCTCACTGTCAGTTTGGGCAACCAATAAAAATATCTCCACCTAGGTAAGCAAGTTGAATTCATAAATGCTTTCTTTGTGTAAGCTCTAATATGTATTTGGCATATTTAAGATGGCTCAGTCTAAAGCCAGCATCAAGGGCTATTGATAATCTGTGATGCTCATCATCCCTAAATAGCAGCTCAGAGAATCTCTTTGCCACGCAAGCACAATGAAAATCGGAGAAGTTACAAAGCACATTGTCCCCACGTGCAGACTGAAGAAACGTTATGTCAGCAGGGCTTGGGGCACATGACAAATTACAGTTTGGTTAGCACTTTGAGAACTTTGACTTTGACCACCAGATCCTTATGACTGGCTAATGCTCTGATTTTTTTAACACAAACTCCAGACTCCTTGAATAAAAAAAATAGCGAGCTCCTGCTGAATTCTTTCCGGGAGGATGCAAGCCCTTCACTTTTTATGTTGTCATTTATATTCTCAAAAAGGGTAAGGATGTTAAGAAGAATCTCTCTATCCCATTCCTTATTAAAGAGGGAAATCAATTCTGATGGTACTTTACAACTGACCAGCTCTCTTGTCATGGCTGGATTTTCAGTAAAGTTTATAATTAGTTTCATAGTCTGTATCTTGGTGAAGTGATTTCCCAGGAATAACAAGGCAAAAAAGTCTGGAAAAGAATAGGACAGCAAATGTTGGTAATGATTGGTCACAGTCATGTTGGTTAGCAGTCTCAGTCCAGCCATCTGCACGGCTGAGTCCAGGCGACAGATCATGGTGTCGTCACACACTTGACTGATGTAAGTCTTAATCTTGCCCTGATTTTCGGAATTAACACTCAAGTTATTAAGGGCATTGTAAGTCTTTTCCCTAATAATGGGGTCTCTTGTTTTTATCAGTTTTGCAATAATTGGGACCCCACCCAATTCACGTATGGCATTTTGATTAAATGAATATGCTGCATTGTTACCCAGTGTGACCAAGGCCACCTCCTGAGTAAAAGGGTCATTTGTTCTCTCCAAGATGTTAAGGACCTTTTGAAGGTCAGGAGCACTCAGAATATCATCAATTTTATAGGGAAAGCTGAACTTGGTCCTGCGTACAGGCCACACTGTGGCTGGAGTCTTGGTGCTCTTAGTTCGATTCTTTTTCTTTGGTTTTCCACTTGCCCTGTTTTTAGCCCTAGAGCCACTCCTGCCAGGGTGGCAACCTCCACCCCTGCCTCCTGGGCAGGGCAAACTCGATGTCAGGGTCCTTCTCCCAGAGATATTACCAACCCTGATCCCTCTGCCTGCCTTCGCACTTGCTTGTTCCTTCAGGATCTTGAAAAGGGCCTTAGCCTTAGCTTCTAGGCCCCCTCCACCCTGGGATTCTGGGTGTGCTTCCTTCTTTACACCTGGACCATTCTCAGGTCCCACATCTACATCAACCTTGGCCTTTGAGTCATCCTGAGGTTTGTCTCCTGCCTCCACCCCAACATTAGTTTTAACTCCTTTCTCAGTTTTGCCCCCCGTTTCCAGTTTGTCACTACAAGACTCTTCCACCTCTTCCTCCTCCTCTTCCTCCTCTTCATCATCCCACAGTTTCTCATTCTCGTCTTTTCCCCAAGTCAGTCTGTATACACAGTAGCAGGCACCAGCCCCAATGACCATGCCCGCAGCCACACATCCAGCTTCCCGGGTGCGGCCCATGGTACAGCTGGGGTGAATTCCTTAACCTGGATACAAAGCTGGCTTGCTCTGGTCCGCAATAGTCCCAGGTCAGGGGTAAAGTCTTCTGATTTTGTAGGTAGGAGAAGCTACAACAGCAGATACAGTGAGATCTGGAGGGAAAGAAGATTTCAGACTTGTGACTTATCCAATTGTGCCTTTGTACACAAGGAGACTGAATCACTTGCCTGCAAACATACAAACATACAGAGATACTGGCTAGCATTGGGGACTTGGTATCCTCTTCATTATTCCTTTCCTTTATCTGGAAGCAACTTTAGAAATTTTCCAAACACCCAGATTCTCCAATCTTATGTTCTTCTACCCATCCCAAGAATGCTAAATTGAATAAATTGATATGTTGCTTATGATCTTTACCCTTCCAGATGTCCTGAGTCAGGGTCACAGGGTCACCCTCGCAAACACTACCAGAGATCCCAGTAGTCACTTCCTTCTTTCCAGCTTCTTGCAGATCTGCAAACAAAAGAATACAGAGGTCTGATCTGAGAATTCAAGAACCAGATAAATCACACCCAACCCAGGATATAATCCATCTCCCAGGCCCTTGCCCTTTGCTTCAGTCTTTCTTAACTTCTGTTACCTTCCTCAGTGCACAGGAATATGGCATTATCTCTTTCCCCTTCCTCCTTGGATGATCAGTCTCCTGCCCCTTCCCCACTACTCTATCTGACACCTCTCCCAAAGATGACAATATCCACCCTTCCTTGTAAAGAAATGGACAGCGGTACCTAGAAATCAGATACACTCTAAGTGCATCCACACTTGCTTCTGCCACCCCAACGGTCTCAAAGAGAGCCTATCACTCGACTGGACGATTATATATCGCTTCCCACAGCTCTGCGAGATTTCTTTCCTCCCTCATCTCAGCTTCTAAGTTCACCAAACTTAAGGACTAACAAACTGGGTGCCTATTAGACCAACACCAAGGACACTGTACCACACAGTATTTTAGAATAATGTCTTCCCTGTCTCCAACCCAGCACTCGCTACAGTTAGTCCCACCTAACCATCTCCTCAGCTTCTTATCTGCAAAATGCTTCCCTTGCTAAGCTCAGGACCAAAGTAAAGAGATGCAGGGAAAGTCTAAATCCACTCGAGTTCATTGTCATCATTATTGTCTACCCCAGTAGCCCTCCCCCCCTGCACGCCAAACAGTGTCATCACGTTTCTTCCGACCTACTTGATTCTGGAAATCGGTTCTGCCTCCCTGCTTCTCGTTCGGACTGGTCTTCAGGAGCAAGATCCAACAGATACAGGCGCTTAAGCAGAGACAGAACACAAAACTTAGACCGTCTAAATGCCAGCGTTCCCAAATCTGACCTGGATGATCAGACGGCTTTCACGTTTTTAATTCTCACCCAACCCCCAGTTCTCTAGACTCCGCTGACACCACCCTGACTCTATAGTACTACATCCTGGCATTCCTTTATGCGGTGGTCGGCCATTTTCCCAGCAAAAACCACACCCCTTTGGGAAGCGCAGGGCTGGAGGCGGGCCCAGCGAGTAAGAAAAAACGCGAGCTACGGAAGATGACAGATCTCTTCTGTTCTTCCCAACCCAGCCCACCCCCAAAGATAGCCATTTTTTTCTGTAGGACTATGAGAGCTGTTCTTTTTCCTGAGGTGGGGACATGGGAGGACAGGCACGTAGATTGCTAGAGTCAGTAATGATCCCGAGTTATGATAAAGCCCTAAGCCATCACCACCCTTTTATGGTCCCTGGGCAAACTCAGCTTTTAGACTGACATGCAGAAATTCGATGTCGATTATCCCTTAGCTCTTAGAGGTACTGCGCCCTACTTAATGGCCTTACTTAACAGTCTTCACTGCTTCTAAATTCTGTCTTCGTGGAAGGATCCATGCACCAATTCATAATAGTTGCCCTTCCAGATTCAGAACATGCCAAAGACACCCCCCCCCCCAACTCCCAAACCCTAATCTGGGGTCTCCCCTGAAATCTCTCCCTCCAGTGTACACCGTTTTTTGTTTTGAGTTTTTGGGGGTTTTTTTTGTTCTAAGACGGTCCGAAGACATTGCAAGAGCGTGAAGAGAGCAGACTGAGTGGCTAGCATCTCTGTCAACAGCTACCCAGAAGACAGCGATCCCAGACATCCCCCATTGGCAACACAGACCTGTTGGGATCCAGGCAACTTCTCCTGCTTCCGCAGCACGCCTGCCCGCTCAGCAAGAACACCGAGAGAGCAAACACCAAACGTAGAGCAGAATTAAAACGATGTCTGCACACGTCTGCTTCTGCTCACGTGACGGTCACGTCACCAGTGAGATCAGGACACCAACTACACTCCCGCCAGCACTGCGACAGGAGGCAGCATTTCCCTTCCTTCCCTGCCACACCAGGTCCTGATACTCATTTCCTCTTTGTTTTGTTCCCAAACTAGTTGCTTCTTTTGTGGTTAGAATTTGCCTTTCTATGGTTAACACAGAGGCAGGCTGCACTGGCCTTTTCTTTCTTTTCTAGGAATAATCCTGGCTTTTCTCTATTCCTGCCTCAAACGCTTTTCCCTTCTTCCCTCCCCCTTTCAGCTTGGAAATCCCAGCGTTTCCCGGGCACTCCTATACCAAATAGGATTTCAGAAAAGGAGACAGGGAGTGGAATTATGTTTCTTAACATTTTCTGCCCATTTGTTAAAAATCGGCTTTACTTTTATATTGAGGATATAAAATTATGTTTTTCATTTGTGTGAAGAAAAATTGAAGTAAAAGAGGAGAACCCAGGGGACCTAACTAATTGTAATATATATGCATTTATCACGCAAACATTTTCTACTGATTGCAAATAGTTGCTTTCAAAATGCACTAATTTGTTTTTAAAACTGAAAACTGAAATGTTTTGAATGACTTATGAATATTCTAAGTCTGATTTGAACCATTTTATACAAACTGCTCCATTTTTTTCTACTATTGCCTCGACTTGCAATTTGGCAAAATAAAAGCAACATAATCAATCCTAACTTATTTAATTAAAGTAAAACATGTATTTAAGTACCCAGTATCTTTACTGCTTGCTACAAGGAAGGTTTGATGGCGCTAAACACCTGCCCCTGGATTAGATTGCAGTCTACTGAAGCTGAGACAGCTGAGAGAGGAGGGGGGGGTCCCATTCTCCTTGCCCTACCAAGTGAGGAATGTGCTGCCTCCTACATTCCAGAGCCTCTCATTCCCTGTGTTCAAGCAGCTGTTTGTTGCTCAGTCCAAATACACACACACATACCCATGCATACACGCATGGGTAACTACAATAATACATGCCACCTTTATTCAGATAACACACTTAAGTGAAAATATCTGGCTCCTGCAATGCCTTTCCCCAAATTCCCAATAAGTATCTAGGCATTGCACAGGAGATCTTACTGTTTTTGCCTCCCTCTCTGCCCTTATTCATGGTGCTCCTGGTCCTGCTGCTAGCAGTACCTAAGAATACAGCTTGCTAGGCCTCTCTGGCCTCCTGAAGTCCCGGAGATCCCGGAAGAACCTAAGCTTATTTCAGGGTCACTGCCGACAAGTTCACAGTCACATTGATGACTGCTTGGCCAAATGTATTCCCAGGCCTACTGCCAACACTGACCACACTTAACCTAGAGCAGGCAGTTTCATCTGGACAACTGTTACCTAAAGTTGTGTTGAGACTCTGTGCATACAGTTGTTCATTTTAATAGGGAAAAGAGTAAGAGCTTTTACCAGACACTTACGAGTTACAAACAACTGGAAAACCCCTAAACCCAACCACTCAAAAAATATAGATATATATTCCCTCATAGACTTGCTTATCCTATGAATACTAATTTCCTTTAAATCTGTGCAAAAGTGCAATACTATATAGAGACATCCCTGGTTTTTTCCTTGTGCAAATAGAAAAAATTAAACGACCTACAGAAAAAAATGTTGATGCAGCACTTCCAATAAACCTGCATTTTAATTTGAGAAGTGACATCTTTTTAAAATGGAGCCTTTCTGTCACACATTTATATCAAGAAAACATAAGGAATTGAAACAATTCAGAAATAGGGGAAAATAAAATAAATAATCCAACTGTTTAAATGAACAAAGAATCTGAGCAGATATTTTTACTTAAAAAAGATTGAAATATCCAACAGATTATATGGGAAAATGCTTAATAACAAGCTGAGACATCACCTCATTTTAAGTATGAATTTCTCTTCTCAAAAAGAGAAAAACAACTACTGGGAAAGATGTTGAGAATTTGAACCCTGGTACAATACTCTGCTGAGGAATAGAAAATAGTGTAACAATTATAGAAATCAGTAAGAAGTTGTTTCCAACAGTCAAAAAATGTAAGTATTGTCTTAGTTATGTTTCTATTGTTGTGATAAAACACTGACTAAAACAAGCAGTCAACAAAGTCATTGTATGTTATTAAAAAGCAAACAAAAAAGAACACTTACTAACTTCCAACTTGAGGAAGAAAGTATTTTTCCATGTTCAAATTTTCAGGTAGTTGAGGAAAGCTAAGATAGGAGCTCAAGACAGGAACTTAGAGGCAAGAACGAGCTGAAGCGGAGAACGTGGAGGAGTGCTACCTTCCGGCTTGCTCTCCATGGTGGGTTGGATCCCCCACATCAACCAGTAATCAAGAAAATAGCCCCACAGGCTTGCCTGTAGGTCAGTCTGATGGAGACATTTCTCATTTGAGGTCCCCTCTTCACAAATATGTCTAGATGTGTGTCAAGTGGACAAAAACAACTAACTAGCACACATGCACTCATATATACATGCACACACACACATGCACACACGCACACACATACAGATATACAAGGGAGAGAGAGAGATTGCAAAGGCATAAAGAGACGTCCGCCTGCACTCTGATGTTCATTGGAGCATCATTCACATTAACCACAAATAGAAACAACAGATGACTGAGAAAAGAAAATATAGAATACACAGCAGGATAGCAGGGTATTCAGCCGTAGGGAAAGAAGGAAATCTTGCCATATGTGATGATATGGATATCTCTAAGAAAGATCATGTTAGGTAAAACAAGCTGGCAGAAGGACAAATAGTGTGGGATCTAAAACAGTCAAACTCATAGATTCCAAGAGGTTGTCAGGGGCTCAACAGAAGGGAAAATAGGGAATTGTTCTTAAATAGGTAAGATGCTTCAGTTATATGACATGAATAAGTTTTAGAGCTCTACTGAACATTGTGCCTAAAATGAACAGAACTGAAAATTATGGACAATACATCATGGATAATGGCTTCTTCACTAATCCCAGCACTCGGGAGGCAGAGGCAGGCGGATCTCTGTGAGTTCGAGACCAGCCTGGTCTACAGAGCTAGTTCCAGGACAGGCTTCAAAGCCACAGAGAAACTCTGTCTCGAAAAAAAAAAGGCTTAAAAAAAGGGGAGCTGAAGAGATGGCTCAGTGGTTAAGAGCATTTGTAGTAATAAGAGCATCGGGGCTGCGTCCCCAGCACCCAGGCTGTCTGCCCGGCTAGCTTATGCCCGAAATAACAACACACAAACTGTATTAATTTAGACACTGCTTGGCCTATTCTCTTCTAGGCTAATTCTCACATATTAATTTAGCCCATTTCTAATCATCTGTGTATGGCACCCCAAGGTGCGCTTACCAGGAAGATTCTAGCCTATGTCCATCCTGGGTCGGAGCTTCATCCTGGGAGCGGGGCATGGCGTCTCTCTCAGGCGTCTGCTCCCGAGAAGAGAGCTGTCGAGACTCTCTGAGCTCACTTCCTCTTCCTCCCAGCATTCTGTTCTGTTTACTCCTCCCACCTATCCTCTAACCAATAAAATGGGCCAAGGCAGTTCCTTTATTAGCCAATGACCTTCCTCCATCAAGCATTGCCTGCTTTTCCAAAGGTCCTGAGTTCAATTCCCAGCAACCACATGGTAGCTCACAACCATCTGGTCTGGTGCCCTCTTCTGGCCTGCAGACATACATACAGACAGAATATTGTATACATAATAAATAAATAAATATTTTAAACTGTGTAAAGCTGACCAAAAGACTCACAGTCAAAGGAAAAACACCTTTGTCACATTTAGCCAAATAAATGTGAATTTTATATATCACAAGTTAAAATAGAATGACTATCTTGGATTTTGCAATTTTATCACAAGCTTTATTTTCCCTTTAGCTGATTAGCTACTAGTCCAAATTGTGGTTATCTGCTTCATTCCCAAGGACTATTATTTGTATATTTCAATGTTATACTATTTAGCAAAGTTTCCTGTTATATATTCTTATTGAATCATAATATTTTAAAATATAAAATAACTTTTTGTACTATTTAATTCATTTTGCTTAGTTTATCCAAAATTAATTTTAACAATCCTATTTAAATTCTCATGCTTTTGATCCTTTCCCATTTCATTTTCAGTCTTTCTATGTCTATTTATATGTGTCTTGTAAAGCATTGTTTAGTTTTCTATAAAATAAAACTGAAAGTACTCTAGTTGGGGGATTCAGCTATCCATATTAATTATAATTGCATATTTGAGGCCTTATCCCTGACATCTTATGTTGTGTTTTCTATTTTGTGTAGTTTTTTATTGTTGCATCTTATGGGGTCTTCCTGATATGTGCCTTTCCCTTTTGCCACTGAAAACTTCTATACTATATAATAATTTTATTGGTAGTTACAATCATTCATACATACACACACATATATATAAGTATAATAATAAAATTGTATATATATATATACTTTTTTTTGGTTTTTTGAGACAGGGTTTCTCTGGAGCTTTGGAGCCTGTCCCAGAACTAGCTCTTGTAGACCAGGCTGGCCTCAAACTCCCAGAGATCCGCCTGCCTCTGCCTCCCGAGGGCTGGGATTAAAGGCATGCGCCACCACCACCCGGCTATATATACTTTAAATATTATATTTAATATAATATTATTAATATATACATACATACATACACACAAACATACTTTTTTGGTTTTCCAAGACAGGGTTTCTCTGTATAGCTGTCACTATCCTGGAACTTTACCTATAGACCAGGCTGGCCTCAAACTCACAGAGATCTGCCTGCATTCCCAGCAACAATTATATTTTCATCAAGCATGTAAACATATTTTCTGCCAATATCACAATTTAATCACTATCAACAACTACCCTAACCTTCAGCAAGATATGATTTTTAAAGATTTGTTGTTGTTATTATTATTATTATTATTACTGTTGGGGATAGCACATGTGTGTATGACTACAGGTGCCCTCAGAGGTCAGAAGTCTCTGATATCCCTGGAGCTAGAGTTACAAAGAATTGTCAGTGGCCACATATGGGTTCTGGGAACTAAACTCAGGTACCTACAAGAGCAATAGTTGCTCTTGATTGCCAAGCCATTTCTTCAGTTCAAGATATGTCTTTTAATATTGTATCCTAATTCCAATTGCAAATTTGTTTGTATCATTTTGAGTATAGAGGCACAATAATATCATTATATTATTGTAGTACATCACTATAATTTTAGAAGTTCTTTCTCAACAATTACATCAAACTTTATAGAATATTTCTATACTGGCTAGTTTTATATGTCTACTTGACACAAATTAGAATCATCAGAGATGAAGGAGCCTCAATTGAAAAAATGCCTCCCTGAGATTCAGCTCTAAGGCAGTTTCTCAATTAGTGATCAATGGGCAAGAGCCTAGCCCATTGTGGGTGGTGCCATCCCTGGGCATATGGTCCTAGGTTCTGTAAGAAAGCAGAAAGAGGAAATAGCAAGAAGGATAATTAAACTGTGGATGTTTGAAGAAACCATAGGAAGGAAATTTTATCAAGCATATTTGTAGATGCTCTTTGAATATATTTTCACACTCTGAAATTTTTGCTGAAATGCAACTCTCCTTTACTTTCCTTCTCTAAAGCATGAAACATATATAACACACCTCAGGAACGCTTGCCCATCCATGTTGATTGCTTCATTGATTAATACAAGTATTCAAAGGAACCAGTCTACTTGCCTATCAACAGATGAATGGATAAATAAAATGTGATACATGTACATGGTGTGGGAAGTTCTATGTGTTGCTTTTATTGGTTAATGAATAAAGAAGTTGGCTTGGCCTGTGATAGGTTAGAGTAGATCTAGGTGGGGAAAACTAAACTGAATGCTGGGAGAAAGAAGGCAGAGTCAGAGACACCATGTAGCTCCACCTAAGACAGATGCCAGGGACGGAACTTTACCCGGTAAGCCACAGCCACAGATTAATGGAGATGGGTTAATGCAGAATGTAAGAGCTAGCCAATAAGAAGCTAGAGCGAATAGGCCAAGCAATGATGTAAATAATATAGTTTCTGTGTGGTTATTTCAGGGCTGAGCAGCCAGGAGCAAACAAGTAGCCTCCTACAACTTGTACACAATGGAATTTTATGTGACCTTACTATAGTATGAGGAGCGGCGGGCCGAGTCCTACCACCCAGCTAGCTTTATACCCGAAATAATTACAAGGAAACTGTATTCTTTTAAACACTGCCTGGCCCATTAGTCCCAGCCTCTTATTGGCTAATTCTCACATCTTGATTAACCCATTTTTAATAATCTGTGTAGCACCATGTGGCTTACCAGGAAAGATCTTAACCTGCATCTGTATCAGGTGGGAGAATCATGGTGACTGCCTGACTCGGCTTCTTTCTCCCAGCATTCTCTCTGTCTACTCCGCCTACCTAATTTTCTGTCCTATTGAAGGGCCAAGACAGTTTCTTTATTTAACCAATGAAATTAACACAAAACAGAAGACTCTCCCCCATCACCTTACAAAATGAAATCATGCTGTTTACAAGTAAGTAGATGGAAGTGGAAACTACATTAGTCAAAGCAATCAAGATTAAAAAAGAGCTACCATATTTACTTTTATATGAAGAACTGAGATTTCAAAGTGTGTGTGGGGAGGTGATGTTAGGGGATCAGGAAGAGGGTGAAGGAGTCGGAGTCGTGAGGGAAATGGAAAACAGAGAGGGTAATGGAATACTTGTGACAAGAAAGGAGAAAAGAGTGTTAGCTAGAGGTAGGAAGGGAACCAGACAGACAGGGACAGGGAGAAAGGGGAAGGCTGGAGGGAGGGAAACAGGTGAAAACCAAGTATATATGTGTGAAGATGTTGTGATGACACCCAGTGCTTTATATACTTAGCTGAAAAACAATTTAAAAGAAGTGAAAGAGACACAACTAACAAAATTTTAATTATGCCCTATTCGTATGATTTAAGTAACAATATTGTTTTTATCATCAAGTAATTAAAATAATAAAGAATCTACAATCCAGGAGGTCAAGTCGTGCTCCAAATTTTCAGTGCAGATGTAAGGTTTGGGTTTTAGTTTGGTTTGTTTTTTGTTTTGTGGGTGTTTTGTTGTTGTCATTGTTGCTGCTGCTGCTGTTGTTGTGATGTATTATAGACATACAACAGTCCAAACTCATGCAGCTTTGGGGAAGAACCCTGTGACCTTCTGCAGATGGCAACTTTCCTTTAAAGAAATGGATTCTGACTTGTCAGTGGGCCTTAATGGAAACTGAATATCAAATCACGGATCACCACAATATAACCTGAATTGCCCATAGTGAACTGAATGCTGCATGACCTAGTATGCTGTATGAAAATAGGGCTTCACCAGGCCCATAAAGTAAAAGTTATATGAGAAGTTTGTTCAAATGTTCACGGTTCTCCCTCCTTCTGCTCCTCATTGGGACCTTGGGAGCTCAGTCCAGTGCTCCAGTGTGGGTCTCTGTCTCTATCTCCATCCATCACCAGATGAAGGTTCTATGATGATATGCAAGATATTCGTCAGTATTGCTATAGGCTAGGGTCATTTCCGGTTCCCTATCCTCAGCTGCCCAAGGAACTAACTGGGGACCTCGGCTTGGGCTCCTGGGAGCCACTCTAGGTTCAAGTCTCTTGCCAACCCTAAGGTGGCTCCCTTAACTAAGAATTGTGCTTCCATGCTCCCCTATCCTACCTTCCTTTATCCCAATCTTCCTTTTTCCCCAAGTTCCCCCCATCCTCCCCTTCTCCCTTTTCTCTCCCCATCTCCCCTTACCCCCATCCCACCCCACCCCCAAGATCCCAATTTTCTCCCCGGCAATTTTGTCTACTTTCCATAGCCAAGAGGATAAGAAGTCGGGACCACGAGGGGTGCACCCACCCACTGAGACAGTGGGGCTGATCTATTGAGAGCTCACCAAGGCCAGCTGGACTGTGACTGAAAAAGCATGGGTTAAAACTGGACTCTCTGAACATGGCAAACAATGAGGGCTGATAAGAAGCCAAGGACAATGGCACGGGGTTTTGATCCTACGCAATGTGCTGGCTTTGTGGGAGCCTAGCCAGTTTGGATGTTCACCTTCCTAGATATGGACAGAGGGGGGAGGACCTAGGACTTACCACAGGGCAGGGAACCCTGACTGCTCTTTGGACTGGAGAGGGAGGGGGAGAGGAGTGAGAGGAGGGAGAGAAGGATGGGAGGAGGGGGAGGGAAATGGGAGGCTGGGAGGAGGTGGAAACTTGTTTTTTTTTCTTCCTTTTCTCAATAAAAAAAATGGGAAAAAAAACAAATGTTCACGGTTCTCACTTCTAGTTAATTCATTATACCATCTTTCCTAACCTGTACCTGGCCTCATGGAGATTTCCCTACAATTGACTGACTGAGGAAAAATAAAGTCTTGTCTAGGTTACAAATGGGTGTGCATCATCTTCAAGTACCCCTCATAGCTGTAAGACCTGTACATGATGATCCTGTGATGGTTAGGGTTCATTGTCAGCTTGACAGAATCTAGACTCACTTGGAAAGGCATCTCAGTGAGTGAGTGTCTGGATGCAGTTGTCCAGTGAGCGTGTCTGTGTGTGTAGGAGTGGTATCTTGATTATGTTAATTGAAGTGAGAAGACATGCCTATTGTGGGTGGTAGCATTCCCTAATCACAAGGTTCCTGAACTGAATAAAAAAGAGAAAGCTAGCTCAACACTGGTATCCATTAATCCACTGTTCTGAAGTCTCGACTGTGAATGCGATGTTAGCAGTTCTCTCAAGTTCCTGCTGCTGCCATGTCTTTGACATGATAGACTGCTACTTGGAACCGCAACCCAAATAAAGCCTTTCTCCCATGAGTTGCTTTTGTCAGAGCATTTCTATCACTGCAACAGGAAAGGAAAATTAGACAGGTCCATTCTTGAACAATCTCTAAGGGGAGCTGTGAAGTTAAGTTGTGCTCATGGTTGTTTCTTTTTCTCAGAAAGAAAAATTATGGCCAATACAAGCTATTACCAGTGCTCTCTGGTACCCTCTAGAATTTGACAATAATACCTTATTGCTGAAGATACCACATTTTTGAGTCATAGAACATGGAGAAATCAATCTGGTACTCAACTAAAGGCTTCATCGCTGCTCATTAGCTTCATAGTGCTCATAGCTGCCATGACCACTATGGGGAGGGGGAGAGCAATTATCAGCCCTACTCAGATGTGAATCCTGTGGCCTGCAATAATGACTGACCCTACACACAATATCCCCATTATTATAATGGGGCATGAACGTTAATGGAAGTTAACTAACCACTTTCTGATGAATCTAAGGTTTGCTCCGTGAAATGAAACCCATTTCTGGCATTAACGGGGCAAGAACTTGTGGCTATATAGGTCATACCATAGGAGAGAACTTAATACTGTTATTCTGCTAACTGACATGCTATTAAAACAACTCCTAATTACTTATTGCTATGCATATAGATTAGAACATTTCTCGCCCTCATCAGAGAAACTTCTTGCAGTAAATGGCAACTAACATTAAGTGGTCAACATGCCAAAAATTAGAGACTGTGCCATGCTCAGCCCTAAAAATGGGACATCTATGTAACACTCCTCACCCTAAGGCTCAGGGATCATTGCAGAAGAGGGGGAAGAAAGATTGTAAAAGTCAGAGGTGTTGAATAACTTCAATGGAACAGTACTTTCAGGCTACAACAAGGCGCTGTACATGTAAACTCATAACTATGGTGATAACATGTGAAAGGCCTATGCAAGCTCAAGGAAGACAAATGTCAGCATGAGGGTAGTGTGGCCATGAAATCTCACCACTGCCTGGGGAGCTATTAGCATTTGATAGCCGCTAAGTGAAGGAGAGTCACTTTTCTTCAATGTGAGCAAGGCCCCAATTCTTCCAGTTAATTTAGCAATACAAATTGTACTTGATAGGTTTGAAAAAAGAAGAAAACCTGAAGTTGGGTAGATAGGGAGGTAAGGGGGAAGAGGGTGGATCTGGAAAGAGTTGGGCAAGTAGGGGTGACTATTATCAAGATATGATTATGAAATTCTCAAAGTATTAATAAAAATATTTAAATAAGTAATAAAATGTTTTTTAAAAGAGAGAAAAGGAAAATGTCCATGTGATATATTGTGTTACAATTTATGTGTTTCCATCTATTTTGCTGAGTGGTAGGAACTTCAAAGAAATACAGTTGGAAAACTGATAGCTAAGAATTCTGGGGACATATATGCACATAGGCCTTTCTCAGTGGACTAGAGAGATACGAAGGTATTTGTGACCCATGTGAACATTCATGAAAGGGTGACCACAGCAGAGAAAGGCCTTAATCAGTGGACATTCTGATCTGTTCAGTTGGTACCAATCAGCCTCTTTCTACAGCTCTCTTATGTGTTTTGCAATAAGCTTATTCACAGAACTGCCACTGTGGTAAATATGGGCTCAGCAACACAGGATTATATTCCCAAAGACCGACCTGCTATAGCCACTACTGATTGTCCAATCCCTATGTACTGATAATGAGTCCAATATATGGCTCCTTCCCTCAGAATAACCAGCCAGATACCAGGTGACAGGCTTATTACATTGAACTATAGCCATCATTCTGAAAGAGCATGTATTTTTATTCTTACTAGAGCAGATGCTCACTCTGCATATGAATTTGTCTTCCCTAGTTTCAATGCTCCTGCAAAGCAATCATCTGCAGACTTGCAAAATTCCTCGTGCATCATTATAGTATCCAACATAACATTGCTTCTAATCCGGGAACTCACTGTACAGCAGATGAGGAATAGCAACAGGCTCATGCTCGTAGGATTCATTAGTCTCATGCCAAAGTGGGATGGCTTTTTGAGGATTCAGTTATAGTACAAACTGGGTGGCATTTCCTTACAGGTAATTCCATATGAGAGTAATATTATCCAAGGAGCTGAATGTGCTGCAAATCAGTATCAAATTTATGGTGCTGCTTTTCTAATAACCGGATTTCATGGGTCCTGGAATCAAGGAGCGAGAGCTCTATCATCTCTATTGCTCTGCTAGTAAATTTTTGTTTTTTAAATGCTATATCCTGCTTTCAGCAGCAAACTTAACAGTGACTCCGGTGAACTGGACATTATAACTGCACCTACAACTTCGGCCTCCTGACGCCTCTCACTCAATAAGACTTGTGATACCACCTTGTGTTGTTGATCCTTATTCATAAGGCATTGGCTGAAAAACTATAGTAATCTAATCCATGGAGGATTAAAGGCTCATACCCATCAAGAATGAACCATTGTCAGTTGAGGTACTTACCAAGGGCAGAGAGAGAGTAAAGAATAGGTAAAATAGTTACAGAACCCGGCAATAACCACAACTAGTTGCAGGAATGAGGGCCATGATTCTTGTGTGTGGCTCTTCCTTATTATAACGGTATAGAGAGCAAATATGTTTGATTCCATCCCTCCTTTATTATTTTTATTGTACAGCATGAGATTTATTAACTTTATATCCTGCTGTTTAGGTTACAGGATAGCAAAGGGAAGTGTAAACATCACCCAAGGACTTTGTATACACTGGAAAAAGCCTCAGTGCATTTTCAGTGGTGCAGAGAATATTTGCATTATATTAAAGAAACAAATCACTCTAGTGGTATTTTATTTATATTTTAACAAATAATATTAAGTGCCTGTCCACAGTCAAAACATCCACTTTATTTGAGCTGGAAAACTCATTAAATGAAAAAAAAAACAGTTAAATATATGAGACTAATGAATCCCATGAGCATGAGCCTGTTGCTATTCCTCATCTGCTGTACAGTGAGTTCCCTGATTAGAAGCAATGTTATGTTGGATACTATAATGATGCACGAGGAATTTTGCAAGTCTGCAGATGATTGCTTTGCAGGAGCATTGAAACTAGGGAAGACAAATTCATTTATATATATATATATATAGGCTTTTTTTCTTTCCCATACATAGAAGATTCAATTTTTCAACCAAAAATACAGTTCTCAAAAGAATTGGTTTGGACAAAATTAGTCTACTTATTTAAAATAGTATTTTTCTCTCATCTACAGTTTCAATATTGATATTTCATGGACCTGTGAGTAGATTTTAACATTTACTTTTGTTGTGTCCTACTATAGTTCAAAAATATAATGCAAAGTTCCACCTGTAGGTTTTAAGTAGTTTTGTCATAAAGTATTGCAATTATATATTTATATATTATATGGTATAAATTAAGTATCATTGTTATGTTTTATATTATTAGTATATTTATTTCTTGTGCATTGGTGTTTTGTCTGCATGTATGTCTGTGTGAGGGTGTCGAATATGCTGTTATTGAAATTACAAACAATTGTGGTTTTGTCATGTGGATGCTTGGAACCAAACCAAAGTCCTCTGGAAGAGAAATCAATGCTTTCAACTGCTGAGCCATCTCTCCAGCCTCCAATATATTTTTACTTTATGATTTGTTATTGTTATTAATCTCTTTATGATACTTAATCAATAATATATTATACACATAATATATGTGGCATATATTTATATGTTATATATATATATGTGCAAATACATGTAGGATTGATGCTGTTTATGGCTTTAATAATCCACTGGTATCTTACAAAAAGGTCCTCTGCAGATTGATAGGTGGCCACTGCCATATGATTTCTATTTAGCTGCTTATTTCCCCACTTCTGTGCATTTATTCCTATGAAACATGTGTTAGTCATATTAAACTCTATTATAGTTTCTGCATAGCTAAGTGGTTAGACCTGACAATGCATTGGAGTAGCCAAGTATCCTCTGAGATTTTAAATAATGACTTATTTTATACTGACAAGTTTCTGCGACCAAAACCCAAAAGTAAATTACTAATTTCTTTCTGAAATATGTGATCTTAACTCAAAGTGTGAGTGTTCAGCTCCAAAGTAAGTAAAAGTCCAGAAAGAATAAAATCAGGAAAAGTAAAATAAAACTGGTTTTATGACAGTTAAAAATGTGCCCCCCAAGCAAAGTATCTCTGTATAAGTCCTCAAATAATTACACACACTTTGAAATTTTTATGCAAATTTTAGTTTACAGATAAGTTTTTGTGTATTGTGGTGAAAGCAGTGTCTCAGAGAGTAGGTTCTTAAGGTTTGTGGACTCAAATTCCTGGAATTATGAAAAACAGAATTTTTATTGCTTCCATCCTTTATATGTCTGGATTGTCAGTCACCTAGGAGAATCTTGAAATGTAAAAATTGGTATAAGCCATTTGATTGCCTAACTAAATAGCTCATTATTTCATTTTCCTTTCATAGGCACAGACTGTTCAGTCAGAATGTTATTTTTGTATTTTTTTATTTTCACACCTAGCTCTAATAGGATAAAAGGGTAGATTATTGAATCTACTCTGAAAAGAAGGGAGAATATAGATATGATAAAATAAAAAGATAGATTGTTGAATCTACTTTAAAAAACAACTGCCAGTTTTAAATGTTTTACATTGGATTGGACTTTTGCATCTTGTATATAAATTTTGTATATTAATATAAATTTGAGATTAATTTTGTTAAAACATACTGTATATACATTTCTACTCTTGTTCATGGTATTGTACCTATATAACTCATCTAACAATGTAATACAAATTTCTAGTCTTTGAAAATTATTACCCAATTGTTTAGGATAAGAAGAAAATATAGATTAGTAGTTAGTCACGAAGTATAATCGAACTTGTAGTCACATTAGGTATGTTTTCAAGGTCAAACAAAGGTATATTTTAGATAGGTCATCTTCAAACACTTCAGAGATCTACTAAATATGGCTTTTAAGATGTTTTAATAACCTAGATTCTTTTTTGGCAATGAGACTTGTCTATTCCTGGCAGCACCAATCTACTTCAGAGAAGATAATGGGCATTGAAGAAATTCCACATGGAGTTTACTTTCTTTGTGTTGAAAGTAAACCACTGGGAAAGAAAATGGCCTTGCCTCAACTGCTGACAGTATGCTATCCGAATTGGACAAGCAGAACACAAAAGAAAGTGACTGACTGGCAAACATTGTCAAGACAAATTCAGATAAAATATTCCATATCTATTCGATCTTGGTGAGTCCCAAGTCTTGTACCTAATTTACTTTCTATCATAACTTGATTTCTGTGTCAGGTAAACAAGAAAAACTATAATATATTTAATATTCAACTCCATAAGAGACCCAAGAAGGAAATGAGTAAGCAGAAAGTGTGAGCAAGTGACTTCCAAAAAATGTGAGAAATCACAGAAACAGCTGATTGCCTGGACAGTCACCCAAAATTCCTCTACAATGTTTCAGGACATCTATCTTCAGACTACAGGCCTGGCATACTCGATAGACTATTCTGTGAAGCATGATATTCTGAAGGGCTGTTCCTCCTTGTCTTGACAATATTTGGCAGTCAGTCACTTTCTTTGGTGTTCTGCTTGTCCAATTCAGAATGATAGTGTTCAGCTCCCTTGTTCCCCTTAAAATATTTTAGAATTTTATTTTGTTTTTGTGTAGCAGATCAGAAAAACAAAGCATCCAAGCCACTAGAGAGTTTACCTCTATGAAATCTTCAGACTGAAAAGAGAGCAAGTTCCTGTCTCATTCCGCTTTATAAACCTCTCCAGTGCTGGGATTAAAGGCATGCACCACCACTGCCTGACCTGTAGGGCTGGCTAGTGTGTTTGTTTTGCATTCTGTTCTTCAGGCAAGCTTTCTTTATTAAAATACAAATGAACTATCACTACATTTGTGTATGTGGATATGAGTAGAGACACATGCATTCCGACCATATACATGTAATGGTACAGCTATGATCTTGGCCTTGGTCAGAGAAATTTCTTTACAGTGTGGGAGATGTTCAATGCAGAGCCCAACCCTTTGCCCGCCGGCCCCCCAGCCCCTCAACCCTTAGGCCCACCATTGCACTCATGACCTCAGCATCTGTGGTTACCTGCCGACCACTGGGTCCATCAACAACCTATCATGGATAGGGAGGGAGCTCATGAGCCCTTCCCACCTTGAGGAGCTTTGGGTAATTAATGGCTGCTTGGAAAGAAGAAATTATTTTTTTTTTCAGTAAGTATTTTTTTCAGGAATGTAGTCACTGGTAATTGCTTGCCCTCAAGTAATTAACAACACATGCTCATGTAACTACCTAATTTAACTCAGCGGGTTACTAGAAAACAACAATAATAAAATAAAGACATGAGAGTTAGAGGGGGACTCATTGAAGAGAAGGGGTTCCGCAGCAGTAGGAAGGAGATGAGAGGGGGTAACGAGGAGAGGAAGTAACCAAAATACATTAGATTACATGCAAGTGTGAAATTGTTTAAAAGTAAAAAATAAATTTTAAAAAAGGTATAACCATGCCAGGCAGTGGTAGCCCACGCCTTTAATCCCAGCACTTGGGAGGCAGAGGCAAGCGGATCTCTGTGAGTTCGAGGCCAACCTGATCTACAGGAGCTAGTTCCAGGACAGGCTCCAAAGCTACAGAGAAACCCTATCTTGGAAAACAAAACGTCTAGCCACAACAAGATATAACTATTTATGAATAGACATTTTTACTGATCACCAGATGCTGTCAAGGGCACTAATGGAATGTATACTGAGGTATTTCTGAGTCTTAGACATATAATACCTCAATGTTAAAACATATTTTTTTGAGGGCCAGAGAAATGACTCAGCAGATAGAGGTGCTTGCCACCAAGCCTGTTGACCGGAGTTAGATCCCTTAGACCCGCATGGTAGAAGGAGAGAACCAGTTCCCACGAATTATCTTCTTACCTCCACATTCATGCCACCACACACACACATACTTTTTAAACTTGTGATTTTGAATGTCTGGTAAGAATTAAACAATTTTTCATAGAAATGCTAACATGTTAAAGCTAAAAGCCACTTAGCAATTTCTTTTTTCCAGATATATAAGATTTTTTTAAATGACCTTTTAGATTAGCATAAAAGATAATGGTTTTTGTTGTGGCATTTTCATATGTAAGCTTCATATCTCCTCCTCCACCAGCCTCCCTACACTTCCCCACCAAAACTAAAATTGTTTCTTATGTATTTGGCTGTGAGTGAGGGGTGGGTGTGCATACCACAGCACTTGTGCGGAAATCAGAAGACAAGTTCTCGCCTTCCATCTTTACATGGCTTCCAGGGACTGCACACAGATGGTGTTAATCCCAAAGAATGGAGGAGAAAGACTAGCAACTCAAATCATCATGCCCAAATTAATTAAAGTAAGTTTCGTATTTATGTACATAGGCTGCCTCCCCCAAAGGCAGGGTTTGAGAGATCAGCATTGGATGTGTGGAAGACAAGGCTTTGATAGCTCAGGGGTTGAAGGTTTTCAGATTGGGGATTTGGTGCACAAAATAGGCAGGGTGACAGGGGTAGAACATATGCATAACAACTTAGTGCGGATGACCTCCTAAAACAAAGACATGGTCGCAAAGTGGGCATAACAAGATGATCACAGCAAGGTAGTCATAGGTGGTCATATAACCTTTGAAACAGAGGGAGGGTTGCAAGGGGTTATAAAAAACTTTCGAAACAAAGACATGCTTCTGTTCCTGTGACAGGCAGTACAAAACTATTTGTAGTTAAGGTTGCTTACAGATGGGGCATAGTCCAACCCTTGAGAAACAGAGGTTTAATGATAAACAGGAATGAACCTAGTTTCTTTACTATAAGATGGCTTTCAAGCTTAAGATGGAGGCAAGCTGGTTCTTCAATTGCCCTTATGTTCTTCTAAAAGAAGACACCCAAGTGTTGACAGAGATTTCTGTCCTGCCCGGTCCTGCAGCTGTTCAGTCCCAAAGAAACACACGGAGGTCTACATTAATTATAAACTGGTTGGCCTATTAGCTCAGGCTTCTTGTTAATTAATTCTTTTATTTATTTATTTATTTATTTATTTATTTATTTATTAATTAAGGATTTCTGCCTCCTCCCCGCAACCGCTTCCCATTTCCCTCCCCCTCCCCTGATCAAGTCCCCCTCCCTCATCTGCTCGAAGAGCAATCAGGGTTCCCTGACCTTACATCTTAAATTAGCCCAGGCATTCTCATCTTGTATCTTCTGAGTTTTGGTGACAACTGCAAAACTGGTTTTTTCCTCTTCCCAGAATTCTCCTGTTCTTGTCACCCTGCCTCTACTTCCTGCCTGGTTGCCCTGCCTATACTTCCTGCCTGGCTACTGGACAATCAGCATTTTATTAAAGCAATACAAAAACATTGTCTCACAGCACCAAAGAGCTCCTTTTCTCTCCCCCCACCTCTTTTTTTGTCCTGTCTTTCCCCAGTGCATCAAGAAAAAGTTGTATGAGGACTTAGTGAGAAGGCAGCCTTGAAGAAAGCCCTCCCTAGAAACTGCTGACATCTTGATTTCAGACTTCCCAACTTCCAAAAATTAATTTCTGTTGTTTAAACTAACAGTTCATTATACGTTGCTTTAGTAACCTGAACAGATAAATTCAAAAACATTATGCTAGGTGAAATCAGCTGATCACAGGACAAATGTATGACCCCACTTACATGAAGTTCCTGCAGTTAGTCAAATTCATAAAAAAAAAGAAAAGAAAAGAAAAGAAAAGAGAAATATTCAAATCCTTCCTCCACAACTCCAGGTTATCCAGCCCTTTCTTTGAGGGGAAAATTTAATTCACATGATTCCCTTAAGAAGTCCTTCTTGTCCAGGAAGGAGGGTTGCATTTTCATCTTTTTTTTTACGATTTATTTATTTATTTATTATGTATACAGTGTTCTGTTTGTATGTATGTCAGCAGACCAGGAGAGGGCACCAGTTCTCATTACAGATGGTTGTGAGCCACCATGTGGTTGCTGGGAATTGAACTCAAAACCTCTGGAAGAGCAGCCAGTGCTCTTAACCTCTGAGCCATCTCTCCAGCCCAAGGCGGGTACTGTGTATTGGCTGGGAATCGAAGCTGGGGCATTTTCATCTTTATAAGTGATAGTAAATGTTTCCTCACATGTGCATAATCCTACAAAAGCCAATAAACCAAACCTTAAACTAAGCCCTGAAACCAAGGCTATTACTGAAACATTAAAGTAAAACCTAGGGATCTGAAACCAGCATTGAATAAAGACTCTCTTAACTCTCATGGAATGTTGTCCACTAATGTCTAAGCCCCTCCGTCACCGTTACACTTAAAACCCTTGGGACTGGTCATGGAAGCCTTAATAAATTCCATGCTTTGTGCTCTCTTTCTCTGTCTCTGTGTCTCTCTGTGTGTCTCTCTCTCTCTCACACACACACACACAATTATAAAGGAACACATGGATGCCTGTGCCATGTGGATTCTGATGCTCATTGTTAGCACAGTGCAACTCTTAACTCTAAACGTTTACACTTTGACACACTGTTTAGGCTCTAGGGAAATGCCTCTTTATATCTAAACAAAAGGCAATTGTGTCCAAATGGCATCAAGATTTGTGAATTATGTCACTTCTCATATAAAAGATAAACATTATTTCATGCTGCAGGAAACAAAAATTCAAAAGGTGAAAGATTTAAGGAAAATACTAGCTAACTTTCCAAAGCCAAAAATCTATGAACATGATGCATTTTTGCTTAATAAACTATCATTCCCTAGTAATATACAGTGTCTTTTTATTGTTTCTCTGCATTTTCCAGCTTTTCTTGCACAATCAAAATTGGTGCAATATTTGCAACATATGGAGAAAAGTTGAAGAAAATTTTGCAATATTAAACAACCTGTGTAACTCTTGATTTTAGGATCTATACATAAATCAACAGACAGACAGAAAGATAGATGATAGATAAAATTGGTAAAACTTTACCAAATTGTGTTCCCCCAGAGAGCAGATTGTGAGATGATATTTTGAGGGAATACTGAAATCAACCATTATGAGAAGGAAACAGGAATAAACTATAAGAGAAATCAAATTTCGTTGCACAGGTAGTGGAATTTCTCAGCATACTCTGTCAAGAATCCTGAAGAATGGGATAAAACCCCATAGATCCTCCAAATTGAGTCCTGGCATCATCAGTGGGACACTTTATGACAACATCAGTGGGTCACTGGATATGTGCCACCCTGCGAATAGGATCTACTCGTAAATAAGAAAACACTCTTCAGCCGAGGCTGTCCCCGAAGAGTTCTGTCAGCTACATTCTCTTTGGTGGCAACATTTCCAACAAATGAAGGGAGTTTTAAACAGTACCACACTCTTCTTCTTGTAAATTCTAGATCGCTTTGTATAAGTTCTGTGATCAGTTCCTCAAGGATCAGGTGAAACTAAGGACAAAGTATATCCCCCGTCTCTACATTGTCTCAAAGCTACAAATAGCTACCTCTGTTTGTTGCTATCAAATATAGATCAACATCATTCTTAGAATTTGGGTTATGTGACCAGATTCTCACTTCTTGAACACATTGCCCTCTCAAGCTAAAGTTCCTACATTGTCTGGTACCTACACAATAAGCTTACTAATCTATGAACAGCACTTGTTTTTTTTTTCCTTTCTTGGAAAGGTATCTTTTTTAAGATTTATTTATTATGTATAACATGTTCAGTCTGCATGTTTGTCTGCAGGCCAAAAGAGAGCATCAGATCTCACTATAGGTGGTTGTGAGCCACTATGTGGTTGCTGGGAATTGAACTCAGGACCTCTGGAAGAGCAGCCAGTGCTCTTAACCTCTGAGCCATCTCTCCAGCCCCCAGGATGTCAATGAGGCCATAGGCAACAAGGTGAAAGGAAGGTATTAGAATAGCAACGATAGATGTGTGTGGAAGACCTGAGCTTATTCAGCCTTCTACATTCACAGGTCTGACGTAGCCCAGCTCAAATTAGCCATTTGATTTCCTGCAATCATGCATGTATTCCATCTCTACCAGCATGTGGTAGCATACCAGGCACTGTTTTTAAAAGGTCTGCTATCCTCCCCTGTATGTAAAAGAGCTCTGCTCCAGAAACTCAGCTAGACTGTAACTTCTCTACTAACACTTTCTTTATCAACACATGCAACGCTGATACCACATACCAGAGGGTCTGTCTTTTGTGTGGGCCAAGTGTCTGGACTGCTTGAAACTTTACTTGGGGCCATAAAACCTTCTTCCACTCCAGGCCCCACTTAACATTGGAAGTTTCTTTTGTTCCCCAATATGCAAACTGAAAAAGGGAGGAATGTGCTCCTTCCAGAACCTAAGAGGCCAGTCAGATGGTGAGATGCTTTCTTTGTGAAGAACTCTGGGAATTTGTCCCTTATGTAGCAGGATTCCTAACATTCCCCAGACCACTCAAACACTAAAAGTCACACTTAATATGGTCAGTCTCTGGTCCTTTCTGGAGTTTGGCTCTTATAGTGTATGTGTCTTGCCAAGGTCATCAACAAGCTACCTCTTTTGAAAGCATTGTGCAGACTCCTTTAGACTGTATTAAAGCGGGAGATATGAGAGTTAGTAGAGCTTTGGGAAAAAATGAGAAATGGAGGGTTGCCCACTCTATGTGAGTACAAGCATTTTTTGGTTTTAATGATAGGAAGACAAGCACATTTTTCAAAGAACTGAATGCTATGTGCAAAGGTCATGATAATTGCCTCTAACCAAAATACTACATATATCTGACATGAGTTTAGAGTTGCCTTAATATTTGGTTTCATTGACAATAATTTACTATCATCTTCCAGGCACCATCCACATTTTTCAGGCCACAATACTGGCTAATTAAAAGAAAGCCTAATGGAGATTGCATCTCTATATTTTCTAGGTCTTTATTAGAGGCACGAAGTTGTGCCACACCCCCTCCATATAAATACTAAGTTGGCTAGGGAAAGCATAAACAATTTCAGAAGCAGTCACTTGGTCCTTTCCTCTACTAACAGCACTGCTCTGATAGGCCAAAGAACAATGGGGCTGGGACCAAATAAAACTTCAGAGATCACAAAAGTAGCTACTGGGTCAGGCTCTGAACTCAGTAGACCTACTGTGTGCTGGACCTGGGACTTGATCTCGTTTAATACCTAATGTCCATATTTTCATGGGAACCTCGGGACTATAATGACATTTTGGGTCTCTGAGTATCCGTAGCAGGCAATTGAAAACCAATGTTTGTCCTCAAAATATTTGGTCATTCGTCTTTCCTTAACATGTAGCTACCTAAGTCATCAAAAAGAACTGAGGACGCATTCCTATGAAGTCCTATGAAGGTCATCAAGAGATAGTCATTCCAACAGCATAACCTAGAGCAAAAGCTCTCAACAACTTAGGACCGCAAACTGGACAGGGACTAGCATTTTTACTTACTGAGTTCTACATTTTTCTCTGCTCCTCACCCTTCCTTTCCCCTCCCCTCAACCCTCTCCCATGGTCCCCATGCTCCCCATGTACTCAGGAGATCTTGTCTTTTACTACTTCCCATGTAGATTGGATCCATGTATGCATGTCTCTTAAGGTCCTCATTGTTGTCTAGGTACGGGACTAACATTTTATTAAGGCAACTTTCTTCAGACTCCCAACCACCTTTGATTTCTTTTGAGTGGCTTATTAGCTGATTATTGACTGTGTATGCCTCATTAATCATGCCTTAACTGCAGTAATATTTCATTTGTATTTTAATAAATAAAGCTTGCCTGAAGATCAGAGAGTAAAACAGCACCACTGATCAGCCTTACAGACCAGGCAGTGGTGACACACACCTTTAATCCCAGTAACCACAGAAACCAGGCGGTAGTGGTGCACGCCTTTAATCCCAGCCCTAGAGTGGAATATGAGATGGGAGGAGACAGCTCTCAGACTCGGTCTCATTCTGGGGATTCCTGGAGGCAGGATCGCCATTATGGAATGAGGTAGAGGTAAGAATCAGTGGCTGTTTTGTTTTTCTGATCTTCAGGTTGAACCCCAATTTCTGTCTCTGGGTTTTTGTTAATTGTGCTACACTTAACCCATTCTCCATCTATAGCGCTGTTGATCATCCCTATGGGTCTCTGTAAGTTTTGACACTCGACCCCCTGCTCTGATCTTTCAGGGCATGTTACATTCTCTTGACCTTTGAAAGCTAAGGACATCCCTGAAGGATCTATTGTCTCAGAGTCATCAGCATTTCTACTGTTACTCCTCCACTCTTAGCACACTCTTCTTCTCTGAGCCCAGGCCCCTAGAGAGGAACATCACTGAAATGATCTTCATAGCTTTGCTACCAGTATGCACTTGGAGTTTTCCAGTAGAATATAGTCCTTGGAAAAATTTTCCTACATTATATAATACATTTTTCCTATGATTCGCCTTTATTTGATTGCTTTTAAAAATTATTTTATGTATATGGGTTATTTGTCTGCATGTATGTCTGTATAGCATGTACATGTTGTGCTTGGGGAGGCCAGAAAAGGGGATCAGATTCCTGGAACTGGAGCTACAGATGGTCGTTAGTCACAAAGTCGATGCTGGTAATTAGGCCTGGGTCTTCTGGAAGAGCAGCCAATGCTCTTAACCTCTGCAGCCTCTTATCTGAGTTTTTAATCCATTCTTCCAGCTTCCTTGATGGCAATATGTCTCAATAGGAGCTTTTGTTTTCCCATACTTTAAGGAACCATCTGAGCCATTAATTCACATGATTTCCCCGATCTTTGCTAGGGTTTTAAATCTTGTAAACACTCTCCAGTTTATTTATTTTCCCATCTTCCAGTGTGCTCTAGATCCACTAATCTTGTTCCTGAGATTTCACGCCTGTGCACACTATCTCGGTACCTACGGGTGGGTACTGATAGCTAGTCAGATCTTGCAGCCACTTTCACCCATATTCTCTTTCCTATCTTATTACTTTCTATACACCCAGGAAGGTTATTCTGTGATTTAGACCTAGTTACAGGCCCAGTGGTAGTAAGTGCAGGTTTCAAGAGAAGTAAGAGCAGGTTTCAAGGTTAATCAATGTCATCTTAAAGAGGAAAGGCATGCTTAAATCTTCAAGAAAGGTGAAGTTCCAGACTTCAATAGTCAAAAGTGAGACAGTTTTGAGTAATTAAAGAATTTAGAGAGATGTAGGAGATACAAAATATTCAATGGACAACAATCAAGAGGTTCCATCCGGTGAGCCACAAGGTCATATTTCTTTCTAACCAAGGCTTGGGTCTAACATAGAAGATTTGGTAACGATTATAACTTTCTTTGAAGCTTACTTTTTTAAAATAATTCCCGTACCTGCTGTTCATATTTCTCTTCCTGTACATTAAAGCTCATATAATCTGTGCAAGAAGCTCCCTTACTTTTGAATATAGCTCTTAGGTTTTAATTTATTTAAGTTACTTTTCCAGTTTTTAAAATATCAATCAGACGTAATAGTTTTCCCTATATATAAAATGTATATCATGTTTGTCAAAGTACTTAAAATTTTATTCTTAGATTTATGTATTTTTATGTTTGAGGGTTTTGTCTGCATGCATGTATGTGCACCATGTACATGCCTGGTGCCCACAGAGGTCAGAAGAGGGCATTGAATTCCCAGGAGAAGAACTTACAGATAGTTATAAACTATCACATGAGGGCTGGAAATCAAATTTGGATCCTCGGCAAGAACAAGTGCTCTGAATGAGCCTTGTCTCCAGCCCCACTTTTCATGTTTTGCCATATGGTACCAGACAATACTTTCACCAGCAAACTCCCTCTAGCCATTCCTGTGCCACCTCATTCCATATTTGTACCTACATAACTTTCCACCAATGATGGGGTTTACGCTGACAACTGGTCAGCAAGAAATCTGTCTAGAATAATTCTTCCCAGTGTTTGCTTTCTTGAACAACTTCTTGTATCGATTTTTTGAAAGTTTGTTCTCCAGGGAGCAGACAAAGACAGAGAATAGCATGAAAGATTTTATTAGGGAATCCCATGGGATAAGCATCCACTAAATGAGAAAAAAAGGAAGAAGGGATGGACAGAGAGAGCCAATAAGCTGTCTCAAGTCATGTCTATCAGTCATTGGCACAAAATGCTCCCAGGAAGGGGGTATGATCTTGGGGAGGTGGCTCTCTTCAACTGATGCATTTCTGGAACTTCAATGACAGCTGAGAGCTTTCTAAAATCACTCCTAACAAATGAAATAAGCACTTTATTCCTGTAGGGGGATCAGGCAGCAGATAATAGAATCCATCATAATGTGATACCATTTCTTAAGACAGAGTCTCTACATAGGCCTGGCTGTCCTGGCACTTACTATGTAAACCAGGCTGGCTTCAAGCTTGCAGAAATCCTCCTGCTTCAGCTTCTGAGGTACTAGGATTAAAGGTGTGGGCCACCATGCCTAGCCTGTGATATCATTTCTTTACAGTAAAATGTTGGTGTTTCTCAAACAGTAGATTTGAGAACTGTTTGCTTTGGTTTGGTTTGGTTTGGTTTGGTTTGGTTTTTATAATGCCTCACTCTTTCTGATTCAGTCATCTGGCTAGCTAGGACAATAAGTATAGACCACTGAACATGAATCAATAATACTTACACTTTACATAATAAAGAAAACAAAAATTTTAAACAGGTACAGTTTTGTGTAAACCTTTAAGTTATACCTTCCAAAAATTTGATATAATATGTGAACCTTTATTTAGCCTTTTGCTTTAAGGTTTTCAAATGTGACTGACAGTCCTACCCATCCAAAATAAATTCTTTGATCTTGGGCTAAACTATACAAGAAATGACTATTCACTATATAAAAATGATAAAAATACAGATTAGTTTTAAGAAAAAACAGATGGGGCTGAAGAGATGGTTTATCAGTTAAGAGTGCTTGCTGCTCTTGCAAAGGACTTTGGTTTGGGTCCCAGCACATACGTGGTGGTTCACAACCATCTGTAACTCAAGTTCCAAAGGATCCAACACCATTTTCTGGCTTCTGAGAGCAATGGGCACACACATGGTGCACATACATACATGTAGGTAAACACTCACACATATAAACATAAAGGAAACTGTGATGGCAAATGTCTTTAATCCCAGCACTCAAAAGGCAGAGGTAGATGGATCTCTGTGAATCCAAGGACAGCTTTGTCTACATAGCGAGTTCCAGGACAACTAGGTCTACACAGTGAGACCTTGTCTCAAAACTAAATAAAGAGTAAGTAAATCTTTTTTTAATATTTAAAAAAATGATAAAAATCTCCCATCAGTCTAATTCTCATAAAAATTATTAATGTTCTCATGATATATAACAGTTCATTTCAGAGGCCATTTTATTGTGTGTGTATGTGTTTATGTGTGTGTACACGAGGAGGCCAGAGGTCATCTTGGGCGTCTTCCAAGAAGACTGGTTTTCCTTCCTTTTTTGGTGTGGGGGGGGTATTTTTAATACTAATTTAATTTCTTAAAATTCATGTATATGTGTATATCTGAAAGTACACCATAGGTGTGTGGGTCCCCATGGGTGCTGGAAGAGGGTGTCAGATCCCTTGAAGCTGGAATTTCAGATGGTTGTGAGCTACCCTGCATGGATACTGAGAAATGTTCTCAGGTTCTTTGCAAGAGCAACAAGTACCCTTAAGGCTAAGCCATCTCACCAGTCCTCCGCATTAAGTTGTGTTGTTGTTGTTGTTGTTGTTTTCAGACACTGTCACTCCCTGAACCTAGACCCGCCGATTGTCTAGACTGGCTGAGCAGCAAGCCCCAGGGATCATCTTGTTCCTGAGTCTGCAGCACAGGGATTACAGAAAAGATCTGCCAGTCTAGCTTTTTGTGTGAGTACTGGAGGTCCAAACTCAGGTAGGTCCCCATGATTGCACCAAAAGCCTATCACTGAGTCACTCTCTCCAGTCCCTTAGGAGAATTTAAATGCACAGTTTTTTCTTCATGAAAAGTATATATGCTTTTACAATCTGTTTTCCTTCTGAGGATTACATGCAGAGTTCTCTGCCCTAAATTCAGATGTCTATTTGAAATAACCCTATACTTTTTCACCCTTCAAAACAGTTTGAAGATGCACAACTTACTGCAAGCCTATTATTTTATTTGCTCCTAAAGATAGATTTCTACAAATAGAATTTTTGGGTGAAATGGCATACACAGGGTTGGTGAGATGGCTCAGTGGGTAAAGGCACTTGCTGCCAAGCCTGACAACCTAAATTCAATCCCCAGAGCTCACACGGTGGAAGGAAAGAACTAACTCCTACAAGTGACCTCTGCATGTGCACCATGGCAAGCTCCTTTCCCCAACACACACACACACACACACACACACACACACACACACACACACACACACTTAAAGGTAATTCAGCTTTCTATAAACTGCAAGAATCCCACATACATCCTCCACCCTCAAACTAAACAAAACTTTTTTAAAAGCTATTTTCCCCTACTAATTTCCTTTTCCTCATTTTCTTTTGAATACAAGGAAACTAAGGCAGTAGATAAGGACCGAAATGCTCAGTAGCATACGCTATATGCAGCCAGCCTACAGTCTGAATGCTCACACACATATATAGATGCCCTTGCCAGTACTGTGAGGTGGGAGAAAACTGCATCTCCTCCCCTATGGATCCCAACATCACTCTTGACGGTACCGTGAAAATCAACTCCAACCAACCTTACTAAAGAAATCCTGGTATAAAAACTAAAATTTATTTTTTCTTTCAACTATTTTTTAATTATTTCAACTATTTTTTAACTTATTAATTCAAAAACAATTTTCTTGTGCACTTATATAGACACCAAAATTGGCCACGAAAGAGTGCATGCTTCCATGGACTCCACAACCCTGAAATAAAACTGATCTTCTTTATATGTCCCCAGAAGAGCTGGAACACTTACTTGGTACAAGGCTTTCTGACCCCAGGCACAGTGAGTGACTCAGGCCTACATTCCCAATGCTTGTAAAACTGAGGCTCAAGGATTACCAGGAGTTCAAGGGCAGATTTGTCTACATAGTAAGTCACAGAAGAGAAGTCTCACTTATGTTCTGTCCTTACCATCGCCACAGGAACTAATGGCATTTCAGATGTTTATCGTCTCATGCTTCCCCGATGACGATAACTCCCTAGCTTGTTTCCCTATTTCTCGTCACCAGTCCCGTCCTCAAGCCAACTTGGACTCATCCTGAACACAAATCAACCACATTATTTTTCTTTCATCCTCTGATCGTGAAAGTCCTTGCTGTTTTCGGGGATAAATATAATGTTCAGACACTTTAGCAATCAGAGGTGCTCCATAAAGAATTCATGCTAACGTCTTCACCAGTTGACCTCCTCTCATGGCCTTCCTGCATCATTCTACCCAGGTTATCCCGAGCTGGCTGTCCCACTTCCTCGCCTTTCTTCCTCCAATTCTCCCTCCTCAGATGACCTTTTTGACCTTCCGTGGTGTATTCTTCAAGCACAGCTTGCTTAAAAAGACCCCCTTTTCCATAAAGCATTCCCTGAGCATGGATGCATCGTGCGGCAGTTTCTGCTGGGAAACTTCAGATGGGAAGCAGCTGTCTGGGGCCGGAAGACTCCTGGTTTTACTTCCGTGTAACCTTATCTTTCTAAACAGACCATAAACCCAAGGATGAAGACAATAGCTCTTTTTTGCTTCTTAAAACACACAACTTTATTGATGACACAAAAATAAAGTCTCAAATGTATAAACATAAGTCCACACAAAGGACCGAAGATTACCTTACTTATGAAGAATCAGTTTGGTTTCTGCTCATGAAGCATACTAAAAATATCTCAATCCAGACAAGATAAAAATTGACATATGTATTTCCAGAACAAGCGTGAATTCATTTGGTGTTCATAAAATTGTCCAGCTATAGACTCTCATAGGCAACATTTAGTTTCAAAGTTCTAATGCAATTTACAATGTACAGCATGTCTAGGGTATAAAATTAAAATGTTACTCAAACTTTAAGGGGAACAGATAGATAATCAGAGTTTATTTATTAACACCTCAACTCTTTCTTTCACCTCTGGATCACTACAATCTGCTGCTAAGGCCCTAAGTTTCTTGGCACAGGCTTTAGGTCGTTGAAAGAGGAAATAAAGGGAACTTTTACTGAACCTGTCTTGAGGATAAGTTTTTGCTCTTTTTTTAAAATGACGATTTATATTTTCAAAAAGTAAAAGAGCATTAAGAATATTCTCTTTTGTCTCCTTCTTGCTAAAAATGTTAATCAGTGCTGTTGGTGCATTGGCAATGAGCAAGTCTTTTGTCATGGATGGATTTTTAGAGAAATTCACAAGCATTCCCAAAACATGGTCTTTAGTTTCTCCACTTCCCATAGCCAACAAACGGAGAAATTCTGAAATATAATTGGTAACCATATGCTGATATTCACTAGTAATAGTCAGGTGTCTTATCAATCTTAGTCCAGCTACTTGCACATTTGAATTTAAGGGATAGGTGACAGTATCTTCACATACTTGACTTAAATATGTCTTAACCGTTCTGTGGTTTTCAGCAGCAACTGAGATGTTATTCAAAGCATTTAAAGCCTTTTGTCGGACAGTAGGGTGGGGATTACTCAGTAAGCTTTGGATAACCGAAATTCCACCCATATTCCGATCAATTTCCTGGGGATAAGGATAATCAGCACTGTTATACAGTGCGTTCGTGGCTATTTCATGAACAGAAGGATCTTCAGTCATTTCAACCATGCAAATGAGTCTTTCAAGATCTTCCGGGTCCAGATTAGCATCCCGTCTACAGCGGCAGTTGCAGGAATGCTCCC
Source organism: Microtus oregoni (assembly GCF_018167655.1). Lineage (NCBI taxonomy): Eukaryota > Metazoa > Chordata > Mammalia > Rodentia > Cricetidae > Microtus > Microtus oregoni. The sequence continues at coordinate 1,462,395 of NW_024543226.1, forward strand.
TGTCTCCGGCACCAGCCTTTCTGAAGCCATCTTCACCAGGAAAGCTACTTTGGTGTAATAGCTTGCTTGCTGAACAAACTAGGGTTCCATCCCATACACCCATTCCTGCCCCAGGGACCATGGATGGATAAATATCGCTTGATTCAGCTGACCTTTTGGCTTTCACCTGAGATGTAGATTCATTACCGTCACATCTGTTTTCATTACCAGTACAGAACCAAGACCGTATGTCAACTCCATCAGCAGTGCTGGCCTTATCCCCAGTCCCAGATTCAGAATTGGCATCGTTTTCATTTGTAGATTTGAGGTCATTACTGTCCTCATTGTCAGCCCCAAACAAGTTTCTTAGACTGATCTCTTCAATACCAGGGCTGGATTCTCTACTTAGCTCCTCCTCTTCATCATCATCATCATTTACATTCATAGAAAAAGTCCAAGATCCTAAGCCAGCCTCTACCTCTGTCCCAAGCCTAGACCCTTTAGAGGCTGCATCTCCATCCCAGGCCCAAAGTTCCATTCTGGTTTCAGTCCCACCCTCTGCAACAACTCCAGCGCCAGCCTCAGTCTCAAGCTTAGACCCTTTGGTGGTTGAGTCTTCATTCCAAAACCAAAACCCCATTCTGGTCTCAGCCCCTGTCTCGGCCACGACTCCAGCCCCAGCCTCAGTCTCAGCCCCAAGTCTAGACCCTTTAGAGGCTGCATCTCCATCCCAGGACCAAAATTCCATGCTGGTCTCAGTCACAGATTCAGACACAGCCTCAGTCCCTGCTCCAACTCCAGCCTCAGCCTCAGCCCCAAGCCTAGACCCTTTAGAGGCTGCATCTCCATCCCAGAACCAAAATCCCATGCTGGTCTCAGTCACAGCTTCGGCCTCTGCCTCTGCCTCTGCCCCTGCCCCTGCCCCTGCCCCTGCCCCTGCCCCTGCCCCTGCCCCTGCCCCTGCCCCTGCCCCTGTCCCAATTCCAACCTCAGCCTCTGCCTCAACTCCAAGCTTAGACTCTTTAGTAGCTGCATCTCCGTTCCAGAACCAAAATCCCATGCTATTCTCTGTCCCAGCTTCAGTCTCAGCCCCTCCCCCAACTCCAGCCTCTGCCTCAGCCCCAAGCTTAGACCCTTTAGTGGCTGCATCTCCATCCCAGGACCAAAACCCCATTCCAGCTTCTGACCCAGCACCTGCCTCAACTCTAGGAGCAGCCTCAGCACCAGTCTCGGACTCAGATGCAGCCACAGCTGCTGCCCCAGCCTCTGTCCTAGTCTCCACTCCCATCTCTGCCACAGGCTCTGTCTCCGCTCCAGCCTCAGGCCCAGCTCCAGCCTCAGTTCCAACCTTGGCCTCTGTGTCAACATCAGCCTCAGCTCCAGTCACGGTGGCAGCCTCACCTCCAACACATGCGCCTGTCAAAGCTGTCTCCTCAGATCTGGTCCAGGACTCGGTACTTGGCTTCTTTTCATCCATCAACCCAGAACTACTGATGCTTTCTTCCCTAGTCCCTGACGTTCTGGAGTCACTGGTCTCATCTTTAAAACCAGCTACAGGCAAAATAGTCGCCTCCTCTGTCCAGCACCAAGACCCTATAAAGGCCTCACTCCCAGGCCCAAACCAAAATCCTTCATTGGCCTCCACCTCAGCACTGACAAGGAATCTCCCACTGGCATGGTCTTGAGTATCTAGCCTAGATCCTCCACTGGCTTCATTACTAGACCTAGATCCAGGCCAAGATTCTCCACTAGTCTGGTTCCCAGCTCCTGGCCAAGAGCTTCCTCCACATGCTTGATCTTCAAATCCAGATTTAGTCTGATCCACAGACCCAACCCAGGACCCTCCAACGACATGGCCACCAGCTCCACCCCAGGAAACTCCTCCACTAGACTGATTCTCAGACACAGCTGGCCTGGACCCTGCAGTGGTCTGCTCTCCAGCACCAGTCCAGAATCCTCCTCCCATGGCCTGATCCTCATATCCAGGTTTGGAACAGCCACCAATCTGATCACCAGTCCACGACACACCACTGACCTGAGTCCCAGTGCCAAGCCAGGACCCGCTACTAGACTGGTTCACCTGCACTGGCTTCGACCCTCCAACATCCTGACCACTGGCCCCACTCCAGGAGCCTCCTCCAATGGTCTGACTCGAAGTGTAAGTGCAGTACCATCCACCGGTCTGATCTCCAGGGCCAGGCCAAGACTCTACATTGGACTGGTCCCTGGACCCCATCCTAGATTCTGCACCAGACTGAACACCAGAGCCGGCCCAGCATCCTCCTGCACTGGACTGATCTACTCCACCAGCAGTCAGTTCTCCAGACCCAGGCTGAGATTGTGCATTGGCCTGGTCCAAAGGCCCAACCAAGAACCCTCCACTGAGTTGGTCTCCAGAATTTGCCCATGATCTTCCAGCAGACTGATCCTCAGGCACTGACTTGGACCCTCCAGTGGCCTGGCCAATAGTGCCAGTCCAAGACCCTCCAACACCTGTCTGGTTCTCAAAACCAGGTTTGGATCCATCAGACTGATCACCAGTCCCAGTCCAGGACTGATTCCTAGCACCAGCCCAAGACCCACTAGACTGGTCTGCAACCCCTGATGTAGATACGCCACCAGCCTGGCCCCCAGTGCTAGGCCAGACTGCACCACCAGATGGATCTACAGTCCCAAGCCTGGATGCTACACTGGACTCTCCACTGGGCTGGGCAACAGCTCCAGCCCAGGTCGCCTTTTCACTGGCCTGATCTTCAAACCTTGGCTTGGCCTCACCACCAGTCTGATCAACAGTCCCTGTCCAGGCCACCGCATTGGTCTGGTCTACAGCCCCAGTCCAGTATCCAATACTAACTATGTTGCCAGCTCCAGCCCAAGACACTCCAGCAGCCTGGTTATCAGCCACAGTCCAGGTCCCTGTAGCCTGGTCCAAAATCCAGGACACTCCACTGGCCTGGACTGCAGGCCATGACCCATCAGTGACCTGACTCACAGCCCAGGGCCCTGCAATGGCCTGGTTTCCAGAGACAACCCAAGAACCTGCACTGAGCTGGTTCTCGACCCCAGTCCAGGAACCTCCACTGACCTTGTCCCCAACCCAGACTGCCTCATTAGCCTGAGCTCCTGCCCAGAGACCTCCACTGGCCTGGTCACCAGCACTTACCCAGGACCCAAGAGCAAGCTCGTTCTCAGGCCTAGCCCCAGTCCAGGACTTGATGCTCGTCTCATCACAAGCCACGGCCCAGGAACTAACAACACCAGACTTATCATTAGCCCCAGTCCAGGGTCCAACACTGGCTGCATTCTCCTCCTCGGTCCATAGACTCTCCCAGTCTCCATCTATGGTCTCAAATCTAAATTTGATCCACCGCTCAGCAGCAATCCAGTCCTCGACACCAATCCCATTCCAGTAATAATCGTGCATGTTAGGCTGAGCAGCTACCACACTCACCATTTCTGCGGTAGGCACAGCACCTGCAACCGGCCTCGCATAGATCTTATTGTCTACAGGGGCTGCTACCTGCAAACTGGACACACCCTTACCCCTAGCTCCAAGCAGGGCTGCGTTCTGGGATCTGACCACAGCCTGGGGCTGAGCAGAGCTCCTCGTCCCTGTTTTGGCTCCTGATTTAGTACTAGCATTGGACCTCATCTTATTCCTGGCACTCAGCAAAGGTTCATTCTGGGATCTGACCACAACCTGGGACTGGGCAGAGCCCCTTGCACCCAACCCAGCCTCTGCTTTAGGCACCATGTTGGAATTACCCCTGACCTTATTTCTGGCACCAAGCAAGGCCTCAGCCTGGGAAGAAGCCAAAGCCAGTATTGTACTTGCCCCAGAATCTGCTTTAGGCACAGAATTGGAATTGCCTTTGCCCTTATTTCTGGCACCAAGCAAGGCCTCAGCCTGGGGTTGAACAGAGTCCGTTGTAGTTGCTCCAGCTTCTGTCTTAGGCACGGCATTAGAATTACCCTTAGCCTTACTCTTGGAACCAGGTAAGGTCTCGCCCTGGGAATTGGCCACAGCCTTGGCCTGGACAGAGCCCGCTGTACCTGCCCCAGCATCTGGTTTAGATACAGCACTAGAATTCCCCTTGACCTTAGTCTTGGTACCGGTCAAGGCACTACCCTGGGAAATGGCCACAGACTGGGGGCAGGCACCTGCCCCAGCCTCTGCCTTAGGCACAACATTGGGATTGCTCTTAACCTTGTTCTTGGCACCAGGTAAGGCCTCACTGTGGGAATTGGCTGCAGTCTGGGACTGGGCAGAACCCGTAGTATCTGGCCCAGCCCCTGCTTTAGGCACAGAATTACGATTACCCTTGACCTTATTCTTGGCACCAGGTGCGGTCTCACCCTGGGAACTGGTCACATTAGTCTGGGCAGAGCCTGCTGTAGCTGTCCCAGGCTCTGCCTTAGGCGTAAGGTTTTGATTGCCCTTGGCCTTATTCTTAGTACCAGGCAAGGCCTCATTCTGGCAAGTGACCACAGGCTGCGGCTGACCACAAGCTTTCTGGTCTGCCTTCGCCCCTGCTTTAGAAACGGCATTTGAGTCACTTTTGCTATCAACCTTGGAATCAGACGAGGCCTCGCCTTGGGTTTTGGTCCCAGCTTGAGGCTGTGCACAGGTTTTCACGTCTGTCGCAGCTCCTGCTTTACACTTGGCTTTGGCTTTGCCTCTAGCTTTACCTTTAGTATTAGGTAAGGCTTCACCCTGGTTCTGGGCCACAGTCTGAGCTCCTTCCTTAGGTACGGTATTGGCATTGTCTTTAGCCTTGGTTTTGTCATCAGGCAAGTCATCACCCTGAACATTGGCCACAGGCTCGGGCTGAGTACAAAAAGCCACATTTATACTAGTCTCTGCCTTGGCCACGTCATTGGTATCACTTCTGGTTTTATCCCCAGCATCAGTCTGCAAGTTGTTTTTTGTGTTTGCCTTGGCCCCTGCTTTAGCCGTGGCATTGGTATTACCTTTGCCCTTAACCTTGGCATCAGGCATGACTTTAGTCTGATCACTGGTTATAGCTGGAGGATCTGTATCAGTTATGTCTGCAGCAGACATTGTCTTAAATACAACACTAGCATCTTCCCCGCCATCAATCACAGCACCAGGCGTTGCCTCAGCCTGTATTGTGGCCACAGTCTCAGGCTGTATTATACAGGCTCTCACATCTGCCTCCGCTTCACAAATGGCATTTGGATTATCGCAAGCCTCATCCCTTGCCCCTGGCGAGGATTCAGCCAGAATTCTGGCAACAACGTGAAGCTGAGAAGAAGCCTTTGTATCTACCCCAGAGCCTGCCTTAGATGTAGCTTGAAGATTCCCCTTGTCATCAGCCTCACCAACCATCATGTCATCGTTTTGGATTATGGCCACAGTCTGAGGCTGCGCAAAGGACTTGACATCCACTCCAGCCACTATGAGGGGCATATCATGGGGGTGTCCATCATTGTCAACTGTGGCATCAAGTCTAGCCTCAGAGTCAGTCCTAGTCACGCTCACAGGCTCTTCCAGTGCTCTTATCGTGGCTTCTGCCACAATTCCAGTCTCATTCACGGTTCCAATCTTGACTACTTCCTTGGTCACTGCCAAGACCTCACTCTGCGTCACTGTTACTCTGTTAATCTCTGTCTCTTTTTCAGTGAATGTACAAGCTTCTGCTTTGGTCTGGGTCATTGCTTCTTTCTTGACCTCTGCCCTGTCAGCCATTGCCCAAGTGTTAGCTTTGGTCTGAGTCACTGCCTCTTTCTTGCCTACTTCCTCAGGCTCAGCATCAGTTTGTGTGACTGCCTCTTTCATGGTCACCTCCTTGGCTTGGACTGTGGCTTCAGTGAAAGTCATTGCCTCTGTCATGACCATTGCTTCCACCAAGGAACTAGTCCCAGAGTGAGTCTCTATCTCTTCCTCAAGCATTGTCATGGCCTGACAGTTGGTATCGGGGCTAACTAGAATAGGGATCTCGGTGTCTACTTCAGCCACAGGCTCACCTCCTTCTCCAGTTCCTGGTTCGGTCGTGGCTCTAGTCTCTGTTTCTGCTCCAGCCATGGCTTCAACTGTGGCCAAGGTCTGGTTCTGTACCCCAGCCACACTCTCCGTCTCGATTCTGGACCCATTTCTGGCAAATCTGCTCACACTCTGAGCTCTTCCCTTGGTTAATCTGTAAATGCAGTAACAGGTTCCGGCCCAGATCACTAGTCCTGCAGTTGCCCAGCCCACGTCTATAACGCGGCCCATGTAATCACTCCTGCTAAGGCAAGAGCAATGTATAAGAGGGCTTACTCGGGCTAGGAAAGAGGGTGGTGTGTCTGGGCAATGGTGCTTAACCCTTTAAAGGCCAGTAGAGCTGCCACCGGAAGTAGACCTAGAAGTGAAAGAAGGAAATTAATTTAACCTTCTCTTCTAACTCTACGGCATTATTCAGATAGATACAAACAGGAACAGGAAATCATAGAAACAATGTACTTGTTGGGAGAAGAAGAAGATCAACCAATTTTTCATCACTTATTTCATTTCTCCTACCCTCCCCAGCGTCCAGCTATTTTCATATGCAAAATAAATTGTGTCAAGGACAGCAGAAAGGCCGATGATGAATGGATGAAGAACAGAAACTCCCAGAACTAGAGTTTTAAGGGATCTATTCTGGTTGCCGTTATGACTCGTTCCCACTCATACGAACCTGGATGAATGAGGACGTTCCCTCTTCTATCCTTTCACTGGTGAAACACCTTAAAGCATACCTTTAGACCTAGAGGAAAGGGCAGACAAAGGGAGAGATCTAGAGGAGTTTGTTTTTCTTGGAGCAGCATATTCCTAGCAATCTACTCCCTCAGTTTACCCAATGTCCTTGGGTGCTATCAGACTCTTTGCCATATACCACAATCAAGGTAAGGGTTTGGGGTAAATAGCAAAAATGGTGAGAAAGATGGCTGTGAGAAAGAAGAAAAAGCTCCTCCAGCTTGCCGCCTGTGGGATGCCCACTGGTCCCCACTAACACACATCCGAGGCAGACCTAGACAATTCGCACCATCTTACCAGTTATAGTGATCAGAAAGGATTTCTTCTTTGCTTCCTTGCTTCCAGTGATCTCAGACTCCGAAGCAGACATGCAGGAGGATCTATAGGCAAGTAGATAAGCAGGAGATAATGGAGACTGTGTCCTTAGCAGAACAGACAAGCACCCTAATTCTTAGCTCCAATGTCTGCATCGCCATCCCAGCTCCAGCCTTCTTTGTCAAAGCCCAGTCTGCCCTCCCTCAAATATTCCCACCGTTTTCTTTACTGCAATTAACAGGTTGTATTGCAGCATTGTGGAAAGCAGCCATGGCGAGACAAGGCAGAAGTGCCAGCCACTGAAGCCCTTTCAAGCTCAGCCCACCCTCTTTTGTCATCCCCAGCCACTACCCACCTTCATACCAACCTCCATAGTTCCAAAACCGTCTCCCCCTCTTTTCCTTTGCTTTCAGGAATAAAAAGCCCTACTTCAAACATGAAAAGCCTGGGAACAGACAAAGAAAAGGGAGAGGGTGAGTGCTTAGTGCTTTTGATAGCCTAGCATGAAACATCTGTGTCCCCCCGTCCTGTCTTTCAGCATTCAGAGACTCAGGCATAACCTAGGGCTTCATCTACACTGAAATAAATAGCACAGAGAGGGAGAAAGGAAAAAGAAAAGGGGGGAAAAGAGAAAAATTATTTTTAAACCACCTGTAGGATTCTAGATCTTTCCTAAAAAGTGCACCATTTCCTTTATCAAGATGGCCAGGTAGGCATGACTATCTGGAAATTGGAGGATGACGGAAGAGATGGAGGCCCCAGATCCCGTGATTCTTCAATCATAGCCTGCCATCCGCTTCCCTGAAAGCCATCCCTAGGAGTCTCAGCACACGATACAAGGTGTGGAGGAGGGCTTTTGCTTCTGCAAAATCATTATCCCATCCCCCAAAGGCTATATCAAACAATAGTACAATCATTATACACAATAATTTCCGTTTTTCAATATCATCTGACACAAATCAAAATAATCTATAATACAGTTTTGTCCTTATTGGTATTCACCATAGAATTGAAGTGAAAAGCCTGAAGCCCGATAAGGAAACAAAGCTTAGGTAAAGTTCTCAGGCTAGCCCCACCCCACATCCTAATCGCATATAAATACAATATATTCAAATACATATATATGCACACACACAAATATAATAGTGCCTACGTGGCTGCATAGAATCCATACAGAACTTCAATGGTTCAGTATTGGTGCTCACACTAACCTCCATTGATTCTGTGCAGTTCTCTTGTCTCCGTCTTCGTTTTTCCCTCGCCTCAACCACAAACAGTGCCACACCGAACTATTGTCCAAAAGGAGAGAGTAAAGGCACTGAGTGCTTAGGCCAGCACCAAGGCCACGCATCCCAACAGCCTCCTTTTTGGAATCCAGTTGTCAAAGGTCCCTCCCCTCGTTCTGAGACACCACCCCTACCGAGCCCGCCGTCCAGGCACTAAGGCCCACCATTTTCTCAGCAAATGCCACGGTGGCGCGCGTCCCTCCTCTGAAAGGAGCAGGAAGCCCGCGGACATGTGCGGACGCCCATTGATGGAGTTAATTAAAGAGGATGGACATCTCCCTCTATATTTCCCTCTAGAGACTCTCCCCACCAGCGGCCCTGTCAAAGCACAGGGTTCCCTTGCGCAGATTCAGCCAGGGGCTGGGGGACGCGGGAGAATGGGGGGGGGGGGCGCTCCTTGAACTTGATCCAGCATGGACATCCCCCTCCTCAATCCATCTCCGGGGCGCCGCCAAATCCGGAGGCTGCGGCTAGCAGGGCTGTGGCGCAACGGCCCCGGGGCCCTTACCTGATCAGCTCGCCCCCGGGCCCGATGCCAGCCCGCCGCGCGCAGGGCAACAGGGAGCTGGTAGCCAGACGCGAGTGACGACTGCACCCAAGGCTGCGTCGCTCTGCAGCTCCAGGTCACGTGAGGGCCGCACGTCAGCGCTCGCCCTCCTCCCCACAACCCCCCACTGGTCGGAAGGCAGTCAACAGGACCCCCATCAGCTCGCACAAGCACCCCCCCTCCTCGGGTCCAAGCGCGGAGCCCCAGCGCGCCCCGCCCTGTCACTCATCTCCGCGCTCTCCAATCTGAGCGCCCACAAGTGTCATCACCATGTAGCGGTTGGAGTTTACCGGTCCCTGGTTACTAGGAAGGGTCTGTACCCCCACCCACTCTCAGGCCTTGGCTGTAGCCTTTTCTGCATCTTTGAGGAATCCTTTCTTTTCCTCTCAGGATACAATGCCAACGCTCCCCACCCGCTCTCTATACAACCTGCGCTCCCTTAGTAACAACCCCACCACCAAATTGCCTAGAGACAGGAAAACCGTGCAACCAAAGCCTTTACTTTCTTTGTCTGTATTCCTTTTTCTGCTAACATCATTTTCTCCCCGTGATAGGAAAATACAGTAAGGACATTTTCATTTGCCATGAAAATATTCAGGTAGTAAAAATTTTAAAGACTCATCCGTTTACACAATTTTATGACACTTTAAAAAAATGTTTCCTGGTTGCTATAAACGACTTCGGAGCTTTGAAACAGATGCGATTAATGACATTTTAAATACAAATTTTTCCTAAACAAAGCCAGCCCGTTTTTCAATGCAATCGGCAAATTAATCTTGAAAAAGATGGTTTTCAAGACATGATATTTTTACAGAAATAATTGAAAGCTTTTGAAATTTTGGCTGTACTTACCTTTGCCTATCAGGCACCTGAGTACTTCTTCACGGAAGACCCTGCATAATTAAAAAAGACCAAACTCGGTTGAAGTCAGTGCCTTCCTTACATACTAGTGACTAACTTCAAAGGTTAACCTGTTTTGTAGCCCTTAATGGGCTTTTTTTTTTCTTGGATTTTTTACATTAATCTAACCACACCCACAAAAGGAGCAACTGCTATCACATAGATAGAAAGGAGGCTTAACAGGTGGAATTTTTATCCTATCGTGGCACTGGTGAGGTATCCCCAGGTTCTGCCATTTCTGTTCTGTCTGTCACCGTGTTGGTGGCGATCGTTCAGCAATTTCTAGGGCATGAAGGGCTGCGGATTGCGGATGACTTCATATTGTTAGAACACCATGACCGTGAGCGTTCTTTCCCCCGTCACCAATGGGAGAAGAAAGTCCAGGAATCCAAGCAGTTCCCAAGAGAGGCTTTTTCTTCCTGCCTTCCTAAACAATTTTAGTGCGCCACCCGCACAAAACCCAGAACTAAGGAAGAAAATATGCAGGAGAGTCCCCAGGCGCCCACCTGTTTCCACCAGGGAATCATACTCCAAATATAAATGTCCAGGCAGTCTCCTGCTTAGAATGTTGAAATACGACACCCCAGCTTGAGGCCCTCCCTGGTGAGGGGCCCCTGTTTGGAGGCAGCCCTTTCAAGAGGTGAGCCAGAGAGCTCATTATGCCTGAAGACATTACTAATGGATTTTCAGAACTCAAAATCTACTTTCTCTACCGACGAAAAGAATTCATTGATTGATTAACATAAAAACTTAAATCTGTGTTCATGTTTTAAAAGAAGCATAGGCATTGGATGGCAAAAGAGTGTAATTTAAATATCTTTACAGATCATTAATAAAATAACCCAAATAGAAAAAAATGTCAAAGACCGAAACAGATTTGTTCACAAAGGAGAAATAAAAAGATGAAAATATCTAACAAACATATATAAAGATGCTTGACTTTAAAAATATGTGAATCAAAACAACTGTGACTTACTGTGTTTTAGCTATGATGTCAAAATTTAGAAATTCAATAATACTATTGAGTGTTTTATGTGAATATGGAAATCTCAATACTCTGTTGGAGGTGGATATTCTAATTCGATCTTTTTATGGAGGGCAATTTGGTAAAATCTATTAAACAATAAAAATTACAGCCTACAATTCTTTCCTGTGGTAATTCTATTCTCTGGTATTTAGTTACATGTATCCATACAGAATGACATCAATACATCCTGCCACATCCGACTATGATATTCCTTGCAGTACTATTATTAAAGTAATACAAAACGTGCAATGGGATCGAGAGTTGGCTCAGCAGTTAAGAGCACTTACCGCTTTCCCGAAGGATCTGAATTCAGTTTCCAACACCCACATCATGGTACTCACACATCCTGAAGACTCACCGCCCTCTTCTGGCCTCCAAAGACATGGGCACACACATGGCATGTCCTTACATACACACACACACACACACATTTAAAAGTATCATGAGTTAGAGTGATGGCTCAGTAGTTAAGAGCACTGGCTGTACTAGGAATAGTATCCCCCGCCTTTAATCCCAACACTCAGGAGGCAGAGGCAGGTGGATTTCTGTGAGTTTGAGACCAGCCTGGTCTACAAAGAGAGTTCCAGGACAGCCAGGGCTGTTATACAGAGAAAGCCTGTCTTGAAGAAAAAAAAAAAGAGCACTGGATGATCTTCCAGAAGACCAGGGTTCTATTACCACCACCCACACGGGGGCTCACAACTGTGTGTAATCCAGTTCCGGGGATCTGACTCCCTCACACAGACATAGATGCAGACAAAACAATCAATTCTCATGAAAATAAAAATAAGTAAATCATTTGAAAAGTACCAATAGGGGAGAGTTTAAGAAACTTATGATAGATTTTTATATTGTGGATGATTTTTTTTAAAGTCTCGTATGCTGAGGGGACAATGGAACTAATTCTATTGTTTACTGTTTATTTCATGTAAGTACAAGTAAATAATTTTCTCTTATTTCTTTTCTTTATTCCTTTTGAGATAGGATCTCACTCTGTAGGCCAGGTTGGTCAAAAACTCATATCAATCCTCCTGCCTCAGTCCTCCAAATGTTGGAATTTTAGGTTGTACCACTATGCTTAACTCTGCTTTCTACTTTTTGAGACAGGCTCTTACTACGTAGGTCAAGCTAGTCTCAAATTCGTGAGACTTTGGCCTCAACTTCCTGATCTGCAATTACAGGCATGTCTTACCACAGCCAGCTTAATTTGCATTTATTAGCTATTGTCCTGACCACCACTTCATATGCTAGCTGATCATTTGCACTTCCTATCTGAAAATGTTACTCACGTCTTTCTCTGTTCACCTACATTTTCTCAACGATTGTAGCACTGGCGCATTTTTGTCTATTAGTTATTGTGCTGGTATACAGGATGCACATATAGTCTCTCATTCTGTCACTATCATCTCAATTTTACAGCATGTTAGACATTTGATGATCAGCTATTTAAACTGTCTCCTGTGTGGCTCCTGGCACTATATATACACACCCAAGCGTCAGCACCATTCACAAAAAGCAGTCCATTACTGCCCCAACTTTAAAAGATGATGTATCCTATGTGAAATCCTCATTTGTGGTCAGATCTGTTTCGCTGGATTTTGTGTTCCACTGATATATACGATACATATATCTCTTACTACCTTATAATTGGTGGAGATTCCTAGCAAGTGTTGGTGCCTGGAACAATCCTCAAATATTATGCGTTTGGGGGACAAAGTCTTACCATATACTTTTGGCTGGCATTAAACTCAGAGATCTGCCCTTCTCTGCCTCCCAAATGCTGAGACTAAAGGGCTGCACCACCATGCCAAGCATAGGTAGTTAATATGGTCACCTCCTCAAACATTTATCAAAGAAGTCAGCTAAAGTCTTCTCTTTTAGCTATTTGAAATGTACAATGCATGATTGTTGCCTACAGTCGCTCTAATGTTCAAGCATGCATACCAGGGCTTATTTCTCCTATCTATGTAACATTGTACCGCTTGGCCAACCCCTGCCTATCTCGACCAACCCTGTCCTATCTATTTGTTCCTCAGCCACAAGTAAACATTGTTCTACTCTCGGCTTACAAAAGAAACTGTTTAATGAGGGGTTTGCTTACAGTTACAGAGAATTAGTGGTGAAATTTGGTATATTATTAGGAAAACAGTATGCATGGTCCTATAAAAATCTAAAAAATTGATATTTATCAATCTCTTACACAAGGCAAGGGTGTTGTAGGAATATTTTTATCCTTCTGTTAAAAATAGCAAGTACAATTTGACAGTACTATAACAGCTTATGCCCCAAGCACTGAAAATAAGAAATATAGAAGAGAGCTCAAACACCTGCTTACCAATATCTTAAAAGGTACATTTAGAGTTGGGCGGTGGTGGTGCGCGCCTTTAATCCCAGCATTTGGGAGGCAGAGGCAGGTAAATCTCTGTGAGTTCAAGGCCAACCTGGTCTGCAAGAGCTAGTTCCAGGACAGGCTCCAAAGCTACAGAGAAATCCTTTCTTGAAAAGCCAAAAAACAGGTACTTTTATTTACTTTAGATTTTTTTTAGATTTATTTATTATATGTGTGTATGTGTATTTTGTCTGTAGGTATGTATGTGTACCATGTGCATGCCCAAAACCTGAGGATGTGGGAAGCAGTCACATGGTTCTCTAGAACTCAGACGGTTCCGAGCTATCATGTGGGTGCTGGTTACTGAACCTGGGTCTTCTGAGAAAGCAGTAGGTACTCTTAATCACTAAGCCATCTCTCTAGCTCTATGTTTACTTTTTATGTGTATGTGTTGGTGTGAGGCTTCCATGGCATATTTGTGGAGGCCAGAGGACAGCTTGCAGGAGTTGTTTTTCCTCTTCTACCATGCGGGCTTCAACAGTGGAGCTCAAGTCAGCAGGCTTGGTGGTGACTGCCTTTACCTAAGCCATCTCACAGACCGGTCTTACTCTGCTAGAAAGGTAAGAAACAGGGGCTGGAGAGATGGTTCAGTGGTTAAGAGTATTGCCTGCTCTTCCAAAGGTCTTGAGTTCAATTCCCGGCAACCACATGGTGGCTCACAACAATCTGTAATGACGTCTGGTGCCCTCTTCTGGCCTGCAAACATACACACAGACAGAATATTGTATAATAAATAAATAAATATTAAAAAAAGAAAGGTGAGAACTGGAGTGCATCAAAAACTGACTATCTGATGTAATGATTCTCAATCAAGATGCTACTTCTAGGGCTAGAGAGGTGGCTCAGTGGTTAAGAGCAGTGATGTTCTTCCAGTAGGACCTGAGTTCAATGCCCAGCATCTATATGGCAGCTCACAACTGTTTGTAATCCAGCTCTGTGTGGTTTGACATCCTTAAACAGATATACATGCAGGTAAAACACCAACGCATATTTTAAAAAATGAATCATTAAAAAGATGCTATTTCTATCATTTTGTCTATTAGTTGTAAATTATTTTTTGCATGGTATACTAAATGTTCTAATAAGTATTTTTTTAAAGGAGGGTGGCCAGAGAGATGGCTCAGAAGTTAGGTGCACTGGCTGTTCTTCTAGAGGACCAAGACTCAATTCCCAACTCCCAAATGGTGATTCAAAACCACACTAAACAGCAGTCTCAGGGGCTCTGACACCCTCTTTTGGCTTCGACCAGGGCCAGACATGTACATGGAGCACAGTCATACATGTAGAGAAAACACCCACATACATTAAATAAATAAATAAATAAAATGTAAGTTAAAAAAGAGGAAGTGGTAAAAAACAAATTAAAAATATAATTACCTAAAATTTCAACTATTTGATATATCTCCCACAAATGAAATCAGTATCTAAAAGAGGCTACCTCCATGTTTGTTGCAGAGCTACTCAGAATAGTTATGATACAAAATCAAGCTAAGCAGCCATCAAAGGATATATGAGTAAAAATGTGATAAATATAGGTCAAGCATTATTATTCAAGGATGAAAAGGGATTTTGTTCGAGGCCAGCCTGATGGTCTACAGAGGTAGTTCCGGGACAGCCAGGGCTACACAAAAAAACCCTCTTGATGTGGGATGTTCTTCTGTATACTGCGAATATGTGTTGCTTTTATTAGTCGATGAATAAAGCTTCTTTGGCCTATGGCAGGGCAAAATTTAGCTAAGAAAGTCATACTGGAAACAGGGAAAAAGAAGGTGGCGTCAAGAGGGACATCAGCAGCCACCAGAGGAGTAAGATGCCAGAGCATTACCGGTAAGCCACAGGGTATGTGGCTGTATCCAGATTATTAGAAATGGGATAATTAATATGTAGAGTCGCCAGTAAGAAGCCTGAGCCATCAGTCAAACAGTTATAATTAATATTAAGCCTCCGAATGATTATTTCCTAAACAGTTGTGTGGACCAGCAAGTAGGAGAGAAACCGGCCCAGTGGGACTGGACAGTACAGAGACACCTCCAGTTACACTCTCTCTCAAAAAAATAAGAAAGAAAGAAAGAAAGAAAGAAAGAAAGAAAGAAAGAAAGAAAGAAAGAAAGAAAGAAAGAAAGAAAGAAAGAAAGAAAGAAAAGAAAGATTGATTTTACTCAAGTAGGAAGGTTGTGACACTCGTCTTAAATCCCAGCACTCAGAGGCAGAGGTAGATGGATATCTGAGAGTGCAAGGCCAGCCTGATCTACAAAATGAGTTCCAGGACAGCCAGGCAGGGCTACCAGAGAAACCCTGTCTGGCAATACCAAGAAGAGAAGAAAAGGAGGAAAGAAGGAAAAAATGGAAGGAAGGAAGGAAGGAAGGAAGGAAGGAAGGAAGGAAGGAAGGAAGGAAGGAAGGAAGGAAGGAAGGAAGGAAGGAAGGAAGGAAGGAATCCTACTTGGGTTCTTTGTTCATTAGGACCACAAAAGACTCTGTAGAGGAACAGAAAGTGTAGAATGAATTTATTAGGACGGCTTACAGGATGTGATCCAGCTAGGCCAACAGTGACTCCCTATGAATGTAAAGTCCAAGAATCCAGTAGTTGCTCAGTCCATGAGGCTGGATGTCTCAGCTACTCTTCAGTATACACTAGAATTCTGTAGGCTCTATGCCAGTGAATAATGGATTTGCTAGCAAGGTGAGAGCAAGCAGACAAAGAGAACAAGCTTCCTTTTGCCATGTCCTTTATACAGGCTGCCAGCAGAAGCTGTGGCCCAGATTAAAAGCGGATCTTCCCACCTCAGAAGATCTGGATAAAAGGTATTTCTTCCCATTTCAATAGATCCAAATAAAAAGTGAGCCTTCACCCACTACAAATAATTAAGAAAACCGCCTCTCCAGTGTACCCAGCCAAAGCCATCGTAAACATCGTAACCAAAATAATCCTGAGTGAAAAGAACGAAGCTGGTAACATTACACTAAGTTCAAAATACTGCTGTACATAGCTATGGTAAGCAAAACAGCACAACAATCTCATTAAAATAGGAAGGTGGAGAGTTGAAAAACAAGCCTATATATTTACATTCAATAAAATTCAGAACAAAAAAATGTGACGGTTGCAGGACAAGGAAAAAAACTGTTTAATAAATGGAAAGCAGGATCCATACAAAGAAGAATGAAATGATGTTAAAAATAGGTTAAATACTTGAGTGTAAAGCCTGAAATTATAAAATTGTTATAAAAAATAGGCCAGGAAGGATATTATATGACGTCATTCTGGTTAAGGACTCTTTTAGACAAAATCCCCCAAATCACAAGAAATAAAAGCAAAAATAATCAAAAGATATTGTGTTGTCTAAAAAGCTGTTATATCACAAAAATATCAACAGAGTGAAAAGACGATATATATAGGATGGCAGAAAATACCTTCAAATTATACATCAAACAAAGGGTTAATATTCAGAATATATGAGGAATTCAAACTACTAATAGCCAAAGTGATTTCATTGAATTTGTTGATTAGCTTGGGGAATACTTGAAATCTTAGTAACAAGCTATTTTGATCCACAGTCATGCAGTATTTCTAAAATGTATTCATGAAACTGGAGACGTGTCTCAGCAATAGATTATTTGCCTAAAATTTATTCACTACCGCTTTTGTTTCCTTCAGGGAAATTGTATGGTCTTCTTCATATTGATTTGACACATTTCTTTTTTTAGCTATAATCCCAGATATTTTATAGTTTTTTGTTAAGATTGTGAAAGGTGGCTTTTTGTATGTTATCTTCTCCCATTTTTTTTTGGAAAAAATATTTTAATGTTTTTAGAAAAATTCTGCTTGCTTCTTATGAAAAAGAAATGCAGTGCAATGTAACAGCAGAATTAAAGAGAAAACAGTCCTTGGAATCTAACGATGTAAAATAACTCTCAAGCACGTGTCAGGCTTCTCAGGCACATGATGTGTGGCTTTTGTTTTGTTTTGTTTTGTTTGAGGCAGGGCCTCAGTATACAGCCCTGGCTGGCCTGAAACTCACTATGTAGACCAGGCTGGCTTTGAAATCAAAGAGACCTGCCTGATGTGTTTAGGTTATATGCAAATAATACATTATCTTACATAAGGTACATTAGGATTCACAGATTTGAATATCTGTGGGAGCGTCCTGGAGCTTTTATGTCCCTACAGACTGCATATGCCTGCATATGTGTTCTTGTACGTGTAATGGCATACATATACCTGTTTCTTTTCATTTCTTTCACATTTTCATGTCCAGTCAATATTATTATCTCCAGGCATTATATGTTCATAATTCAATTTCTAGTCGCATAGTTGGTTTTGTGTGGTGTTTCTGATTTATTATTTCTGAAGCTTCTTTCTGTGTTTCGGCAGTACTGGAACATTTGTTACTTCTGGAAAGTTTTTCAGTTTGATTCTTTGGTCCACTAGCTTTCTGCTCACCTAATTCTGTGATTTTTACATCTCATCTTTGATCTCTTGCTTTAAGTCCACATTCATCTCAAATTGCTCTATAGCTCACAGTACTGCTGGACATTTCCATCTGCTCTTCGGGGTATTTTCTTCTTCCTTAGACTCATTGTTTTTGACCTGTTAAATCGAATCCAGAGCTTCAGAGAGGTGAGAGCAAAGCCAGACCTTCCACTCTGGATTCTTTCTGTTTCTAGACTGGACCTTTCTGAAGACGCCCGTGGGATGTGCTGCTCTTGGTTTCTTTGTTGCTATTGAACTCCACTCCCCTCCACTCCTGGGGTATTTTTGCTTTGTCTTGGGGCTTTATTGCTGTTCTTCGTTTCCCCAGCCCCATTCCCCCACCCCTGCCTTTTTTATTTTTTAAAAACAAAAGAGGATCTCTGAGATGGCCTTTTCCCCCTATTCTCACACAAAAGCTACTTGTAGTATATTTTCTAGCTGTTTATGGCTGGTATATGCTATGCTTTCTAAATTGTGATGTTGTATGGAACCTTACAAACAAGTCTTTATTATTAGTTCTAAGAGTTTTCCAGGCATGATGGTGCATTCATTTAATTCCAGCACTTGAGGGTGGAGGCAGAAAGATCAAGTGTTCAAAGCCTTCCTCAGCTACATAGTGAATTGCAGCCTGGGATACAAAAAACCCTGTCTCAAAACATAAAAAATAAAGGTTTGTCAACTGACTCTCTGATTTTCTTAAGAGACATTATATTGTATATCGATAACAGACTAGTACATTTCCTTTTTGACATTTTATTTCAGTCATAGTCCTTAGGGTCAGACATAGCCTTTTACATACTTTATTCTGTTCATTTATTACTTTTTTCTTATTGCATGGAACAAAGCCTCTAGGAAAATGTTGAATAGTAAAGAGATTATAGACATCTGTATAATCAATCTAAATTCTGATTATAATGGGAGTGCTTTGAATAGTTCATCCTCAAGTATGATTCTGTATATCTCTTATGCTAATCATTTGCCAAGTTAAGGACATTTTCTCTGTTCCAGGAACGCTAAGAGATCATTCTCAGTAATGGATGCTTAAGGCTGTCAAGATAACTTAAAGGGTAAAGATGCTTGCTGCCAAACCTGATGATCTGAGTTTAAGGCCTGGGATCTATATGATGGAAGAAGAGAAATGACTTGGCCCATTTTCCCTCTGACTTCCAAAGGCATAGACATACGCATTCACACACATGTACAAAAAATGGTAATTTTGTTGTTGTTGTTGTTAAGATTTTTGGCCCCATAAGCCTCTCCGCCAACACAATAATCCAAATCAGACCAAATTAGCAGCACCCCAGGTTTAATGGATGCCAGCGCTCCCAAATGCCCCCACACACCCCGGAAAACACGGAGAGGGGGAAGGAGAACTGGAATGACCATGTGTTCATTCTCTGGAGGGCAGTTTAATTAGCCTATGAGAGTGGTCCTGACCCTCCCTGGGGAGGGGTCGCCTTTTGGCAGGCTTTCTCGGAGGTGGAGTTTGAAATGAAACAACTCCCAGGGAAGGGGGCTGGACATGGAATTTTCCACTCAGAATTCCAAAATGGTTGCCAGGAGCTGGGGTGAAGCCCCCAACCAAACATTCCAGATTCTTTGGATAAAGGGGTGCCAGGTAGCCGAGGTGAGACTTTCAACCAAACATTTATTTTAAAGAATGGGGATGCCTAGCCAGGCTGTGGTGGTGCACACCTTTAAACCCAGTACTTGGGAGGCAGAGGCAGGCAGATCTCAGTAGGTTTGAGACCAGCCTCGTCTACAAAACAACTTCCAGGACCGTCAGGGTGACACAGAGAAACCCTGTTCTGGAAAAACAAAAAGAAGCAAACAAAAAGAAAGAATGGTGATGCCTAATTTCAAGAAATTTTATGGTACATATTGTGGTGGTCCTATTTTTAAATGATTTTAATCTTATGCATTATAATCTTACCACACTTGAATTACCTATATAAACCTCACATGCTAATGATTATTGTTAACATCCTATTGTTAGGAATTTTTCCTAACGCAAGCTCTCTGCCAACACAAAAATCACAATCAAGCAAAATCACAAGAAGCCAAATTAAGACATATCCAGGTTTAATGGGATTCCTCCACTCTCAGGTGGCCCCCAGAGGAAACCAGGAGGCCGCAAACTCAACGGGGGGGGGGGGGGGGCATGGGACAGGGACGGGACACCACATGATCCTCTTTTGGGAGTTCAATTTAATACCCTGTGGGAGTGGTCCTGACGGGAAAAACAGGACCTGGCATGCTGGGATTTGGAGTCTAGACCAATACAACTCTCAGGCCTGGGGCTGGGAGCTACACTCGCAACTTAACACCTACTAGATTTCAATTTGCTAAAACTTAGTTTCTTATTTTGTCAGGTATTCACTGACAAAATCAGTTTATACCTTTTTTGTTTATTTTTCGATTTTGTTTGTTTGTTTGTTTGAGACAGTTTCTTTGTGTAACAGGCTGTCCTGGAACTCACTCTGTAGACCAGGCTGGCCTTGAACTCACAGAGATCCGCCTGTCTCTGCCTCCCGAGTGCTCAGATTAAAGACATGCCCAGCAGTTTATACATTTCTTTTTGGTGTACTATACTTTTCCAATGTGGATGTCATCCACAATGAATTAGCTGGAATTTTATTCTATGGTCTATAAATAGTTTATATAGCAATGAATTTTTTTTGACACCTTGCAAGTTGGAAAAGCTAACCTAGAAGAGAAGTTTGGAGTCATCTGCAGCTTCCAGGCTGCACTCAAGTGCCCTGTGAGTCTTCTGAAATTCAAGGAGACTGTCGTCGGGATTCCCTACTGTCAATTCTTGCATTCCAACTGCAAATTCCTGTCCTCTGTGCTGCTGTGAGCTGCCCATTAACAATGAATGACACACTTATGAAGGGGCAAGGCTGGGAAGCAGAAGCAATGGCAGCATGTGGTAAACCTCCATAGAGCCACGTGCTCATGAGAGCTCATCCTTAAGACATCTTCCTTTTGCACCTCGAATCTTCGTTGTTTGGTAGGATGTTCCTTAATGTTTATTTTAGTGTTCAAATTTTTAACTTTTTTTAGATTATTTTATTGTTTATTTGCGCGCGCGTGCGCGCGTGTGTGTGTGTGTGTGTGTGTGTGTGTGTGTGTGTGTGTGTGTTTGCATGTACATGCAGGTGCCTGACAAGACCAAAAGCGGGCTTAAAGCTAAAGTTCAGTGGATAGTGAATCAGCCACGTGGATGCTGGGAACTGAACTTCAGTCCTTCCTAAGAGCAGCAGTAGGCACTCTCAACCACTGAGCAATTTCTCTAGCCCCAATGGTTTTGTTTTTACTATTTAAGCCAATTTTTTTTTTTTTTTGGTTTTTCGAGACAGGGTTTCTCTGTAGCTTTGGTGCCTGTCCCAGAACTAGTTCTTGTAGACCAGGCTGGCCTCGAACTCACAGAGATCTGCCTGCCTCTGCCTCTCGAGTGCTGGGATTAAAGGCCTGCGCCACAACCTCCCGGCTTAAGCCAATTTTTTATTTTAATGTTTTCATAATATATGATTCATTTTTGTCTGAAATTTCAAGTTGGTAAAAAAAAAAAAAACTTGTGATTTTTAGCCAGGTATGATGGAGTACACCTTTAAATCCCACCACTCTTGAAGCAGAGGCTGGTCTCTGAGAGTTTGGCACCAGTCTGGTCTACCTAGTAAGTTCTAAGACAGCCAGGGTTGCATTGGAGACTGTGTCTTAGTTAGGGTTTCTTATTGCTATGAAGAGATGCCATGACCACACCAACTCTTTTAAAGAAAACATTTAATTGGGTCTGACTTACAGTTTCAGAGGTTCAGTCCATTAACATTATGATGGGAAGCATGGCAATGTGCAGGCAAAGGCGGTACTAGCTACACGTTGACCATAAGGCAACAGGAAACCGACTGACTGTCACACTGAGGGAAGCTGAAGAGAAAAGGAGACCTCAAAGCCGGCCTCCAAAGTGACACACTTCCTCCAACAAGACCACACCTCCTAATAGTGCCACTCCCTTTGGGGGGACATTTTCTTTCAAACCACCACAGAGACCCTGTCTCAAAATTCAAATTGTATTTTTTCAACTGTCTTCCATGTAGATATGAAATTATAGTCTCTAATGTTTATTTTCTCCTTTTTTCCTTAGTCCCAGTTGCCAAAATTTCTCAAACTCAGTCAATATTAGTCAATAGTACTATGATTGTATTTTCTCTATTTTCATTTTATCTTTCTTATGTCCTCCTTTCTGTTTTCTTGAAATTCCCTTTATTTCTTTTCTACTATAGCCATGATTTAAGTGCTAATTATACTCATTTATTTTAAATTGTCCTTGTTTTCAAGTACATATGTGAGTGTGGAAACAACTCCTGGTAACTATAACACCCTCTCACAGGTATCACCAGCTGCCTTTCTTACTGGGTAGTGTTTGCGTGTGTGCTGAGGCCTAATTTTATTTCATTGTATTATGTCACTGTCCCCTCAAAACACTAATTATGCAGCAAACAGATATGGTGGTGTGTGCCTGTGATTCCCACTCAGAGGCAGAAGTGTGTCAAGTTGTAGGTCAGCTTGAGTTATATAAAGAGCTTAATCTCAAGGCCAGCCTGAGTAAATATAATATGATCTAACCATCAAAAAAGTCTTCCAGTGTTTATGACATCCTTCAATTTCATTATCGTTCCAAAATTTATCTCCTGTTTATCTATGCATCACTTAATTCCTTTCTCCAGGACATTAGCTTCTTGGAAACAGGGACATTGTCTCTTCTCCACCATCACATTTTCAGTGCCTAAAGCAGGGCCTGGAATATAATAGGCACCCAACAAATCATTCTTGAATGAATAAATTATGAACAATGAATGTGACGCTTCAGATTATTGGGTTTTTTTCTTAGAAATTGGAGAGATTTCATTGTTGAATGAGGCTGTTCTTGCACACACACAAGATTTATACCAAATACATTTGTAAAAAATATCTTCTGCTGTATACAGAGTTGTTACTACTGGAGAGACTAGCCAAATTCCCTATAATTTCTGGATTATTGGATGGTGAACTGCATTAAGCTTTTCAACAAAGATTGTAGATATGACACTTTTCTTGGTATTCCTTCTTATCCATGGACTCCACATTCATAGATTCAACTTTGTTCAGACAGAAGGACAATAATGTGACTCTAATGAACATATATAGATGTTTTCTAGCCACTGTTCCCTAAACTGTAATACAACATAACTATCTACATAGCTTTTACAATACTATTAAGTATTATAAGTAATCTAAAACTTAAAGTAGACGGGATCATTCACATATATTACATACACATATTTTATATGATAGAAATTGAACACCTGAAGATTTTGATGTCTTCACAGGGATCGTGAACCTTAATGGATACCAAAGATTGGCTATATATAATGTCTTCAACTCAATATTTTGAAACTATATTGTTAATTACGTAAAAGACTATGTGTTAGGTGGAAATTTTCAATAAAAAATAAAACCTTTCTAAAATGAAAAAAGTAACTTAATAATGTGTGATTCTCACCTAAAAAAAGACTATGTGTTATTTTTCTAAGTTACATAACCATATTTATTAACATTATATATTATCGTTTCCCATTTTAGACCTTTCTATCTGAAACTACTTCATCATATAGGCCACTATTGATAAGGTGGCATCTGTTTTCTTTTCATTTTCTTTCCATTTTCTTAGCTACTACAATGTATAGATGGAATTTGGATTCTATGTTTAATACAATTTGGGTCTATCTCTTTTTAAGTGAATTTAGCCAATCCTTGCTGTGGTTCGTAGGCATCACACCTGGGTAGGATATTGGTTACTCCCGTCCTTGGCAGCTTGCATAGCACCTTTTGGTACTATGGAAGCTAGTCCTTGGGGAGGAGGTTTCAGGTCAGATCTAGCTCGGATCTTATGAGTCCTGTGTCTGATGTCTCTAGCGGTAGAGGCTTAACCGTCCATCTCTGGCAGGCGAGCAAGGGCAACAGCAACAGCCTATATTAATTTGAGAGTCTCTTTAATTTCCCTGACCAAAAGCTTAAAAAGACATTTCTCCTGTTTGGTGCTGGAGTTTTATTAGATGCTCTTGGAGGAAGCACTGTCAGTCCAAGTGGCATAACTTCTTATAAGTTAGTTATATATACACATATGTTTGCACATATTATATCTAATTTTGGGCAAATATAAAATACATTTCCTTAAAATGTTTCCAAACAGCCATAGTGTTATTTATCCCTTCTCTCACCTCTCTTACCAGCTAAAGCACCCCTCTCTATTTTTCCCTTTTCTCCCTTCATATCTCTTATATCCTGCTATTCCTCTCTCGTCCCCCTCCTCACCACACCCCTGCATAATCCTTTTTCTAAACGTCCCTGCTTTCTTCCGTTATTCCAGATTTTATACTCATATCTGAAAATGTGGAGCTAGGAGCCTCAGATAATAGAGAACATGTGATGTTTGTCTTTCTAGATCCGGGTTACCTCATTCAACACTGTCTTTTCTGATTCCATACACTTACCTGAAATTTTCATTTCTCTTTATACCTGAATAGTATTCCATGGTACATAGGTTGGAGGACATTTCGATTGCTTTCGTTTCCTGGGTATTGTGAATAGAAGAGCAATGCCCATTGCTGGCAAGTACCTGTGGAGTAAGACGCTGCCTCGTTTGGGAATATGCCAAGAAGTGGTATAGCTGGGTCACAAGGAAGATTCATTTTTAGCTTTTAAGAATTCTCCACACTGATTACCATTGTGGCCGGACCAGTTTGCAATCCCACCAACAGTAAAGGAGGGTTCTATTTCCCCCCACAACCCCACCAACATTTGCTAGTTGTTTTGTTATTCTTAGCCATCCTGACTGAGGTAAAGATGAAATTTCAAAGTTGTTTTAATTTGCACTTCCCTGATAGCTAGGAATGATGAACATTTCTGAGGCATTTCCTGGCCATTTTTATTTCATGTCTTTTCTCTAGTGCGTATTTTGACATCTTGTCAAATGTCAGATGACTATAGTCACATATACTCATGTTTGGGTCTTCTGTTTTGCTTCATTGGTTTGTCTGTCTGTTCTTGTGCCAGTACCATACCCAAAGCAATTTTTAAAATGATATTGAGGGTCAGCCATGGTTGCATATACCTTTAATCTCAGCAATTGGGAGGCAGAGATTGGTGGAGCACTGAGTTCGAGGCCAACATAATCTACACAGTGAGTTCCATGACAGCCAGGGCTATGTAGAGACACTGTCTCAAATAAATGACATCCAAAGGCACAGTTTTATCTGAGAGAAAATTTTTTTATATTTTCTAAAATGTTTAACTGAGCAAAAGTGAGACTGAACCATGCAAAAGCAGTACATTCTCAGTGGAAAATAGTTTTGTTAAAGAAAAACCATCAAGCAGTTGTGTGTTTTCCCAGATGGAGTCATATTTCAGGTAACCCAAAAGTCCAGGCAGTGATGGGGATATTTTCCTTCTCATTTAGAAGAGTGTTGATTAGTAAAAATATGAGAATGATCAGATTCAAAAGTTACCAGCTCGTGATAGCCCTCAATGAAATGATTGATACAGACAAGGATATCTGATAGATGTTTAAAGCATCAGATGCTACCCAAGAAGGAGGACCATAGCTTCACAAAAGAGGAGTTATACACTGTATTAGTCAAGATTCTCTAGAGGAATAGAAGCCAGTAGTTGTTCAACCCATGAGGCTGGATGTCTCAGCTGGTCTTCAGTATACACAGTATACACCAGAATTCCAAAGAAGTAGGCTCTGATGCCGTTGAAGGAATGGACTTGATAGCAAGGCGAAAGCAAGGAGCCGGGGAGGGGTGGGAGAGGAGAGAGAGCTGCTTTCTTCCATGTCTTTTATATAGGCTTTCAGCAGAAGGTGTGGTCCAGATTAAAGGGGCATCTTCCCACCTCAAAAGATCTGGAATAAAGGTATACCTTCCCACTTCAAAGATCCAAATTACAAATAGGTAAATTACAATAGGTAATGTGCCAAGTTGTAGCTTCCCAAGCCAGATGAGGGACAGTAGAGCGCTGACCATACACCAGACATCTCTCAGAGAGAACGGCAGGAGTGGGACTGCTCCCTACCCAAAGTAGGCTTGGGCCGACTCAACTCCATAGGGACAAAGGCCATGTCATGATAAAGTCCGTGAAGCTTCTTTTTGTCGCCTGCCCCCCCCCCAAAAAAAACTGGCTTCTCAGAAGTCATGTGACCAGCAGTCTGCTAATCTGACTGGTAAGCTTGGAGAGTCCCTGTCCAGGCTGCAGCACTTCCTCCGCCCACATCCTCTCCAGCTATAGAAGCTAGCCCTGCCATTTCAATAAACTAGCTGCCCCAAAAACAGTCTCCCAGGTCTCCTCGCCGGAAACCCTGCTCCCCAACTCTTCTGCAGCCTGGGGCATCCAGTGCACAACCTCTGATCCTGGCCAGGGGACCCACACCAAGTCATTTGGGTTTTAATCAATTCCAGATGTAGTCAAGCTGACAACCAAGGATAGCCATCACAATCACCAACAATGTATCACGCTGTAATTGAGCAGGGTCTAATTTCTTTAAAAGTTTAGATTTATTAATTTGTGTTTAATAATGTTTTGCCTGAAAGTATGTGTGTGCACCACATGCATGAATAATGCTCATATAAGGAGAGAGAGAGAGAGAGAGAGAGAGAGAGAGAGAGAGAGAGAGAGAGAGAGAATTGAAGACTCTGAAACTGGAGCTACTGGTGGTTGTGAGCCACTGTGTGGAAACTGAAAACAGAACCTAGGTCCTCTGCAAGAACAACAAGTGCTGTTCTCTTTCCAACTTCTTTTTTTTTTTAAGATTTATTTATTTATTATGTGTACATCATTCCTTCCTTGTGTGCCCGCATGCCAGAAGGGGGCGCCAGGTGGCTGTGAGCCACCATGTTTTGAACTCAGGACCTCTAGAAGAGTAGTCAGTGCTCTTAACCACTGAGCCATCTCTCCAGCCCTCTCTTTCCAACTTCTTAAGACATGTTTTGAAGGCTTACTCCCTAGCTAACCTTGTCTTCAAATTGGGTTTATTGAGGTATAGCTTTCCCAAGCCTTAAAATTCATTTTAATAGTAACATTCTATGAGCTTTTGTTTTGTATATTTGACTTATAGTTTGGGGTCTTTGGTTTCTGTTTTTGAGACATACTTTCACCATGTAGCCCATGGGCACAGCTGGTGATATTCCAGCCACAGCCTCCAGAGAGCTAGGATTACAAGCATTCACCTCCACATCTAAGTTATGCGAATACTGACAACTGTATAAAGTCATGTAACTCCTACCACAACCAGGATACACAATAATTTAATCACCCCCACAAAGTTCCTTCATGTCGTCGCATGGAGTCAATCCTATCTCCCCAACCTGGAAACTAGTGGTCTGAATTTTGATGTTTTCAAAATATCATATAAATGATGCCCGTCATTTAAGACCCGTGTTTCATTCGATATTATGCTTTTGAGTTGCATTCACATTAGGGACTGATTGAATAGATTAATTTGTCTTTATTATATATGTATAGATAGCAAATTTTGCCAATTCATTATCAGTTAATGGACACTTGGATCTTTTCCAGGTTTAGCCAATTACCAACAAAGCTATTAAGCATATTTGCATACAAGTCTTTGAATTCATTTATATTTTCATTTCTGGTGTGTAAATTACATAAGATTTGGATTGTTAGGCAATGAAAAGGATGTATTTAATCCTAATTTAAAAGCTGCTTTTAACATGTCTTACAATCTTCCATTCCCATCAGAATTATACAAGAGTTTTGCTTTATCCAATCTTATTTTGCACTGGGATTTATTATTATTGTTGAGACTGGGTCTCAAGTAACCCAAGTTGGCCTCCATCTCCTCATGTACCTGAGGATAAACATGAATTTCTGAGCTTCCTGCCTCCAAGTCATCGTCCTGGGTTTACAGGCAGGGACCAGCACACCTGGTGCAGGCAGCGCTGAAGGGGACAGAAGCAAGCAGGGCTCTGCATATGCTAGGCAAGTGCTATCGCAGCCCAACTCCATCCTCAGGCCCTGTTCATTTAGATATTGTGCACATGGGTCCTTCATTAACTCTGCTGCTTTACAAGTATCTTACCCAAGCCTATGGTTTTGTTTTTCATTTTCTTAATAGTATCTTGAGAAGAAGATTTTAATTTGGATAAATCCAGTTTATTGGATATTCATGGCTTAGGCTCTCTGCTTCATTTGTCATTTAAGCTTTTACATTTAGGTTGGTGACACATTTTGAGTTAATTTTCATCTCCACATCTCTGTCCCCACCACGAATTTGTTGAAACAATTTTTCTTCTCTTGCTGCTGAGTTATCTTGATGCCTTTATTGAAAATCAGTTGACCAAATGTGTGGATCTAATTCTGTACTTTTTATTCTGGCTTATTGATCTGTATGCCTATCTCGTCCATCCTCCAAACCACATTCTTCATGCCTGTGCTTTACAGTAAGTCTCAAAAGCAGATCCTGTGAGTTCTTCAATCTTGTTCTTTCCCTATACGCTTTTGGCTATTCAAGGCTATCTTAGAATGAGCCTGTCAATTTCTACCCCCCCACACACACACACACAAAAAAGGCCTGCTTGAATTTCATATCCCACAAATTTTCTTATGTTATGATTTTACTTATCACTCAGCTCAAACTGTTTTCAAATATCTATTTTATTTCTTCTTTGAATAGTACACTATTTAGAAATATACTTCTTGGGGCTCAAAGGTTAAGAGCAAACCAGAAGACCCAGGTTTGCTTCCCAGCACCCACCTGGCGGCTCACAGCTATCTATAACTCCAGTCCCAGGGGATCTGCTGCCCTCTTCTGCCCTCTTTGTGTACCAGGTGTGTATGTGGTACACAAACATACAACAGAGGCAAAACACGCCATAGAAAACTAAAATAAAAATATACCTCTTAATTTCAAAAGATACAGTGAGTTCTAGTTTTTTGCTTAATTTCTAACTTTTTTCATGATGGTCAGAGAATATACTCTGAGCTATTTTAATCTTTGCAGTTTGTTGAGACTTGTTTTACATTCTTTGTGCGGTTAATTTTGTAGATTCTTTTTTCATTTTTAAAATTTACTTTTAAAGTGTAGACTTGTGTATTCATTAGTCATATTAACATGATGAGTTATGCTAGTCAAGAATTTTATATTCTCACTAATTTTGTCTTATTATTTTGCCAATGGTGAATTTTTATTCCCCATTATATTTAGGCAATAAATCACCATACAGCAATAATAGCGAATAAATTACATCCTCATGCAACCAGATAGATGATTAATGAACTGATAATGGTGAATGGGAAAAAGGCAGACACAAAGGGTACTTTCTGGATGAGTCTATTTAAGTAAAATTCAAAAAACAGACAAAATTTACCTATGTTTTCATAAGTCCCAACAATGAGTGCACCTGGCTGGGGAAGAGGACCTCTGTGTGGTGTATAGGATGCTAGTATTGTTGTCTTTCCTAGTTTGGTCTCTAGCCAGACAAATGTGTTTATTTTGAGGCGAGATATCAAGGTGTATATTTATAACTTGTGTACTTTTAGTGACGTTCTAAACGTCATTCCAGACATAGTAACACATGCCTATAATCCTAGCCCTGGGGGCTGAGGCTGGAGTTGCCCTCTGAAGCCAGACTAAGATCGAACCGGGTTTTCTTTTCTTTCTTTCTTTTTTTCTTTCTTTCTCTTTCTTCCTTCCTTTTTTCCCTTTTTCTTTTTGCCCTATCTCAACCTATTTTAATCCACCCACCACTAGGTGTCAGCAAATCCCAGAAAGGGGTAGGCTCCTGGGTCTTTTTATTCCTGCATCTTTCCTGCATCATTCTTAGGTGTCAGCAAATCCCAGAAAGGGGTAGGCTCCTAGGTGTTTGTTTATTTCTGCCTCTTTTTGTTTTTGTGGATTTTCCGAGAGTTCTACAAAGCACCTGTGTCATTTCAATCTCGGAGGAGAGGGGGATGAAATAATACCACACATAGTAAGAGAGATCCTTATCCATTTCTCATTGTCATAAAACAAAATAATACCACTCATGATCATTACCAAGTTGTCATCAGGTATCTTGACTCTATAAGCCTAGTGTCATTCCCAAAGAGAAAAACTGGTCCTCATAGTCCCTGAGACTCAGTTTCTACATCTTTAAAGAGATGGCGACAGTATTATCCTTTAGAGATAATACTGTCCATCACACATGTACAAAGGGCTAGAATCCGTCCATTTAATCCCCAGCCTGCTAAAGAGGTGCACAAGGAATGCAAGAGTCCCTTAAGCAAGCAGGGCAAAATGCGGTTTTCCAAAAGCCCAGAGCACTTGGGAGATGGGGCGCCAAACATAACCTGAATCCGTGTGTTCAAGTGTCTTGAATGCTCATGGGGAAAATTTTGGAGTCCCTTGTTAGGTAGGAGATTTCCTCTGAGAGTGTTTATGCAATGATGGCAGAGTTAGCTTCAGAGAAACTGCCCTGGGAAATTACTGGTTAGAAAGCCTTACAGAGATCATGGTACTAGGGAGACAGCGGGTGGACTCACACATTCTCTCCAGGGAAAATCTACTCTCTGCTGTGACTAAAACAACAAGGAAGAGAATGGGGAGGGCGAGAGGAGGACAAGAGGAAGGAGGAGGGGCAGAGGGAGACAGAGTTAAATCAGACCAATGATATACAGCGGTCTCTGCAAATAGAAGGATTTCTGAGCTGTATGGATTGCAGGCCAAGGGTAAAGGTCTGCTCTTGGAAAAGATTCCTTAAGACACTAGCAGCATGGCCAGTTAGCAATCGAAAAATAGTGTCTTCCGGACCCAAGGGTCTGGAAGGTTCTATAATAAAATTTGGGGGAGGTGAACACAGGCTGTTTGCACTGGATGTGACTTGAGTGTGCACAAGCAGAGGAGCAGGCCACAAAGAAGCTGGCCGTGGTGGCCTGGGCTAGGAGGCTAGTCCATAAAGAGCTTTCAGCTACTTCTTGGTTGGTTTCTTCTATAACCAGAATGTGATGTGACCTCAATCCATAACGTTCAGCAAGAAAGAAATATAGATCGGCTAATTTTCTTCCATTTCTTTGCTTTGATGACACAGCTTGAAACTGCGTGTTAAAACGATCTTTTTAAAAATATTTTCCCAGTATCTAATAACAACATTGTAACTTAATTGAGCTAGGTCGCCCCAGTCTTCTCTTCTTTTTTTTTTTTATTGAATTAAAAATTTCCACCTCCTCCCCTCCTCTCATTTCCCTCCTCCTCTCCCCACTCCCCCTCTCCTTCCCTCTCCAGTCCTAAGAGCAGTCAGGGTTCCCTGCCCTGTGGGAAGTTCAGGGTCCTCCCCCCTCCATCCAGGTCTAAGAAGGTGAGCATCCAAACAGACTAGACTCCCACAAAGTCAGTACATGCAGTAGGATCAAATCCCAGTGCCACTGTCCTTGGCTTCTCATCAGCCCTCCTTGTCAACCACATTCAGAGAGTCCGGTTTTATCCCATGCTCCATCAGTCCCAGTCCAGCTGGCCTTGGTAAGCTCCCAATAGATCAGCCCCACTGTCTCAGTGGGTGGATGCACCCCTCGCGGTCCTGACTTCCTTGCTCATGTTCCCCCTCCTTCTGCTCCTCATTTGGACCTTAGCAGCTCAGTCCAGTGCTCCAGTGTGGGTCTCTATCTCTATCTCCATCCATCGCCTGATGAAGGTTCTATGGTGATATGCAAAATATTCATCAGTATGGCTATAGGATAGGGCCATTTCAGGCTCCCTCTCCTCAGCTGCCCAAGGATCTAGCTGGGGACATCTCCATGGACACCTGGGAACACCTCTAGAGCCAAGTCTCTTGCCAACCCTAAAATGGCTCCCTTAATTAAGATATATACTTCTCTACTCCCATATCCACTCCTCCTCCATCCCAACCATCCCATTCCCCCAAGCTCTCCCCATCCTCCCCTTCTCACTTTTTTCTCCCCATTTCCCCTTACCCCCACCCTATCCCCACCCCCAAGTCTAGCCATAAATAAAGGACATTTAGCCTATAATACGAGATCCTAGAGAAGCTAAATAAGAAGGTGAACCCAAAGAAAAATATAAAGTTATCCTCCTGATATTGGAAGGAGACAAGATTGCCAGGCAAAAATCGTCTTCTCTTCTCAAGAGGTAACTGAAGCTTGAGAAGGGCAATGGCACATGGGCATCTCCCCCTGTGTTTTCCCCTGAGATCCAACCCCGTCTGAGAACAGGTAGCGGGTGGAAGCATTCGGGAAGCAGAGGCAGATAGGAGTTCGAGGCAAGCCTGGAGCACCTAATGGGGATCTGTCTCAAAACAATCAGCCAGGCATAGTGGTGCATGCCTTTCATTCCAGTCTTCAGGAGGCAGAGGCAGGTGAAGTTCTGTGAGTCTGAGGCCAGCCTGGTCTACAGAAGGAGTTCCAGGACCGCACTGCAGCAGAATGAAACCCTGATACATAATGAAACAAACGTTCTGTCTGGCAGAGGACGTGACTTCAGGGTGCTGATCTAACACCTGAGAGGCTTTCCAGCATCTCCAATAGCCAAATACACTTTGTAGCATCTTCCATTTTTCATTTTGGTTCTATGGATTGATTCATGCATGCTAGACAAGTACAGACTGCATCATCATTTCCTGTTGGTCTTTTTAATTCATTTTTTAACAAAACTGATGAAGTAGCAAGTTTCCTTATGACATTTATATGAATACTTTTGTTTTTGTTGATCTTTGTTTCCCACGCACTCACACACATCCCCGACCCTGCTCTCTTCCTATTCCTGTTCCCAGACCCCACTTCTGCTTTTCCGTTGCAGGTGAACTTGGGCCTTCTTTCCTCTCCTCCTCAATTCTCCCTAGGCCCCCCCTTCTCTTTCCACCATCCCCTTTCTTTTTCCATGACAGACAGGCACGCACACACACATAAAAATTACAATCCAAGTTCTACATATTAGAGAAAATAGGGTTTTGTCCTTAATCTTCTTTGGGATTGGAGGTGGCACACAGAGTTTCTCTATGTAGCCCTGGCTGGCCTGGAACTCACTACGTAGGTCAGACTGTCCTTGAACTCACAGACATTCTCCTGCCTTCACTTCCAGACTGCTGAGATGAAATATGTGTGCCACTATGTCCAGCCCAGATGTAATAATTTCCAGCTCCATTCACTTTACTGAAAAGCATCATAATTTTATTTTTATTTATAACTGTATAAAATTCTGCTGTGTATACATATCAACTTACATGTGATTTTTTTCCTCATAATCCACTTTTTGTTTCTTTGTCTTTAAACCATGTGAAGGGGGTCTATGCGTGGATTTGTGCACATGTTCCTATAGGTATCTGTGGTGGCCGGAGGACTTAGATCCTGGACCTGGACTGTGGGCCATTCACGCAGTGTGCGTGTGTGGAACCGAACTCTGATCTTCTGGGAGAGCAGTATGTGCTCTTAAATTCTAAACCATCTCTCCAGGCTCCCTTTTCTGTTTCCTGAAGCTGTCCGTGTTGATAATATCATAGAAAACACTGAGAACAGCATGCCTTAGTTCCCAGCATGGCATCTATGTATCATATTTAATAAGTGTCATTCGATGCCTTTTAATTCAATGTCAGGAACAAATCGTTGAAGACTAGTAACACTGAGAGCGGCAAAATTCACATACATTTCAAATGAACATAGAAAACTATGTGTTCAATCGGATCATAAAATCTATACATTTTTCCTATTCATTTAAATGCTGTCAAACTTTATGAGCAGAATGTCTTTGTTACAAATTACAAAAGACTTCTCCGCCCAGCTTAGTCTGAAGTACAAGCTACCTTTACCTGAACAAGGCCTGCACATGAAGAAGATCATAGCAGATTTAAATAGAGCATTAGGTTCCATTAAGAAAACAGATCTAAGTCCTGTGCTCCCTTCGGCACCACATATACTAAAACTGAAGCAACACTGAGAAGATTAGCATGGCCGCCATGCATAGACACTATGCAAATTTGCTATGCATTCCGTTTTAAAAAAAAAATTTTGGAGCAAATTTTCACTGTGTACCCTTCACTCTCTTGGAATTCACTGTGTAGAAGCAGGCTGGCCTTGAACTCACAGAGATTCGCATGAAGTCCTTCTGGATTAGCTTGTGAAATACAGGGTGAATCCTGACCCTATTATGAGAATGACTAGGAAACTATATGAAAAACAAAAAGTTGTTGAAATTCAAGGAACGAGGAATAGAATCCCACTTTTCTCATCCTCTACCAACTTTCCTCTTTCGCAGAAAATACGAGACAGAACTGAAGTAAGAACCCTGTCAGGTCCAGTGACGGTGATGAAGACTCTAATAGAGCCCAAGCCTGTGAAGGGAGACCCACCTCAGGGCTGAGCAAAGATGGTGGTGACATTCAAGCAGGGAAGGTCACAGCCAAAGCTGGCCTCAGGCTGAAGTAAGTGAGACTGAATGGACACATGGATGTTCAGAATGGGGACCTCGGCAGACATTACCTAAAGAATCTACCAGAGGGTCCCAAAGAACTGCCAGGAAAGGGGCAGAAACCTCTCAGCACTTTCCTGTAGATGGTGCCGTGATTTCAGAGAGAACTCCCATGGCTGAAACTCTACTGCCTTCTAGTAACAGGGTCTCAGTTGTGTGTGTGTGGTGGTGGGGGGGGGGGGACAGGAAATTTCAAGCAAGCGGTTGCAATGCTGTCCGTCCCTGAATTCTCATACACACCCAGAAGGAAGACAAAGGAACCATTGAGGAGAGCTGAAGGAGGAGAAAACAAGACAAAGGAAAGAAGTGCAGAAGTGGATATTCTGCTCCCCTGTGAAGCATCTATGCCACCAGGGATTCATGCTCGCTGACTGCAGACCTACCACCTACCAAAGGGGCTGCAAAACAGCCGCTCTAACTTCAGCCGCAGATGTCAGCAAGGTGGGGAAATCATTCTCATCTAAACATGTCCCTAAGTATTTCCTCCCTTGGCGGCTGTCAGGTCAGAAAGGACAGAGAAGGGATGTTCCATTGTCCGGTGGATAAAACTGTTGTTGTTTGTTTGTTCTTAAAGAAGTGGGGTTTTTTGTTTGTTTGTTTGTTTCATTTTAAGCCTATCAAGCTGTGGAAAGTAACCAAGGAAATCCCTTCTCTAATTTTCTTCAAGATGCTAAAATATCTGGCTAGAAAAATTATTTCGGCACATTCAACTTGACCTGCTCTTTTTAGTAACTGTGTAGGAAAACATATGTGTTCCCTTACTGGCTGAAGAACTGAAATTGTGGTTTTACCTGGATAAAGTTAGTGTGGCATTGAAAAGCAAACGGGATGCCTCGGTGGACTTCATTTCAACAGTTTGTCCTTTGGAGAGCACGTTGTGACTCGTGAGCGACCGTCTCTAGCTCTGGAGCTTCTCTGGAGGTTTTATACATTGCTCCGTGTACTTGCAAAATAAGGCAAAACATGGTGACGTAATGCAAAGCTGCACATCCAAGACTTGGAATTCTTACAGAAAAGATTGATGGCGTATTCTCTGCTGAGGAAAGATGTTACAGATGTGAATGAAGTGCAGTCGGTCACGTGGTTACGTTTCCTGGACCACAGCTGCTCTGTTGTTCATGGAAGGAACAGCTGTACGCGCTTCTGTTACCCGTGACAACGGCGGTATTGCTGCTGTAGCCCTGGCATACTATGTCCTAAAATGGTTCTCATATAATGAAGTCCTACTTCATGAAGACCCACTTAAGTACACTAGATTTTTAGCAGGGATCTCTAAAACATAGACCTGTCTTAGAGAATTATAGCTGGCTGTCCAGATTTGAGAGCACTATTAACCAGCTTTAAGATTGTCTTTGGAATTTTATATTTTTATTTACAGTAAGGGATTTATACCCTTTCAATAATCTTATTATCAAAATGTTTTGATAAATAAGTGTGAGGTGAGCTTGTTTAGAAGTTAGAAACTAAACACGGGTCCTCTGTTCCACTTGGACTCCTTATTGCATCATCTCCTAGCAATATAAATATCCCTCAATATATGTATTAATTTTTTGTTTTGGGTTGGGAAGTTGTGTTGAGATTTTTGTTTGTTTTAACCATATGCTTTCTGATGTGATTTGATTTTAAAAATAACAAATATTTGCTTTTGAATCACACACACACACAAAATCCTGTCTTTTAATTAAGGACAACGACGATAGCTGTCACCTGGTGGTCAAAATAAAAATTGCAGTTCTGAAAGGCTCAGATCCTGAAATGGGGAAAAGGAGGGGCTTAGACTTCTGACTGAAGCCAGATCTTTCTAGAATTTACAATCCACTGCTAGCGGTGCTCTAAACACAAGATTTTCTACAGCCTCTAAGCCCCAAACTAGATTTTTGCTTTTTATCTGAACCGAAGAGAAAACTGCACGATTCTGTTAGAAGAAGTTTGAGACAGACAATACACCCAAAGATAAACCACCAAAATAATGGTTTTAATCTAAATATTCTTTGTTCAACAAGTCAATATATTATGTACACACTTCCAAAATATAATAAATGTCCAAAACTTTTGTCAGTTGGGCTACGTTTTTATTTTTACATTTTAAAATCATTTTTACATTTATTATTTATTTATTCTCTCTCTCTCTCTCTCTCTCTCTCTCTGTGTGTGTGTGTGTGTGTGTGTGTGTGTGTGTGTGTGTGTGTGTGTGTGTGTGATGTGATTGTACCTCACTGTACGAGTGTAGAGGTCAGAGAACACCTTGCATGAGTCCCTTCTCTCCTTTCATCCTGTGGGCTGTGCAGGAGGCAAGGAGGTCTTTGTGCTCACAGATAAACACTAAAGGAATCTGAAATGCTAAACACATAGGGTTGTTCCTTCAAAGGAAGGTGTGCACAACCTGCTATCTGCCCAGGACCTGGGAGCTAGGAGAAGCTATGCCCAGCCACTGAAGCTGGAATCAGTCAAGGTTTTCCTTTGGGCCCTGGGTTCTGGCATGGGATGGTCCCCAGGGAATGCTCAAGTTCTGATACTATGGTCAGTTTTATTCGTTTCTTATTTATAACTCTAAATACCTTAGAAATGGCTATTTTACTCACTTCCAGGAGCACCCTTCAGTGGAAGTAAATGCATTCACATTGTCCCGGAGAGGTATATCAGTGGGGAGGACAGAGCCCTGCATTCAATCCTCACTGTCTATATACAAATAAGCACATTCACAGTGCTGTGAAATTGTCATCACCATTCTTCTCCAGTGCTTATCCTGCATCTCTGGAAGTCTAGATTCATTAAGATCATTTCCTGTTTTCCCTCCCACAGACCCTGAGATCCACCATTCTACTTTCCATTTCATACGAGTTTGGCTGCTGAGTACATTACAGAAGTGGAATCACCGCGTGTTTGTCCTTTGCTGTCTTTCTGCTTTTGCCTAGCAAGTTTTCAAACAGCTTACCCGTGGGTTATAACATTTAGCAGACATTCTTCAATTTTGAAGTCCCAATAACAGTCCACACTGTGGATATTCTGCTTGTCTGTCCACTTACATGGTTATTTCTGTCATTTGGCTATTATAGATAATGCTACTATGACCAAAGATGGGAAACTACCCCACTTGGATCTCTGCTCTTCTTTCTTTTCAGTATATATGTCTAGAAGGTGAATTATTGGATTATGTGTTAGCTCTATGTCTAATTTTTCAAGAGCTGCTATACTGTTTTCCGTGGCTCCATAGTGAGTTCAAGATCAGTTTGGTCTACACGAGATACTGTGAGAAAGTAATAATTTTAAATAAAATATAAAAAAATAGTTAAGTAAGTACTGTGAATGGCAGGAAAATAGTCAAAAGTTAGGGAACAATAGAATATTTGCAAACTATATTGAGTTTCCATTTGTAGTATGTTAGGCAAACTGGCTTACTAAGAGATAGGTGAACTAAAGCAATATTTGGACCTGGGCAAGGAGATGCATATTTGTTATTCAAGATGCGGAGGCAGGAGGGTTCTGATTTCAAGGCCATCTTCAAGAGCATAGCTATCCCGGATTACAAGAGATCTTGTATTTAAAACAGAAAGTCCTATTTTGACCTATAAAGCACTAGTTATTTAATGTCAATGAAAATCTGAGCTATAATGGTAAGTGAAATAGGCAGAATGTAAAAGAGTAAGTATATAATGATTATAATTTTGGATGGTATGTATTTTAGCTAAATGCTTCCCTTTGTGTGTTGACTGTACTCAGAGAAACACATCTGGAGTGCACACATCTATTTTCAGTAAATACATTTGAGTCAGGGAGTGAGAGTCAGGCCGACCAGACACACAGGCTTCAGCTTACACATATAGCTCTTTTTGTCTTCTTGGAAAACTTGTAATTAGGAAAATACATCCAGATAGAAATGTGACGCTAGGAAGATGGCTAAGCAGGTAAAGAAGATTGCCACCAGGCAGGATGACATGAGGTCAATCTCTGGAACCTTGAGATGTGGGGGGTGGGGGATGTAGAGTTGGGGGGGGGTCTCTGAGACCACCACAGCCAGCAGAGCGATGGTCTGAGGGAAGTAAGAAGTCAGTTCAGGCCGGGCGATGGTGGCGCACGCCTTTAATCCCAGCACTCGGGAGGCAGAGGCAGGCGGATCTCTGTGAGTTCGAGACCAGCCTGGTCTACAGAGCTAGTTCCAGGACAGGCTCCAAAGCCACAGAGAAACCCTGTCTCGAAAAACCAAAAAAATAAAAAAATAAAATAAAATAAAATAAAAAAGAAGTCAGTTCAGTTCAATACAACTAAGTAACCAGTGTTGATTGAAAATACAAGTTCTATGGATTGACTGGCAAAAACAAGGTTACAATAAGGGCCTGGGGGAGGATTCTGTGTGGTCTTGGTGACCCAGACAGTGTGAAGGTCACCAGACTATTAGTCAACTCCACTTTCAGCCTTCTGGGCAGACAACAGGTTGTGCACACCTTCCTTTGAAGGAACAACCCTATGTGTTTAGCATTTCAGATTCCTCTAGTGTTTATCTGTGAGCACAAAGACCTCCTTGCCTCCTGCACAGCCCACAGGATGAAAGGAGAGAAGGGACTCATGCAAGGTGTTCTCTGACCTCTACACTCGTACATTGAGGCACAATCACATCAACACACACACACACACACACACACACACACACACACACACACATTCTCTTCCATCAGCAGCCATCAACTGCCTATAGCTCTTCAACCAGGTTAAAGCCTTGTGTGCCCTTCTTCCATTGACTGTTATGATTTTGATTAAGTAACCACATTGTTGAGAGTTTATGGGTACAACATTCCTTTCATGTTCAGAAGACATTAGCTCATAGAAGTTCCCCCTGGTTGCTCTTGCAACCTTTTAAATTTTGCTTCCAAGATGTTTCCTGAGCCTTGGATGTAGGGGTTAAGTCATAGATGTCCCATTTAGGGATAAGAGCTGCACAGTCACTTACTCTCTGCATTTTGGCCAGTTGTATATCCCTGTAATAGCCTTCACCTACTACAAAAAGAATCTTCTTTGATGATGGGTGAAAACAGCAATTATTCAATATAAGTTAGTATGTTAGTATAATACAAGTTATATAACTTAGTTGTATTGAACAAATAAGGATAAGTATTTAGAAGGCGGTTGAAAACAAAAATGGCAGCAAAATGGTAGTAGTATGTTCTCTTCTAGGATCCATGATTTCTCCAGCTACAGATTCTTAAATAGGTTTACAGTAACTAGCATGAGGTACTTCCAATTGAGTGGTCTTTAAGTTCAATCAGAGAGCTATTGATTACCCCCAAGACATTAGCGCCACTATTGCACCGTCAAGCATATCTCACTGGACCAGTCACTATAGTAGTTCACAGGATTTTTCGGTGAGTAGGACTGCTGATAACTTTTCTCCACAAGCAGTTTGTATAGCAT
Organism: Microtus oregoni; assembly: GCF_018167655.1. Lineage (NCBI taxonomy): Eukaryota > Metazoa > Chordata > Mammalia > Rodentia > Cricetidae > Microtus > Microtus oregoni. Next base: position 1,501,961 of record NW_024543226.1, read on the forward strand.
GTTTTGGCAATATGAAAGCTAGCCATCTAGGAGGAGGCTTTATAGTCAGTACCAGCTTGATTTTCCCAAGCCCTGTGACCCAACTATGTGCTGTCTTAAGTTCTAGCAGGCAACAACCAAGAGCAGTGACAGTAGCCTTGACTACTCCTTGCCAACAACTCAAGTGGAGTTATTCCCCACCTAGGGCTGGGCTTTTATGGCTTTTGGGGAGAGCATTAGCTCTCAATGTGTGTTAATTCAAATTAAGCCATTTTTAGTGTTATTTATTTCTCCCACTCATTTTTGATATGCTTTACTCTCTCATCCTCCTCCCCACATAAGTCTCCTTATTTTCCCTTTTTCCTACTATAGCACTTGTGTTTTATTAGCATCTTCTTTAGAGCTCTTTTTGTTCTCCTCCTGAATGTTCACTTTCTACTTTCTTGATTTGTAGTTACAGTTCTATTGCTGTGAAGAGACACCAAGACCATGGTTAACTCTTATAAAAGAAAAAGTTTAATTGGGGCTGACTTACAGTTTCAAGGTTTAGTCTATTATCATCCCAGTGGGAAGTATGGCAACCTAAAGGCAGACATGATGCTGGAAAAGGAACTGAAAGTACTATATCTGGATTGTCAGGCAGCAGGAAGAGAGAGTCATAGGGGCTGGTTTGAGCTTCTGAAACCTCAAAGCCCACCCCTAATGACACACTTCCTCCAACAAGGCCACATCTATTCTAACAAGGCCACACCTCCTAATACTGTGACTCCCTGATGACAAAGCACTCAAATATATGAAGGATGGGAGGGAGCTTTCTTATTCAACCACCACACCTGGTTTCTATGGTTTGTTTGGTATTCATATCAGTAATTTTTAAATTGTCTCTATTTATTTTTATTGTATGCATATGGATGTTTTGCCTGCATGTATGTCTATGCCCCATGTCCATGCAGTTCCCATAAGAGGTGTCAGATCCCCTGGGACTGGAGTTATAGATGGTTGGTGCTGGGGGTCAAATCCAGGTCCTCCAGAAGAGCAGCTAGTGATTTTAACCATTGAGCCATCTCCTCAGCCCATATCAGCGATTTTTAAACTGTGGTTCTGGGTCCATATGTATGTCCTTGGGTCTGACCAAGGTCATCTGAATCAGAAGCTCCAAGGCTAAGGGCCAGCAGTTGGTGCTTCCATGTCTATAAGTGCCTTGTGCTGAACTTCCAGCCCTTCCATTCCCGTTGATTAATTGCTGGTAGTTTTATACGTTATACTCTCCTGAGCTTCAGTCTCCTTGGCAGAACCATTAAATTCCCCTCCTCACTAAAGTGACTTAAAATGAGGATAAAAAACTAAATAAATCCTATAGCTTTGTTTTCTTTCAGTTCATTGTTTTTCATTGATTTTTAGGAATCACTAATTCCGGGGAGGGAGAGATGGCTCAGCAGTTAAGAGCACTGGCTGTTCTTCTAGAGGACCTGGGTTTGTTTCCCAGCAACCAAAGTAGCTCAATCACTGTCGGGGTCTGGCGGCAGCCCACACCATAAATTATTTCTCTTGACCAGACCCCAACATAAGCTATCTCTCTCTTGACCAGCATGGAGGCACGGGTATAAAGACACAACTCATAAGGCTTTATCGGGAGGGACATTCTCTATGATCCCTCATGAAATCCTGAGTTCACATGCTGAAGAATTCCTCTCCTTTATTCTCCAAAACAGCTTTTATACCAGAACAGAAACTGAGGGAAAATCATTAGCATTCGGTTTCCTAGGTAACCAGATGACTGCCTTTTAGTCACATCCACATCTACCTGTGCTTGCTGTCATGTCTTCCTGGTCAGTATGCGAGATTTGTCACATAGGCTGAATTAGCATCTCTTTTCAGGCATCCTCCAAATTACAGAGAAAGAGCACAGCAACATCCTGACCTTTTGTTAAGTTAGCGACAGCCTGTCTGGAAGGTCACGTGGCCACTTCAGATGTGGCCTATGGCTTAATACCTTGGCTGCCATACCATATAGAAATATGGGCCTACAAATCACCTGTGACTGTAGTTCTAGGAAATCCAGAACACCCTTTTCTGCCTCCTTAGGCGCTTCAAGCACGTGTGGTGTGCAGACAAATATACAGGGGAAACACCAATATACATTTTAAAAAAAAGTCAAATAAAACATTTTCTAAAAAATTGTCTTGGGCTGGAGCATTAAAAGAATTGTCTCAGGCTGGAGAGATGGCTCAGCCATTATAAGCTAGGCTCACAACGAAAAACAAAAATGAACACTGTCTTATAAAAATATCACTAATTCTGGGCAGCAGACGAGATGGTTCAGAGGTAAAGGAGCTTGCTGCTGCCAAGCCAGAGTTTGATTCCTGAGTACCACAGTGTAGAAGGAAAGAGTTGACTCTTGCAAGTTGTCCTCTGACCCCCACATGCATGTATGTCATGGCATGCACACACACACACACACACACACACACACACACGGTGCGGGGAGAGAGAGAGAGAGAGGGAACAAATAAAGATTAAGATAGCACTAATTCTGGGCTGGAGAGATGGCTCAGAGGTTAAGAGCACTGACTGTTCTTCCAGAGGACCGAGTTCAATTCCCAGCAACAACCTGGTGGCTCACAGCCATCTATGATGAGATATTGTATGCTCTTCTGGCCTGCAGGCAAACGTGCACTGTATACATAAGAAATAAAATTTTTAAAAAGAAAAAAAAGATAGCACTAATTGTAAACATCGGAAGCATTGGCTATGGTAGAAACAGTTTCCTAGATTACTTTGTAAGCCACTTTTGTAGAAACTCTTGACTCTTCACTTGGACCTGCACTAGCATTTGACCTTTGGTATCAAGAACCTCAAATATTCCACCCTCAGATCATGCTAAGTCTGTCATTTTCTCAATGAGCATCCTGTGAAGTATCATGAAGAGACTTATTATAAATGTTCACACCCCTGATGGCTTCATTTCTGATTACTTTTCCCTTACACTTTAAATCAGCTCAATCCCATCACTGTCCCAAAACTGTACCCTAGGGGAGGCAGAACTGAGAGGTAGAGGTCTCTTCTTCCACCCTTGAATGTCCTGAGAACTCTGTTTTGTGGGGGAAAAAACCATCTGAGTGATTGATACAATGCGAAGCGGCCAAACAGGCCCACTGTAATAGCAGTGCGAGGAGTAAACAGGAAATCCTGTGCAGATGGTATCTGGAGATAAAGCAGAGCTATGAGATTAATTACTTCCGGGCTTCAGAAAAGAATAGAAAATTTTTTATTTGATTTCCTATTCCTAAAACGTGCTTTCCTGTCCTCCTTTATCTTCTACACAGTGGTAAGGGGAAAACGTTAAGAGCAAATCTGCAGAGAATGCCTGGCAGCCAGCAGGACTTGAACAACTGCTAGCCTCACCCAAGCTGCTCCCTCCCCCACAGAAAGGATGTGACTTCCAGGAGCCAGTGAGGTGATGGCTGGCGCAGCGTGCACGGAAAGCTGCTGCTGTAGCCTGGCAACCCAAATTCAATCCCCGGAACTGACGCAAAGATAGAAAGAGCTCCAACTCCACAACATTGTCCCCTGACCCCCATAAGCACGATGAGTGTGCACATAAATGCGTGTGCACACTAAAAATAAATTTGAAAATGTTAAATACATGACACTGACATAAGCTGCAAGTAATCACTGCTTCTTCTGTAAATAAAGGTAAGAAATGAAATGTGCCAGGCAGTGGTGGTGGTAGCACATGCACGCCTTTAAATCCCAGCACTCGGGAAGCAGAGGTAGGCGGATCTCTGTGAGTTCGAGGCCAGCCTGGTCTACAAGAGCTAGTTCCAGGACAGGCTCTAAAACTTCAGCAAAACCCTGTCTCGAAAAACCAAAAAAAAAAAGAAAGAAAGAAAAAAATAAAATGTACAAACAGTTGCATAATGTTTTCTCCCTGAAGGAGACAATGCTCCAGTTTCCCTCGAGTCCAAGGGCTCAGCTGGCCTTATCAGGTAAGTTTAGAGCTTGGCATTGTAGAGCAATCATTTCCACCTATGCGTTCCCAGTCAGATAGACTGCTGACCAGGGCAGTACTGGCCAGTCTGCGCCCCAGTGGAACGAAACATTGTTTCATGACCAGAATGATGCCTGCAACTGTCTCTCAGTCAGCGGAATAAATGATGGAATGACTAGGATCGGTCCCTGAAGGCCACTACTCCCCTCATGCCGGGGCTGTAATCACAATTTCTGATCAATGGGAAGAAGCAGCTTCTGACTCTGCCAGTGTGCCAAGTCCTGTTCTGTGTTTAGGAAACGTGAAAGAAGTCCTACATTTTTAGACTATGAGGAAGAAACATCATAAACAATGAAATGTCATATGAATATAAAGTCAGTTAGTGATACTGTTAGAGTTATGAGTGCGGAAGTTTTTGCAGATATGGGGGTTATTACTCTACCAACACTCTGGGAAATGGTTGCTTCCAGTTCTAGGGTATTTAATGTGCAAAATAAATGTAAAATATCTTGTCACCCAATTTACTAAAGAATCTGTCAAAAACTATTTCAGTGGGAAAATGAAAGGATATTAAGGTCATGGCAAAAGGACATGACTAAAAACTTAAAAATGCTTTTACTGACCAAAGACAGTACTTTTCTTTGTGTGTGTGTGTGTGTGTGTGTGTGTGTGTGTGTGTGAACTTCACACAGAAATATTGAATCTGTCTACATCTCTCCTACCACTCCCTCCACTCTTCCAACTCCTCCTGTGTCCCATCCTTTCCTCTCAAATTCGTGATCTGTGCCTTAGTTATTATTGTTACATATCTGTCTGTATGTATGTATATAGATGCACACAAGCATATGCAACCTACTGAGTTCCTTTAGCATTGCTTATTTGCATGTGTGTCCAGAGATGACCACTTGAGACTGGGTAACCTAGTCCCTGAAGGAAGCTGATTCTTCCTCTTTCAGCAGCCATTAATGACCTAAGCTCTTCACCTAAAGGTGGGACCGACAGTGTAATACTTTTCTTTTTTAATACAGGGTCTTCTGTATCCCAGTGGGTTTTGAATTTGACTTTGAACCTCTGATCCTCCTGCCTCTACCTACAGAGTGCTGGTATCACAGAAGTAAGACAACTAAACCCGGGGTTCCATGCCCCCCATTTCTAAAAAATAATGATTGAACAATTTAAAAAATGATAATAGTTCAAAACACATTAAATAGATATCTTAATGGTCAAGACAGAACTCATTGCGGCCTGGAGGGTGTCTCAACAGTTAACACTAGTCATTCTTTTTTTTTTTTTTTTTTTTTTTTTTTGGTTTTTCGAGACAGGGTTTCTCTGTGGTTTTGGAGCCTGAACACTAGTCATTCTTACACAAGACCCAGATTCCTTTCCCAGCACCTATATAGTGGCAACCAACCATTCGTAACTCCAATCCAGGGGCTCTGACCTCCTCTTTTCTGGCTCCTATATGCACCAGGTATGCATATGGTGTGCAGACACAGATACTGGCAAGATACTTATACATAGAATTTTTTCTAAGTAATTAAAAAGAAGTTAACGTTCAGAATAAATTATTCAGTCATATGAAAAGTATTTATCATAAGGATATATATTAAAAGTAAACAATGATATGATTTCTTATCAGATTGGCGAAAATCCAAAGTTTTGTCTGCATAGTGTTCTGGTGAAGCTATGGGCAAGCACTTTCATGTCACTTTGATGGTAAGAATGTAAAACTGTACCACCCCACTGGATGGGAGATGGTGGAAATCCTGCTCAATTTCCCCTTTCACCTAACAAACCCTCTTTTTGAAATCCATCCCAAAGAAACACTGACAAAAACCCACTATGACATATGTATGAGGTCATTCTTTACAGCTCTCTATGTAATACCAAGATAGTTTTTTTTTTTAATTAACTAGAGCTGGGCAGTGGTGGCACACATCTTTAATCCCAGCACTTGGGAGGCAGAGGCAGGTAGATCTCTGTGAGTTCGAGGCCAGCCTGGTCTACAAGAGCTAGTTCCAGGACAGGCTCCAAAGCTACAGAGAAACCTTGTCTTGAAAAACCAAAAAAAAACCCACCAAACTAAAATGTTCATCAGTAAGACTATTTGGAACAATTTCAGTATATTAATTAGACGAAGTATTTATGAAGCAATTAAAAATGAAGACAATGCATTCCATATACCTTGAAGTGATCTTCTGATCTATCACTAGGTGAACAAAATCAAAATGGAGAAAACATAAGTATACTACTATTTATCTAAGAAAAAGAGGGGCATTGCATTCATATAAGACATAAGATTGGATGATGGGGAACTTCAGCCAATCACATTCTGTTTAGGGTGTGTCCTCCTGGAGCCACAGAAAAACAGATAAAAGATCCAGGTGTGCTTGCCTTCTCCTTTCTTGTTCCCTGTGCTTCCGGATCGCTGGAACCCTGGGTTTGTAAGTTCTCTTTCTTCCATTTATTAAAAGCTGAGTCTGTTATATTAAACTGGTCTGGTTAATTCTAAATACCGATCGACCACGCCCCTTCAATTGGGGGCTGGAGAGATGGCTCAGAGGTTAAGAGCACTGGCTGCTCTTCCAGAGGTCCTAAGTGCAATTCCCAACAACCACATGGTGGCTCACAACCATCTGTAATGATATCTGGTGCCCAATTCTGGCCTGCAGAGATACATGTTGACAGAGCACTGCATACATAATAAATAAATAAATAAATATTTTTTTTTAAAAAGACATAAGATTTGGTAGATAGAACTACCAAATTTGGGCAGTGGTGGTGTAAACTTTTAATCCCAGCACTCAGGGAGGCAGAGACAGGCGAAGCTCTGTGAGTTTAGGGCCAGCCTGGTCTACAGAGGGAGTTCCAGGACAGTCAAAGCTACAGAGAATCCCTGTCTAGGAAAACAAGAAGGAAGGAAGGAAGGAAGGAAGGAAGGAAGGAAGGAAGGAAGGAAGGAAGGAAGGAAGGAAGGAAGGAAGGAAGGAAACTGGCAGATAGATAGACAGACAGACAGACAAGCAGGCGATGGATAGAAAATAGACAATTTTTCTTAATTCAGGACCCCAGTAGCTCAGGGGTGTGTATTGAAAGTAGCTGGGCAGATGAACTTTGTGAAGATCCACAGGCACCTAGGAGCCCACCTTTCCCACTGTGGACAATACCAAGATTTCTACAAAGAAAGTTAATTCAGTTAAAGAGGCAGTAAATAAAGAGGTCGGGAGATCTGCAGCCTGCTGGTTAAAGTTACTGCTGCTGCAAAAGTTGAAACAAAGCCCAAAGCAAATGTCAACAGGAAGAAGATAAGCCTTGAGGGAAAAGTTCAAGCATTCAGGAAAGAGAGGCAAAATGAAATCGCACAACAGAGGCTAGCAAAGACCACAGGAAACAAAAGCGAGGAAGGACAGCCCCACCCTTGTTGGGACTGAACAGAAAATCCAAGAACAACTGACATCTTTATATCAAGTCTCATTGCTGACCCCAGTACTTCCCTCCTGTAGCACAGAGTCATGGCTGCCACCAATTCTCTCTAAAATGGACGCGTTTTAGTATTCAGTAGCTCCAGGAACACATTTTTTGAGGCATGATCTCATGTAGCCCAGACTAACCTCAAACTCACTGTATACTTGTCTTGAACGCCTGACCCTCTAGCTGCCACGTCCTGTGTGATGGGATTATAAGTGGATGTCACAATGCCAGCTGAAAATGAAGCCACTTGGCGATGTTCTTGTCAGGGTTGCTGCCTTTGCAACAGTCTCACAGACTGACCTGGAACTCATTACGGCCAGGCAGGGCCTTAAATTTGTGCCAGTCTTCCTGCCTCATCCTGTCCAGGGCTGAGAGATGGTAAGTGGGATCCAACACACAAGGCTATAAATTCATATTTATAGGAAGGAAAGATTTTCCATGTCATTTAAAAAATGTTTTTAGTAGATGCAAGTGTTTTGTTGAGGTGTAAAATCATGTGCAAATCATGTACAGGCAACAGTAAACAAGAGAACTAGAACTAGAGAGAATCTGAATCCTCAAAGCCCACCAACAGGGACATACTTCCTCCAGCAAGGTCACACCTCTGAAACCTACCTGAACAGCACCATCACCTGACAAACTTCCCTGGGCAGCATCATCAACTGACTTCGTATTCAAAGATCTGAGCTTGTGGTGGACATTTTCATTCAAACCATCACAGCAACAGAGTGAGACCATCATCTCAGCAAAGAAAAACTCCTAAGAAACCTGAAGGGTTATACCTGCCAATCTCGGTTTTAAGGAAAATGACAGCAATGAGCTGGTAAGGCACATTTAGTCAGTTAAAATCGCACAAGCTTTGGGGCTGGAGAGATGGCTCAGTGGTTAAGAGCATTGCCTGCTTTTCCAAAGGTCCTGAGTTCAATTCCCAGCAACCACATGGTGGCTCACAACCACCTGTAATGAGGTCTGGTGCCCTCTTCTGGCCTATCTACACATACAGATAGACTATTTATACATAAAAAATAAATAAATATTTTTAAAAAATAGCACAGACTTATAACGGTACTGTCCCGGCTTCATTTGCCACACTTGGAAGATGATTCCAATGGAATGCAAGCTTCACTTCACAGACTGTGCCTCTCTCCTCAACCAGTAGACAATTGAGGCAATGAACCTCAAGGAATTGGCATTAGCCCAGAAGGAAAAGGCTGGGACCCTTGTACCACTGGGTGGGGAGGAATGGAAAGGTGTGATGTTTTCCAAGAAAGAGAGTTCACACAGTGTTTAAAAATTATCAGACCATCTCACGGGACAGACTATGTCCTGTGACAGGGCTATGTCCATGATGGGTAAAATATATCTTGACTGGAATTGCTCAGTTATGCATACTTCTTATCCTCTGGTAAAGCCTATACCTCCCTGGCGGTGTCACGAAGTTAATGGACTGCTTGCTTAGCACATTGAAAGCTAGCATTGCACAAACCAGATATAATGGTGCATGTCTATAACACCAGCACTCAGGATGGGGAGACAAAAGGATCAGAAGTTCAGGTTACTTCCTCAAGACCCAGCAATACCACTTTTGGGTATATATCCAAAGGATGCTCAGTCATGCCACAAGGACATGTGCTCAAATATGCAGCTTTGTTTGTCATAGCCAGAACCTGGAAACAACCTAAATGCCCCTGGACCAAAGAATGGATAAAGAAAATGTGGTACATTTGCACAATTGAGTACTTACTACACAGCAGAAAAAAAAAAATAACGACATTTTGAATTTTGCAGGAAAATGGATGGAGCTAGAAAACATTATTTTGAGTGAGGTAACCCAGACCCAGAAAGGCAATCATTACATGTACTCACTCAAGTGGTTTTTAAACATAAAGCAAAGAAAGCCAGCCTACAAACCACAATCCCAGAGATCTTAGACAACAATGAAGACACTAAGAGAGACTTACATAGATCTAATCTACATGGGAAGTAGAAAGTAGAAAAAGACAAGATCTCCTGAGTAAACTGGGAGCATGGGGACCTTGGGGAAGGGTTGAAGGGAGAAGGGGAGAGGCAGGGAGGGGAGCAGAGAAAAATGTAGAGCTCAATAAATATCAATAAAATAAAAAAAGAAGTTCAGGTTATACAGTGAGTTTCAAGGCCAGACTGGGCTATGTGACATATTGTATCAAAAAAGACAGAAATGATTTGCATGCATCTTAGTTGGTAGAGTGCTTAGTACACATGAAGTCCTGGGTTTCATCCCCAGCACTGCATTGATGTGGGATGCTCCTCTGTATGCTGTGAATACATTTTATTACCATTGGTTAATAAAGAAGCAGCTTTGGTATATGGCATGGCAGAATAAAGCCAGGCAGGAAATCTGAGCAGAGATATAGAGAGAGAGTAGGTAGGGTCAGGAGACACCGTGTAGCTGGTGAAGGAGAAGGATGCCAGAACCTTACTAGTAGACACCACAGCCTCATGGTGATACACAGATTAATAGAAATGGGTTAATTTTAGATCTAAGAGCTAAGTAAACAATATTTCTAAGCCATTGGCCAAAGACTGTTGTAATTAACATAGTTTCTGTGTGATTATTTGGGTCTGGGCAGCCAGGAAGAAACATTCAGTCCCCATCTACACTGCACAAACCTGACATGGTGATACATGTCTGCAGTCCTGTGCTACATGGCTAATTTGAGGTCAGCCTGGAATACAAGACTCCATCTCAAAACAAACAAATACCCTGGCCCTCTTTTTAGGGGCTGGAGAGATTGTCTCGATGGAGACATTGTCTTAATGGTTAAGAGCACTTGTTGTTCTTACAGACAATCTGAGTTCAACTCCTAGAAGCCACACAGTAGCTCATAACCATCCAGTTCCAGGAGATCTGATATTCTCCTCTGATCTCCACGGGCACCAGAAATGTACACAATACAATACACTTATGCAGGCAACATAAAAATATGCATAAAAATAAAAATCATTTTGGGGGAAAAAGCACAGCAGGGGCTGGAATGAAGTCTCAGCAGTTAGGAGCACAGACTGCTCCTCTAGAGGTCCAGGGTTCCACCCCCAGCACCCACCCAGTGGTTCACATCTGTCTATAACTCCAGTTCCAGGGAGAACTGACACCTTCTTCTGGCCTCTGCAGGCACCAGGCATGCACCTGGTGCACAGACCTATATGCAGGTAAAACACCCATATGTATAAATAAACTGTTTTTACCTGGCTGGTCTGAAATTCACTATATAGATCATTCTTGCCTTGAACTCAAAGATATGCTTGCCTCTGTGTAGTGAGGAGTGGTGTTGGGCGCCACTCTGTAGTGAGGAGCGGCGGGCCACTTCCCACCGCCCAGCTAGTTTTACCTGAAATAATTACACGGAAACTGTATTCTTTTAAATACTGCTTGGCCCATTAGTTCTAGCCTCTTATTGGCTAATTCTCACATCTTGATTAACCCATTTCTAATAATCTGTGTAGCACCACAAGGTGTGGCTTACCAGGAAAGGTCTTAACCTGTGTCTGTCTCGGAGAGGAGAATCATGGCAACTCTGCCTCACTTTCCTTCTTCCCAGCATTCTGTTCTGTCTACTCTGCCTACCTAATTTTCTGTCCTATCAAAGGCCAAGCAGTTTCTTTATTAATTAACCAATAAAAGCAACAGATAGACAAATGACCCACCTCCATCACCTCTGCCTTCCAAGTGCTGGGATACCTGTCCCTTTAATTGGCCTACTGAGTACAGGTAGCAGAGCCTAGCTGTTGGACCTTCAAGGAAGGATCAAGGCTTTGAACACAGCAACTCCAGTAATACTACAGCAAACATAGTTGGGGACTGAAACTTGCTTTGGTTACATGGATCTGAGTCTTTCTGGCAGCTGACTTATGAGCATATTAGGAAACTACTAAGACTGGACAAGTTTGAAAGACCATGAGGAAAGGTTTGAACAAGTCCACTGTGGGTTGGCTGGGGAGTCTCCTGAGAGATGTCCACAATTCCCACCCTTGAGGAAAGCAGAAAAAATGTGTTGGTTGACAGACATCCTGGAATGATGCACAAATTGGACCTACTAAAAGTCTACTTGCAGTACATGCTCCAGAAAAGGACTCAAGCTGCGTCCCATGCTTGATCCAGGCAATCTCTGGAGACCTGGTTTGGAGACCTGACTGTTTTCAGGTCTTGTTGGTAGGGAAGCGTTCACTAGCAGGGCATCCAATCGAATGGAAAACAGAGCTAAGTACAAGGAGCTCAGCTCAGAATTCAAGCTCTGTCTTTAGGGAAGTAGAGCAATGCAAAAAGCAGCCCTGAGGCAAGTACAAGGAAATGACTCAGAACTGAATCACTGAAGAGATCACAGGAACCCTCAGCTGATGTCTCTCACTCAGTACCCATCTCTGCTTCCAGAAGCCTCATTTCTGCCAAAGGGCTGCAACCGTGTATATTCTTTGCACTTCTGTGCTAACCACTGCTGGGGAGCTGGGGTCCAGAAACAAGCTCCAGGATAGGCAGAGCCCATCACCTTCTCAGTGGAGTCTTGCTCTGCTGACAGGATAGAAAGACAGGAAATTATGAGCACAAGAGATGGAGAAAAAGCCGCTCACTAATGAATCTGGCTAGCATCAGAAGCTTCAACACAGCTGATAGATCAAAGCTGCTTATAGAGGTGTGCTTGTTTTCCTAAAGGCTTTTCAAATAAAGATGCTAAAAACAACAAACTGGGCTGGGCAGTGGTGGCCGATGCTTTTAATCTGGGCACTCAGGAAGCAGAGGCGAGTGGATCTCTATGAGTTCAAGGCCAGCCTGGTCTTCAGAAATTTCCAGGACAGTCAGGACTACACAGAGAAACCACGTCTCAAAAAAACAAACAAATAAAAACCAAACAAACAAATAAACGAAAACCAAGCTGGACTTATCAAGGGCCAGAATGCTAATGCTCTTAACTGTATTTAGATCATTTCTCATCCCTCAATCTAAACACTGCATCTCAAGACATTCTTGTAAGTTACAAAGGAAAATTTCTTAAGATTAAAAGAAAGTAAGTAAACAGACTCATTTTTACAGTTTTAGTTTGTATTAACACCTCCCCCTTTTTTCCAAGACAGATTTCTCTGCAGCTTTGGAGCCTGTCCTGGAACTAGCTAGTTTTTGTAGACCATGCTGGCCTCGAACTCACAGAGCTCTACCTGCCTCTGCCTCCTAAGTGCTAGGATTAAAGGCATGTGCCACAACTGACTGGCCAAACCTCCCCTTTTTTTTAAGATAGGGTGTCTATGGATAGCCCTGGCTGGCCTGGAACTCACTAAGTACAACAGGCTGGCCTTGAATTCACAGATATCTGCCTGCCTCTGCCTCCTGAGTGCCTCTGCTTCCTAGTGTGGGGGCTAAAGGTATGTGTCACCACAGCTAGCGTTTTTTAATTTTTAAACTTGACTTAATTTTAAATTTTGCTTGATCTTTAAATCTTGTAAATTAGAACCTTTGAAAATGTAACTCAAAAAGCCATAGCATCTCACAAGAACCATTCTGAAGACTCCTAAAGACATCCCTATTCCTAAAGAGCCACATTTAAAGACGAAGTGTGTACTGTCCCTTATCACTCCTTCATAAGCGTGACAATGTCCCTTCACTCTGACTGTAGTGGAGGAGCAAGCTTTATGTGAGTGGAAATCCCTAAGTGGGGAACTCCTCAGATGGATGGAAATCGTGCTGACACACCCATGAACCTGGTGAGCCCATGGATATGCCTGCTCTGCATTCACAAGACTGAATTCCATGAATGAAAGTTGGAGCAAGTTATTGTAAAGTTTTTTTCAGCTCAATAAGCCTCTTCACCGACGCAATAATCCAAATCAGACCAAATCAAACTGAATTAGAAAAAGCCCAGGCTTAATGGATGCCATCGCTCCCGGGTGGCCTTCTGGGAAAACACGGAGAGGGAGAAGGAGAACCAGGAAGACCACAGAGAGGGGAAAGGAAGACCAGAAGACCACATGTTCATTCTCTGGGGGACAGTTTAAATACCCTGTGGGAGTGGTCTTGACCCTCTCTGGGGAAGGGTCACCGTTTGGGGGCTTTCTCAGAGGTAGAGTCTGCACCATGGCAACTCCCACGGGAAGGGGCTTGAAATGGAACTTTCCACCCAAACATTCCAAAATGGATGCCAGGGGCTGGGGTGAAGCCCCTTCCAAACAGTTATGAAATGTTCTCAGGATACTTAGTCTGGCACCAGACAGAACTTTACCCATCAGCAACTGTTTTACAATATCCCTTTCCCCTCACCTCAGAGAATAACGTCCTTTAGGTACGAATCAGCTCTGTTGAAAAGATAAAAGAACTCAGTTTTGACAAAAAAAATAAAATAAAAAAACCAGTTCCAGAGATGTCCTAAACTTGAACATAATGGCCTGAAGATGGATGGAGGAGAGCTGAGAGAAGTTAGGAATCTAATGGATACAGATGGAATCACCATAAACCTGTTCATGTGAAATATTTGCTCTGCATCCCTGCGCAGCTGGCCATCAAGGCCACTGCATCCAGAAGCTTTAGAGGCTGCTATTCCAAAAGCAGCAATAGTTCTCTGTATGGCCTGCCTCCTACTCCACTGTTCTGCGCTTCAGCTATGGTAAATGCATATCTGACAGAAAGAATGCTTCCCCTCCCCATTCTAGCAAAGGGGTTGTATTGCTGTAATAGACACCATGACCAAAAGCAACTAGAGGAGGCCAGAGTTTATTTCTGTTTACTGCTACAGTCCATTATGAAGGGAAGTTAAGGCAGGAACTCAAGGCAGGAACACACGGAGGCCATGGAGGAGGGCTGCTTACTGGCTTGCTCTTTTTGGCTTGCTCAGCCTGTTTTCTTATATACAAGAGGCTGGGCCCTCCAACATCAGTCACTAATTACAAAAATGTACCACAGGGTAGCCTATGGGCCAATGGAAATATCTTCTCTGAGGCACGGCAATAGCGCAAGCGCAAGCAAGTGCGTGCAATCTCACAATGAATAAGAAAAATTGGCCGCCACAACCTGTCAGCAGACCAAAAGCTCAGTTACTAGTGATGTGCTCCTAGCCAATCACAACACGCCAGCAGTGACCTCCAATTTCAAAAGGACCGACTAGAAACGTTCCTCCTTCGGCTTAATTTTCCTAACCCTATATAAACCACCAACCTGTTTACAATAAAGAGCTTCTGTATGGGAATCTCCCTGAGTCTGTGCCTTTGACTTCACATCTTCTCACCCCCTGCCCCTGGAAAATGGGGGCTGCACACAGGGGGCAGCAGCAAGCCAGCAAAAACTACACCTCTCAGATGTGGTTCCCTCTTCTAAGATAAGTTTAGGTGTGTACTGAGTTGACAAAAACCAACAAGCACACTCTCCGAGGTTTGCGACAAATACTTCATGTTCTAGATCTGGAAGAGTTTCCCAGCTACTACTAAGTTTTGCTTCTGGTTGTTGTGGATTCTGTAGTGGACCCTTGTACTGGTTGGTTTTGTGTGTCAACTTAACACACACTAGAGTCATCCAAAAGGAAGGAGCTGAGCAACCATGAAGAGCTCAGTAATCAGCTCCTCTCCATGGCCTCTGCATCAGGTCCTGCATCCAGGTTCCCTACTTGAGTTCCTGTCCTGACTTGCGTCAGTGATGAGCAGCAATATGGAAGTGTAAGCCAAATAAACCCTTTCTTCCCCAACTTGGTTTTTGGTCATGGTGTTTGGTCATTGCAGCAATAGAAACCCTAACTAAAACACCCCCTTTATTTCAGAAACCCCTTGGTCTCATGAGTTTTTGGATTAACAGTTTATAGCCAAGTTTGACGTGCATTTTCATAACAACCCTGCTCTCACACAGGATGTTCCTTGTTTAATTATTTTAGGATAGGATGGACTTATTCCAGAATAACAGAACGCGCAAATTGCAGGAACCATGAAGAATCTTGGAGCAGAACTACCCTAGACACTTGTCAAAATGCAACTTGTTGGGCCCATTCTCAGGGTTTCTAAATCAGTCACCTGAAGGGAAAATTCACATTCTTAAGGAAGTCGCATGGCTGTAGCTCCTGCTACTGCTGCTACTGTTGACGGTAGTGATCCACAAAGCCCTTGCTGGAGACCGCCCTAGGTTTTGGTCTTTATTGGTTTGGGCCTTTTGAAACCAAGTGTCTCCATGTAACCTGGGCTAATCTGGACTTTGAGATTCAGTAGAGTACTGCAATTATAGGTGGATACCACAACTAGCTCAGGACATGAGTGTGATTATTATACCCTCCCACGCTCTGTCTGATCCTGCCAAATAACTCATCTGTGCAATCTAAAAGAAATCCTCGTACACTCAAAGTCTATGGAAGTGATAGGGTGCCTCCATAGCATGGGTCAGGCCCTGTGTTCAATCTTCAGCACCACGAAAAAATTAAAATCAATCCAAAACTAATTAGCTAGGGATGTGGGTAGGCTGCCTACTTTATCTGCCATCAAACCTTCCTAGGTGGCATTAGATTTGAGTGTCAGGTCTCTGATGAGGGAGATTGTATACACATTTGTGTTGTTGTTCTAGCGGGGACGGTTGACCCTTGCAAGTCTCTAATGCTGACCACGGAACCTCTCCAGGCTTTCTCTCTTTTCTTTTCTTGAAATCAGTGTTTGACGAAAATGAAAGAAAGGGTTAGTTGCTTGTTTCTCAGCAAGTTCACCATGGTGAGGTGAAAGAATCATGGGATTGTTTACAGTCATGGGGGGGGGTGCTTGTCTTTGAAGGTTATACGGGGTCCCCAGTCCCCTCCCCACTTTCTCCTTCCTGTCTGTCATGAGGTGAACAAACTCTGTTTCACCCAGGGTCTAGAAACACATAGAAGTAATCATGGACTGGACACTTAGAAACTGTGAGCCAAATAAATGTTTTCCTCCTTGAGTTGTTTCTATTCGATATTCTGTCACAATTATGAGGGATGTAACCAATAATACAAAATCTCTAGGGTTGCCGGGCGATGGTGGCGCACACCTTTAATCCCAGCACTCGGGAGGCAGAGGCAGGCGGATCTCTGTGAGTTCGAGGCCAGCCTGGTCTACAGAGCTAGTTCCAGGACAGGCTCCAAAGCCACAGAGAAACCCTGTCTCGAAAAACCAAAAAGAATTAAAAAAAATAAAATAAATAAATCTCTAAGGTTATAGGAGTGTATCGCCATGCCTAGCTGAAAAGACATATGTTCTTATAATATACACCAACACAGGAAACTCTCAAAATAATTATACGATGTGAAAAAAATCAGATAATATATTCTGATTATTATCCCAACCCTCTAATTTCCCTCCCAGTCCAGTCAACCTCTCCTTCCCTACAAGTCCCTCTCTTATCTGCATGACTTTTTGCTTTGTTTTGTGACCCTGTGAGCCTAACTAGGCCATCTGTGTGACCATGAGTTTGGAACTATCCATTGGAGTCTGGTAGGTTCATCTACGAGGACTGAACTGAAGACAATGGCTGCCTATCTCCAGGAATCAACTAGTAGTCAATATTTCATAAGGGAGAGAGAGAGGGAGAGGGAGAACCCAGTAAGGCCCTCCCTAATCCGTGATTGGCTAATGACAGTCTCAGTCTTGTACAGGCCTCATAGAAGCAACCCAGGAGGAGTTTTATGAGATCAGCCTGGGCTATGTAGTGAGCTCCAGGGCTACCTGGATTACAGAGTGGAATCCTTTTTCTTTTGTTCTTTTCTTTTTGGTTTTTTGAGACAGGGTTTCCCAGTAGGTATGGAGTCAGTCCTGGAACTCGCTCTGTAGACCAGGCTGACCTCGAACTCACGGAGATCTGCTTGCCTCTGCCTCCTGAGTGCTGAAACTGAAGGCGTGCACTGCTGCAAGCCTCTCCTTAGTCTTCTTATTCAGAGCACCAGATTACACTTGCTACCTCCTTGGCTGTTGTAAGAATTAAGCAAGATAATGTAGGTAAAATACTTTGTTTACTGAGAAGCCACTTTTTTGGGCTTGGCTCTTTTCTTTTTCTAGGTGGTTGAGAACCTATAATCTTTGGTGGCATCTGGCTCTCCTCCACTGGACATCAAAATTTTGTTATACTGACTGCTTCAGGTATGCAGAAGCATTATACTTGCAATGTAATGCTTAAATCTATCATTGCAATCACAAAGCTTTTTAAATTTCTTTTTGAGATGGGTTTTTGATGTATTCCAGCTGACCCTCAAACGCACAGTTTTTAGCAAGACAGAGGGAATTGGGGAGAAGGGCAAGACCTGTCAGAGCCACATGACCCAGCTGGCTAGCATCTGTTCATTGCCTCTGCTCTCCAAGTGTGGGATTGCAGGCCTGTAGAGCCATGTTTGGCGGTATGTACCACATAGCCCCTTCTTTCCTTCCTACCTGCCTTCCCTCTGGCCCCCTCCCTCCATCCTTTCATTGTTTTCTTTTGCTTTGCCTTGTTTTGGTTTTTGAGAAAGGATTTCTTATAGCACAGGCTGGGCTGGAACTTACCACATGGCCAAAGATGACCTCAAACTCCTGACCGTCCCACTTTTACCCCTTGAGTATAGGGATTGCTGGCAGGCACTACCATGCCTGGTGCATATCCAATTTCTTCCTATATAATAAGCAGCCTTGTGTGGTCAAATTGAAATAGTTACTAGTTGCTATTCTGTTACAAAATTGAAGACAAGAGGGTCCTTTTGGCTTCGAGAAGCTCTCAGACTTAGTGATAGGCCTAGCCTACCTGTCTTACCGTGTATAATAAAACATTACAGAAACATCAGTAAATACAATATCTTGTGATTTTTCTCTCTCCTCCAGACTTTCCCAGATGACTCATTTCTGCCCCATAGAAATGGCTGGCAGAGTCAATAGAAGACAAGGCCTGTTCGGTTCGCTCCTTGCTGTCCCATTTCTGAGAATATTTTTTTTAATTTTTATTTATTTATTATGTATACAATATTCTGTGTGTATGCCTGCATGCCAGAAGAGGGCACCAGACCCCACTACAGATGGTTGTGAGCCACCATGTGGTTGCTGGGAATTGAACTCAGGACCTTTGGAAGAGCAGACAATGCTCTTAACCTCTGAGCCATCTCTCCAGCCCTTCTGAGAATATTTTATGCTGTACTAGTTAGTTGACCTCAGAGCTGTCTCCTGCAGAGGAGATTCAGTGGAAAGAGAATAGGCTCTTCTGTGTTGGTCTTGGTGCTAGGGTTTGTTTTCATATAGAGGGGCTGGAAAATAAAACTCACTATTGAGTTTTGGAGTTTAGAAAACTTGCTGGTGAGAACTTATTTCTAGGCAGACACTTGGTTGTGTGACAAAAAGCACTATTCTCTACCGCCAGCTGTCACTTTGGTTTGCTGTGTGTGTGTGTTTAATAAATATGTATCAATAGTCCAACCTTTGTGGGTCTCGATTTCATTATATCAACAGTGTTGATGTTTTCCTCAAACTAAAAGCCCTTCAGTTTAGCCACAGAAGTAATCGATCAAGAAAAGCTTATAATCTTCAACAAGTCTTTGATCCAGTAGCCACCTGCCTACACACCTATTTGGTCAATTGCCTCCCAAAGATTTACGGGTACTTGGGCCAGGTGCTAGGCATTGTGTAGGGTGAGGGGTGGGGACCTCAGAGTTTAACAGATTTTTATCTTGCACAAATGAAACAAGTCCCCTCTAGGGACCTCTTATAAGTGAACAGCCTTTGTGGGGTCATGGGAAATGGTAGAAGGGGAGAGGGGAGGAAGGGGGGAGCAGAGAAAACTGTATAGTGCAATAAAACAATAATATATATTTTTAGTATAATAATATTAATACTATATAATTATTGTAAATATGAAATAAGTGAACAACCTTCTAGTTGGGGTACAAAAGTGAGGAGAATTTTGGAAGGAAGAAAAACATTTATTGAATATGGATTGTATCATATTCATGAGATCCTGGAAAACCTATTAACTGCCAAGGGGATTGCTGACTCT
This sequence comes from Microtus oregoni, assembly GCF_018167655.1. Taxonomy (NCBI): domain Eukaryota; kingdom Metazoa; phylum Chordata; class Mammalia; order Rodentia; family Cricetidae; genus Microtus; species Microtus oregoni. The sequence continues at coordinate 1,521,361 of NW_024543226.1, forward strand.
CGACTGCAGGCAGCAGCACCTTAGGGTCTTCCCCGGAGGTGGGACTCTGAGGGACTAACACCCAGCATTGTCCTCTTCCTCTCGTCCTCTGTATGTCTCAGATGGTGATAATAGTATCTAGATAAAGGTGCTATTGGCTGTTTGTTTATTGTCTCCCATGCTGAGGGATATCTTGTTCATTTGGGATGATCAGACTTGAACTTCTTGCCACTTCAGAGGTGCTATCGCAGGGTACAAGTCTATCTAGGGGAATGAAAGGTTGGGTTTCCCTTCCTAACACAAGGCACAGTTGATGGAGGAAGGTCATTGGCTAATAAAGGCACTGCCCTGGCCCATTTTATTGGTTAGAGGATAGGTGGGAGGAGTAAACAGAACAAAATGCTGGGAGGAAGAGGAAGAGAGCTCAGAGACTCGACCGCTTTCCTCTCAGGAGCAGACGCCTGAGAGAGATGCCGTGCCCCGCTCCCGGGATGAAGCTCCGACCCAGGATGGACATAGGCTAGAATCTTCCTGGTAAGCGCACCTTGGGGTGCCATACACAGATGATTAGAAATGGGCTAAATTAATATGTGAGAATTAGCCTAGAAGAGAATGGGCCAAGCATGATTAAAAGAATACAGTGTCCGTGTAATTATTTCGGGGCATAAGCTAGCTGGGCAGGCGGCTGGGGTGTTGGGGACGCAGCCCCGCCGCCACCCTTATTACTTCACACAGTGAAGCAAGTATGAATAAATCATTATGACCTAGGTTTAAACATGTGCTTTGCACATACTTGTCTCGAAATGTGTACTGTGCATGTGGTCTTTTCTCTGCTTTATACACTATACTTCCCAGAAGTTCAAAGTCTTTCCCAAACCCCTGATAAACAGTTGAGGAATTGCCCATATCTGGTCTTAGAAAAGTTTACATAGCAAATTCCTTTAAGGCAGAAAGAGAGATAGCCATTTTTCCTGCCTTTGTTAAGAGGTAGTATTGTCCTGATCTTTTAAAAGCACTGTGCTCTATAGCAATTTTATGAAAACACAGGACTATTTAGAGAAAAATATGAACAGGGGAAATTGCTGTTGACATCTGGGCATATTTTCTCTAGTTTGTAAAAATAAAAAACCAACCAAACAAGCTGTGACTATATAATCTTAAAATCTCTCTTTCAAAAATTGGCTTTATAACATATATGTTTTTGTGCTGGCTAGTTTTTTTTTTCTGTTTGTTTGTTTGTTAGGTTTTTGAAGACAAGGTTTCTGTTATGGTAAAATGCTGCAGATCCCCAAGTTGTGGCAGTGGGCAGCAGGCACAAGACCATGGTGAGCCATAAAGGTAGCTGGTCCCAGGCAGGGAGCCATATAGTGGGTGAGAGACAGAGACGTATTAGACATGCTATGCAGAGAAAGAGAGTATTTATTTAGTGAGTTATGGAGAGGAAAGGAAAAGGGGGAAGGGGAGAAGGGAGAAGAGCAGACAGAGAGAAACAGAGAGAGAGAAAAAAACAGAGGGGGGGGAGTGGGGAGAAGGGAAAGAGGCAGAAACTGCCTCTTCAGGAGAGATGGAAAGAAAGGAGCTCAGGCTGGAAGCAGAAGAAAGATCTGCTTGCCTCAGTGGATGGGGGGTGGAGTGGGAAGGAGTGGCAGGCCTTGTCTCTTAAAGGGAAAGGACAGACCATTACAGTTTCTTTGTATAGCTTTGACGCCTGTCCTAAAACTAGCTCTTGGAGAACAGACTGGTCTCGAACTCACAGAGATCTGCCTGCCTTTGCCTCCTGAGTGCTGGAAGTAAAGGTGCATACCACCACCACCCGACTGTGCTGGCTAGTTCCATGTCAACTTGGCACAAGCTAAAGTTATCAGAGAGGAAGGAACCTCAGAAAAGGAAATGCCTCTAGCAGGCACAGTAACACAAGCCTTTAATCCTAGCACTTGGAAAGTAGAGGCAGGAGGATCTATGTGAGTTTGAAGCCAGTCTTGTCTAAGTGGTGAGTTCCAGGACAGCCAGGGCTAATAGTGAGACCCTGTCTTGAAAGAACAACAAGCGTGCCTCCATAAGGTCAGACTGCAGGCAAAACTGTAGGGTGTTTTCTTAATTAGTGATTGAGGAGAGAGGACCCAGTCCATTGTGGGTGGTGCCACCTCTGGGCTGGTGGTCCTAGGTTCTATATGAAGGCAGTTTGAGCAAGCCATAAAGAGCAAGCCAGTAAGCTCCTTGGCCTCTGCATCAGCTCCTGCCTCCAAGTTCCTGCCTTGTTTGAGTTCCTGTCCTGATTTCCTTCCATGATGGACTTACCTTGTGGAAGTGTAAGCCGAATAAACTCTTTCCTCCCCAACTTGCTTTTGGTCAGGATGTTTCATCACAGCAATAGAAACCCTAAGACAGTTCCCGAGTGTGGTTTCCAGAGCCAATTCTAGGACAGTCAGGGTTACACAGAGAAACCCTGCTTCAGAAATAAAATAATATTGCCTGTGAAAATTGAGAAAAGACAAAAATAAAGCGGCTGGAGAGATGGCTCAGAGGTTAAGAGCACTCACTAGCTGTTCTTCCAGAGGACCTGAGTTCAATTCCCAGCAACCATGTTGTAGCTCACAACCATCTATAATGAGATCTGGTGCTCTCTTCTGGCCTGCAGGCAGAACATTATATACATACTAAATAAATTTATTTTAAAAAAATTAAAACTTAAAAGAAAAAAGACAGTTCTCTGTTTCAGACCAATGTCTCAGGAGTATTTGCCTTTAAATTTGCATGTTTTCTCACTTATTGCCACAAGCAGATTCAGTCCACAACACCTTAGCCAGGAAACCCTCTCTAACCACTCCTGTCCTCTATTCCCTACCTCTAGAACAGACTGGACCAAATAAGGGCTTCCTAACTATTCCTTTATTTATTTATTTATTTATTTACTTACTTACTTACTTACTTACTTAATTATGTATGTATGTTTTTTTTTCAAGACAGGGTTTCTCTGTGTAGTTTTGAAACTCTCTCTGTAGATCAGGCTGGCCTTGAAGTCACAGAGATCTGCCTGCCTCTGCCTCCCAAGTGCTGGGATTAAAGGCGTGCGCCACCTCCATCCAGCAAGCTATTCCTTTATAATGGTTTCCTATGCAATAAAAAAGCCTTTAAAATCATTTTTAGGAAAGCTATTTCATTTCTCAAAGCCCTAGTCTCTTTATGAATCTACAAAGTTCCACTTTTTATTATAAAAAAGAGATGGGAATTTAAAGGTCTGTCCTGTCCTTTTAAGAAACAAGCCCCGCCCCCCCACCCCCCCCACCCCCACCCCCACTGAGGCATGCAGATCTTTATTCCCAAGCCAGTGACTGAATGTGCTCTACTAGTCTCACAGTGGCCTAAGAAATGACTTAAGAGAAGAATACTGGCTGAAAGGGTAAACTAGGACATAGCTTAGAAATGCTGAATAAACCAGCTGAATAATCCCAGCACTTGGGAAGCAGAGGTAGGCGGATCTCTGTGAGTTCAAGGCCAGCCTGGTCTACAAGAGCTAGTTCCAAGACAGGCTCCAAAGCTACAGAGAAATCCTGTCTCGAAAAAACAACAAAAAAAGAAAAACCAGAAAGAGAAAATGCTAATTAATCATGACACGGAAACAATTGTTCTTTGGAACCCACTTATTTTATGTACTTTGGACTACAGGGGCAGACACCAAGTGAAGCTCAAGCTTCCAACTCAGGAATATTTCCCATTACAGTATTGTTTTTTAATTTGGTGCTGAGGCTTGAACCCAACGCCTCACAGCTGCTGAGCATGCACTCCTCTACTAAGCTACACTGGACCTCACATGCATTCATTCATTCACTCATTCATTCATTCATTGCCGTCCGGTGGTAGGACTGAGGGTGTCCTGCATGCTAGGCAAACAACTTGGGATTATTCTCTAAAAACATCTGAGTGTAGGTAGGAGAGCAGGAAGTGCAAGGGAAACTAGTGTTTGACACTAGGTCACGTGCTCCATTCATCCAGGGTTTCCCACTCAACTTACACAACACTATAGTGAAGAGTCAGAATGCTAACTTTAGGGGGCTGGAGAGATGGCTCAGTGGTTAAGAGCATTGCCTGCTCTTCCAAAGGTCCTGAGTTCAATTCCCAGCAACCACATGGTGGCTCACAACCATCTGTAATGAGGTCTGGTGCCCTCTTCTGGCCTGCAGGCATACACACAGATAGAATACTGTATACATAATAAATAAATAAATATTTTTTTAAAAAAAAAAAAGAATGCTAACTTTACTGATCAAGTCAACCCTTTCCTAATGCTGTCACCTAACTGCTAAGATGCCAAACCTTCTGTAAAACTCAGTATTTTCCTAATAATTTCAACTGCATTGTATGGGTGTGCCGGATTGTTTATGCCCTCACTTATTCACATACATATCAGTTGTTTTCAGTGTAGGACAGCTATGAATAACAATAAGTAGAAAAGGCTGTGTGTGCATCTGTGTGTGTGTGTGTTTATCTTCCCTAGAGATGAACTTGTTGGGTCACAGAACAAACAAGTTTATCTAGCTGATTTTAAAGAACTGAGCCTTCCAAGATCTCCTGAGTAAATTGGGAGCAGGAGGACCTTGGAAGAGGGTTGGAGGGGAGGGGAGAGGCAGGGAGGGGAGCACAGAAAAGTGTAGTGATCAGTAAATACACACACACACACACACACACACATATATATTGAGTCTTCAGCTAGGGTGTGTGGAGTGGCTCACATCTTTCACCCCAGCACTTGGGAGAGAGAGATAGGTGGTTCTCTGTGAATTCCAAGCCAGCGTGGTCCATAGAGAGGCCCTGTTTCAAAAAAAAAAGTGAGCCTTACCCTTCAGTCTCCTGCCTTGCCTGGATTTTACGTAAATTAAATTATTCTTCACAAAATGGAAACTACACATACTTGCTATAGAACATTGGAAAATACATGATAAATATAGTGGGGCAGGCCTGTATTTCTAGCACGCAGGTGGCTGAAGCAGAAAAGTTGTGAGTTTGCACAAAAGCTAAGCTACGGAGTTCCAGGGCAACTGGAGCTCCTTAGGAAACCCTGTCTCAAACACAAGGAGCTGGGGAGGGAGGGGCATGAGATGGCACAGCTTGTATAGGTACTTACCACCAAGCCTGGTGACCTCGGTTCAGTGTTTGAAACCACATGGTGGAAGGAGAGAATAGACCGCTGCAAGTTGTCTTCTGACCTCCACGTATGCAACACGGATTGCATGTGCACAGTCCCCTCTAAGCAATCAGTCAATCAATAAGAAATTTAAAAAGTAAATGTGAGTTGGACATGGTGGTGCGTGCCTTTGATCCCAGAACTCAGGAAGCAGAGGCAGGCAGATTTCTGTGAGCTTGAGACCAGCCTGATGTACATAGTGAGTTCCAGGACAGACAGAATTATATAGTGAGATACTGTCTATAAATAAATAAATAAATAGTCAGGCATGGTGGTGCACACCTATTAATCCTAGCTCTTGGGAATTAGAGGCACAAGGATCCGTACCAACTACATAATGAGTTTGAACTCAGCTGAGACTACATGAGACCCTGTCTCCAAAAAAGAACGAAAGAAAGAAAAAGAAAAGAAAAAAGAAAATCCAAGGGAAAAATACAAAAAAAAAGGGGGGGGGAAATGAAATCTCCAATAACAGGGCTCAAAAATTCTCTTTTCTTTCTGGGATTCAGTGTTGATTACTGGCTGCCTTGAGACTGCAGAATCCTAGCTAGAGATTTTCTGGAAAATTAACTGAGCAGACTGTCAAGCATAAAATTAATTTGCAAATCCATAGAGAAGCTCTCTATGGAAGAATCGGGGCTCAATATACAATGAGACTCAGTTCACACAGAGCCTCTAATCAGGCCCAGAAAGGCAAACAACTGCCAGCCTTCCAGAGCTTTCTTCCTACACAGCACGGGAGACAAAGGAACACAACAGTTTATTCTGCTCTGGCAACCCAGCTTGTGCCTATTAAGAGAAAAATGCTTAGATCACATCATAATGCGTGCTGCATTTATTCTTCTCTGGCAACTCAGTATGCACCTAATGGGAGAAAAAAAACGTCTAAAAAGACCATATTATAACGTGTGCTGTGTTCACACAAAGGAATACAACACAGTCATTAAATATGATTATGGAGGCCTACGGCTAACAATAGTAAAGGATGATAAGGAGCAATTTTAGGACAAAGGCTCCTTTAATGGTCGAGATAATATGGATGTGATGCCTGCCTGCAAACCTAGCTTAAACAAATGAGACAGCTTTGCTGTCCTTCCATTTCATCATCTTGAAAAGGAGATAAAAATAATCTCCCACTCATTAGGCAGCTTTGAAGATTAAATAAAACACGGTGACACTTAGAAAGCCCTTAGGAAAAATAAAATGGGATTCATAGTAAATATACCATTGACAAGCTGACAATCAGAATTAGCCACTCACTTCTCCAGTTCGCTAGTCACCCCCAACCAGCTCTCACCCTCCAGCTCACTGAACCTTCGTCTCCATTCTCTTTGAACTTCCAACAGCTTGCCTTCCCATTGTCTCTCTGTGCACGTGACCACACTCCATTTACATAAAAAAAGGATGATTGTGCGCTGTCAGAAAAGAGCGCCCTCCGTCTTCCTGAATGCAATCACTGCAGGGTCCAGCTGCTCGAGCAGCCTTAGGAAGAGTCCCTCAATTAAGAAGTCCATGACCTTGCCTCCTATGCTCCGCCTCCATTTTCGGACCCAGATCCTGCTCTTTCTGAAGAGATGTACAATAGAGTGTAATCCCTTTCTCCGTTCGACTAATCACTCCCAACAGATGCTTAATTAGGATCTTTTCACAGCCACAACATTTCTCCCTATTAAAAAGGGCTTCTCTCTGGCACTTGGGAGGTGAGGGAGGAACTCCAGGACATCTCTGGCTGCTTAATATGTTTGAGGTCAGTCTGAGCGATGTGAAATTCTGTCGTAATAAATAATAATGATGATAGTGGTATCTCTTGACCTCTCAAATTCCTGCTACACTATTACATTCCCTTTACAAGCAAACTGCTTCCAATAATTCCCTATAGTCCTTGTTGTCTATTTTATTGGATAGTCCTATCAGCCAGTCATACCTCAAGTCACTCCAGTCAGGATTTCTACCCATCATTCTACAAAAATAGATCTGGCATATGCATGGTACCTCATGCCTATAATCCCAGCACTCAAGAAGCTGGAACAGGAGGATTGCCATAAGTACATACAAACCTGGTCTACATAATGAGCTCTAAGCCAGCTTGGACTGCAGAGTGAGATCCTTTTTCAAAGAAAGAAAGAGAGGAAGAGATGAAAAAGGGAAGGAAAGAAGGAAGGGAGGGAGGGAGGAAGGATAGGAAAAGAAAGAGAACCACCTTAAGACTTCACCTTAAGGCGTCCATACTGACCAGCCCCCATTTCTTCTATCATTGACTTCAATGATTGAAGCCTCTCCTATTGTTTTTTAAAGGAAGTTTCTAGATCTTTCCCTGTCTCCCTTGCATGCTGGTCCTCCTTTATTCTATATGAAATGTTTGCTGCTAGTTCTTAAGGCCATTTCTTGTCTTCTACAGTCTCATTCTGACACTATTTGACTTAAGCCTCGCCTGTGGTTTCTTTCTTTCTTTTTCTGGTGTTTTGAGACAGGGTTTTTCTGTAGCTTTGGAACCTGTCCTGAAACTAGCTCTTGTAGACCAGGCTGGCCTCGAACTCATAGAGATCCGCCTGCCTCTGCCTCCCGAGTGCTGGGATTAAAGGCATGTGTCACCATTGTCCGGTCTCACCAGTGGTTTCAATTAACGCCACCTGAATACAAATAGCTCACACTTTATACCTCCAGTCTGTAGACTCCTCCTAAACTCTAGATCCTCCCCTGCAACAATCTATATGGCTTCTCTTAGGTACATTCAAAGTCACCTACATTACAATATATCTAAGGCCAATCTCACACTCTTCTTCCCTGAATTTGGTATCAATTTTTCTGACCAGTACCTCAAATCAAATATCCAGGAATATAAAAAAGAAACTAAGGGGCTGGAGAGATGGCTCAGAGGTTAAGAGCACTGACTGTTCTTCCAGAGGTCCTGAGTTCAATTCCCAGCAACCACATGGTGACTCACCACCATCTATAATGAGATCTGATGCCCTCTTCTGGCATGCGGGTATACATGTAGGCAGAACACTGAATACATAATAAACAAATAAGTAAATATTTGTCAGGTAGTGGTAGCTGCACATGCCTTTAATCTCAGAATTTGGGGGCAGAGACAGGCGGATCTCAGTGAGTTCGAGGTCAGCCTGGTCAAAAAGTGAGTTCCAGGACAAGTGTGGACTGATATACAGAGAAATCCTGTTAAAAAAAAAAAGAAGAAAGGAAGGAAGGAGGGAGGGAGGGAGGGAGGGAGGGAGGGAGGGAGGGAGGGAGGGAGGGAGGGAGGGAGGAAAGAAACTAAGAAATTGAATTGACCTCCTTTTTTTTTCAGACAGGATCTCATGTAGTCCAGACTCCCTCAAACTCACTATATGCACATCCAAGAACAGACTTGAGTTCCAGAACCTCCTGCCTCACCCTACCAAGTAGCAGGATTAGAGGCTTGCATCTCCCCAGCTGAGAAAGTGTCCTTGACACCTTACCTAACATTCAGTCAGAACCTCCAGATCCCTCCTGGACAGTCTAAGAAGCTCCATTCCTGCCTCTCCAAAACGCACCCTCTCAGAGAATCTCCAAACAAAGGAAGGCACCAAAAAGCCCAGTTCCACTTTCTTGGCAGCTGTGGCAGCTTCCGCCCTTGAAGTTGCCAGTCACCCAAGTCCCTGCCTAAAGCGGTCAGTTTTTGACCATACTTGGGTACAAACCCAGCTTGTGGCGGACATGCTATCACCCCTTGCCTACAATCTATATAATCTTCTTTCTTTCATTTGTGGGCATGGTTTCCAGTCCCATCTCTGGGACTGGAGAATTTGTCTGGGAGTTGCTTTGCTCAAATACACCCATTGTTATATTTTTTTTTTTTTCAATTTGGCTTGATCTGGTTTATTGTGTTCAGCAGAGAAACCTATTACTGGGAGACAGAAAATCCTATTAACCCCCTCACTCTCTTTATAAGTTATAGAGAAAAGAAACCAAAGTCATCTTTTTCTTCTTCTCTAGTTGACAGAATCTTTTTGTATTTCCAAAAGTATCAACAATTTCTTCATAAAAAAAAACTATCAGTACTGCAACAGGCATCATCTGGGTCTTTTCAACAACTCTAACAATTTCTACTTTGAAAAATAAGGGTCATATTTCACAGGGCGAGGGTTAAATTTCAGAAGAATGTGCCCCCACACACCTCAGATGCCATGTCTTTGTGGAGATTTGTATAATCAACCATCTTTGGCCCTCCTTAGCTTTCAACGCCCCTCCCAGTCTCGGAGGTTGGGGTGGGGCTGAATGTTCCATTCATCTTATTGTGCCTTAGTCTTAGATTTTATTTATTTATTACTATGGGGAGGCAGTTGTCACAGTGCACATCTGAAGGTCAGAGGACAGCTTTGTGGAGTCAACTCTCTGTTTCCAGCATTTACATGGGTTCTGGGGCTCAAACTCAGATCACCAGGTTTGCAGGTTTTCCATTGAGAAGCTACTATGATCCTCATTAAGGAGCAAAAGGCATTCATTCTAAGAAATTCCAAGGGTTTTAGAAGTTGTATGTCAGGAAACAGTAGTGAAAACTTCCATTTGCCCTACCCAAAACTTATGTTGAAATTTAACTGCCATTCTAACTGTAGTAAGTAGCAGAAGAGCTGGGTGTCACTACTGTTCCCTCATCCTCTGCACCCAGCGCAGTGCCTGGCAACAGGCATGGGGTCCTAAAAAATAATTGCAGGAGCCAGAAAGATGTCTGGCAGCATATGCTTTTAACCCCACAACTTGAAAGACAGGAGTCTCTATAAGTTCAAGGCCACCCTGGTCTACATAGTGATCTCTAGGCCAGCCAGGACTACATAGGCGAACCCCGCCTCAAAAAACAAAAAGAACAGATTCAATGCAATGCCCAGCAAAATTCTTCAAAGACCTCAAAAGAACAGTACTTAACTTCATATGGAAAAGCAAAAAACCCAAGAAAGCCAAAACAATCCTGTACAATAAAAGAACTTCTGGAGGCATCACAATCCCTGACTTCAAACTCTACTATAGAGCTACAGTACTTAAAAACAGCCTGGTATTGGCATAAGAACAGACAGGAGGACCAATGGAACCGAATTGAAGACCCGGATACCAATCCACACATCTTAGAACACCTGATCTTTGATAAAGAGGCAAAAAATATCAAATGGAAAAAGAAAGCATATTTAACAAGTGGTGCTGGCATAACTGGATATCAACATGTAGAAGAATGAAAATAGACCTATATCTATCACCATGCACAAAACTCAAGTCCAAATGGATCAAAGACCTCAACATAAAGACAGCCACACTGAACCTCATAGAAGAGAAAGTGGGAAGTACACTTGTGCACATTGACACAGGAGACCACTTCCTAAATATAACCCCAGCAGCACAGACACTGAGAGAAACAATTAATAAATGGGACCTCCTGAAACTGAAAAGCTTCTGTAAAGCAAAGGACATGCTCAACAAGACAAAACGACAGCCTACAGAATGGGAAAAGATCTTCACTAACCCCACATCAGACAGAGGTCTGATCTCCAAAATATACAAAGAACTCAAGCAATTGGACACCAAAATATCACATAATCCAATAAAAAAATGGAGTACAGACCTAAACAGAGAACTCTCAACAGAGGAATCTAAAATTGCTGAAAGTGCCTGGTCTACAAGAGCTAGTTCCAGGATAGGCACCAAAAAGCTACAGAGAAACCCTGTCTCGAAAATCAAAAAAAAAAATTAAAATTGCTGAAAGACACTTAAGGAAATGTTCAACACCTTAATCATCAGAGAAATGCAAATCAAAACAACTCTGAGATTCCATTTTACACCTGTAAGAATGGCTAAAATAAAAAACACTGATGACAACTTATGCTGGAGATGTTGTGGGGGAAAAAGAACACTTCTGCATTGCTGGTGGGAATGCAAACCAGTACAGCCCCTTTGAATGTCAGTGTAGCGATTTCTCAGAAAAATAGGAAACAAGACCCAGTAATACCACTTTTGGGTATATATCCAAAGGATGCTCAGTCGTACCACAAGGACATGTGCTCATATATGTTCATAGCAGCTTTGTTTGTCATAGCCAGAACCTGGAAACAACCTAAATGCTCCTCAAGCAAAGAATGGATAAAGAAAGTGTGGTACATTTACACAATTGAGTACTACACAGCAGAAAAAAAAATAACGAGAGCTTGAATTTTGCAGGAAAATGGATGGAGCTGGAAAACATTATTTTGGGTGAGGTAACCCAGCCACAGAAAGACAATTATCACATGTACTCACTCACAGGTGGTTTTTAAACATAAAGCAAAGAAAGCCAACCTACAAAGCACAATCCCAGAGAACTTAGACAACAATGCAGACACTAAGAGAGACTTACATAGTAGAAAAAGACAAGATCTCCTGAGTAGATTGGGAGCATGGGGACCTTGGGGGATGATTCAAAGGGTGAGGGGAGAGGCATGGAGGGGAGCAGAGAAAAATGTACAGCTCAATAAATATCAATAAAAAATGTATAAAAAACCAAACACACGAAGTCATGCATACTGTTCTTGCAGATGACCCAAATGAATGTAGAACCCCCATCAGATGGCTTGCAACAGTTTATAGCCAGTTCCAAGGGGATCCAAAGCGTCTGGCTTCCCAAGGCATCCGCACTCACATGCATGCACATAACTACTTCCATTTCCCTCACATACACACACGCAATTAAATAATAAAATAATTATTTTAGGAAGTTTTAGGTGGATGTTTTAAGTCAGAGTCTCACTATGTAATTCTGGCTGACCTGGGACTCACTATGTAGGTCAGGCTGGTCTTGAACTCACAGAGATTGACCTTCTCTGCTTCCCAAGTACTAGGCCTAAGGATGTGTGCCATCATGCCCCTCTAAACTAAATCCTTAAAGAATAATTGTCCTCCTAGGTTTGGAGAGATGGCTCAGACATTAAGAGCACTACCTGCTCTTCCAGAGGTCCTGAGTTTAATTCCCAGCAACCAAGTGGTGGCTCACAACCACCTATAATGAGATCTGGCGCCCTCTTCTGGCCTGCAGACATACATGCAGACAGAACGCTGCATACATAATAAATAAATAAATAAATCTTTAAAAAGAATAATAATTGTTCTCCAGGAAACCAGACTATTATATATTAGCATAAATGTTGTATCTAATAGTATCTTTTTTTCCGAAAGAAAGTGAGCTACATTATTAGTTAAAGGTAGTAATGGTGTGAACTGAAAGATGGCTCAGTGGGGAAGAGTACTTACTGTGCAAGCATGAGGACTTGAGTTTGTTTTTAACTTTTTTTTTTCTTTTTCTTTTTTGAGGCAGGATCTCTTTGTTTTTTTTCTTTTTGGTTTTTTCGAGACAAGGTTTCTCTGTGGTTTTGGAGCCTGTCCTGGAACTAGCTCTGTAGACCAGGCTGGTCTCGAACTCACAGAGATCCGCCTGCCTCTGCCTCCCGAGTGCTGGGATTACAGGCGTGCGCCACCACCGCCTGGCGAGGACTTGAGTTTGAATCCCCAGAACCTATGTCCAAAAAAGACAGGCCCACTCGGGAGGCGAAGGCAGGTGGATCTCTGTAAGATCGAGGCCAGCCTGGTCTATAGAGTGAGTTCCAGGGCAGCCAGGACTGTTACACAGAGAAACCCTGTCTCAGAAAAAAAAAAAAAAAGACAGGCATGACAGCACAGCTTGCTGAGAAGCCAGCCTAGCTGAAGAGAAATAATGAAGCCCAAGTTCATTGACAGAATGTGTTTTGAGAGAATGGAGCAGAGAAGTGACCCAACTGTGGCCTCCTCGGGCACACAAATCCACCACCACTACACACACACACACACACACACACACATACACACACACACACACCACAGGCATATACTGTAAATACCACACAAAAAGAAAATAATAGTAAAGATAGATTTTTAAATAGGCTTTAAATTTTTTAAATTATTTTATATGTAAAGGTCATTTTGCCTGCATGTATACCTGTGAACAGTGCATGTACAGTTCCCACAAAGGCCAGGAGAGGGCATCATATCCCTTTGAGTTACTTTGTGAGCTGCCACATGGGTGCTTGGAATTAAACCCAAGTCCTCTGGAAAAGCAACTTGGTCTCTTAACCACTGAGTAGCTCCTAGATAGGTTTTTGGTAATATTCCTATAATAATGGAACAGGGGTTTCAATATAGAACAACTCAATTCCATATGCTGTGTTTGGTTTTTGTTTCTTTGTAAGACAGGGTTTCTCTGTAGTCCTGGAACACACTCTGTAGACCAGGTTGGCCTCAAATTCAGAGATTCACCTGCTTCTGCCTCCCAAATGCTGAAATTGAAGGCATGTGCCACCACCACGTACCTCATAAGTCCAAATTTAACAAGAATAGTGTAGACTTAGAGCCAAGGATCTGAGTGAGGGTGTCTCTGACTGGAAGACTACTAAGAGAGATATTAACAGAAGGAGGATTCCTACTAAAGTAGCCCTTTGTAGATTCACAGAGTTGTTCAAGCCATCACTACAATAGACATTTCGGACATTCTTAAAATGTCCATTTGTTTTTGGTTGTTTTTTGGTTTTTTTTTTTTTTGGTTTTTTTGGTTTTTCGAGACAGGGTTTCTCTGTGGCTTTGGAGCCTGTCCTGGAACTAGCTCTGTAGACCAGGCTGGTCTCGAACTCACAGAGATCTGCCTGCCTCTGCCTCCCGAGTGCTGGGATTAAAGGCGTACGCCACCATCGGCCGGCTGCTTCATGTCCATTTGTAACCATTCCTCAGTCTCTACCTGCCAGGCAGTTTTTGGAAGTCGTCACATTTAATGATTAAAAAGAATGGCCTGTGGAAGCTCAGCCAAAATAATAATAATAACAATAATAATATGATAATAACAACAACCAAATGAATAAACGACAACCCCACATGAACTCTGCCAAGCCCTAGGTGCTCGCCCTGACACCACAGAAGAGATATTTAAAAACAAAAAGCACACGTAGAAAAATTGGAGAATGATAAATATTACCCGTTCCGGTTTTTTGCTCAAAAACATTTAGAGACTAGAAACCAGCGTGAACTATCTCTGCACGGTAGCGCACGCCTGAAGCCTCAGCACTTGGAAGTTGAAGGCAGCAGATTATGTGTGTGAGGTCAAGTGGGCCTCCACAGTTCACACAAAACAAAGCAAAATGAGAACAAGTAAGTGTAAACTAGGGAGAGGAGGCTCAACAAAAGTGGTAAAAACATTTTTAGAGATTTACTACAAAAAAAAGGAAAGTGCTATGGGTAGAGAAAGAAAACAACTAGCATGTTTTCAGAACTTTTAAAAGTTCCAATATGGTGTTGTGACAGTTGGTGAGCTGTTTGTCCTTGATCCCGTCATCGATAGGAGAGATTCAAGAACAGAAGGAAAAAGATTAATCACAAGCCATAAAAGTTGGATCAACACTCAATTGAAAATAAATTTGTATCCTGCCGCTTCCTGCACGCCAAGCCAGGAGTACTGTGTAGGGTAATGTGACACCTTCTAGAGGTGCTGCAGGGCCCTTCCCACAGGCTTGTGAAGCTGCCCTCGAAGCAGAATCCCCGATTGGGGGTGGGAGGAGACTATCGAGCTTCCGACAACCTTGGCTGGAGGGGATCACTTATTGGCAGTGGGGTGGCTGTCCAGACTTCCTTATCTTTGCCTATGCCAGCCTTCCCACCTTGCTCGGTAGGACCAAGAGCGGAGGGAGAGGTCTGAGAGGGTGGGAGAGACAGCTCAGACTTTCCAGATGCCTGGCTAACAAAGGTGGTATTTATCCCTCTCTTAGCTCTGCAGACACCTTAAGCGTCTTCCTTTCCTTGCCGCGTCCGCCATTCATCACTCTTGACCACTCCCCCATTTGCTTCGGTAACCCGGTGCCACCCCACCCCATCCCACCCCACCCCCTCAGGCTCTAGCCGCCATTTCCTGGCAGCCTCTTCCCAACTCCTGTCCCTGAATTGGAAGATGCTGGGGGGAGCGGGTTGTTTAAGGGCCCCCGGAAATCTGGAGAGGAACAGATGGATTCGGGGCCAAATTCTCCCCAACCTCCTGAGCCCCAGCCCCCACTCCCATCCCCCTTACTGTGAGCTCCGGAGTGAGAACCAGCTTGCAGACTGAGAGAGGTTCCAGCGCTGCTTGCTCACAGATGCCCTCACCCACAGGTTCCCAGGAATGGCTACACAATCCCACGAGGATCCCAGACATGTCCTTCACTCCCCGACCCCCATTATTTCCTGCTTCCCTTCAGCACCAGTTTCTTTCCTCAAGATAGTTGACTTTCTGAGACTCAGTTTCCTCATCTCCAAAGAGTTCGGAATGGCAAGGAAACCTAATGGCATCGTGCATAGGAGAAGCAGATAAAGTACAAAGGATAGCAGAAAGAGGAAGGAGGGTAAAAAGGATTTTGGGAAAGATTCTGGCAATGTTCAATTAGACCTTCTAAAAAAGGGTTAGGTATGCTAGTGTCTGACATAGGCAAGGTTCAATCCTGGGCTCAACTTGTAAACAAACAAATATATAAATGAAAGAAAGATAGGAATAACAGATAACAGTTGGTCAAAGCCAGGCAGTGGTGGTGCAGGCCTTTAATCCCAGCACTCGGGAGGCAGATCTCTGAGTTTGAGGCCTGCCTGGTCTACAAGAGCTTGTTCCAGGATAGGCTCCAAAGCTTCAGAGAAACCCTGTCTCGAAAAATCAAAACAAACAAACAAACAAGAGTTGGTCAAAGTCAGGCACTGGTGGCACACACCTTTAATCCCAGCACTCAGGAGGTAGAGGTAAGCAGGAAAGCGTATCTCGGTGAGTGCGAGTCCAGACTGGTCTACAGACCTAGTTCCAGGGTAGACTCCAAAGCTACAGAGAAACCCTATCTCAAAAAAAAGGTGGAGCTGGGCCTTTAATCTCAGCACTCGGGAGGCAGAGGCAGGCAGATCTCCGTGAGTTCTATGCCAGCATGGTCTACAAGAGCTAGTGCCAGGATAGGCTTCAAAGCTACACAGAGAAACCCTGTCTCGAAAAACAAAACAAAGAGTTGGTCAAATAGCACATTAGAAATAGATAAATGGAATCAGGTGGTGGGGGCACACACCTTTAATCGCAGCATTTGGGAGGTAGAGGCCAGTTTGGTCTACAGAGCAAGTTCCAGGACAGCTAGGGCTGCACAGAGAAACCCTGTCTTGAAAGAGAGAGAGAGAGAGAGAGAGAGAGAGAGGAGAGAGAGCGAATCATAAATTGGACACTTAATGGAGCAGCAGTTAATCTGCTCGCTTTTCAAAAACGTTCCAATTTATTTTTGAGACAAGGTTTCTTTCTGTGGCTTTGGTGCCTGTGCCAGAACTAGCTCGTGTAGACCAGGCTGGCCTCAAACTCCCAGAGATCTGCCTGCCTCTGCCTCTTGAATACTGGGATTAAAGGCGTGCACCACCACCCAGCAAAAGGTTCCAATTTTCCTTTGCTTTATTTCGTTTCTAAGCATGCATTCCCTAACACTCTGCACTTCACTCTTTCTCTAACCTGAAGAGCATGGCTTTCTTTTTTCTTTCCTCTATCTTCTGCCTCCAGGCAGCTACCAAGATTTACAGTTTGCTGCCCTGAGATCTTTCTTTTAGATTAATTAAACTGTCCTCAAGCCTGGGGTGGGGTAGAAAAAGCAGGCTGTAGATTAAAGGCACTGGCTACTCCTAGAGGACCCAGATTCTGTTCCCAGCACTTATAGGGTGGCTCATTCTAGTTCCCCTCTTCAAGTTTCCACTGGTCCCACACACACAGTGGTGCACAGATAAACATGCAGGTGAGATACCTACCCATATGCATCATTTTTTTTAATGTTCAGAAAAGAAAGGAAGGAAAGAAAAGGGATAATATGTTAAGAAGACACCATAACTCTCAGCTGTTGCCACTCAGTACCGACCTCTTCTTCCAGAAACCTAACTTCCATCAGAGGGCTACAGTGTGTGTGATCTGTGAACGTCTGTCCGGGCCAGTGTTGCGGAAGGTGGGAGTCTGGAAAAAGGTTTCAAGACAGGTCCCACCTAAACTCTCACCTCCTCTGTGGAGACCTGGTGACCCCATGGCCATTCTGCTGTGTAGTCACAGGGCTGCTTTGCAGTCAGGGTGGGAGCGGGTTGTAAAAGGGTTCTCATGATACTCAGCCTGGTACTGGGCAAGCAAATGGATTTCACTCCTTCACCAACTGCCAATAGCTCTCAAGGCCCATCTTGAGTGGGGGGAAATCTCATTCTTACTGAAAGCACGAGATGGAAAAGGTGTTTCATTTGCAAATGAATTTGGCATCACATTTTCTTATTGTTTTGCTGGGGGGATGAGTCAACAGTCTTAGAGGGCTACATATGATTGTCTATATTTGGATACCCATTTTAAGGTCAGATGAATGAATTCTGGAAGGAATGAATGAATTGATGAGTTACGGAACCCACACACATACATAAATAAGCACATTAGCAGAACACATTATGTACTTGTTAAAAGACAGCTTGTTGGGACTCACTCCCTGACTTTCCCAATCACTTCAATCCATCTGGGGTGAAACATTGCATTCCCAAGGAAGCCTGAGATCATGTCGCTGCTGTTGCACAAACCACACCAGATCACTGACACAAGCTATTGTGGGAACAGCTTCAGGCCATGATTATTGTAGCTGACAACTTTTTGCTAATATTACCAGGTACCTTGACCCAATGGAGTGGGACATCGTCTTTACCTCTTCCAATCCTCCCCTGGGTAACTTTGGCAGTGGGGTGTGCCTAGGGATGTGTGCAGTACACAGGGACTGCTGTTGATGCCCTGACAGGCACTGCTGACTCTTTGCTACCTCTAATACTGGCCACTGAAATCCTCCATTTTTTCCTTTGCCTGTTCTATAGAGCCTGATTTTTTTTTAACGAATTTATTGCGGTAGGAGACACACCATATGGGCAGAGGACAACTTGCTGGGCTCTGTTCTCTCTGGGGTGGGTCCCCAGGTGTCAAACTCTGATGAGGGATGGCAGGAAGCACCTTTACCCGCTGAGCCCCCTTGCTGGCCCCAATTCAATGGAGCGAAGGGCATTCTAGCAAGCCAGGATTCAGCTCTCCTTTTCTGGGACTTGGTGACATCTAGTGGCTAACTGGAGCTTTTTCACTCATACTGAGAGAAACTTCTGGAAAAATTACTCAGCAATGTGGAGAGCAAAAACGCTTTGAATTTATTTACTCCTCTCAGAAAGGGTTCCAAATGAGCTCAGGAGAAAAGGGCAATCATTCCAATCCGTTATGGCACAATGGCATAGGAGTCAAATGGATTTCCTACTTTCCTGTCAATTGTAATAGAAATGAGAAATAATTTTAAAAAAAACAACCAAAAATATAAATTAGAATCCATCAGCGAATCTCAAATCTCACTGCCATCTTTTGTTTTAATTTTCAGAAACAATGCTTAATAAAGTATCCCTAAATACAGGACCAATTAATATAAATTTGGTATCTGCATCCAAATCTGTATACCTGTATACCACCGGATATTTCTATAGATGTTAAAGAATAGGCAACTCAAAGATCTAGTTTCTGGGCAGCTAGCTATCCAGAAATAGGTAGTTCCTGTGCAGCTGTTTACTGATCTGAGGGAGTCCAGGACTAAAGATCAGTGAGAGGTGAAACAGCTACCCACCGGGAAACAGAAGTGTAAGATACCGGAGCAGAAGTGCCACAGGTGCTCAAAATACTCCCCTGAGGTGCAAACTAAGGTAAACAGACAATCAACTGTGGCTTGCACTACAAAAATGTTGAACTACTTGCACTGGAAGTGGGGAGAAAACTGGTATCAGAACGCTATCTCTTAACAGTTCCTTTTAGAGTCGGGTGGGGCTGTGGTGGCGCAGGCCTTTAATCCCAGAAGAGGCAGGTGGATCTCTGTGAGTTCGAGGCCAGCTAGTTCCAGGACAGGCACCAAAGCTACAGAGAAACAGTCTCGAAAAAAACAAAATCAAAGCCGGGCGGTGGTGGCGCACGCCTTTAATCCCAGCACTCAGGAGGCAGAGGCAGGCGGATCTCTGTGAGTTTGAGACCAGCCTGGTCTACAAGAGCTAGTTCCAGGACAGGCTCCAAAGTTACAGAGAAACCCTGTCTCAAAAAACCAAAAAAAAATAAAAATAAAAATAAAAAAAAATCAAAACCAGTTCCTTTTAGGATTAGACTTTAGCAGTGGGAGAATGGTGAGCTGTCTCAAAACGTGGCCTCGAGTAATCTCAGCACAATATCTCAGAACCTTCCCAGGATGGGGTCCAGCAATGAGTCTTTAAACATGTTCCAATGACACTAATGCAGTGTCAGAGAACCAGTGGCTTACACACTTTACATCGTCTGCAAACCATAAAGGGTATTTGAAGGTTTTTATCATCAAGCAGTGGTGGTGCACAACCTTTAACCCCCCGTACTCGGGAGGCAGAGGCTGGCAGAACTCTGAGTTCAAGGTCAGCCTCGTTTACAAAGTAAGCTCCCAGACAGCCAAGGCTACACAAAGAAACCTGTCTCATAAAAAGATGGAAAGAAAAAAAATCAAAAAATCAAATTGCAGGGCTAGAGACAGCTTAATATGTAATGCTTGTTGTGCAAACATGGAAGACCGAAGTTCACATCTCCAGTCGTAGTCATCCACACATGTAACCTCAGTGTGGCCATCAGCAGAGACAGGAGGATCACTGGAACTTACTGGCTGCCAGTCTAGCTGCAGGCTCAGTGAGAGACAATTGAGAGCAATAAAACAGGGTACCCAATGTTTTTATGGTGAACATGTGTGTACACATACACTTGAACACACAAATCCAACACAAATCCAACTAACAGGGATTTGGATGTAGACCTGCTAGTAGAGTGCTTGTCGTGTATGCAGGAAGCCCAGGGCTTGCTCCCCAGCACTGCAAAGTGACACATGGCCAAAATTCCAGTACTTAGGAGCTAGAGGCAGGAGGATCAAAATGTTAAAGTTGCTGCAGTGAACACATTTAATCCCAGCACTCAGGAAGTAGAGGCAGGCAGATCTCTGTAAGTTCAAGGCCAGCCTGGTTTTATAGAGCAAGATTCAAAACTGGCTCCATAGCTACTGAGAAACTCCTGTCTTGAAAAACCCAAAACATCAAAATTTAAATGTCATTCACAGCCTGGAATATTTGAGACCCTGTCTCAAAAAAAACCTGAAAATTTACATTTAAACTACAGAGAACTTTAAAAGTTACTGTGTGCCCATATAATAGAACATAATTAAAAAAATCAAACTATTCAAGATTTTTCCAGTTTTTATTTTTTTTATTTTTATTTTTTTTTAAATATTTGTTTATTTATCATGTATACAATATTCTGTCTGTGTGTATGCCTGCAGGCCAGAAGAGGGCACCAGACCCCATTACAGATGGTTGTGAGCCACCATGTGGTTGCTGGGAATTGAACTCAGGACCTTTGGAAGAGCAGGCAACGCTCTTAACCTCTGAGCGCCATCTCTCCAGCCCCAAGATTTTTCCAGTTTTTAAAAGGAAGATTTATTTAACAAGTTTCACTTAGTACAATACATCTAAATGGAATTCACAATACAAGGTAAGATTTAAACCAAAGCCTCAGAATTCCATACAAACAACATGACCAAACTCCTGAAGTATTGGTATCACATCTCAAAATTGTCCCAGATCTTTTTTTAAAAAAAAAAAAGTGAAAGTGTACACTCACGTGCCTTACAGGATATTAAACCAAAAAGCTAGAATTAACAAACATGCCAAATGTTGTCACTTTGAATCATAGACACAGCTCCTATATTTGATTTTTACAGAAAAGCATGTTTCTCAACATGCATCTGAAGTTTTTGATGTATTGTGGTATAAGAGCAACATTTAACATAAGTGAAACTGCTTTAAACCTAAATATGCTTACTGCTTAAATACACTCCTACAACATAACTAACTTGAGGAAAGCTGAAAGTGGATTTAACAGTTATGGTCAATACTGAACTTGTTATTACATCCTAGATGAATATTTCAGTGTTCAAAATTGCTGAGCTTAAAGTTTGAAAACAATCTTAACTTTCACTTTACAGTAAGCATGAATCACAAGCTTGTAATGCAAAACTATTAAACTTAAATTTTGTTCTTAAAAAAAAGGAGAAAAAGGAAAGAAAGAAGCTGACCAATAGTGATCAGAAGCAATTGTATTACCCATTTACCGAGCATACTGGATATGCTGGACATCCTTCCTACTCTATCCAGTTCCTATAAATGCACAGCTGTTATTCCTGGAGCTGTTTGATGTTCCTTCTCTCCCTAAGCAAGGTTTGACTGATAGTCACTCGAGTTTTCCTGAAGAACTTGGTCATATCCACTCATACTGCTCTGACCTCCATATCCACCACCATACCCACCACTCAGCTGCTGGCTGGCAGGACCTCCATAACTAGACTGGTTGGATAAACCCATCCCTCCCATCATCTGGCTACCATAAGCACCACCGCTTGCCCCTGCTGTAGAATTCAGAAAGAGCTCTACGTAGCTATGATCGTAAGCTCCTCCGCTTGTCCCTGCAGTAGAATTCAAGAAGAGCTCCACATATCTGTGCTGCATATTAGCTTTATCTTTTGCCATAGCTGCCACGGCATCTTCATGAGTAGCAAACTCAACATCTGCCTCGCCTGTAACTCTGCCATCAGGTCCTATTTCAATGTGTACTCTCATGGGATTGAGAGGTGAGAAGAAATTGTAAATATCATTCTCAGTGGCTCTGTATGGTAACCCCCTCATGTGTACACAGTGCCCTGTGGTGCT
This sequence comes from Microtus oregoni, assembly GCF_018167655.1. Classification (NCBI taxonomy): domain Eukaryota; kingdom Metazoa; phylum Chordata; class Mammalia; order Rodentia; family Cricetidae; genus Microtus; species Microtus oregoni. Next base: position 1,543,316 of record NW_024543226.1, read on the forward strand.
CTGGAAACTGGACCCACCATCTCCGTATCTATGATCAGACATTCCTGAGAAACAGTAGTTTAGGTCTCTTCCAAATCTATCAGACCCAAAGCCATACCCGTCATTATACCCTCCATAGTCATCATAGCCTCCATACCCTCCACCATAGGCACCCCGCCTCATTCTTTCGAACCCAGCTCCTCTGCCAATGCTATTATACCCTCTTCCTGCCCCTGGCCTATCATAAGGACCCGGGCGCTGCATAGTCATGAGCTTTCGAGGCGGATCATAGTGGGTCCGGACTTCAGCTCTGCTACTCTTGAAGATCTCAATGTACCTGTGCCCTATTCTTTCCTTGTGTTTCTTTAAGGCCTTTTCAGCTATCTCCTGTGAAGCAAACTGCACGAAGGCCTCCCCTGTGCTGCGCCCCTGAAAGTCCACCGGCAGTGTCATCCCATTTGGCACAATTTCCAGCCCCGAAAAGAACTGAACAATTTCTTCCTTGCTACAGCCAAATGGGAGTCCTCTAAGCCGTACAAAGCCATCATTGGCAGTATCAGGACTATTCGGACCTGTATGCTTTAACACCCAATCCATTTCAACACTGTTGGACTTGAATACTTCAACATATCTGTGTCCCATGGTTTCTCTGTCTTTCTTTAAAGCCAATTTCACTTCATCTTCAGATTCAAGTTCGACAAACGCTTCACCACTTGGTCTGCCTTCTCTGGTGTAGATGAAACGAACACCTGATGTGCCATTCTGGATTTTGCAATCAGAGAAGAAGCGCATCACTTCCTCGGCTGAGCAGGACCAGGGGAGGCCCCTGACCTTCACCACGAACCCCTCCCGGCCCTCTGTGCTCAGCATCATGGTGACTGTTGGGCTCTTGGTGGCAAGCTTGGTTCAACACAATTTCAATGTGGCTTTAAAAAAATTAGAAAAGTATTGTCATGAAAAATTGTACACAATATACTAAGAGAAAACAAAACTGTTATAGAAGCTCACATCAGTAACTTCAAAAGATAGCCACATGGACAAAAGGACTGCATAAAACTATTAATTCATTCAATTAACAATTTCTTATTCCATTTCTTTATGCATATATCCAGTATAATGAATAGTGATTATTTCTTGGTAGCAGTACTATAAGACTTGCTTCCATGAATATATACATGGAATATCTTAGTACTTTTTTGAATATTCTAAATTTTCTGCACTGACCCAATGCATTAACACCATAGAGAGAAATTTAAAATTAAAGGTAACAAATAAAACTATCTCATTATATACAATTAAAATTTTCTTTAAATCAAAAAACAAACAAAACTAATAAGATACAAGGCCATTAATATCCTAAGAATATAAACAATGCATGCAAATCAATAAAATACAGAACTATTAAAGCCTAAGAGAAAAAACATTAATGGGAATTTACATATTCAAGCATCTTTTAGATGCTAGGACCAATACTCAGTTCTGATGCATAAGAATCAACGAGCCCAGAAAGGGCTTACAGTCCTAAAGGAGAACTGTATGCCTTTACCAAAGGTAAGTGCAAATACACAGAATAAAGGAGGATCGGTTGATGAAGTGCTAACAATTGGAGGCAGAATGGTTAATTGAATCAAACGATCCTGATCCTATTCAGGGATCCAGAAACAATTTATAAAAAAAAAATTTAATAGAGTACAAAATGGAAGGAGACAGAAATCAAAAGACAGGGCTGTCAAGAAAGAGGTAAGATCCTGAGGGTTCTATTTAATACAAGGAGGCTAGACTCTTGTTTGGTTCCCAAGCATGATGATTCAGTATTCACACCACTGTGTGACATATACCTCCCCCAAACCTTAAGACATTGGGACATTACTGCTCTGACGCTGGGTGTGGAGAAGGGAATATATATATAGCACCTTTTATGGATTTTAAACAGGAGTGATGTCATTATAGCCCTTTCAGACTTATCACCCAGGCAACTGGAGCCTTCAAACAGAAGACCGGGGGGCTAGGTGAAAAGAGCAAATTAAAAAATGACCTCTTAGAGATGTGTCAAGAGATCCATTTAAACAGCATCAAAGAGGTAGGGGGAAAAATGCTATCTGCCTAAATAATAAAGTGGAATCTGTAGGAATTGATAAAAAAAAAGATTATGAATATTAAGAGTTGATAGGTGTGGTGGTATTCAGGAAGCAGAGGCAGGTGGATTTCTGTGAGTTCAAGGACAACGTGATCTGTTTAGTAAGCTCCAGGAAAGCCAGGCCTGCAGGGTGAGACCCTATCCCAAAACAAACAACAAAAGAAGATATAGGACTGCAGGCAACTAAGAAATAATGAGTGGGAGAAGTGGGAAGAACACACTAATTAGTCAAAACATGCTAACACCCAATGGTCAGTCCTGAAAACCCATACACTAGGCTGAGCAGGCTGGAGTTGGATATTCAGGAACATGCACACTCGCCGCCAAGTAACAACTCAGAAAAAGAGGCCACAAATTTGAAAGAGAGGAAAATGGGGAGGTAATTAAACATAGGAGGGTGTGAAGGGAGGAAAATGATGTAATCATAACTTCAAAAAATTTAAATACAGCAGAAAAGGAGTATATAGGGAAAATGTCTGGGAAAGCTTCAAGCTTCAATCACTGGAAATGAAATTTAAAGTAAAGTAAACATTTTTAACACCAATCAAAAACAGTGGAGATTAAACTGTGACAATAAGTCAACATTATTTACAACTAGAGTTCTCTAGAAGGATAAAAACTGCTAACTATTCTGGAAAAATATTTTCATAGTATTTACCACACCTTCTGAAAGAAAATCAATCCACTTCAGGTATGTGCCTTAAGGAATTATCTGAAATTAAGAGCAGGACTTATTGCTGGAAAGGCATTTTAGGGAGAAAAGTGGACCAGTATACAATTAATATAAAGTTATAAAAATTTTAAATGAGTCAAGACCAAAGCCATTTTATAACCTCAATTATGTTAAAGTAAAAATTCACATACCCTTTGAGCCTGCTAGAGTTTCTTCCAGGAATCTGCTCGACAGAAATACTTAAGAATGTTTGCTGCAGCACTGTAATGGCAGAAAATGAGAAAACTCAATAGCCTTCAACAGAGACGGATAAATTCTATTTCTACCTTTATACGGATTTCTATGCAACCACTTATGAAAGACGTTTGCGCTTACCTAGAAAGATTTCCAAAATACATTGAATGAATGAATATATACAGTATAATCCTACTCCTATTACAATACAAGCATAAAACACAGTGTATAAACGTGTGAGAGATGATCTGAAAGGAACTTCGTATAAGATAAATTTGGGGACCAAATGGAGGGCAAGGCAGCAGAGGTGGCTTTTCACTTTAATACTATACACTTTCGTAGTCTTAATCCTTTAAACTCACTGTATTGGAACAAACGTAATCTTAGAAAAAAAATACAAGCATGGGAAATATGACCAAAAAAAATTTAAAACCTTTTTGTGTGCGCTGATGGCGACTGGACCTCACATGTTAGCAGTGGCTATTGATGCGTTTTTCCCATTCTTTTTTTATGCATGCCTAACGGTCTGCTGAAAGAATAATTTGACAAAACATCCCAGGGACGACGGTGATTTCTACAGCACTCTGCCTCAATAGGTCCTCCCTTGTGGCTGGGAGGTTTTGCTTCCTTACATTTCCTGAGAAGGCCACCAGGACTCTGTTACCTAACGTAGTAACCAGGATTTGTGAGTTAAGAATCTGTGTATTTGTACCTGTGTTACAGCACACTTTTTGTAACAGTAATAAGAGCTGGAAAGTGTCCCTTTTAAACGAATATATTACCTTTCGAATGACCAAAATTCAACGCGTAGATCGTTATAAGCAGAAAAACAAACGTTCGAATAATTAAGTAAACGCATTTACTGGGCGCCTCTCGAGCACGCAGTAATAGCCCAGCTCACACTCTAAGGGTGGAATTCACTCGGGACCCCTCGCGACCACCGGGCGATTTGAACAGTTGAGCGCCTGAATGGATGGAGCGGTACTCCGACCGCGGGTCTCATTATGTTTTTGGGGGGTTTTCTCCTAACTCCGGGCCGTGTTTTTGAAACGCTTTTCACCTTACGGGTCCCTCTTGCGAGAAGAGGAGGAAAGGTCCCCGAGACCCGGCCACACGAACCGATTTACAAAAACACGCACACAGTCACGACCGCACGACCGTCCACCATTTCCCCACCAGGCGCTGCGCAGGCCGCTTCCCGACACTCGGGGAGGGGGAGGGGGGAGGACGCGGAGGGGGGGGGGGGAAGCCGAGCACGAAAAAGGCGGAGGCGACCCCGGATTCCGCTCTGCTCTTCCTTATCACCACCCAGGGTCCCCAGTTCCCACCCACGCACCAACCTCCAACGAGACCGGGGGATTTTCCTCCTTCTTCCCTCAAACAGCTATAGCGAGGCGATAGACGACGACCAGAACTACTTCTGCTCACGTAAGCGATTGATCACGTGAGCGCCTACGTCATGTGAGATCTCGGTCACGTGAGCAACTCTCGGCTTAAACTCGGGATCACTGAGGTGCCGCACTTCCTCCCGGTTTGGAAATGGGGTGGACCAAGGTAAAGAGAGCGCCAATCTTATTGGTTAATGTATGTCTTACGTGATTGTTCATTGGTCTACCGCTGGCGCTAACTGTCCAGTTGCCTGAGAAACGATGATGTCATTATTAAATAGTTCATCCATGATTGGTCCGCCCCAAGGGTAAACTTAAAGCTGATAGCTGCAGGAAACTGAACTAAAGAATTCCTGTGACCATGAAGCTTTTTAGCGGAGATCCGCGACTGGTCTGTGAGCTTGCGCTTCGACCCCTGGCTTTAGTTTTTTTGGGCGTTCTTGGGGCCAAAGCACTGGACAATGGCTTGGCACGTACTCCTACAATGGGCTGGCTGCACTGGGAACGGTTCATGTGCAACCTCGACTGCCAAGAAGAGCCTGATTCCTGCATCAGGTATGAGATATTGAGTGGCCGTTTCTCTTTCCGTGTGTTTCTTTGGGCGTATTTGGTAGAAGGAATGGGAACATTTGAGCTGAAGGAGTAGATCCCCTACTGTTGCTGCTTCTTTATCCCCAACAAAACATCCATCCGGGATCTGGACTGCCCCTAAACTGTGAGCTGCCCCGAGATGAGAAACAGCCAGCAAGCCACTGCTTTGCTCCCTCTCCCTCTCTTTCTGCACTGGGAGCTTTTCATATATAATTTGGTTCAATGCAGACACTTTGGGTTTGTATTCTGCCTTTGTTTAGTGATAGCCTTGAGCTAGCCATAAGCACAATTGGAATGGGTAGGAGGATGACTAAGACCAATGTCATTTTTTCTTTTTGGATCACGGGTTCTTTGGCTGTACTGAAGCGAGAGTTAGAGAAACCATGAGATCACTGAGATGTCCCTCAACCCCTTTTCCTTGAGTGTGGCATCAGGCTGGAAAGTTGACCTGAAGGAACTTTACACATCAAAGGTGAGAGTTGAGACCTTGTTAAAGCTATCTGATGTTTACAATACTAGTTTGCAAACTAGCATCTTTTTTTTAACTCAAGGAGCTCTCTCTCTCTCTCTCTCTCTCTCTCACACACACACACACACACACACACACACACACACACACACACACACACAAAGCTGTAAAATTGCTGAGCGAGGTGGCACAGGACTAATCCCAGCACTCCTGAGGCAGAGGCAGACGAATCTCTTTGAGTTCAAGGTCAACCAGGGCAACAAAGTGAAACCCTGTCTCAAAAAGTAAGACCTTTAAAACGGTTATCTCACACAGATGAACTTGCAGTTAAACCCATTCTAAAAACCAACCACCATTCCTGCCCTGACCTCCTCAATTAGGCAAATGAAACAGATGTCTTTATCCTGGCATGTATAGAAAACTGAATTGTAAGTTTAAAAATCTGTGGGCATTTTTCTAGGGAAGAGATTTTTTTTTCTTTTCTTTTTTTTTCTTCTTTTTTGGTTTTTCGAGACAGGATTTCTCTGTAGCTTTGGAGCCTGTCCTGGAACTTGCATTTGTAGACCAGGCTGGTCTTGAAATCCACCTGCCTCTGCCTCCTGAGTGCTGGAATTAAAGGCATGCACCACCACTGCCTGGCCCCCTTCCTTCAAATTCTTAAATGAATCTGTAATTTTAAAAAGATTAAGCACCAAGTATTAGTGGCTTCTTTAAAAATATTATTGAAAACATAAAAAGGTCACCCAGTGGCGCAAAACTGCCTCTACAGGCAGCTGCCACAACACCCTCTCTATGTTCACAAGTTATTTCTCTGAATGCCTATAAAGATAAAATCAGGGTGTTGGTCAGACATCATAAAAGAAACCGGCTTTTTAGACTAAGTCTTGTTTGTTTTTCTTGATATTTGGGGACGTGGCCGCGGGCCTTGCACATGCTAGGAAAGTGCTCTATTACTAAGCTGAATTCCTTGCCTTTGGATTTGGGGACATGGTCACCCTATGTGGATCAAGCTAGTCTTTTGCCACCACTTCCTATTTTGCTGGAGTTACAGGCATGCAAGATCATGCCCAGTTTAATTGTTTTTTAAATTGGGCTGGGGTGGCCAGGCGGTGGTGGCGCACGTCCTTTAATCCCAGCACTCGGGAGGCAGAGGCAGGCGGATCTCTGAGTTTGAGACCAGCCTGGTCTACAAGAGCTGGGTTTTTATTGTGAGCCTGGTGGGAATGTGCACACCTTTAATCAGATACAGAAGCAAGTGGATCTCTGGGAGATTTAGGTCAGCATAGTCTACAAGGCTAGTTCCAGGACAGCCAAGGCTACACAGAAATCCTGTCTCAAGAGAGAAAAACAGGAAGGTGATTGTGAAACCTTGTATTCTCTGGGGAAACTACAAGACTCATGGCATGAGATGGGTGGAGCTCCTTCTGAAGTTTCAAATAACAGTAATCTTTGTGTTCTAATGCCATGCTACATGCAGTAGCTTCCCTTCTTTTATAGCACATCTTTTATAGCATTTCATCTTTTAGGTGAGCTCTTCAAATCTTTTGCCAAATTCCTTCAAAAGTCTGTTTGGGGTTCAAGGTTTTCTGAGCCAAGAGTAAGATTATGTTTCTCTATTTATTCAAACCACTAAGGAGCATGAGAATTTTAACATGGTTGATAAACATAATACTCTCTAGATAGCTTGGCCTTTTCTGTTTGTTTTTCTTTCTGTTACTATTGTGAATGAGATTGTTTCCCTGTACACAGAGAAAGCTGGTGCAGAAGCTGTCTATTCTGCTGACTCTTACTCTGTTGGGGTTCCTCTATTTGGATATAAGCCAGGCAGGCCTTAGACCTGCAAATCGTCCTGCCTCATTTTCCTCAATAGCCAGCATTTCAAACCTGTGTCACCACAACTTCTTAGCCACAATAACTTTGCGATTTTTTTCATATGTCTCATTCTTAGTTCAATTATTTGGAGGTTTTATTTCTTTTGTGGTTAGGGATGGAACTGAGGGCCCCACCCCTTGTGTGAGTCCTAGAGCAGAGATCATGGGTGGAGAGGGAGAGGAGAAACAGGAAAGAGTTAATTTTACCTCGTATGGGTTGTAATTATTACCACAGTATCACTGCATTTTTAGAAACCCAAATCCCAAGGTGCTTTACACTGGGAGCCCGTGGGCCTTCATCTCATGAACTGGAATGACTATTGGAAATTCTCTTTCAGCGAGCAGCTGTTCATGCAGATGGCAGAGCTCATGGTTTCTGATGGCTGGAAGGACGCAGGTTATGTATACCTCTGTATAGATGACTGCTGGATGGCTCCTGAAAGGGACTCGAAGGGCCGCCTTCAGGCAGATCCCCAGCGCTTTCCTAGTGGGATCCAGCACCTAGCTAATTATGTGAGTTTGGAGTGGAATGTTTCTTTTCTTATGGGTCTGTGTGCACTTAAAAAAGCTTATTGAGAAACAGGCCACGTGATACTTCAAAATGGTTGCTGTTAGCTGTTCATTATATTTATCCTGATGGAATTATCATCACATCAGCATATACACATTTCACAATAGTTCCTGAGCCCGAGGCCTGTCTGTCTTGTTGAAACTTTTTTTTTTTTTTTTTTTTTTTTTTTTTTTTTTTTTGCTGAAACCACTGAATTCTCTAGAAGAAAAGGAGAGCTTGGTTGTGTCAAGCATGCTTGTATTATCTCTATGGCAACGTGACAAGACTACCACAGTTATACCACTAATGAATTTTAAAAAATGAAAGCGCAAACATTGCAGAGACTACTAAAGACAGAAGAAGCCTGATGTTAGCTAAGGGTCATTAAGCAGGTTTTATTCAGGACTGTAGGAAAAAGGGTCAATCCAGGTGGACAAATGAGAATCTACAACCAATGAGCAAATACTGGGAGTTCAGTAGATGGAAAACTACTGGAAAGGAGACATCAAGTCAGGAAATGGTATGACTTAGCAGGATTCTTGCATTAAGTAAGCTCACCCAGATTCAGAGAGGCTTAACTGAAATGTAGTTAGCCTTTCTCAAGATAAATCTGTTGTCAGGCAGTGGTGGCGCATGCCTTTAATCCCAGCACTCCGCAGGCAGAGGCAGGTGCATCTCTGAGTTTGAGGCAAGGCTGGTCTACAGAGAGTTCCAGGACGCCAGGGCTATTACACAGAGAAACCCTGTTTTGAAAAACTTAAAAAAAAAGATAAATTTGTTCCAGTTTTGGAAAGAGACTGTGGGATCCCATGAGGAATATTAAAGTGGTCACAGCTTTTCCTCACTTCTGTGCTCCAGTTCACCATGTATAGTTAGAACTCTCTTAGCAGAGCTGGAGGATTTGTGCTCTGCTTCCAGCAAACTCAGCTAAGAAACTGGAGTGGTTTAGGGAAGCCCCCAAGCCTTGGGGAAAGCTCACAGCTCTCTGCTCTTAGCCTTAGTAAGTTACCCTCCTGTTTTAGAAAACTACTTCCTGATTCATCTTTCTTCTCATTTCAGGTCCACAGCAAAGGATTGAAGCTAGGAATTTATGCAGATGTTGGGAATAAAACCTGTGCAGGTTTCCCTGGGAGTTTTGGATACTATGACGTTGATGCCCAGACATTTGCTGACTGGGGTATAGATCTGCTAAAATTTGATGGTTGTCACTGTGACAGCATGACGTCCTTGGCAGATGGTATGTTTTTTTCATTACATTTATTTTTAAAATTATGTTATAGTCAACAAAATCAAAATTATGGTGTGTGTGTGACTGACTGTTTTGTGTGGGGGTGTGTGCTATGATGCCTGTTGAAGTCAGAGTGTCGACAACTTGCAGGAATTGGTTCTCTCCAACCTTTCGAGTTCCAGGGATCAAACTCAGGTCATCAGGTTTGCCTGCAAGTACTTTACTGGCTGAACCATTTTACCAGCCCAAATAGTATGGTTTCTTCCAGAAATACAGCCATAATCATTTCTCAGACTTTTGGTTAACATCAGCTGAAAGATCAAGCCACAGAGACAAGAACTTGAGGGCCACAGGGAAGCTGAGCCTTAAAAGAAATAATCCCGGTCATTTATTCATACATGTGGAATTCATCCATGCCTAACCATGGCATATATTGTGCACTTGTGATTCAAGGACTCTGAAAATGAATTATAATGAGTAATTCTAACTAAATCCTACCTGCTGCTTTACCCCTGCCTTTCCCTCTATCTGCATCCTCTCTGCACCACCTCCTCATTGCAATCCCAGCAGAGAGTAGCCTGTCCCTGTCACTGCTTTATAATATAGACATGGATTGGAGCTTCTTCAAATGTTCAGCACGAGCTGGGGATTTCCTTCTCTCCCTTATTTTACCCATTGTTTTCTCACACAGGTTATAAGTACATGTCCTTGGCCTTGAACAGGACTGGGAGAAGCATTGTGTACTCCTGTGAGTGGCCTCTTTATATGAGACCTTTTCAGAAGGTGAGCTAGTGAGCCCAGAATCTAAATTTCAGAACGCTTATAATTACAGCCGAAGCTTCCGCTAACCAGAAAACTGTGTTTGATTTCTTTCCCCTTTTATTTCACTGTTCACCAGAAAATCCTGCCAATGTTTGCACCAAATTCTATCTTGAATTACTAACATCTGTCATCCCCACCACATCTACACTGGCATTCCAGGCCACTCTCATCTCTGCCTGCTCTGACAGCCTGATCTCTCTACTTCTGCTCGCTTCCCTGCCCCCACCATTTTCCAAGCAGCAGCAGAACTGTCTTCTGAGAAATGTCAAGGGCATCCCATCAGTCCCCTCCTTAAAACTCCCCCCCCCCCCCCCCCCCCCCCCCCCCCCCCCCCGCTTTCCTTCCATTGCATTTGGAATACAATCAGGCTCCATTAACCTGCCTCTTGGCCGCCTCTCCATCCCCCAACAGCTCTTTCCCTCCCTGCGCTATATTTCCTTCTGTTCATCACATACTGTATTTACCTTGTCGGTGTGTATTCACTGTGCATGGTACTGGGCAACACAAAGACATTTTCATAAAAGTCTATGTCTTTTCATAAAAGTTGCTGACATAAAGTCTTTTCAGAAAAGTTGCTGACAAGCCTGCAACCAAGATTTTAAAAGGGTTGGCTACTTAACATTGAAATCTGACCAGATGCTGCAAACTTGAGTCTTCTCCATTTTAAAATAGTCTGCTGTCCATTTACTCTCTCATCATTTGCTGCTTGGTTTCCCTGTAAGAGCGTATCTTTATTGTTTACTTGTTTGTCCATCTCCCTACTAGAATGTAAATCCAGGACGGTAGGTCTTTCTCACTGAATCAATCCCTATTATTTTCTTTTTTTTCTTTCTTTGTTTTTTTTTTTTTTGGTGTTGTTGTTTTTGGTTTTTTTTTTTGAGACAGGGTTTCTCTGTGGCTTTGGAGCCTGTCCTGGAACTAGCTCTGTAGACCAGGCTGGTCTCGAACTCACAGAGATCCGCCTGCCTCTGCCTCTCGAGTGCTGGGATTAAAGGCGTGCTCCACCACCACCCGGCCCTATTATTTTCTTGAAATTTTTAGATAGTCTTTTTCCTCAACATTGTAGCCCTTGGATATCACACCTACATATCTACATAAACTGATTCATTCCACAAATTACTTGTCTCGAATTCAGATTTTATTGTGTTTAATGGCATCCTATATAATTTTATAAGCCTTATTTCTACTTATTTAGATCATTGTAATTATTTTATTACAAAAATAGAAACAAGCCGGGCGATGGTGGCGCACGCCTTTAATCCCAGCACTCGGGAGGCAGAGGCAGGCGGATCTCTGTGAGTTCGAGGCCAGCCTGGTCTACAAGAGCTAGTTCCAGGACAGGAACCAAAAGCTACAGAGAAACCCTGCCTCGAAAAATCCAAAAAAAAAAAAAAAAAAAAAAAAAAAAAAAAAAAAATAGAAACATGCCCACTTTAGGCTAGTTTACAGATTCCAGTCAAAAACAAAGTTCTTTCATAATGCCAGGCAGTACGTAGGCAGTAAAGTGCATAGCCAGCATAAATAATATTAAAGTCACTTTAATCAGGAACTTAAAATTATATGGCCTACATATGAAGTGAACATCTTCTAGTGAAATTCCCTTACATTTAGAACTCCAGGCTTTGTTATTTGTTATGGGGAGACTTTTGATCTGTATACTATAGAGGCCATCAGTGCCTCCTTTAAACAGGATCATTAGCATCTCATAACAAGTTAACCAATTCTGTCTTTTTATAGCCCAATTATACAGATATCCAATATTATTGCAATCACTGGAGAAATTATGATGATGTTTATGATTCCTGGGAAAGCATAAAGAATATCTTGACCTGGACAACAACTAACCAGAAAGAGATTGTTGACGTCGCTGGACCAGGGGGTTGGAATGACCCAGACATGGTAAAGATCTGAGCCCTCCTCATTCAAGAGCTGGTAGCTTTGTTTCTGTTGATGCCTGGGTCTGAGTGCAGGACCTAGCACAAACCAAGCAAGGTTTTTAGGTTCTCCATGAGTACATCCATCACAGTGCTGTGGAAAATGGTTTCTCTCAGTCAACCATCTAGGAAATTGTTTAAATGTTCTGACAGATACTGTGTAGCTGGAGTCTCAGCACTCCAGAGACAAGCAGGAGAGTGGCTCCAAATTCAAGGCTGAAAGGTTAGCCTGGACTATATAGTAAGACCTTATCTCCAAAAAAAGAAAAAGAACAACTGAGCGGTGGGGGGGGAGGGGAGCGGGGTTGCAGGTATCCAGTCAGAGAAGCGAACCCACAAAGAGATGAGAATGAAGTCCCAGTGCAGATTGACTTCGTCAGCCTGGATCCCACTTCGGAGTCTGATGCCAGGCGGTTCACTGTCAACATATTTAAAACACAGTAAAATTTGGGAAAAGGTTTCCAGGCAGTGATCACTCCAATCCTAGGTGTACAATAAAGTTTATGTGTGGCTACATTGAAACTTACACAGCAGAGTGTGGTGGCGCACACCTTTAAACCCAGCACTTGTGAGGCAGAGGCAGGCGGACCTCTGAGTTCAAGGACAGCCTGGTCTACGGAGCTCCAGAACAGCCAGGGCTACACAGAGAAACCCTATCTTGATTCTCCCCGCCCCACCAAACAAAGAAAGACTTACACAGTACGTGTGACCATGAGGGTGGGTTCCTAGCTAAAAGGCCTAGAATCTAGTGTGGTCCCTGGTAGCATAGAGGTCAGCAGAGCATAAAGTGTGTGCGACCTCTCCCCTAAGGATGGGTAATGGTCTAGGAGGGAGGAGTCTGGGATAACCATTCTGGGGAATTGGGGTGAGGTCTGCCTCCACAGATAACAAAGTCACCAGTTGTTAAAATCCTCTCCCAGCTTTCCCGGTAGGAAAGCAGGTATTTTATCTCTTCCCTCGAGAAGAGGCCCTGTGTGTTGAACATTCCAGTTTTCCTTAATGCTTCAATGTGAATGCAAGGATCTCTGTGCCCCAACAACAACAAAAAAACCAAACATTTGAATTTTCCCTTGCCTCATTCCTTTCCTGTTTGTTCTAGTTAGTGATTGGCAACTTCGGCCTCAGTTGGGACCAGCAGGTAACTCAGATGGCCCTCTGGGCTATCATGGCAGCGCCTCTACTCATGTCCAATGATCTCCGACAAATCAGTTCTCAAGCCAAAGCTCTACTTCAGAATGAGGATGTAATTGCCATCAACCAAGACCCCTTGGGCAAGCAGGGGTACTGTTTTAGAAAGGTAAGTAGTACTTCCTGGGAGAAAACTGACCAGGAAGATACTATCCTGCCTTAAAGTTTATCATTTGCAGTATCTTATGATGGCCTTTTAATACTTAAGTACCAAATTATCTTAAGCCTAACTGTGATACACGAAGAAATGATTGGCTTATTTTTTAGTTGTTTTTCCCTTGAATTTGCGAACTGAGTAATTAGAGCTATTACTGAGTTTTTCCTTTGTTTGGTTTTTCGAGATGGGGTTTCTCTGTGCAGCCCTGGCTGTCCTGGAACTCCCTCTGTAGATCAGACTGGCCTCCAAGTCAGAGACGCACTACCTTTGCCTCCTGAGTGTTGGGAGGATTAAAGGCGCTCAGGATCCCAGTGGTTTTTTTTTTTTTTTTTGCTTGCTTTTCAAAACAGGGTTTCTCTGTAGTCCTGGCCGGCCTCGAACTCAGAGATCTGCCTCTGTATCCCGAGTGCTGGGATAAAAGGCGTGCACCACCACCGCCTGGCTACTTTTTAATTTCTAAAACATCCTGCTGGCTGATCTTAATTTTTCCTCCAAGTTTATGATAGTTCTGACAATAAGGCTGAATATCAAGTAAGGCCAGTAATGGGGTCCCCACATGCTCATACTTCTTTTCTTGACTTTTCAGGAAGACAACATTGAGGTTTGGGAAAAACCACTCTCAAACTTAGCCTGGGCTGTAGCTGTGAGAAACCTGCAGGAAATTGGCGGACCTCGTTCTTACACCATCCAGGTTTCTTCTCTAGGTCAAGGAATAGCCTGCAATCCTGGTTGCATCATCACGCAGCTCCTCCCTGTGAAAGAACGGCTAGGCTTCTATGAATGGACTTTAACCTTAAAAACGCGAATAAATCCCTCAGGCACTGTTCTGCTTCGGTTAGACTATGTCTGAAGGCAGAGATGTACATTAAATGGCCAGTGTTACTAAGACCAAAACGCTCCCTGCCTCTTTCCTGTGATCCCTTTAATAAAGTATCCCAAAGTCATGGCCTTTAAAAGCTACTTGTCCTGGTAAGTTTTTGGAAAGGCTTTTGAAACAAAAGTGGGTACTCTTGTGTCAGATGCTGCTAACAGATGCTTCAGGTGTTCTGGTTCATATTTGAGTAAGAATCCATAAAGCCAGGATTTTAGGGAAAAAAAAATCTATGTTTGAGTGTCTTGCCTTCATGTATGTGTTCCACATGCATGCATGATGCCCAGGAAGTCAAAAGGGTATAGGTCCTCAGGAACCAGAATAACGGATTGTTCTTGATTACTTCACTAGCTCTAGAGCCTGGATTTAAAGACTTGCCAACCACACGATGACCACTAGGTGAGTCACTTGGTATGATTTGCTTAGTTTATTGCAAAAGAAAAATGAAATCAGCTTCCTCGGTAGAAAGATGGCAGTTGATGGTCAGGTGTGGTAGCATGCCTTTAATCCCAGTACTGGGAGGCACTGCAAATAAAGACAACCAAATGATGAACTACCCTGACAAACTGAGGTATTCAGGCAGTTTCAACCAAATTAGCAGACGTGCCAATCCGTGCCATCCATTTAACTATATACTCTCACAAAGCAATTGTGCATACACATAACCACAGCATTCAGAAGGCTGGAGGACCACCAAGGTTGCCCACGCGATGAGCAAGCATATATACCCGATATTCTCAATCCACAAAAATGGTATTAAAATCGCCCACCTGAGATACTAAAGGTAGCAAATAATTTTTTCAGGAAGTCTTAATGACCTGGGTTTGACCCTGGAACCCTTAGTAGGAAACTTTCAAAAGCTGATTTCTGACCCCCTACATTCACACCAAAAAATTTAAACCCCAGACATGGGCCGTAGTAGCTAACTCAGCAGATTGAGAGCACTTGCTGCTCTTCCTGAGGACCCAATTCCTAGCACCCACAAGAGGTGGGTTTGTTGGGGGGCACTTCAACAGCCTCACCTAAAAGGTATGTGGATAAGTCAAGGTGTTTACAGGAACATAATCTAAAGCAAGCAATGTGTATTGGGAGTCTACTATGCTGTCTGGAGAACTGTGCCAAATTGCCCCACTATACGCCAGAAGTAGCAAGACTCCTATACCTTAAAATAAAAGTATTTAGGATTTTATAACCAGTAACTCGTGTATTTTAAGCTGTAAGTGGGATCCCAATGACTAGTCACATTTCACACCAGCTCAACAAGGTTCAATCCTAAAGTAGCACTCAGCCAGCAAGCTGAGGGAATTTCTTGACAGCTTCATTTTTTTCCCTCCCAAAAGACCAACTGCAATCATACGAGGTTGAGTGAAAGCTCATGATTTTATTGTCTTCATAACAAGGTCAGCTTAGAACTGGATCACTTGGCCCTGTAAACAGAACAGAAGAACAAAGTGGTGTGCTTGTAGTTTTTAAGGAACCTTCCATTATCCATGGGCTCAGTACGTAGCTTAGTAGTTGGGTGCCTGCCTACCATGACCCTGGCTTCAATCCAAGACCACAAAACATTTCTAAGGAGACCCTGTTGCCCACACACTAAAATCCTTAAGCCATTCAGATATACTGATGTTAGATTTTCAGCTAATAAGGCACATAAAAAGCTCACAAATCTGAAAAACAAAACCTAAAAATAAAATACTTGCCAAGCGGTGGTAGTGCACACCTTTAATCCCAGCACCCGAGAGGCAAGGGCAGGCAGATCTAAGTTTGAGGCCCGCCTGCTCTACAAAGGGAGTTATAGGACAGCTGGGCCTACACAGAGAAACCCTGCCTCGAAAAAACAAAACAAACAAAAAAACCATCCTCCTGGCAGTGGTGGTGCACACCTCTAATCCCAGCACTCAGTAGGCAGAGACAGGAGGGATCTCTTTGTCTGCGGCCAGCCTGGTCTACACAGCAAGTTCAGGACAAACTCCAAAGCTACAGAGAAACTCTGTATTGAAAAACCAATCCCCCAAAAAACTTCTGGTCCCAAGCATTTCAGCTGTGGGCTATGGAACTTGTTTCTTCAGCTGTGAACGATTACTGTTGAGGATGCCCTGTGGCACAGTAAGCTCACAACAGTTTCCTCTACAAGTAAGGCCAATTTCAAAGGAGAGTACCTTTCTCTTCTTATCACCACCCAGTTCAAAATGCTTGCATCTCTTAATAGCCAGCATCCTCTTAGATCTGCAGTTGGGCTCCACACATTCCAGTCTCAGCACAATCTTCTTTGTAGTTTTTGCCTACAAAAGAAATGAAGTCAAATCCTTCACAAAATTAGGTTGCCACAATCTGTATTCAGGTATGGAGAGAAAAAAGATCCAGAAGCCAATCACTTTGCGCTAAACAGGAGGAAAACTGAAGGTGGATCTGGTTGTGCACACCCCCAGCACTTTGGAGGTGGAGACAAGCTGCAACCACAGGAATGAGGCCAGCCTGGGCTACATGACATTGCCGCCCCCTACCCCCCAAAAAAGCTACTTTAAAATTTGTAGCCTTTCAGGCTATTTGTATTCTTTAGTGGTTAAGTCAAATAAAAGCCAGCCAAATTTATGCAAATATGAAATAGAACTTTTGGGATTCACCAATTTTCTCAAGACTTCAATTAGCCCTAAAATCAGTTCCACTCCCCACTAATAATCAACTTTTTTCAGTAGAGGGTTTCTATAGACCCACCTGCTTCTGCCTCCCGGGGGCCGGGATTAAAGTCATGTACCACCGCCGCCTGGCTAATAATCAACTTTTAAAAATACACTAATTTAGTGATAGGTTTGTTGCTAGTTTGCAGTCTGAAAGCGGAAACACCTCCCTCTTCTGTACAAAATGGGCTTAACATTTAAACAAACAAGCATTCCCATTACACGACACCCACTTCAGGACCCAAAGAACTCATTTAATTTCTACAACCAGGCTGGCAGAGTAGGAACAAAGAGATGAATAAATGCAGGTTCCCTAAAGAAGGAACTTCATGAAACTGGAGAAGAATCTAGAATTCAGCCAGTGGAAGGCCTACACATGCACTGTAAGACTTCATGAGACTGAGAAATCCAGAGAGCCCTTCATGGCAATACAGGGAATCGAACCTGGGTTGCCCTCAAACTCTACCACTGAGCCTCCAGCAACAAAGAGTCACACATGACAATAAACGAATGAACGATCTTGCTGGGTACACACATCATTCCCTTCTTAGGAAAGCACATTCCTTCATTTTTGCCTCTTTAAAGTGAGATGCTCTACTCAAGACTATAGTCAGATCTGGGTTGACTCCCAGCTCCATTGCCTTGGAAACATTCCTGCCGCTAAGGGGGATATCTTAGCTGGAACACTATACTAATGCTTGTAGACTAGAGATGGCAAATGCCAAGGTCCTTACCACAATAATCAAGAAACATGTCAGTTAGGAATCACTAACCTTTTTGCGGAAAATAGGCTTAGTCTGCCCACCATAGCCACTCTGTTTCCTGTCGTAACGCCGCTTTCCTGAAAAAAGTTATTTGTTATGGTATGCTGTACACAGATCCTATGTCAAAACAAGTAGAAGTCTCAAGTTTAAATTGGAGGGGGGAATGCCTGGACTTGTTAATACTTCTCACAAGTGTCACATCCAAACCAGTTTACATGCAGGAAACAGGCACAGCCCCAACCCTTGAGAGGCTGAGGTAGGATTGCTTATTCCGGACCAGCTTGCTTTACATAGCTGGCGTTTATCTCCCACCAACTCCCCATCCCTATCCCCTAGCCATCATCAAATTACATATAAGCAGCTTACCCTGGGCATACAAAGAATCTTTGCCCTTCTTGTACTGGGTCACTTTGTGGGGTTGGTGTTTGCCACATTTCTTGCAGAATGTACGGCGGGTCTTAGGAACGTTCACCTAGTTTAAAAAAAAAAAAGTAAGTAAAGTGTTCAGAATGTGCAGCTACCGGACCGCAATGACCCAGCACCCTCCCTGGATTCAGATGAAGCTAACTACAGCTACTCAGTAAAACACAACCACCACGTAGATTTAAAAGGTGGTTCAGTCACATGCGCCCAACTGTATCCACCCGCAGCTAAATCGCCCACTTCAATTCCTCCGCCCAGAACTTCGCTCCCTGCGTTTCGCTCTCGGCAATGCTAGATTTCTTAGGTACATCGAGGTCCTAACGGAGCCTTGACGCAATCTGGGACAATACTGTCCACGCCGGCTGCAAGGATTGTGCTGGATACTACGAAACCCCGATACGCGATCATACCATGTTGACGGGTGCGATATCGGCACAGAAAGAAAGAGGGAAAGCCAGCAACGGAAGTTTATAGGCGGTGCCTGGGTGCACTTCCTCAGAGCCGTGGGAGACAGCTACCATAGAGTCTGTAAGGATCCCAGCGCAGCGCCCTCGGATGGCTGGATGATTTGCATCAGCCGCAGACAGGCGCTTCAGCCAAGGCTCCGCCTTAAGCCTACGGCTCTCTCCTCCACTTCCTCCCGCCTAGCGCCCGTCAGCTTTCATTACTCCACCCCTTTTGGCGGACTTTGCAATTTAGTAGCTTAAGGGAAGAAAGCAATGCTCTTCCCAGACTCTGATCTCCCGTGTTGGAGCAGACCAGGGACTAGGATCAAGTGGGAGGGGTCTTCCATCTCAGCCTAACATTCTTGTTCCACTTCAAGGAAAATGAAACGATCTTAAACAGCAAAATGTGGCTCACGGAAGCCCTGGGAGGTAGCCAGTTGCTTCAACTCATTTAGTTAATGTCTATTCTGTTTCAGGCACTGTTGTAGGAGCAGGACATAGTAATTGATTATGTTCATTACTGTCCAATCTCAGGCTAAGTACTTTGAAGAAAAAAAAAATGAAAGCAGTACCTTTTAGCTGAGGAAGTAAATTGGCTGATTTTAAATAGTTATGAAAACTAGCAATGAATTTATCCGGCTTCTGAGGTAGTTGGGCCAACCAAGAAAACATACCTCAGCTTCCCTGAGTACTTGGCAGCGGGCATGTATGAAGTTTCAAGTTAGTCCAACCGAGAAAGGTTGAAGGAAGCTAGCTGAGTTTTAAAATAGATTCTCAGAGTTAGTCTAGGAGGAACGTGGTAATGCTACTTCTATTTTCCAGGGGGAGGGCATTCATCCAGTAGCATGTGAAAGCTTTGGTCCACCGTCAACAGTAGTAGAAGCACACCTAACCCCCATGCGTTCTGTGATTCCAGAACTCTATTTCCTTTACTATCACATAATATTATAATATGATCATATAATATATGACCTGCCTATTATAACAGCTGTCTTTGGGGTGGGGAGAGCCTCAGACATCCCAGGGTGACCTTAAACTCACCTACATAGCAGACGATGGCTGTGAACTCCTGATCCTTATCCTGAGTGCTGGGGGCCACATGTATGTGCTATGTGCCACCGTGTCTGGATGCCTGCCTCTTGAATCCTGCCAATCTTCAGCAGCTGTTTCCTATGACTAGTATTTACCAAATGAGGAAACTGAGGCACCTGACCTATCCAAAGTCACACCCATGGTTATTTTGGAAGTTGGAATTCAACCTTCGGCCATTTAACAACACATAATTCCTAGTCTTAACCAGTATATTGCCCAGGGAAAGAGGCACCTACAGGGTAGATGTTTGGGCTAGAATGCAAGAGGAGGCAGCAGTGGCCCAGGAGCTGATGTTAGAAGGCCCGGGACATCTGCTTGTATGATGCTCCAGAAACAAGTTGACTCCACCCACATTTTTGTTGGGTGGTCCCCAGGGCTAAGATAACAACACCACCATAGCCCGCAGCATTTCTTTGCCAAGCTGCCAACCTGAAGTCCAGCAGTATTTTCCTCTGTCTAGACTCTTAAAAACCTCACTGGCCTTTAGGGAGTTTCTAAAGTTATTCTTTGTTTTGTTTTTCTGTTTTGTCTTGTTTTTGTTGTCCATGTAAGTAATCTGGAGATAAAAAGACAATTAGCCTTCTTCATCTAATTAAACTTTGTTTCTTGACTCATTCCCCATATGATGTGGTTTGGGGAACTTTTTTTGTTTGTTTGAAACAGGCTTTCTCTGTGTAACAAACTCTCTTTGTAGACCAGGCTGGCCCGGAATGCACTGAGATTCGCGTGCACCACCACTGCCCAGCAGAACTTTTTATTTTGAAATATTTCATTGACAAAATTGCATCTGTTTAAGGTATACAATATGATGATATACACTTATCTTGCATAACTGCCACAGTCAACACAACCATCACCATCCAATATTGCCTACGTGAGTGTGTGTGTGTGTGTGTAAAAACACTTAAGTCAGCTCTCTTATCTAATTTCAAACAAACAATAGAATATTAATTAGACCCCCCAAATTATTCATCCTATAGTTCAAAATTTGTTTAGCAATAGTCTACATGTCTCTGCTCATTATTTTCCCTAAAATGAAACATTCAGAACTAAAGACAAAAATCAAGGTCTAGTCGAGCATTGCACAGTTGTGTGAGACATTCACTTTCCTCCAGATATTTTACTTCTACAAAAAAGCCCCATGTCATCTCGATTCTCAATCATATATGTTTCTGCTTTGCCATTTCTTTTAGCTGCTGTCAGCAAAGCCCAGGTACCATTTTCACAAGCACTACTGCCACCTCCTCTCCTTCCGTGGACATTGAACACAAGTCATCAGGCTTGGCAGCAAGTGCTTTTGCCTGCTGGACCGTCTCGCCAGTCTATCCAGTGGTAGTCACTTGCATCTGTGCTATAAGCTTATTTGTCCGCACTGTTCCGTTTGGGCATGGTTCTGTTGGTACTAATGAGTGTGCTAGCTGAGTGGCTGGGAGCCAAGGGTGAAGAAGTAGCTTTTTCTACCCTTCCCCTTTGCCTCCCTGTCTATTTTCCCACGGTGCCCCTATGAACTCGCAATTCCTATCGCAAACGGACCTTTAGAAAGGATGGGGCATGTGACAGGGAGCATCGGACTAAAGAAAAGGGAAGGGGTGGTCAATGTCTGTGGTCACTCCATTGGTGACTGGAACAGTTACTACATGTGACCAGGGAAAGGACATAACTTGTCAGTAAAGTAGAGAGAGCCATATGACACTTGGTGCCCATCCATCTATACCAATGCAATGATTTCCCAACCTGCCATTTTATAAATGCTTTTTTAAAAACTCCCGGTGCTTTCGACATTCTGATCTGTTTTTAGAATCACTGATATGTTTCCATTTTAGAGTATAGCATCTCAGGGGAAGGCGATACAAAGGTGCCCCATGACACGGACAAGAAAATCAGTCACCGGGGGCTCTGACACCTTCAAGTTTGTGGCAGATACTGCCTGCATTTCTTTAGAGAATCCTTGGGGAGAAAACAGAAGCTGGAACACAAACTAGGGGCCTGCTGAGGTAACATGCAGGTTTCAAATAACATGTCTTGTTTACTGCTTTGCAGAATCAAAGAAAATGCTGTAAACTGTTTATCTTTGAGAGAGAAAAAAATGAGACAGACTCTCCTATGCTGTCCAGGCTTTGAACTTGTGACCAACCTACCTGCATCACCCTAGCAACTGGATTAGAAGTGTGTTTCCTCATGAGGTTGAATCTTGAAGGAAGAATATTCACGAAAGAACATTCACCAAAGAATGGGGAAGGGCACAAGTCTTTGTGCGGGCTTACATTCAGGCATATTTATCTGTAGAAAAAAAAACTTTCTTAGAAAATGACTCAGCAGGGGAAGTCTTGTCTCTACCTCTGTCAGGCTATGTATTTCAGGGTCTCTGAGGGAGCCCTCTTCATCCTTCAAGTTGAACTGCCTGACCCTGAGTCTCCCCTCCTGAGGGGACAAGAGACCTTGAAGACACTGGCTTGGTTTTGTGTCTTGCCAGCTTGGACATCTCTCTTCCTGTGCTGATCACCCCCCCCCCCCCACCCCAGCTCTTTAGGTATGTCTTCCCTTTACCCCAGGAAGGGTAGCCTGATGACCTGTGTGTTCGGTCCTGCCCCGTAATCTTAGGGAACTCAGCAGCCCCGGTAAAGGTAAGGTTCTCTCCAAGCTGGACTCTATTAGCGAAAGAGGTCCCAGGCAAATGAGGGTGGGGAGAGTTGAGGGGAGCAGAATGGGGACAGCAGCACGGAACCAGAGACCATATTGCTAAGAAGAAAAAAAGGCATTGGTTTAAGTCAGGAAACAAAAAAAGGGAACTGAGTGGCTGCAAAAGGGTGGGGTTTGTTCAGACTGTCCTTCCTCTCTGGACTGTAAGAATATGTCTCCAGGGCCAGTGTCTTCAGAGAGCGAGTCCCACCTTCCAAGTCCCGGCATCTCATTACATCTGGGAAGCTGCCTGCATTAAGTCAGAACTGAGGTGGGTCTGAGGTGACGCAGAGACGGGGTAGCAGCCGTAAGGACTTCTGTTGGGACCCTGAAAGGACAGACAGGAAACATGGCTGCTTCCATGTATCTACTGGTGGAGGAGACTCATGGAGAGTGGGAGTGTCACCAGCAGAAGACCCTGGCATGCCCTTCCAATGATGGAAGGGAATGTAAAGGTCTTCTGGAGAGGGTCAGTGTGGTGGGGTGGCTGGAGGAAGAGGAGACAGTGACCTGAGGTGACCATCTGAAAAGGTAGCCAACCTTGGAAATGGAGCTCTGCAGCTCTTGGTAGGAAAGCAACATTACAGATAGCCGCAGGGTGAAAGCAAGCCGTTTTCACCAGATATTGCTTGAAAATCCAAAATGTGTTCTCATATCAATGAGACCCTTAGAGGAAGGAATTCTAAGAGGCCGCTTAAGCTGCAAAACCTCTAAAATAGCTCATGGGTCTCAAATGGCAGTACTAACTGGGGAAAGGCCTGTGCTGCATGGGGCGGAGGCGACTTGGCTTGGCCTTCAACAGACCAAATATTACGAGGATGAGAGCTGGCTTCTAGGAAGGATTGTGTGGAGGCTGTGGGAACCTCGTGGTAACAGTGGGTAGGAGACAGGGCCAGCGCAAAGCAGCCTCCGCCCCAGCCGAGACAGTGTGGCCAACCCCTGAGGTCTCCGGGAAAGTTTTTCCTCTTACCATTGCCTACCATGTGCATGGCTACCTTTTCTCCTGCCTTCATTATTTCTCCTCTCATTTCCTGGCCGCTATCCCCTGATCCAGAAGCAGCACTTTAAATTGTATAAAATTTATCTTGCCACTTTCTCCTCAAACTATTTTTCCTTTCTCTTCCCCATTTTCACCTGCCTGTTGCTTTGCTTGGGCGTTCTTGCCAGGACTATGTGTGTAAATAAACGTAAAGTCATTAAGACAGGCCCCTGGCCAAAGTAAGTGTTGTATCTCAGCGGTCCTTACTAGTTTTGTTCCTCCCGAGCCCTGCCAGCACCACGCCTCATAGGGTTGGCCTAGGAGCAAATGGTGTGAGATTTAGATTCAGACTGCTGCTCTGATCAAGCCGACAGAGGCATTCTGGAGTGAGTGGCTAGACCTCCAAATGAGCCGGTACTTTCCTTACTACCCAGTTCTCAAGGCTGGAAGGTTTATCCCCTGCTATGCGGTTCTAGAGCAGCAGTGGGGGTGGGGCTGGGGTGTTGATCCCAAGCCCTGCAATTCCAGAGGCAGGAGAAGCAGCAGTCCAGAGACTGGCCAGGGGACACTGCAGGCAGCTCAGAGGCTGTCCTCTTTGCTGTTAGATGAACATTTTAGTTCTGCTCCTTCCCTCATTTTGCATGCCACACTTCTGAAGCAAGTAGACTATTGCCTTTTTCAATTATTTGAAATAAGCCACAAAATGCAAATTCTCATAGAAACCTGAAGTATTACACTCATGCAGTATCCTTTAAGACTTGCCTTATCCACTCTATTCTGACTTTTTTGATTTATTTTATTTGGAACTAAAGTTTTACCCATTTAGCCGAGGCTATGTAGCCCAGACTAGTCTCAGACTTGTGCTCCTTCTGCCTTACTTTCCTGTGTGCTGGTATTGCTTGTGGACATTACCACACCTGACTTGACTTTTTAAAAAAAATTCAGGCTGTTTAATCTATTTGCTTGTGCAAAAATCCAGGTTCTTGTTGCTTATGGCTGTTGATGTTTTGTTCAGACACTTTGCAAATGCCTTATGGCGAAGAACTAGTGTAACTTTCCATCTTCTCATAGGGTCTTGATGCAATTTAAATAGTCACTATGATTTGTTGTTTCCATTTGAGCAAATTTCCCATAGAGTCTCTTGTCAGTGGTCTAGAGCCATAGCAGAAAATCAGTTCTAACGGGGAAGATATGGCTGCTGAAAACCAAAGTTTGGGCCTTCTCCCAAGAGTCATCCATGTCTGCGTGCCTACGTTCCCCTCAGCAATGCTGGGGTCTGATTGCTAATTCCTGAAGATAAAGGAGGCCTAGACATTTGAGTGTAACCAAGCTCAAGGAACGGTTAAAGAAGAGTTGGGTGTGGTGGCACATACTTGTAATTCCAGCGCTCAGGAGGCTGAAGCAGGAGGATTACCTGGAGTTCCTGATCAACCTGAAAAGCAGAGCTAGACCTTGTTTCACAAATGTGGAGAAGAAGGAGGAGGGTGAAGGGGGAGGAGGAGGAAGAAGTAGTTGTTGTTATGGAGGAGACTGACTTATTTTACTCCAAACCTGCTTGGTTATGCATGAAACCGTCAGGGGAGGGGGAGGGGAACACGCCTCTGAGGAGCCTGAAACAATTGGGCCACGTGTAACTTTCAGTTTGTTGCAGAGGTTCATATAGAGCAATTGAGTATGATCGGGAGAGCTTCATAAACCTGGACCATTTAAGCACAGGCATTCCTCCCCACGCCCCACTCTTTGAAAGGCCTCTTCCAATGAGCCACAAAACGTAAAGACTTTGGGTAACACTGGTTATCTGAACCTCAGTTCTTCTCACTGCTGACCCTTACCAAAATGAAAATGACGTCTCACTCCTCGAAAGAAAGTTCGGAGAGTTCTGAGGACTTGAAGTGTAGGCAAGTGGGAGATTAAGACAAACTAGAATTTGAGACCACTGACCCAGTGAAAAATTTAGTGGACAATAAAGGCAGACTAGAAAATGCCTGGCAGTGAAGTGGAAATGAGGTAAAACTGGAGGGCAAAGGGGACTCAGGCTCTCAAAACCTGCTCTTTGGAAAGGATTTTGGCAATGAGTATCAAAATGCAAAGTGCACACACCGTTTTCACGTTTCTTTATGCATTGTGTGTGGTATGTGTGTGTCTGGATGGATGTGTGTCTGTGGTGTGTATGTGTGTGTCTGTATCTGTGTGTGTGTGTCAGGGTGTATATGGTGTATGGGTCTGTGTCTGGTGTGCATGCATGTGTGTGTGGTGTCTGTGTGGTGTGTGTGTGTGTGTGTGTGTGTGTGTGTGTGTGCATAAGTGTGTGCTGATGCTTTTAGAGAGTGTCAGATTCCCTTGAGCTGGAGTTCCTGGCAGCTGTGAAAGGCTTGATGTGGATGTTGGCAACTGAACTCAAGTCCTCTGGAAGAGTAGAAAGCCCTCTTCTTAACTGCTGAGCCATCGCTCCGATCCTTTCTCATTATTATTATTAATTATTGTTGTTGGTATTGCTCTTGCTATTTAGATTTTGAGGTAGGGTTTTTCTGTGCAGCTCAGACTGGCCTTAAACTCACTATGTGAGCCTCCTAGCTCAGCCTCCGGAGGGCTGAGATAGCACGCCTACTTCACAGGCATGGCTAGGAATAATGGTAAACAAGAATCTTAGAAACTTTGTTTTCGCAAAAAGTATTGTTGCATGGATAGATGAATGGATACATAGATAATTTTAAACATAAGCAAACTATACATGATATGTGCAATATGAATGCAACTACAATAAGAAATGTGCACAGAAAAAATGAAGAAGATGCCAAAAATACTAACACATCTATATATGAGGTTTATAACTGATTTTTAAATTTTTAATATCCCTGAACTTGCAGAAATTTCCTACAATGAATTTGTGTTATTTTGATATAATAAGGAAAAATAAACGTTTAACCAAAGGGAAACAAAAATTCAATTAAAAATTGCTAGTGTTAGTGTTAGGCTTTACCATGAATTTGGTCACCTGTAATGCTGACAAAATAAGTAGAGTCTAAACAATGTTTCAGTAGAGTCTAAACAGCGTTCCTTGGGAATTTACCACTCCTAATTGGGTTGCTTTGTTACTATGGAGATGACATTTTAAAGACCTTTCTTCTACCTGAGCATGATGAGTAGGCCTTTAATCCTAGACTTTGGAAGGCAGAGGCAAGAGGGTCTCTGGGAGTTTAAGGCCAGTCTGGTCTACGTAGTGAGTTCCAGGACAGCCAGGGCTACATAATGAGACCCTGCCTCAAAGAAAAGGAAATAAAGGGGAAGGGAAAGGACAGGAAGGGGAGGGGAGGGGAGGGGAGGGGAGGGGAGGGGAGGGGAGGGGAGGAGAGGAGAGATGGAAAGGGAAAGGAAGGCAAAGCCACTGAGTTTGATATCACCACATAACCTGGGTGTGGGAGTGCACACATCCCAACACTCAGGGGATAGAGGCAGGAGAGGATCAGAAGCCCAAGGTCTATCTTGACGACATAGAAAATTTGATAACAACCTTGGCTACATGGGACCTTGTGTCAAAAAAAAAGAATTCAATTTAAATCAATCTGGGAAGTAATGGCATGCTCACAAACTGCAAGAGCTACACAGCAGAGCTATAGAGGGATGGCGCTGGACAAGTCACACAGCCTACAGATATTAGTGCCCATGTGTCTGTTGTGAAGAACAGCTGGAATAACACACATAAGATGTTGATCAGAAGCTGGGCTATATGGCTCAGTGGGAGAGCTCTAGACAAGTAGGAATAAGACCCTGAGCTTCATTCCCAGCACCACAACCAGAAATACTAATTTTAAAAAAAAGTGCCTGACAGGTGAATGACACTGGAGCAGGAGTTCTCTTCCATATCCCTATAGAGAGAATCGAAATGACCAGAAGGAGAAATAATGAGAAAATGATACCTCTTGAATATTGTGGCTAAGGAGTTGTTTGGGGTACTATTGATTCGCATCTGTCTCATGAACTCTCTTCAACCACAGGCAAGCTGTGTAGTTATGGAATGTCGCTCCACTGTTGTCCCTGGCAGTGTTTTGTCTTATCATAAGTGAGGATGATTGCCACAGATGCTTTTATTTATTGACTCTTCATGTGTTATTTATATTAACTCCCTGGCATAGTGCAGTTTGTATGACTGAACTCTTACAAACAGGCTTCCTCTTTCTGAATTCCACTGCTGCTTATAGAGCTGGAAGGATGCAAACGGTGGCTTTGTGTATTCCTTGTATTCAGACTTCAGTAATGTTATAATACTGAAACCATATGTCATGCAAACAACTCAGATTTGCTGTCATTTTTCTCCCTCTTCTTTTGCATCATCTCTATGATCCTCTTTCAGTATATGTGACATTTCTTCTGTTTCAACCCTGTCTCCCACCCCTTGATTAACACGAGCAGGGGCAGCCCTCATCATGCATGTTTTGTGTTTGGATCACTTCTATTAGCCAATGGAATTTTTAGAGACAAAATAGGAGTTTCCCACAATGAGTAGCTACAAGGTTCTACCTGCTAACACAGAGCAGTCCGCTCCACTATACCAGCCTTCTGGGAGATGCAGAGATAGATGTTTCTCCTTTTCTATTATTGACTAAAGGACCAGAGGAGCCTAAGGAAGAACTGCCACATTTTGAGGTTGTGGGAGTCTGGATTTTACTCTAAGGAATGGGAGAGAAACAGTCAAGGGGATAACAAACTATGGAAATTGCAATAACTCTGCAGCTCTAGCTAGAGGCCATCTCACTCCTGGCTCAGAGGGGTGATGGTTGCTTACTTCCTCATACTGCAGCAGTAAACTTTACCTCAGCACAGGCATTTGAGAGAAACAGAAGGCTTCCTCTTGTATGAATTAGATGAGTTGAAGAAAAGAATGAAGGAAGGAAGGAAGGAAGGAAGGAAGGAAGGAAGGAAGGAAGGAAGGAAGGCAGGCAGGCAGGCAGAGGCAACATCCAGCATATGTCTTACAGGACATAAGAAGACATTATCAGGACTGAAAACAATGCTGGGTCTAACCAGGGAGTGTGTCCACTAAGATTCACAACATAATTGAAGGTCAAAGATCCCGCGACCTTTACTCTCTGGCACACACAAACAACTGGGCATGGTTTGTTGGAATGCTTTTGATCCTCTGTACTGCTTATGCTACTCACTTGCCTTAGGGTTTTATTTTGTCTTCTGTAATTTGGGTCTGCGTTCTAAAAAAGGTGCTTGATGTCATTCACCATGATGCATGAGTGCTATTATTACAAAGGTCTCCACGACTTAACAGCTAAGAAGACTGGAGTATGCTTGCGCTTTTACCACTACTCATTAGGAAATGGGGGGCAGTGCTCTAAGAGGAACTTCTTAGGTGTTTGGGCTGAAACCGAAGGTAGGACGGATTGCTCATAATCTTGCCAGCTTGTCACTCTGGTGGGAGTCCATTTTAGGCAGAGGCCAAGAAGGAGACTAATGCAGTGAGGTGCAGGGAAAGGTTTGCCTTTCTGCATCCTTTCTCTCTAAAGATCACCAACAAAACATTAGTCCCGTCAATCCACTGCCAGAAGAGAGCAGCAGCTCTGCAGTAGAAAGATGGCGAAGGTCATCGTGAGCATTTGGACATTCCTGGGATCCGTTCTTGTCTTCCTGTCATAATAATAGGACTGTCTGCACAGCAAGACAGCGCCAAATAACTGTGGAGAGCACTGGGCTTTGAAAAAAGACAGCCCCTTTCTCTCCCTACTGAAAAAGAAGTCAGTTTATCAGTGAAAAAAAAAAAAGGAAAGTGCACCGGGCGGTGGTGGCACACGACTTTAATCCCAGTACTCAGGAGGCAGAGGCAGACGGATCTCTGTGAGTTCGAAGCCAGCCTGGTCTACAAGAGCTAGTTCCTGGACAGGGTCCAAAGGCACAGAGAAACCCTGTCTCGAAAAACCAAAAAAAAAAAAAAGAAAAAGAAAAAGAAAAAAAAAAAAAGGAAAGTGACTTGACACTTGACTTGTTTGGTTTCCGTGGTGCCATCAGAAGCAAAAGGAATCTGGTGAAAATAAAGAAATAAAGCTCCACACCCTTGCAGGGAAAGTGCCCTGCTCCTCCCAAAGCTCCAGGGAGAGTTGATGAATTGTTTTTGTTCCATTTTAATGGCTACCATCTTTTCATTAATGATTCCAATAAAAACTTAGAATTTATAAAATTGTGCATAAACTTGAGATGGATTGATGTGGCGTGTGTATGTGTGTCTGTCTGTCTGTCCATCTGTCTGTCTAAAGAAGCCATCGGTGAGCCATGCCTGATGCTGCAGGCCTATAATCTAGATAGCACTCTAGATGCTGAGGCAGCAAGCTTAGGCCTGCCTGGGCCACCAAATGAGCTGAAGGTCAGCATGAGCTACACAGGGAGATGCTGTCTCAGAGATATAATATAAATTTCAAATAGGCTAGTGATGCACCTCGGTGGCTGAGTCCTTGTCTCCCTCGTGCAAGGCCCTGTGTTTCATCTTCAGCACCACAGAGACTCTTTAGTGGTTCATGAAATTTTCTGGAGTGTTCTAAGCATACTGTTCTTCCTACACGAGCACAAATGACATTCTTAAAAGCAACATAGTTACATTACTTTTTTTAAAGAAAAGGATGATTTACTTTTTAATTTTTATTGCATGGTTTATTGCATGAGTGTTTTGCCTGCAATTACATATATGCACCACCTGAGTGTCTGGTGCCCGTGGAGGTCAGAAGAAAGCACCAAATATCCTGGAACTGCAGTTACAGGTGCTTGTGAGCCGTTTGTATGGGCGCTGGAAATGGAACGCTGGATGCCTGCAAGAGCAAGTGCTCTAAACCATCTTAACCATTGCTCCGTAGTTACCTTACTGCTGCCTGCCGTCTAAAAGAAACTAAGGAAAGAGGAGGGGAGGCCAAAGCACCAATCCACTGCAGTAAAACTGTTCTCAACTTGAAGACAAAACTTCTCTCCTTTGTAACCCAGACAGCAGGGTGTTGCGGGAGGTCCTCCCACTCCTCCAGCCTATCACCGCTGAGGTACCAGCCCACTGGGGCGTGGTTTCTCTCCCTTTAAAAAAGCGGCCACTTCCCTCTTCTCTCTCTCTCTCTCTTCACTTCCTGCTCCGCCTGCGACTAGACTCCTTTCCTGGTTGCGAAGAGGGCTGTTGCCTGGGACAGTGATCTGTAAGTTTTTTCCCCTTTAAATAAATACCACCCTAATAATCATAACCCCGAATTGGTGTGGCATTGTTTGTGACTTACGCCTTCATTTTGGCGCCCAGACGTGTGGACAGCCTAAACCCACTTAAAAAACCTGAGAAGGCTTAAAAATAAGGGAGAGAGAGTTTAACACAGATTTTTGCTGTTTGTTGGTGGCGTGCTGTAGAGAGATTTCCTGATTCGGCAACAGTAGCAGAAAAAATGCTGTGTCATTTTAAAGCGCAACTTCCTGGGGCTGTGTCGCCATTGAGATCTCTGTCTGGCTCCTGCGGGAGACAGAGCTTTTGACTAGAGCATTTGGAGTAAAGTGCTACGATTTGTTTGATGGCAACTAGACTCGCTGTGTTCTCGGGTCTACTCTGCTTGCTAGAGGCAAGCAAGCGCCTCATCTAAGAGAGGCTTCCTGACTCAGCTTTAGCTGCAAAGCCTGCAGCTCATTAAGAGGTCCTACCACGAAACACTTAAATGGTGTTGACGAAAAGCTGAATGCATGCTTTTCGGTTTTCAGCCGTAGCAGGAAAAAAGCTGCGCCGTTTAAAAATGCCGGCTTTCTGGGCTGTCCTGCCAGGGCAAACTCTGACTCTTTTACGCAGGCAGCTTGTGCGGTTTGCTAGCACAGGCTGCTGAAGCTCGCTTGCTGGCTACAGCCAGTACCTCAGCCATGAGGCTGGAAAGCTAAGAAATGGACTGGATCTAGCTGGCAAAACCACGCCTTTAATCCTACCGACATTGCTTGGTAAATTAAAGACTCGTGTGGTCAGAAAAAGAGAGATATACAGTAAAGAGAGATTCAAAGACAGAGAAAATTTCTAAATGATTTACAGTGTGTTAAAAATATATGCAGACTAAAAGTTGAAGTTCTTAAAGTAAAAAACAAAAAAAGGAAGAGAGTTGTGTGTGGTAGCACACGCCTTTAATCCCAGTGCCTAGAAGGCAGAGGCAAACAGATCTCTGTGAGTTCAAGGTGTAGTAGTTTACACCTTTAATCCCAATGCCTGGGAGGCAGAGACAGGCGGATCTCTGAGAGTTCAAAGACAGCCTGGTCTACAGAGTTACTTCAGGTCAAAGATACAGAGAACCTATCTCAAAAAGCAAAAAGTTAAAAGTAAAAATAAACAAAATAGAGGTTAAAATAAAACGAACAAAGATGGAAAATACACAGAGAATCTTGATACTGTATGCTATTATGCTCTCTTTGAATTGTTTGAATGCTGAGGAAGGAGCAACAGCTACTAAAAGATATTTGTTTATAAATGCTGCTGAACTAATCCAACATAGATATTTTGTAAATGCCTTGACTTTGAAATTTGGATCTAAGGACATGATACTTTGGAAAGGAGTTTCTTATTTTGTTTTCACAGAGGATGAGATGCTGTTCATTTCTTCTATTCCGATTTGGTATGATGGACCACGCCCTCCTGAAGGGTTGCAGTGAACATCTTCAGAAAATTGCTTCGCTCAACTGCCAACTGAGATGAAACTAGCACACAGGTTATACCATGAAAGACCTAATTAACGACGCCCCCATTCAGCAGGAAGCAGTTTGGAGAGAAAAAACTGCGCCCATATTCCCAAATATGGTTTATAAACGTCCTTTTACATTTAAAGGGGGATGATATAGATATGAATAATTTACATTAGTATAGATTTTGCTTTATTGATAGAGATTTAAGGTCAATTTTGTTATATGTATAAGTGTTTCTGATTTTGATTAAGGTATTGTGATTGTGTAGTTCATTTAAATATGTACTGTATAATTAAGAAATATAGGTTGTTAATGGATAATCATCGATAATAGTAAAGCTTGTAGTCATGTTAGTTAGATTTTCTAGATATATAGAGATGTATTTCAGTTAGATAGACATTCTTCATGTCTTTCAAAGATTACAGAATAGGACATTTAATGTTTTAATAACTGAGGACTTTTCATGACAATGAGACACTCTGCTCCTGGCAGCACCAATCTACTTCAAGAGGAAGATGGGCATCGAAGAGGCTCGTTATGGAGTTTTGATAGCCATTTGGGCAAGAAACTGCTCTTGCCTGGACTATTGCATAAACTGGACACAGAGAACCCGCAGAGAGAGGACTACTGAACTTGCCTAAGGTGAGATGATCTTTCGGGGTTCCTGATTCATTTTGAAAGAGTCTGCGAGACATTCTGCAGGACACAACAGATAGTGACTGAACTGACTTTGAATTTTCCTGCTTTATGGAAATGTCTGCTGGATACCATGGGCCGGAAGGCTGAAGATGGATGCCCCAACGGTACAAAAGAACTTTGGGTGACTGTCCAGGCAGCGAGATGTCTCTGTCATTTCTAGAGTTTTAAAAGTTGCTTTTTTCCTGTTTGCTTAGGTAGTATTGTATCTTTCTGGAGTCTTTGATGGAGTTAAGAATAGTTAGTTATAGTTATAGTTTTCCTTAGTTATGATAAAGATTATTGTAACTTTTACTTGATAACTGTTTTGTTATATGTAATTTTGCTATGTTAAAGCCTTTTTTTTTTTTTGTTTAAACCGAAAAAGGGGAAATGATGGAGGAAGGTCATTGGCTAATAAAGGAACTGCCCTGGCCCATTTTATTGGTTAGAGGATAGGTGGGAGGAGTAAACAGAACAGAACACTGGGAGGAAGAGGAAGTGAGGTCAGAGACTCCACAGCGCTCTCGGGAGCAGACGCCTGAGAGAGACGCCATGCCCTGCTCCCGGGATGAAGCTCCGACCCAGGATGGACATAGGCTAGAATCTTCCTGGTAAGCGCACCTTGGGGTGCCATACACAGATGATTAGAGATGGGCTAAATTAATATGTGAGAATTAGCCTAGAAGAGAATGGGCCAAGCAGTATTTAAATGAATACAGTTTGTGTGTTGTTATTTCGGGCATAAGCTAGCCGGGCAGGCGGCCGGGGTGCTGGGAATGCAGCCCCGCCGCCCCTATTACTACAGCAGGGCATGAGCTGAATCAGTCGAATGGCAGTTATTGTGTGTTCATAAGTACAGGTGAACACTCCGGTGTCCTTTTGGTGACAAACCTGAATGGGTCATCTCTTGAAAAAATTATATCTATTGTTCAGGAAACTGGCAACGGAAAGTCCAGTATCTGCCATAGTGAAGTTCTGGTGCCCGAATTATCCCTTCTGAGAATATCCGGGTCAAGAGTTTCACAGAAATGCTGGCCTTTTTACAGATTCTGGCCACTTGGCAGAAAAGGATAAACAGTGTAAAGTGGTGTCTCGACGTTACCAAAGGCCTGGTATATGTTGTTGGTTAGCTAGAGCATTCAGTTCCCTTACACAAGAAGCCAGGCGTGGTTTAGTGTTCATTTCACTGAACCTGAAATTTGACAGAGTTGGGGACTGTGGAAGGAAGAGATCAGACAGACAGAAGGCGCCTTGCTAGTGTTGCGCATGCGTGTTTCATTTCAAACAGGTAGGAGGGCTGAGGAGGACCCAGGAAGGATAGAGGTGACTGTGCTAAATAAAACCTCACGTTCTGTCCTTATCCATAGCACAGCAGCGAGTCCCGGCGAGAGGAAACCATGGCTGCAGTGATCCTGGAGAGCATCTTTCTGAAGCGCTCCCAACAGAAAAAGAAAACATCCCCTTTAAACTTCAAGAAGCGCCTCTTTCTCTTGACTGTGCAGAAACTTTCCTACTATGAGTATGACTTTGAACGTGGGGTAAGTTTCCCAAATGTGAAGTCTGAAATTCACCATTTCAAGGATTTAGTCATCTTCGGCCTTATGTGAGACACGAGATGGGTCTTCCATGGTCAGGGTAGGAGGGCATAGAAATAAAATTGACCTAAGTACAACAAACTCTGACAAGTATTTCCTAGCCTAGGACTAGGTACAATCATGCCAGGGGAAAAAAAATCAGGTCTTTAATCCCAGCACTCAGGAGGAAGAGGCAGGCAGAT
Source organism: Microtus oregoni (assembly GCF_018167655.1). Classification (NCBI taxonomy): domain Eukaryota; kingdom Metazoa; phylum Chordata; class Mammalia; order Rodentia; family Cricetidae; genus Microtus; species Microtus oregoni. The sequence goes on from NW_024543226.1 coordinate 1,577,597, forward strand.
CCCTGTGAGTTCAAGGTCAGCCTGTTCTACAGAACTAGTTCCAGGACAGGCTCCAAAGCTACAGAGAAAACCTGTCTCGAAAAACAAAACAAAACAAAACAAAACAAAACAGAAGAAGGTAATAGAATCTTGTGGTTGGTAATAACTCATATGAGCCAGGCGGTGGTGGTGCATTCCTTTAATCCCAGCACTGGGGAGGCAGAGACAGGTGGATCTCTGAGTTTGAGGCCACCCTGGTCTACAGACTGAGTTCTGTAGGCCAGGCTCCAAAGCTAAAGAGAAATTCTGTCTCGAACCACCCCCCCCCCAAAAAACCCACAATTCATATGCTTGTTGAGAATAAAATCCAAGAAGTCATCATTGCCTATTTCTTGTGACAAAATTGCACATAATTGTTTATCCTTCTATGTAATGTGTCTCCAATTTGGTATTTAAAGGTTAGATAGATGTTGGGTTCTGCCATGGGCACACACCTTTAATCCCAGCACTCAGTTGGGTATACATAGTGAGTTCCAGGCCAGCGAGGGCTGCATAGTGAGACCCCATCCCAAAAATAAACAGAAATGGGTTCAGGGTTCTGTTAGGCTTTATGTACCACCTCGCCACAGAGACTGATTAAATAACAATGTGTAAATGCCTGATTGCCTGAACATTCTTAATCTTTTTCCATTTTCTTCCTCATTCCTTCAGCGAAGAGGCAGCAAGAAAGGTTCAATAGATGTGGAGAAGATCACCTGCGTTGAAACAGTGGTTCCTGAAAAAAATCCTCCACCAGAAAGACAGATTCCGGTAAGAAGTCAGGGTCAAGGAGGGAGAGCTACGGGGTTGGAAGGCATTTGGAACTTCCAAGTACTCCAAATAGAATGGCACTGTTGTGCACTATATAACAGTCTTGTTTCTGTAGGGAGCCAGCGAGCTTGTCTGTGGGTAAGGGAAAATGCTGCCAAGCCTGATGACCGACCTGAGTTCTATCCGTAAACCTTACATAGTGGAAGCAGAGAGCCAACTCCTGAAAATCATCCTCTCATCTCCACATGAGAACTGCGGCGCGAGTGTGGACACACACATGCCCATGCACACACACACCCATGCACACACACACACACGAAACAGAGAGAATGTAAGAATGTAAGAAAGGAAAGAAAAGTCAGTTTTTTATTCAGATTGGGAGATGGCTCAGTGGTAAAGTGTTTGCCAGACAAGCCCGAGGAGGATTTGAGAATCCTAAAGCCACACCCAGCAGTGCATCTGTAATCTTGGCACCCTGATGGTAAGGGAGGTGGAGACAACTAGTCTGGCATATGCAACAGCTAAAAAAGTGATCACGTCTCAAAGAAGGTGAAAGATGAGGACTGACACTTGAGGCTATGCCCTGACCTCCACAGACACACATACATGCAGAGAGAGAGAGAGAGAGAGAGAGAGAGAGAGAGATTAAAAAAGAATTTGCCAAAAGAGAATTTGCTTGCTTTTGTTGTTGTTGTTTTGTTTTGTTTTCAAGACAGGGCTTCTCTGTTAACTTTGGAGCCTGTCCTGGAAGTATCTCTTAGTTCCAGGCTGGCCTCGAACTCACAGAAATCTGCTGCCTCTGCCTCCCGAGTGATCCGAGTGATGGAATTAAAGGCGTGTGACACCACCACCGGGCTTGCTTGCATTTTTTAAAAAAATTTGTCTTAGTTTTAATTATGTGGTGTGTGTGTGTGTGTGCGCGCACGCGCGCGTGTGCATGTTTGTGTTTGTGTGTTTACCCCCAGAGGCCAGTGTCAGATTCCTGAGTTAGAATTTCAAGCAGTTATGAGTGGGCATGGCTTTTTGGGAACAAGCATGGACCCTCTGGGGGAGCAGTTATGTGCTCTTAACCACTGAGCCATCCTTTCCAGCCTGAAAGGTCTTCAGTCTCCCACAAATTGGTGATACCAAGTCAGCATCTTTCCTTCTTAGCAGGTACACACTTAACCTGGAAAACTTTACAACCCCTGACATAAAATACTGCTGGACTGCCCTCTCACAGGGGCAAAGAGGACTGACTTTCCTCCTTCAGCTGTCAGTGTCAGAGTTATGGCTTGAGGAAGTCTCCATGCCAAGGCTGAACCACGGGAGAGTTGATTTTTAAAGAGTTGCATGTATGTATGTATGTGTGTGTGTATGTATGTATGTATGTGAGTCTCACTCTGTCTGGGATTCACCATGCAGCTCAGGTTGACCTTTAATTCTTTGCAATTCTACCTCAGCCCTCCAAGTGCTGTAATCTCAAGCATGAAATTAGAGTCTATTTTTTTAAATTTCACAATTGCTATTTTATCATTTGTTTGTGTGGGGGTATTTTGCCTGTATGTATGTCTGTGCACTACATTCTCGCCTTGTACCTACCTGAAGATGCCAGGGGAGGCATTGGATCACCTGGAGCTTTACTTCCAGATGCTTGTTAACCACCATATGGGTGCGGGGAACTAAACCAGGGTCCTCTAGAAGAGTAGTCAGTGCTCTTTACTGCTGAGCCATCTTTCCATCTCCAAGATTAGATTCTTTAATATCTTAAGATCTATTCTCCCTGAATTCCCAGGCTCTTTCCAGGGAATAGCACCTGCTGATTATTGAGCTGATTTTTTAAGTGAGTTTTTAATATTTATTTATTTATTATGTATACAATATTCTGTCTGCTTGCATGCCTGAAGAGGGCACCAGACCTCATTACAGATGGCTGTGAGCCACCATGTGGTTGAAGAGCAGGCAATGCTCTTAACCACTGAGCCATCTCTCCAGCCCTGAGCTGATTTTTTTTTATCATTTTATTTTTCCTGTTTATAGGAGTATGCCTATCTAGTATAGAAACTGGAAAATATAGAAATAAGAAAACTAAGAAAAATGATGTATAATCCCACTATTCACTTAAATAATAATTACCATCCTGGCACATACAGGTTTTAATATATCTTCTCTACTAACAGCAGACATGCACTAATATATATTATATAATTAGAACACAATACTACTATATACCTTGCTTTGCAATTTACCTTTATTTTCTTTGGGAAGGAGTTGGTGTTTTGGATTTTTTGATTTATTTTTTTCTGGGTGTATGTGGTCTAAGTGTATGCAAATGCGTGCACACCTGCTTGTGTGCATGTGGAAGCCAGAGGTCCAAGTCAGGGGCCATTCTCTGTCATTTTCCTCCTCCTTTTCCCTTTGAAAGGTTTTCATTATATGTATCTATCCATCTGTCTGTCTACTTATTTATTTGAGACAGGTTCTCACTATGGACACCTGGCTGGCCAGGATCTCACTCTGTAGCCCAGGCTGAACTCAAACTCAGAGATCCACCTGCCACTGCCTCCTGAGTGCTGGGATTAAAGGCATGTACCAGTATGCCTGGCTATACTTACCTATCTCTATATTTAGCTATCTAGCTGGCTTGCTATTGCAGGTAAGTGGTTGAGGGCCAACGTGCCACAGCATGAGTAAGGAAACCAGAGGATAGCTTGAGGAAATCAGTTCTCTGGGCCATTTTGTTGGCCCTCTCCACCTTATTTTGAAAAACCATTTTATTATTTTATGTATATGGGTATTTTGACTGTATGTGTACCATATGGTTACAGTGCCTGAGCGGCCAGAAGAGAGAGTCAGATTCCCTGAAATTGGAATGACAGACATTTGTAAGCGGCCATGTTGGTGTTGGGAGTCAATCCTGGGTCCTCTGCAAAAGTAACCAGTGCTCTTAGCCGCTGAGCCATCTCTCCAGCACCCCGCCCTTATTTTTTTTAAGGCTTATTATTATGTGAATGTTTGCATGTATGTATGTGCCCTGCATACATACCTAGTACCAGGTGCCAGTGGAGGTCAGAACACTGCTTCAGATCTAGCGTAGGATTCCATGGAGCTGAAGTTACAGACAATTGTGAGCCTCCATGTAGGTACTGGGAATCAAATCTGGGTCCTTTGAAGGTTAGCAAGTGTTTTTAACTGCTGAGCCACCTTCAGTCCCAACATTTTGAAGATGCTTGAGAGTGTTTTCCTGCATGTATATAAATGTAGCATGTGTGTGTGTGTGCCTGGTGAGACTAGAGGCCAGAAGAGGGTGTCGGATCCACTGGACCTGACGTGATAGGTGTTTGTGAGCTGTGGCGTGCATCCTGAGAGTTAAACTCCTTTGCAAGAGCAGCAAGTGCTCTTAGCTGCTGAGCCATCTCTCTGGCCCCAATGCTTTTGGTATTTTTGTTTCTATTTCATTTCATTTTCTAGAAGTGGAATTGTGGTATCTTACAGTCCTGTTAACTATGTAGGGTGGTATTTTCTCCATCTTTATAACTTGAAATATTTTAAATACTAGTTAATTTTTCAGAGAAGAAAAATATTTCATTAGTGACTTAATTTTACTTATAAGACTAAACAATGTGTCTACTGCTCATTTCTATTTTTTCATTTGTGAATTGCATGTTCATCTTTTAGCCCACTCTTATTGAGATATTTAATGTGTTTTTAACACTTTCAAAGACATCTTGATATAAGAGTCCTTTGTCAATATTAGTGTGTTGAAAATATTCTTCCAGTTTTTTTTTTTTTTTTTTTTTTTTTGGTTTTTCGAGACAGGGTTTCTCTGTGGCTTTGGAGCCTGTCCTGGAACTAGCTCTGTAGACCAGGCTAGTCTCGAACTCAGAGGCCTGCCTCTGCCTCCCGAGTGCTGGGATTAAAGGCGTGCGCCACCATCGCCCCGGCTCTTCCAGTTTTTTTTAAATCTCTAACTTTGGTTTGGTTTATTTTATTCTGCCCACCTAGTGGTTTCTTTCCTTCCTTCATTCTTTCCCTTAGTTCTCTCTCTCTCTCTCTCTCTCTCTCTCTCTCTCTCTCTCTCTCTCTCTCTCTCTCTCTCTCTCTCTCTCTCTCGTCTCACTATGTATTTCTGCCTGACCAAGCTGGCCTTGAACTTACAGAGAGCAGCCTCTGCCTCCCAGGTGGTAAGATAAAATGCATGTGCCACCACACACAGCTCTGTCTTCCTTTTGTTTCTGTCTTTCTTTTTCTGTGGGTGTTTTTACAGCTCGGGTATAACCCAGATTGGTTTGATCTCCCTCTGGAGCCTCAGGCTTCCAAGCACTGGGATTACAGGTGCACTCTATCACTCCCAGATCATAATTTCTTTATATGTTTTTGCCTTGCTGGTAATTGAACCCAGAACTTCATGCGCATAAGGCAAGCACTCTAGCACTGCGCTGCAGCCCCATCCCTTCATAGCTCTACTTTCACTGTCTGCTCTTAAATCCATTTGAACTTTACACTGGGGTATTATGCGAAGTGGCTATCCAATTCCTAGCACCAATTATTGAGAAGCTACAGTTTTGCTAATGATTTGGAATATCTATGGGTATATGGGAAATAATCATTAAGAAATTCTTTTCAGGCCCGGAGAGTTGGTTCAGTAGTTAAGAGCAATTGCTGCTCTTGCAGAGAGCGTAAGTACAATTCCCAGCATCCACAGTGGATGGCTCACAGTCACCATAATTCCAGTTCCTGGGCACACGTGCTTTTTTTTCTGGCTTCAGTAGACATTTCACACACACACACACACACACACACACACACACACACACACACACACACACACACACACACACACAAAAAAAAAAAAAGTATTTTTTTTAAAAAAATAAGAGCTTTTTGCAAATGTTTTCTGCATCCATGCTAAAATATCTCCCAAACGTAAAGAAATTCCGAAAAGAGCAGCACTTCTGTCTTACTTATGTTTTGGTTACGGTGATAGAACACCATGACAAAACAACTTATAAAAGAAAGTGTTTGGGCGGTGATGGCGCACACCTTTAATCCCAGCACTCGAGAGGCAGAGGCAGGCGGATCTCTGAGTTCAAGACCAGCCTGGTCTACAAGAGCTAGTTCCAGGACTGGCTTCATAGCTGCTGGGAAACCCTGTATAGAAAAACAAAAAAACAAAAAAAAAAATAGAAAGAAAATGTTTAGTTTGGGGCTTGGCTTCAGCGGGTTAGTTCATGATGATAGAGTAAAGGCATGTCCACAGAACAGCCTAGAGCTTACATCTTGATCCACAATTTGGAAACTGAGAGGCTGGGAATGAGTCTTTTGAAACCCCAAAGCCTCGCTCCAGTGACAGGCCTCCTGCAACAAGACCACACCTCCTAATCCTTCCCTACAGAAGTTCCACCAATCAAGGACCAAGTATTCAAATATATGTAAACCAATGGGGGCCATTCACATTCAAACCTCCACAACATCCACAGGTAACCATATTTCCTTTCTTCTTTCATTACAGAGGAGGGGTGAGGAGTCTAGTGAAATGGAACAGATTTCAATCATTGAAAGGTTCCCGTACCCATTCCAGGTGAGTTATTTTGTGTAACCCACTCCGGAAAAGCCTCTGTAATGAAGTCACTAGGGATCGGGTGAAGGATACTAGGTTCCGGTGAGCAGAAATTGAAGTAGTCAAGGAAGTCCTGTTAGGGAACCAGGCCCCTGCATGGTATGCTGTCACTGCGATGAGTTTTCAGCAGAGAAAAAGTTTATCTCCAAGGAAGACACTCGTGGAAATAGGAGACACGAGTCTCAAAGTGTCTTCCCTGAAAAGGTTGAAGGGCATTTATCAGAAAAATAAGTGGGGCTTCTTAACGTGTGGAGACAGGGTTAAAGATAACCAGTCATCAGCAAATGCACAGTCAATTGTCACAGCTCTTCATGGGACCTGTGTTCAGAAAATGGCATAATATGGGGGTGGGGTTTTCAGCTCTACTAGACCATTCTTTGAGAATCTGCACAGGCTCAAGGGAGGAGTCAATGGTTTCTCCTAATTTCGTATCTCTCTCCATTTTACTTTCTCCTAATTCTCCTCTCTCTCTCTCTCTCTCTCTCTCTCTCTCTCTCTCTCTCTCTCTCTCTCTCCTCTCTCCCTCTCTCCCTCTCCCTCTCCCTCTCCCTCTCTCTCCCACTCACTGTCCCTTCTAACGCCCTCTCCTAGCCGTCTCCGCTTTTGCCATAACCCTCTTTCTCTCCCTCCTAACCCCCATCTTCTTTTTAGTCCTCTTTGTCTCTATTCTAAACTCTAAACTCTCCATCTTAATCTTCCTCTTCCTGTCTCCTCCAATTTTTAAAAAGATGAGGTCTCTTTATGAGCTGTAAAGCAGATCTCAAACTTACAACCTCCTACCATAGCCTTCCAATTGCTGGGATTACAGGTTTATTAACTAGTGCTACCACATCTAGTCAGAACTGGTGATACTGCTTGCTAAGAGATTTTGGCAGCCTCTGAAAGGTAACCTAGGAAACCATTATTGTAATTAACTCTATGTCAGAGGTCTTATCTACAGCAAAGCTCGGGCTGGCTAATACATATCCCAGCTGTGTCACTTGCAGGATTAATGATTTCTTTTGAAGTCAAATAAAAGCAACAAAACATAGGCTTGTGTACATGAGATTAGGCCAGCTGTGTTTGTTGGCTGGGAACAACAGAAGCTATGATGCTGGCTTTCCATAGAGTCTTAGAGAGAGAGGTCTTATTCTTTGAATGCTAACATTCATGAGAACGGCTCTCAGGTCCCCACGAGATGCTTCTGAGCTGCAAATGAGATCTGTTTGCTATTGGAAGCCCTTCACTTATTAAATATGCAGCAGAAGCCTCTTGGCAATCCAGCAAAGGATTGTTTGTTTATTTCCATCTAAAAATTTTACAATGTATGAGATTGACAAGCATGTTTGATTTTGTATTTTCCGCATCTATACAGGTTCTTTCTATATTTACACCTCAAAAATACTATAAATCAATGCCAGTCCTATTCTGATATGTCTTGTTTATGATGGCTGAATTAAAAGAGACACTCTGCTTGTTGACTGCTCATGTCACTTCCCTCTGGCTCTGCATGTCTACTTATTGGTGGTCACGTGGGTTGAAAAGACCAGAGAGGAAAGGGGTAGTATTAGGAAGTGCAGTGTGGGGAAGGCTTATGAGATGTAAACCTATGCTCCAGTCTAGTCTGAAACAGGTCAACAACATTGTTTTGATAGCTAGAGCATAAGCCATAGCAAAGAGTACGATTTGGCCTTCGAATGGGCTTGCTTGTATCCTGAGAACTGTGGAGGCAACACGCAGTGAATGTAGCAGCCTCGGCAGCAGTGAAAGCCAGAAAAGGAAGTGGAAAGTCTCAGGGGAGGGGGCTTTCTGTCATGGATGTATGAGCACAAACAAGACCAGCAAGCAAAAAGAAAAATGTAAAATGATCTCTTTCGTGGCTGACTGTTAGAAAACTCGTGAGGGAAGGGTGTTTGTGACATGGTTTTTATTACCACTGTCTTTTAACCCGATGATCTCACTTGGCTGCACGAGCCGATGATGATGAATTATATAAAGAACATTAATTCATAATTCAAAAATAACTTTTATTTGACTTTAGAATTCATTCCATGATGCCTACTAACTCTGTGAGGGTTAGACCTAGCTCTTTTTTTGAGACACTATTTCACTGTGTACCTCAGGCTAGGCTAGCCTTCTTCTGCCTCAGCCTCCCCAGCGATGGGATTACAGGTGTAAGTTACCATGCTTGACTCCAAAATAAAATCTTTTATATTTTATGCGTCTGTGTAATACCCAGCATAATGAACGTGGTAAGTGATGGGCTGGAGATATGGCTCAGTGGTTAAGAGCACTGGCTGCTCTTCCGGAGGGCCTGAGTTCAATTCCCAGCACCCACATGGTGGCTCACAACCATCTGTAATGAGATCTGGTGTCCTCTTCTGGCCTGCAGACATACATGGAGGCAGAATGTCGTATACATAATAAATAGATCAATAAATACTTAAAAAATGAACGTGTTAAGTGTTAAAAAACAATACTGATTTGATGATAGTCCCTGAAGTATACTTACTCAATTTGAAGTAACTTTGTAGCTCTAAATTTTTTTTGGCAAATAATGAGAGAAAGCCCCTGAAAAGGGTTGTTAATAGTCATGAATGAAAATTTACTTCCTCTTTTCCAATTTGAAAAACCCACAAATACTAATCAAAGTTTAGGTCATATACATTGCCTTTCAATTTACTTCCATAAAAACCAAAATTTAATAATAAAATATCCCTTGTTTGTTTTGGGGCTTGTTTTTGTTTTTCAAGACAGGGTTTCGCTGTAGTTTTAGAACCTGTCCTGAAACTAGCTCTTGTAGACCAGGCTGGCCTTGAACTCACAGAGATCCACCTGTCTCTGCCTCCTGAGTGCTGGGATTAAAGGCATGTGCCACCACTGCCCGGCTAAAATATCCCTTGTTAAAGAAAAAAAAAAACTCTACCAAATGCTAAGTGAGATATTGTGGACTAAATAGGCACATAAATTAAAATATACATCAAAAGGGCTTAAGAGTATTGAAAAGCCAAGGGCTTTGAGGTCTTGCATCCCTGGACTTAAGTGTTCAGGAATTCTTCAACTGGTTTACCTGACCCCCGGACCACAGCTAACTGAAGACCCTGGTTTTCTTTCTTTCTTTTATACAACAGATATACAATGTTGTTTCTTAAGATTCACTTATTGCTTTAAGATTTTTCTTCTATTTTCTGATCCCTAACCTTGAAATGTGGTATGTTCATAATTCCAGGTTGTATATGATGAAGGACCTCTCTATGTTTTCTCCCCAACTGAAGAGCTGAGAAAGCGTTGGATTCACCAGCTCAAAAATGGTGAGTTTTACTTGGAAAGTAAACTAGTTTTAAAAAGGAAAAGAGAACCGAGTGGTGGTGAAGCACACCTTTAATCCCAGCACTGGGGAGGCAGAGGCAGGTGGATCTCTATGAGTCCAAGGCCAGCCTGGTCTACAAGAGCTAGTGCCAGGAAAGGTTCCAAAGCTACAGAGAAACCCTGATTAAAAAACAACAACAACAAAAGTAAAAGAAAGAAATCATAAAAAAGAGAGGAGATGTGAGAGAGAGAAGGAAAATTGAGGTATAGAGAAAGAAAGAATGAATTAACGGAAGAGAAAGGACTCAGAGGAGGGAAAGATCGAGACGGTTTGCCTCAACATATGAACAGAAGATGACATACTAGACTGAATTGTAACCTAGTCCTGTCATCTCTCCAGTGCAATTTTGTGCTTTATTATACTATGATGATGATGATGTTGATGATGGTGATGTGTGTGTCTGTCTGCCACAACATGTATGTGGAGATACTTTCAGTAGTTGGCTTTCTCCTTGCATTGCATATGAAAGCTCCTTTACCCAGGAAACCATCTCAGCAGTCCTTTCTTTTTTAATATATATGTATGCATTTTTTATTACAATTTATTGAGCTCTACATTTTTCTCTGCTCCCCTCCCTGCCTCTACCCTCCCCCATTCAACCCTCCTGTAAGGTCCCCATGCTCCCAATTTACTCAGGAGATCTTGTCTTTTTTTACTTCCCATGTAGATTAGATCTATGTAAGTCTCTCTTAGTGTCTGCATTGTTGTCTAAGTTCTCTAGGATTGTGCTTTGTAGGCTGGTTTTCTTTGCTTTATGTTTAAAAACTGTCTATGAGTGAGTACATGTGATAATTGTTTTTCTGTGTCTGGGTTACCTCACTCAAAATAATGTTTTCTATCTCCATCCATGTTTCTGCAAAATTCAAGATGTCGTTATTTTTTTCTGCTGTGTAGTACTCCGTTGTGTAAATGAACCACATTTTCCTTATCCATTCTTCGACTGAGGAGCATTTAGGTTGTTTCCAGGTTCTGACTATGACAAACAAAGCTTCAGTAGCCCTTTCTAATGCAGTTTTGTAACTGTGAACACCTTCATTTTCTTATTTATATAAAACTTTCACTAACAATATCATGCAAATGCTGCACCATTTACAAAGGTGATATGTTGCTCAGTGATTATCCAATATTTCAAGTCCTGGATATGAAATACCTAGCTCTAGAAATTAATTAGCTGGGGTGTGGCAGTGCTTGAAGCCAGAGACAAAGAGTTCAGTTTCAAGCCACTTTCTATTATTGACTTTAGGCAAGTAAGCCATGGGCTTCTTGGTGGTCTAGCTTTTCCTCCCAAATGGCAATGATGCTAATGCCTGCCATACCCACCTCCAGAGTTGCCTAAGAATCAAACAAATAATAACACGTGTGAAAGTATGAGAAAAACCATAAGGCACCAGATAGAATGGGGCAAGCATCTCCTCACTGTGGGGCACTATCTCTGAAGGAGCTAGCTTGTAGTCATTGCTTTGGGAAGACCTAAACTTGAATATTTCCTCAGGGCTTCACCACACAGTGGTAGAGATAAGTTTCGCTGCAGATGCTTGCAGCACAGGATGCATGCACAGAGTCTCGTGTGTATATATAGCGACATGTCAAGTGACTGAGAGATTAACTGGTTGAGTTGACATCAGGAAAGGCTGCCTCGAGAAACAGGAAGGAGGGCAGCCTGATAACGGCACAGTTGGGTTATTGCACGACAGCCCTTTGTCTTCACGAACATTTAGACTCCAATACTCAGCGGTTTGCCTTAAAAGTATACTTAGTACACATTGAAATCACCAATTCTTTCAAACTGAAGGAGAAAAGGATGGGAAGGACCATTTAGTTATTGAGTTCTTACTGTGTAGCCGACACGGAGCTAAGTAAAAAGCTCTGGATTAACTGTGTTTCGTTCTCACAGTAATCTTGGACTAAGAGCAACAGTAACTAGCACGTTACAGGCAATGACTGTGTACCAGGATCTGTGATAAGTGCTTCAAATGTGTCGGCTTATTCAATCCTCACAATAATTTTCTGATTTAGCTCTCTCCTATTTCCACGTGAAAGAACTGAGACTCAAAGAAACGACATACCCGCTCATGAGCATGTACCAGTCAGTGGTGAAGCCTGGCTACAGGCTCGAGATTCGATTCGCAAAACAAATAGACTTTCGCCAGGCCAGAGAACTATTCCTAGTGACTGGTATAAGAACTACCGAGGCATCGAGATTTGTACCTCTTTGGTTTCTTCGACAGTGTTGCATTCAATCACACAGAAAGCCATTGATAAACAGATACCCAAATAGATTTTTCTATGGGAGTAAGTACCTGCCACCAATTTAGGCTCTGCACGAATGGCTGACAGTGAGTTAGGAAACAGGAAGCCACGGGCAGCCTATCTGAGGAGAAGCGAGGGAGAAATGTGTGAGTTGGCAGTTCTTTTACACTTCAAACATTAATTTCCAAACCAAGCTCATTAACCAAAATTACAATAGGCTAAGCATAAAGCCAAGATGACAAAAACACTGTCTCTTCAGCTGGTTTGCTAATGGTCAGTAGACCTAGGTCAGGGTACCTAGGTGCAGTTTTGCGTTCCCTTCTGCTTTGCTGAAGATGCGCCCGGTATAACTTGTCAGACCTCTTTGGCCATCCCACAGGGGACAAAGCAGAAACTGCTGCTTCTTCTTCTTCGCAACTTAATTGGGCTTTATTACTGTCCTTAATTATTTTTAGATATCTTCAGAACATACTTTACACACAAAAAAATGTTACAGAGGTGTTATATGAGAAACCGTGTTTCATTGCTTGCTATTTTTAAATTGTGGTCTTTCTTTCTTCTCCCCCCCCCCCCCACAAAAAAACCTACAGGACTGAAGATGTATCTCAGTGGTCAAGGGCTTGCCTAGCATGTGCAAGCCCTGGGCCTTGCTACCTAGACTATTAAAATACAAAGGTAAAACTTCAGTGTGGAAGTAGTTCCATGCGCTAAAGCTGGGCTAAGGACAAGTATGGTGTGTCACTGGCTTGCATGGAAACAGCAGCCAGAGCTCACCTAACAGTGACTTCTTTTAGAATCAACTAGGCTTTCAGTTGCCTGAGTCACCCTGAGCAGACGAAGCAGGAGCAGCTTCTGGCGATTTGTATTGTTGCTTTGTTGCTGAGAGATTCAGATGGAAGTCTTAATAATCTCAGGATAGTCTTTGGTGCTAATAATGGGGGAAAAGGGGAGCTGTCCTGCTTGTGGTAGTGCACGCCGTTCGTTCCTTTGGTGTGCCCAAAGGAGGTAGCATTGAGAGGTATTAATCGTAGAGAGGCATGGAGGCGCCTTCCAAAGTATTCGATCTCTGTTGTAGTATGGAGCGGCGGGCTGTGTCCCGCCACCCAGCTAGCTTTACCCGAAATAATTACACGGAAACTGTATTCTTTTAAACACTGCCTGACCCATTAGTTTCAGTTTCTTATTGGCTAGCTTTTACATATTGATCTAACCCATTTCTATTAATCTGTGTAGCCCACGAGCTGGCTTACCAGGAATGATCTTAACCTGCGTCTGTCTGGAGTGGGAGAATCATGGCGACTCCCCGACTCAGCTTCTTTTTCCCAGCATTCCGTTCTGTTTACTCCGCCTACCTAAGGGTTGGCCTATCAAATGGGTCTAGGCAGTTTCTTTATTAATAAGAAATCACTCCCACATCATTTCCCCTTTTTCTGTTTAAACAAAAAAGAAAGGCTTTAACTTTAACATAGTAAAATTACATATAGCAAAACAGTTATCAAGCAAGAATTACAGTTACTATATTTATATCTATTTTATCTTTTATCATAACTAAGGAAAACTATAACTATCTATTCATTCTTCAACTCCATCAAAGACTCCAGAAGGATATAATACTACCTAAGTAAACAAGAAATAAGAAAACTCTAGAAATGACAGAGACATCTTGCTGCCTGGACAGTCACCCAAAGTTCTTTTGTATGGTTGGGGCATCCATCTTCAGCCTTCAGGCCCATAGTATCCAGCAGACATTTCCATGAAGCAGGAAATTTCAAAGACAGTTCAGTCACTATCTGCTGTGTCCTGCAGAATGTCTCGCAGACTCTTTCATGAGTCATGAACCCCAAAAGACCGTCTCACCTTTAGGCAAGTTCAGCAGTCCTCTCTCTGCGGGTTCTCTGTGTCCATTTTATGCAACAGTCCAGGCAAGAGCAGTTTCTTGCCCAAATGGCTATCCAACTCCATAAGGATCCTCTTCGATGCCCATCTTCCTCTCGAAGTAGATTGGTGCCACCAGGAGCAGATATGTCTCATTGTCATGAAAAGTCCTAAGTTATTAAAACATTAAATGCCATATTCTGCAGTCTTTGAAAGATATGAAGAATGCCTATCTGAAATATATCTCTATATATCTAGAAAATCTAAGTAACATGACTACAAACTTGACTATTATTTATGATTATCCATCAACAACCTATATTTCCTAATTATACATTACATTTTAAAAATGAACTACACAATCACACCTTATTCAAGATCAAAAATACATATACATATAACAAAATTGACCTTAAAATCCATACCAATGCAAATTATTCATACCTATATCATATCCCCCTTTAAATGTAAAAGAACATTTATAAACAATATTTTGGGAACATGGGCGCAGTTTTTTCTCTCCAAACTGCTTCCTGCTGAATGGGGGCGCTGTTAATCAGATCATTTAGGGTGTAACCTGTGTGCCAGGTTTATCTCAGTTGGCAGTTGAGTGAAGTAATTTTTTGAGGGTGTTCACAGGAACTTTTCGGGAGGTCGTGGTCTATCATACCATATCGGGATAGATGCAATCCATAGGGTCTGGTCCTCTGAAAACAAAAGAAGACCCTTTCCAAAGCATCATATCCTTAGACCCAAATTCTGAAGTCATACCCTCATGATATCCGTTTTGGTTCCAGTTGGCAGCCCATAGAATGAAATGTCTCTTTGTACTTAGCTCCTTCATAGTCAAAAATTTGAAAGAAAACACAATGAACATAATCCAGACTCTCTGTGAATTTTCCATTTTTACATGGCTTATTTTTCTTTATTTCTTTTAATCTCTTAACTATCTGTATTCTGTCTCTTTAAAGACTACCTTTTTTTTTTAAACCATTAACTTTATTCTCTATATTCTTTTCTTCTCTCTCTCAAGCCTACGTACACTCATCCAACACTGTGGTCTTTTATGTCTGAATCTGTTTTATTGTGAATCTGTAACATTTTTTTTACTATCCAGGAGCATTTCTTAAAATGTTAAGCAGTTCTTAAAAACTTAAGTTGCACCATGTACAGGTAATACGGTACCGCCTGTGTCCTGCCCAGTTGAAACCTTAAATGCGCTGTTTTTATGGTAATTACGGTAGTTTCTGCCTGAGACCAGCACAGTTCAGCATGGCAGAGCTGAGCCAAGCCGCTCCTGCCTCAGAGCCATTTGGTGCCCCTGAGCCACACACAGTTCCAGGCACACAGCAGTCCACATTGCCATCAAGCAAGCCGTAGAGCTTTACTCCAAATGTTCCATTTAAAAGCTCTGTCTCCCACAGGAGCCAGACAGAGATCGTAATGGCGGCACAGCCCAGAAAGCCGGCATTTTAAAACAGCCAGTTTTTTCCTGCTGCTGAGTCAGGACAGTTTCTCTCTGTGGCACGCCACCCACAAACAGCAAAAAGCTATCTTTTCCTTATTTTTAAGCCTTCTCAGGTTTTTAAGTGGATTTAGCCCCACGTTGGGCACCACTCTGTTGTAGTATGGAGCGGCGGGCTGTGTCCCGCCACCCAGCTAGCTTTACCCGAAATAATTACACGGAAACTGTATTCTTTTAAACACTGCCTGACCCATTAGTTTCAGTTTCTTATTGGCTAGCTTTTACATATTGATCTAACCCATTTCTATTAATCTGTGTAGCCCACGAGCTGGCTTACCAGGAATGATCTTAACCTGCGTCTCAGGAATGATCTTAACCTGCGTCTGTCTGGAGTGGGAGAATCATGGCGACTCCCCGACTCAGCTTCTTTTTCCCAGCATTCCGTTCTGTTTACTCCGCCTACCTAAGGGTTGGCCTATCAAATGGGTCTAGGCAGTTTCTTTATTAATAAGAAATCACTCCCACATCAGATCTCAGTGAGGGGAAGCACCGAGGGACAGAAGTGGCTTGCTATACACCATAGGTCTGCGTCTTTATCCTAAGTACGTTGTACCTTAATTTTTAAAGCAGGACCTAATATCCAGCTGCTGTGTTTTCTGTTTCCTCTTTCTTCTCCTCCTCCTCCTTCACCTCCTCTTCCTCCTTTACCAGCGCATCTTCCCCTTCCTCCTCCTCTTCTTCCTCCTCCACCTTTTATTAAATTTGAGAGCATGTGTGTACAAACATGAGCACCATGCAACAAGTCTGGAGGTCAGAGGACAACTTGCCTTGTGGGATTCAAGTCTCTCTTCTCATCATGTGGATCCTGGGTATTGAAGTCAGGTTAGCAGATTTGCTAGTAGGAGCCTTTACCTGCCTCTTTCTATTTTTATTTTACTTTATGACCGTATCTCATAATGTAGCCCAGGCCGGTATTAAACTTAGGGCCAGCCTTCTGACTCAACCCTATCAGTGCTAGGATTACAGGCGTGAATCACCACACCAGGTTTATGGTGACTTTCTCAATGGAATCTTCCATAAAATAGCCATATCACCAGAACTTAGACACGAGCTCTTTCGTTCCGTTTTTCTTGAACACAACAATGGGTACTTCTACATTAAAACAACACGCATTTCTCTCCTATCCCTCCTCCTCCTCTTTAGTGCTAGTACAGAAAACCAGGGCCTTGCTCATGCTAGGCACTTGTTTTGTTGCTGAACTATACACCTCAGTCTCACATCTATTCTTGAATTTGTTTGGTCAAGCTCAACAAAGCCTATCCTAATTGACCTTCAGATACAACCGCCCTGATCTCATCAAAATTGACGGCGCAATGGCACAAGCAGAGTTTCAATAACAAATAAGGGCAGCGAATTATGCCTGTTTGAAACAGAATTTTAGACAGTCTTCTGGTAGCGTGAGTGCCATAGATCAGGCTTTCAAATACTCAGAGAGTAAGCACCAACCATTGAGCTTACTGAAGCTATCAGTCTCCCCTCTGTTCTCCTGATGGAACACCCGCTTTTATAATTCGTTTCTAAGTCGCTGGAAATGCCAGGCTTCGATGTACAACAAAAGTAGGGATGCTGTCTTCAAACTTTTGTTGTCCTTGTGCTCTTTGGCTTTGTCTTGTTTGTTTCGAGACAGGGTCTCACTATGTAGACCAATCTAGTTTAAAATTCACTGTGCCCCTGAGGCTGGCCTCAGACTCATGGCTCTTCCTACTTTAAAGTTCCAAGTGCTGAAGCAGCCATAATGCAGCAGGCCTGGCCACAGAGTAGGCAACCCTTCTACCATGGAACTACCAATCCCAGGAGACTTCTTATTTTATTTTATTTTATTTTATGCATGTTAGTGTTTTGCCTCTATGTATGGATGTGCACCTTGTGCATGCTGGGTGCCAACAGAGGTCAGAAGGCAGCATCGGGTCTCCTGGAACTGGAGTTGCATATGTTTGTGACCTACTATGTGGGGGCTGGGAATCAAAGCCAAGTCCTCCACTAGAGCACCAAGTGCTCTTAACAGCTGAGCCTACTCTCCAGCCCTCCCTCCCAGAGGGACTTCTTAAGAAACAGACACTATTCGGGAATGTAAGTAGTTCCTTTTTGTTGTTCCTTTGGGGCTAGAGTCTCACCACAGAGCCCCGACTGCTCTGGAACTTGTTTTGTAACCCAGGTTGACCCTGAACTTCTGCCTGAGACTCCCAAGTGCTGGGATTACAGACGTGGGCCTATAATTTTTTTTTTTAAGACAGGGTCTCACTTGCTATGCAGCTTTGGAAGACCTGGAGCTCCCTTTGTAGATAGTTCTAGCTTGGAATTCAGAGATCTGCCTGCCTCAGCCTTCTGAGTGCTGGAATTAAAGGCATAGCCCGCTATACCAGGTGGCAAAAGGATTCTTTCTTCCCTTCTTCTTCTTCTTCTTCTTCTTCTTCTTCTTCTTCTTCTTCTTCTTCTTCTTCTTCTCCTCCTCCTCCTCCTCCTCCTCCTCCTCCTCCTCCTCCTCCTCCTCCTCCTCCTCCTCCTCCCCTCCTCCTCCTCCTCCTCCTCCTCCTCCTCCTCCTCCTCCTCTTCTTCTTCTTCTTCTTATTCTTTCTTCTTCTTCTTCTTTTTGTGACAGGGTTTCTCTTTGAAACTGTCCTGGCCTGGAACTCCCTTTGTAGATCAGGCTGGCCTTGAACTCACAGAGATCTGCCTGCCTCTCTCTGCCTCCCGAGTGCTGGGATTAAAGGCTGCACCACCACAGTCCGCACGTACTGAGAGGATACTGAGTATCTTGAAACTGGAGAAAGTAGGAAGCTTTATCCTACACCCACACCAGTAGCCTATATGCATAGACTGGTTTGTCAGAGTGGCCCAGTGTTAAGTATTCTAGCAGTGTCTATCGGTGCCTGTCCTCCACAAGGCACAGAGGAACTGGAGGTCTTAAAGCCCTTGGTGAAGGGAGCGGGGAGAAACAGAGGGCGCTTGTGGTCAGAGCAATTAGCCCAGGCAGGCTGGAGTTTCAGTGGCATTATTTAGAAATACCAGCGCCTGCTAATAATTACAGGTAGATGAACTGCTGGTCACTTGTATTACATTAGTATTTTTCAAGTCTCTATAGGTGATGCAACTGCCACCACACTGTGCGTGGTAATGTGAAGAGGAACCCTGAGAAGTTGGCAGGGGAAAGTGGGTAAAAGTCTCAAAGGTCGTGATGAGGAACTGGGAATGCGGCTCGGTAGTACAGCACTAGCCTAGTGCGCTCAGTTCCTAGCACTGCATGCACCCCTTCCCCAGTGCATGCTGCACCCCCCGTTCATGTTGTGAAAAGCACCTTTTTTTGTTGTTTTGCTTGTTTGTTTTTTGAGAGAGGGTTTCCTGTAGCGCAGACTGGTCTTGAACTTGCTACGTACTTAAGAATGGATGGCCTTGAACTTCAGCCTCTACTCCTGAGTCCTGGGATTACCAGTGCATGCCACTACATCTGTTTTTGTCTTGTTTCATTTTATTTTGTTCGTTTTGTTTTTCGAGACAGGGTTTCTCTGTGTAGCTTTGGGGCCTGTCCTGGAACTCACTCTGTAGACCAGGCTGGCCTCGAACTCTGCCCACCTCTACCTCCCGAGGCCTTTGCCACCACCACCTGGCTCCCTACACCTGTTTCATGAGGGATTGAACCCAGGGTCTTGTGCGCTCTAAGCTTGTGCTCTATCTAGTGAGCTACATCTTCAGCTTAGGGGTTTTTTTTTGTTTTGTTTTGTTTTGTTTTTTGAGACAGGGTTTCTCTGTGGCTTTGGAGCCTGTCCTGGAACTAGCTCTGTAGACCAGGCTGGTCTCGAACTCACAGAGATCGGCCTGCATCTGCCTCTCGAGTGCTGGGATTAAAGGAGTGCGCCACCACCACCTGGCTAGCTTAGGGGTTTTGTATTGTATGTAGCCCAGCCAAACTTTGAACTTTTGATCTTCCTGTCTCAGCCTTCCAAGTGCTGGGATTATAGTCATGCACTTTTTACTTTTATGTTACTTTTAGCTTGTTCACCTGTAAAATACAAATGGCCCTTCAGATTTCTAGGCTTCTTCCCACAGCTTTAAACGAATAAGGAATGACTAGTAAGCTCTCAGAACTTAAGGTATTTTCTACACTGGAATGTTCTGGTTTTGATCTCATGTTATAAAAGAGTCTTCTTGGCAGTAGTGTGCATGTGTTTGGAGCAGCCTGGGTCTTTGTCCCAGTGCCCAATGTTGTCAGCTGTTTCCACTGTCCACTCCCCACCCCCACTTTTTAAAGATTTATTTATTTTTTTTTATGTATACAGTGTTCTGCCTGCATGTATCTCTTCAGGCCAGAAGAGGGCGCCAGATCTCATGGTTGTGAAACCATGTACTTGCTGCAAATTGAACTCAGGACCTCTTGTTTCCACTGTCTGACTTTTCTCAGTTATCCCACACCATCCTAGACGCCTTTTAAAGGGGACTCTCCTGCCCCCACCTCCCACCTTGATTTCCTTCTCTGACATCCATCTCAGTTACAGTTTGCAGACCGCAGTTAAGTTTTCTAAGTGGGGTCTGAGAATCCAGTTCAGGGTGTCAGGCTTCAGTGATAAGTACTTTCACCATCTGTCTATTTGTCCTGCCCTGGATCCTTTTTTAAAAATGAAACTATTTTTAATACAATATATTTTGATCATGGTTTCCCCTTCCCCCAACTCTTCCTAGACTCTAGAATAATCTTCCCCATCTTCCTACCCAGCTTTATATTGTCTCTCTAAAAAAAAATGAAAATCAAGACAAAATAGCAAGAAGAACCCCTAAGACAAAAAAAAAATGTTTTGAAATTGAGTTCTCTGTAAGTTTCTTTTTTTTTAAAACAGTTTTTCGAGACAGGGTTTCTCTGTGGCTTTGGAGCCTGTCCTGAAACTAGCTCTTGTAGACCAGGCTGGCCTCAAACTCACAGAGATCCGCCACCACCGCCTGGCCAACTGTAAGGTTCTTGAGATGCCACTGAGTTAATTAATTATGAACAATAATTGCACATACCTGTAAACCACTATTTGCCAATTACTTTGATTTCTAGAAGAGTTTTAGAGCCTGCCTACCAGCCCTGTAAGGGAAATGGAACTGCATGTGTATTTTGGCAATAAGAAGATTATATATATATAATTATTTATGTATATAATTATCTTTATATATATTTATACACACACTCATATATATATATATGAGTGTATATACTTGTCTTACTCAGTGGCCAAGGAAGAGTGGAATTTTGTGGGGTTTTTTGGTTTATATGTGTGTTTGGTTTCTCCTAAAGGCAGACACACAATTTCTCTCAAGCTCAGTTCTGGTGACTATTCTATCTATGCACACAGAAAACCAAATGCTGCAAGTTCTCCCTAAGGCAGGTGTCCCTAAAATATGACTTAGGATCCAAGCAGAGTAGCTCACACCTGGAACCTCAAGATAAGAGAGACTGAGGCAGTAGTCGTTCATTTTAAGTATAAGGCTATCCCAGGATACATAGTGAATTCCAGGCCAACCTGGGCTGTACAGTGAGACTCTATCTCAACAAACAATAACAAAGATGACTCAGAAATTGGGAGCCAGGAAATCGGTATAGTAAAATATGGAATGAGTTAGACCTAGGCTCATGTATTTCCCTCTTCTGAAAAACAAACATCATAGTTAACAACTGCCTGGTACAATAATTATAATGACTACTGGGAAAACACGCATATCTTTGTCATTGGGTTCTGGAGGCATCCGCCAGTTTTATTGTGTTGTGGTTGGAGAATACTCATTATGACAGGCCACTGAAGGTAACTGTGGCTATGTAGTGGTGGTGTAGCCTTTAATTCTAGCACTGGGGAGGCAGCTACAGGTGAATCTCAGTGGGTTCCAGACCAGCCTGGTTTACAGAGGGAGTTCCAGGACAGCCAAGGCTACACAGAGAAACCCTGTCTTGAAAAACCAAAAAAAAGGAGACAAGTGTACAGGACATAATTCAAATCAGTGCGAACAGGCAGGCCAGGCTACCCCTGTGAACCAGTCTGGCTCCTTGCTGTCTGTGTCCTTCAGGGTGGTTAAGGAGAGAGAGGAGTTGTTTGATGATCAACACTTACCTCTGGCAAAGAGGATACAGGCAGATGGCATATTCTCTGGCCTATTCTGTGTGATCTCTCTTCTCTTTCGCAACAGTAATCCGCTACAATAGTGACCTGGTACAGAAATACCACCCTTGCTTCTGGATTGATGGACAGTATCTCTGCTGCTCTCAGACAGCCAAAAATGCCATGGGCTGCCAAATTTTGGAGAACAGAAATGGAAGTAAGATATCTGATCGATACAACTCCTCTCCTGTGTGTGTGCACAGGCGTGCGTGCATGCGCGTGCGTGTGTGTGTATGTGTGTGTGTGTTGCCTGGAATGGAACCCAAGGCTTCAGACAACTGTGTCCCCACTCTGATTTCTCCTTCCTTTGAGATTATTTCCATCACAGTCTCAAGGGCCTGTCAAATTCAAGGACATGGCACAAATTTGCACATTTTGACTGCTGGGGGTGTTAGTTAATGTGGGCTGAAATTCAGCTGGTGTTATTCTAAGATGAGTGGCTGAGCACCCAGAATCTCATTTTGTCTTGCCAGATGCGATGTATACAGCAACAAATCCAAACCCGTCTCTGGGCCCTCCTCTAAAATGCATCTTATAGTGCCACTGGCTTCTTGTTTTACAGGCTTAAAACCTGGGAGTTCTCATCGAAAAACGAAAAAGCCTCTTCCCCCTACTCCAGAGGAAGATCAGGTATAATGGGAAGTTACATACAGCTGTAAGCTAAATGTAAACTTGTCACCAGGCATGGTGGCCCATACTTTTAATCCCAGCACTCAGGAGGCAGAGGCAGGAGAATCTCCGAACTGAGTCTAGCCTGCTCTATAGAGCGAGTTCCAGAACAGCCAGGACTACACAGGGAAGCCCTGTTTCAAAAAACAAAACAACAGAAAACTGTTGTGAATTGCTGACCACACATTAGAGTCTTAGACTTGCCTGGAACTTGGAAGTGCCCATTGCTGTTGACACTGAGCAAAAGGGTTTGCCCAGCTACTTAGACTTCCTCTTCGATGAGGTCTATCACATAGCTCTTGGCAGCTATTTAATGTATTTAGTCTCAATTTTTTGAGACACAGTAATTTGAAAGAAAATGGCCCCTATAGGCTCCTAGGGAGTGGCACTATTAGGAGGTGTGGCCTTGCTATAATAGGTGTGGCTTTGTTGGAGAAACTGTGTTACTAGAGGGTGGGATTTGAACACTGTATACATAATAAATACATCTTAAAGATTTAGATGTTCAAACCAGGCCTAGTGGCGCAGTCCCTTCCTACTGCCTTTGGATCTGGATGTAGAGCCCTCTCAGCTCCTTCTCCAGCACCATGTGTGCCTGTAACCACCATGCTTCCTGCCGTGACGATAATGAACTAAACCTCTGAAACTGTAAGCCAGCCCCAGTTAAAGATTTTCCTTTATAAGAATTGCCGTGGTCATGGTATCTCTTCACATCAATAGAACTCTAACTAGGATAAGACAGCGTCTCCCTATTTAGCCCTGGCTACCCTGGAACTCATCCTGTAGACAGGCTGACCTCAAACTCACAGAGATCTGCCTGCCTCTGCCTCCAGAGGGCTGGGATTAAAGTCATGCCCCACCATGCCCAACTTATTTCTTTTAGTTAAAAGTGTTTTCAAACATACAATAACGTTAAAGACTTTAGCACTTGGGCTGGAGAGATGACTCAGTAGTTAAGAACACTGGCTGTTCTCCCAGAGGTCCTGAGTTGATTTCCCAACAAGCACATGGTTACTCATAACCATCTGTAATGTGATCTGGCGCCCTCTTCTGGCATGCAGGCAGAACACTGTATACATAATAAATCTTAAAAGAATTTATCACTGAACATTTTTAGATTCTACCACTGCCATTTTCCATTTGTTTCTCTCTTGCTTTCTCCTTTGCATTTTGAGATAGAGATAGAGTCTCACTATGTAATCCAAGGTGGCCTCAATCTTTCTTTCTTTTCCTTTTTTGGGGTGGAGTAGAAGGGGAGGACATGGTCTTAGGTAGCCAAAACTGGTCTCAAACTAATATCTAGTTTCAGGTGGTCTTTAACTACTAATCTTTCTATGTCCTCATGCCAAGTGCTGCCATATGTGGTATCATGTTTGACTGACCTCAAACTCTTAATCCCCCTGCCTCTGACTCCAGAGTGCTTTGGGGTGCTGTTGAGATGGCTTGTCGGGTAAAGACGTCTTCCACTGTGTCTGACAACCCAAGTTTGATCCTTGGGATACACGTGGTTAAAGAAAAATTGTACTCTGGCTTCCACATGTTCACTGTGGCACACTTGCATGAATACACACACACACACACACACGGTGGGGGAAGAAATATCAGTTAAAAAGCTTGATTTGGGGCTCCATTTGACTTTAGGTTTTATCATGATCATTTTGCAAAGAAGGAACCTGAGGTTCTGAATCAGTTAGTGGATCAGTGTATCAAGTAGGTTTCCTGGTCGCAGATAGAGAATGCTAATGTTTGGGTCCCGCAAGCAGAAAATGTGATGTAGTTGGTCTGTTAAAAACTTTCTGGAAGCCGGGTGGTGGTGGCGCACGCCTTTAATCCCAGCACTTGGGAGGCAGAGGCAGGCGGATCTCTGTGAGTTCGAGACCAGCCTGGTCTACAACTAGTTCCAGGACAGGCTCCAAAACCAGAGAGAAACCCTGTCTCGAAAAAGCAAAAAAAAAAAAAAAAAAAAAAAAAAAAAAAAAAAAAAAAAAACTTTCTGGAGATAGGAGTGTTGAAACACTCCCTAGGTGATCTTCACGTGGACTGCAGCTGGGAACACCTGCTTGGGGCTTACTTAAAACGTCATGGAATGAAAGTTGACTAAGATATTCATTGTGCCTGATGTGAGTTAGAGTGGTTTCTTCCTCCTGTAATCCAGAGAGTTAGAAAGGAGGAGAAGAAAATGTCTGATGACTAGCCAACCTTCTCCCCTTCTACTTTTCCTCCCAACTGCACAGATCTTGAAAAAGCCACTCCCCCCTGAGCCAACAGCAGCACCAGTAGCCACAAGTGAACTGAAAAAGGTCGTGGCCCTCTATGATTATATGCCAATGAATGCAAATGACTTGCAATTGCTAAAGGGCGAGGAGTACATTATCCTGGAGGAAAGCAGCCAAACATGGTGGCGAGCGCGGGATAAAAATGGGTGAGTGTGTGCAGCCACTCCTGAGCCTTTGCCTGCCTGTTCCACCTGCACACAAAATGCTGCGAACAGAATTCTCCTGTGCTGTGTCTGGACCAGAGCGTATTCTTCTCACAACACAATGAGTTCACTCTCCCTTCAAGTATTTCCCAGTGTACAGCTCTAATGCAGCACCTGTCACCTTTAAGAACATCTGTAGTGATGCACACAGTGCAATGCCAAAGTTCAGAAGCTCCACCCTTTACTAGCTTAACTATGTATCAGCGATATAGTCTTCTTTAAGGGTTATATTTATATCTCTGAGATTTGGTTTGAACTCAGGGAAGTGGGTACAGGAGTCTGTCTACTTGAGGGTAAAGAAGCACTGCGTGACCATATTGTCTCCTCTACAGGCAGGAAGGCTACATCCCTAATAACTATGTCACTGAAGCAGAAGACTCCATAGAGATGTATGAGTGAGTATGCCTAGGTTCTCAGCGCATGGACTTGCAGGAAACGGCACAGTGCATGCTTTTTATACATTAAAATAACTCATTTATTTTTATTTCACGTGCATTGGTGTTTTGCCTGCACATATGTCTGTGTGAGGATACTGGGTGAGGATCCTCTGGAATGGGAGTTACAGACAGTGATGAGTTGCCATGTGAGTGCTGGGAATTGAACCCAGGTCCTCTGGAAAACAAGCCAGTTCTCTTAACTGCTGAGCCGTCTCTCTAGTTCCCAGTATATACTTTTTTATACTTTTTTGTTTTTCAAGACAAGGTTTTTTTTTTCTGTGTAGGCCTGGCTGTTCTGTAGACCAGGCTGGCCTTGAACTCACAGAGATCTGCCTGCCTCGAGTGTTGGGAATAATACGCACACACACACACACACACACACACATATATACTTATACATAATACTATATAATATATATTAATGTATATATATTAATGTATATATATTCCTATGGGAATAATACACACACATATATACTTATACATAATACTACATAATATATATTAATGTATATATATATACTTTTAATGAGTTTTGTTTATTTAAAGATTGATGTCAAAATTAGTACCAACTCAGTCAAATGATGCCACCATGCAAAGTTAGTGTCTATATTTTGTTAGGATGCTCACCCGCAAATCCCTATCCCTATGAATGCTGGAAAGTTTTTTCATTCTCCCAAATACAGAAGAATCTCGCTCATACTCCCAAATACAGAAGAATCTCACTCATACTCCATAATACAGAAGAATCTCACTCAAGGCACTGAAACTCTCACAGGAAAGATTTACAAGCATAAAAACCCCAAAAGCGAACTGGTGGCCTTTTTTTCCTACACCATTGAAGTGGATTGTCCTTGAGAGAGTCATTCCTAATACTTATAAATGCTGCTACTTGCTTGCCCTCCACATCAGTTCTCGGGGTCAGCTTGAGCTTTGAAAGACCTAGAGTTTGCTGTGTGGATTATACTGATAGATCCTTGATAGTGTTGGAATGAAATGATGGGATCATAGTACCAGCAAGACCTGAGGATTCTCTCACTTTCAAGGCACTAGACATGGCCTAGCAGCCAATCGAGTATTCCCTTTTCACAGGTGGTATTCCAAGCACATGACTCGGAGTCAGGCTGAGCAACTGCTAAAGCAAGAGGTGAGTGCGGGCCACAAGTAAAAGGCATTTTCCGTACACAGTAAATACAAGCCAAGGATTGGGTCCCCATTCAACTGGGATCTCAGTTCTACCTTTTAATTCATTAAAAGCAAGGAGCTCCACAACCTCTCCAGCAAAGGCTATCATTGGTGTTTTTTATTTTAGCCATTCTGACAGGTGTAAGATGGTATCTTAAAGTTGTCTTGATTTGCATTTCCCTGATCGCTAAGGAAGTTGAGCATGACCTTAAGTGTCTTTTGGCCATTTGAACTTCTTCTGTTGAGAATTCTCTGTTCAGCTCCATGCCCCATTTTATAATTGGGTTGATTAGCATTTTACAGTCTAGTTTCTTGAGTTCTTTATATATTTTGGAGATCAGACCTTTGTCAGTTGCAAGGCCAGCTGGCCTGGGTCTGAAAAAGCCTGGGATAAAACCGGACTCGCTGAACATAGCGGACAATGAGGACTACTGAGAACTCAAGAACAATGGCAATGGGTTTTTGATCCTACTGCATGTACTAGCTTTGTGGGAGCCTAGGCAGTTTGGATGCTCACCTTACTAGACCTGGATGGAGGTGGGTGGTCCTTGGACTTCCCACAGGGCAGGGAACCCTGATTGCTCTTTGGGCTGATGAGGGAGGGGGACTTGATTGGGGGAGGGGGAGGGAAATGGGAGGCAGTGGCAGGTAAGAGACAGAAATCTTTAATAAATAAATTTCAAAAAAATAAATAAATAAAAGCAAGGAGCTTGTGTCTCCAACCTGGACCTTGAGGGGAAAATCAGGGGCATTTCTCCTGTGTTTGGGCAGGCAGGATGCAGGCATAAGCACAAATTTCTCTTATGGTGAACTGCTTTCTCGTTGTTTCAGGGAAAAGAAGGTGGTTTCATTGTCAGAGACTCCAGCAAAGCTGGAAAATACACCGTGTCTGTATTTGCTAAATCCACTGGGTAAGTGTTACTGTTCCAATGTCATGAGGACAAAGGACAAGGGTAGCCTCACAACACTTCCTGATGGTTTGCCTCTCTCACCTCATCGGCCTTAAACTCAAAAGGCACCCCACTTCACTCTCTGGGTTCTCCCGTATCTGGTCCTCAAGTTGATGACTAAATATTGTTTATTCAGGGACCCACAAGGGGTGATACGCCATTACGTTGTGTGTTCAACACCGCAGAGCCAGTATTACCTGGCTGAGAAACACCTTTTCAGCACCATCCCGGAGCTCATTAACTACCATCAGCATAACTCTGCAGGTGAGTGCCTAAGACAGAGGGATGGAGGAAGTGTGGTCACACAGTGTAGTTAGGAAAGCTAATCCCTGGGATGCTGGCTAGGGTACCAGTTAAGATGGAATCATACCTCGCATCCAATGGAATGATTTTTCTTTTAATGTAGTGCCAGAAAATCGAACTCGCCATTCTAGGCAAGTGTTCTATCACTGAGCGATTTTCCCAGTCTTGTTTGTTTTTATATTTTTTTCTTTTGGTTTTCAAGACTGGGTTTCTCTATGTAGCCCTGGCTGTCCTTTTGCTTTGCAGACCAGGCTGGCCTCGAACTTAGAGAGCTGCCTCTCTGTCTCTGCTTCCCAGTGCTGGGATTAAAGGCTTGTACCACTATGTCCAGCTTTACATTTTTATATTTTTCCACAGGCTCTCTCTATGTTATTCAGGCTGACCTGGAACCTTAATCTGTAGCTCAGGCCATCCTTGAATTCATGCTTCTCCCGCCTCAGTTTCCTGAGTTGGGATTACAGGCCTGCACACCAGGACTGGCAAGACTACTTCTCTCCCTCCTCATTCTTAACATATTTTCATTATTTAACGTGTGTGTGTGTGTGTGTGTGTGTGTATGGTTATGTGTATATGAGAGAAGGTGCCTGTGGGGACCAGAGACACTGGATCCCCTGGAACTATAGTTATGTGTATTCCGGGGCCTGCATTCAGTTTCTCTATAAGAACAGAATGTGCCGGGCGATGGTGGCACACGCCTTTTATCCCAGCACTCACGAGGCAGAGGCAGGCGGATCTCTGTGAGTTCGAGACCAGCCTGGTCTACAGAGCTAGTTCCAGGACAGGCTCTAAAGCCACAGAGAAACCCTGTTTCGAAAAACAAAACAAAACAAAAAACAAACAAACAATAACAACAAAAAGAACAGAATGTGCTCTTACCACTGAGCCACTTCTCCAGGCTATGACTAGCTTCTTATTTGCGGCTAAGGACACATAATGGAGAGCCTAATGACGAACAAGTCAGCAAGTGTTCACTAGCAATTACTCATGTTTCTGCCATGTTTGAGAAAGCAGGATGTGAACTAAGCCCAGGCTGGCAAGTGGGGATACATTTAGTCATTCAGTAAGAAGGATATTTCTTTCTGTCTTTTTTTTTCTTTCACATTTTATTTTGAGATAAGGTCTTGCTATCTTGTCATGTAGCCCAGGATGGCCTCAAACGCACAGTAATCCTTCTGCCTCAGTCTCCAGACTGATGAAATTACAGGTGCGAGCCATCATACCCAACAATAAGGAATATATTTCAGTTATCATTTTCCTTTTTTTTTTGTCCTCAAAAACTTTTTTGAAGAAAGAAACCTTCAGAAGACAATGTGGGTTATTTGAGATCTTGGATTCAAAATTACTTAGAAAGATTCATGCTGGAATTGTGAGAATTTAAGATGATGAGCACGGGATTCCTATTCCCTATGCTGACACTGTAACTTCTTTTTCAGGACTCATATCGAGGCTGAAATATCCCGTGTCTAAACAAAACAAGAATGCACCGTCCACTGCAGGCCTGGGCTATGGTAACGGCTTCTTTCTGTTGAGTTGGGCGGACTGGCAGTTACAAGAATTGCCTCAGTAGACCTTGTCTTCTGGAATGTTCTTAAGATATACTGCTCTGATAGCTGGGTGGTGGTGGCACACGCCTTTCATCCCAGCACTCAGGAGACAGAGGCCGACAGAGCTCTGTGAGTTTGAGGCCAGCTTGGTCTAGAGAGTGAGTTCCAGGACAGCCAGACATCCACAGAGAAACCTTGTCTAGAAAAAAAGAAAGAAAACCAAACCAAACCAAAACAAAAAATGATATACTGTTCTGTGCCAGCTGTCTCTAGATATTTAACAATTTTCTCCCTCTGGTGGTTTCTTCTGGAACTGCAAAAGCAGCTTCAGGAAAGGATTTATTGTTGATGGTTTACCTTTTTACCTTTATTTATTTGTGTGTGTACACACAAATGTGCATTAGCACACAGATATAGGTCAGAGGATAACCTGTAGTTGTTTCTCTCCTTCCAACATATGGGTTCAGGGGATCGAACTCAGGTTTTCAAGTTTGGTGGAAAACACCTTTACCTACAGGGCCGTCTCACCAGCTCTATTTTAGTATGTAAAATAATTTCAACATCATTCATAAGTTTATTAACTGTCATAATTAGCCTAATCATAACTGATTTTGGAAGATTGTTTGGTTTACCTTCTTGCCTTTTGGCCATTTTGTACCTAAAACCCCCAGATTTCTCTAACCAGTAATCCCCTCCCCTTGAGAGTTACCTGAGTAAAGAAAGGTAGATTAGTACTCCTGAGAATTCACCCTTTACTGTTTTTCCTATTTGTTCCCTAATTGGGAATCTTATATAGTAGTATAGGCAATATATAGATCCTAAAGAATCACAACAAGACTTTATTGGTAGGATCATGGGAAATCGATCCAAAGGACTTGACCTTCTTGAAGGAGCTTGGAACCGGACAATTTGGTGTAGTGAAATATGGGAAATGGAGGGGCCAATATGACGTGGCCATCAAGATGATCAGAGAAGGCTCCATGTCTGAGGATGAATTCATTGAAGAAGCCAAAGTCATGATGTGAGTTACATATTAAATTCAACTCTCCGTCCAGTTGTAGAAGGAATCTAGAAACCATAAAGACCGCACACTGTGGCCTAATATTACTTACAGTGACAGGAACTGAGGTTTGTTATGAGGGCCCTTTGGTGGGTTACCTTAAAGAGCTCCAGAGGTGCTGGGCGCTGGTGGCACACACCTTAATCCCAGCACTCGGGAGGCATAGACAGGCTGACCTCTGTGAGTTCGAGTGCTATCTTACTGGATGTTCTATGCTAGGCCAACCCCTTCCCTCCCCTTCCTTTTTATAACTGGTCTGCAGGGGCAAAATGGAGGACTAGCTCCCTGTCTCTCTTGTAGGAATCTTTTCCATGAGAAGCTGGTGCAGTTGTATGGAGTCTGCACCAAACAGCGCCCCATCTTCATCATCACTGAGTACATGGCTAACGGCTGTCTCTTGAACTACCTGCGGGAGATGCGCCACCGCTTCCAGACTCAGCAGCTGCTGGAGATGTGCAAAGACGTCTGTGAAGCAATGGAGTACTTGGAGTCGAAGCAGTTCCTTCACCGAGACCTGGTGGGACCTCAGAAGGACTGGGGTGGGGAGCAGTATGTGGGACGAGCATTGGAAGATATAGCATACAATGTTGCGGGGGGTTGCGAGTCCCAAGGTTTAGATTTTCTCTAGAAAACATCACAGATTCAGTGTACATCTGGCCCAGTGTTGAGCCCATCAGTTGTCTCCAGCCTCAGTTTCTACAGGCTTACCACTTACCCTGAGTCTCTGTTACCTGTGAGGAAACACTACCCATTCTAGACCTGGAAGAGAAGAGCAGTCCTGTGTCGCCCACTAGGGCCACTCCTGGTACAAGGGCTACCATTCGGTTACAGCAGAGTCACAGAGAGGACCCATGGATACATTCTGATCCACCTTTCCTTTTCTTTCTATTTTATTCTATTTTTGAGACAGGGTTACATGTAGACCAGGCTGGCTTTGCACTTCTGATCTTTCTCTACTCCCGAGTGCTAGGATTCTAGGTGGACATCACCACACCTGGTCTATGCAGTACTGGCAACTGAACTCAGGGCTTTGCTAGTCAAGCGTTCTACCAACTGACCACATCTCCAGTTCTTTCATGGTTTTATATGATTTATTTATTATTTTTATTTTATTTTTTGTTGTTTCGAGAAAGGGTTTCTCAGTGTAACAGTCCTGGCTGTTCTGTAACTTGCTTTGTAGACCAGGCTAGCCTCAAACTCCCAGAGATCTCCCTGCCTCTGCATCCCAAGTGCTGGGATTAAAGGCGTGCACCACCACCACCAGGCCCTTTTTATGATTTATTTATTTATTATGTATACAGTGTTATGCCTGTGACCAGAAGAGGGCACCAGATATCATTATAGATGACTGCAGGTCACCATGTGGTTGCTGGGAATTGAACTCAGGACCTCTGGAAGAGCTGCCAGTGTTCTTAACCTCTGAGCCATCTCTCCAGCCCTCTCTTGTGGTTATTAAAATCTTTTTATTTTATTTATTTATATTTATATTTATTTATTTATTATGTATACAATATTCTGTCTGTGTGTATGTCTGCAGACCAGAAAAGGGCACCAGACCTCATTACAAATGGTTGCGAGCCATCATGTGGTTGTCGGGAATTGAACTCAGGACCTTTGGAAGAGCATGCAATGCTCTTAACCACTGAGCCATCTCTCCAGCCCTAAACTCTTTTTATTATACTTAACATATTATAATACTTAAAGAGGCATATTCTACATTTAAAAAACAGTGCACTTTGTAGTTTTTCTTGAACATCTAGACCATCTGAGAAGGCAGGACCCACAATCCCACTGTCTGTGCTAAGAGTCACCTGGAGTTGGGTTGCAGCTGTCGCCTTCATGCCAGGCCTGTGTGCTCCTGCACTCTCTGCCCACTCCACTGCACTCTGCTTGCCTGCTTAGCCCCTGCAGGCATCAGTCTGTACCTCTGTTTCTTTCAGCCAGATGGAGACTCAGATTCCTCTAGTCTCCCTTCCAGAAGACAAAACACGCTTGCCCAGCGTTCCTTCTGAATTCTCTTATTGGTTCAATGAAGCGGAGTGGTCCACATGAATGAAACTGTTCTGCATGCTTAGTTTAGGAATGCAGAGCGGGTTGCTCTCCATGTCATGAGAAAGCAGCAGAATTTCTCAGGCTCAGCCCAAGTAGGCTGCCTCACCCTCATAACTTCAGCACTTTCGAGACTGAAACAGGAAGCGTCCCATGAGTTTGAGGCCAGCCTGAGCTACGTAGTGAGGTCTGGTTCAGCCTGCAGTACAGGTTAAGACCCTCTTGCTAAAAAACAAACAAAAACCTCAAAATTAAGGGCATGGGAGATATTTTTGTTGGTAAAGTGCCTTCAAGGTAAGAAAAGAGCCAAGTTCAGATCCCTAGCACCCCTGTAAAAGCCCGGTGTGGCAACCCACATCTGTAATTCCACCACTAGGGATTTGGGCAGAGACAGACAGATGGCCTCAAGCGTGTTGGCCAGCCTAGCCCAACCAGTGAGCTCTAGGTTCAGTGACCCTGTGATCAAGGAAGACACCTGACCTCAACCTCTGGCTTCCACATGCACACACATACATGTATATGTATGACTACACACATACACACACACACACACACACACACACACACACACACACACACACCTCAGTAGCATCAAATAACTCCTTTAGGTGGGAGGTGCCTTTAGCTGAAGTCCATCAGTCTTCCCAGTTTCATTTTGCTGGTAGGCAGAAGCATCATGTCTTTAACCTGGGGCCAAGGGCTCACTGGTATCTCTTGTACTGCAGGCGGCTCGAAACTGTTTGGTAAACGATCAAGGAGTTGTGAAAGTATCCGACTTTGGCCTGTCTAGGTGAGTGTGTCTTTTTCATCTTCCTGTTTATTGTTTCTTTTGGAAAAACAATTGTGCTGTGTAGTCCATGGTGGCCTCAAACTCATCAGTATGCTATCTTGCCACTTCTCTGCTGCTGGGATTACAGGCATTGCTACCACACCTGACTTTTTCATCCACTTTAAATGCAAAAACAACACACAGCAAACAAGGGCACATTATAATTTTCAATCTCTTTGTTTTGTTTTTTTGTTTTTGTGTTTTGAGACATGGTCTCTCTATGAAGGTCTAGCCGCCCTGGAGCTCACTATATAGAGCAGGTAGAATTGAAGGCATGCACCATCATGCATGGGCTTTCTGTTCTCATTATACTGTCTTCTAATAGCTGCATATTCTGAATTATTTAGTTCACTCCTTTCTTTCTCTCTCTCTCCCTCTTTCTTTCTTTCTTTCTTTCTTTCTTTCTTTCTTTCTTTCTTTCTTTCTTTCTTTCTTTCTTTCTTTCTTTCTTTCTTTCTTTCTTTCTTTCGTTATATTTCTTATCTTTTTAGTTTTTCTCTAAGACTAGCCCAGACTAGTCTGGAACTCACTGGGCAGCCCTGGCTGGTCTGGAACTCACTGCAGCCCTGGCTGGTCTGAAACACACTGGGCAGCCCAGGCTTGTCTGGAACTCACTGGGCAGCCCAGGCTGGTCTGGACCTCACTGCAGCCCTGGCTGGTCTGGAACTCACTGCAGCCCAGGCCCGTCTGGAACTCACTGGGCAGCCCATGCTGATCTGGAACTCACTGCAGCCCTGGCTGGTCTGGACTTCACTGTAGCCCAGGCCGGTCTGGAACTCACTGGGCAGCCCAGGCTGGTCTGGAACTCACTGCAGCCCAGGCTGGTCTGGAACTCACTGCAGCCCTGGCTGGTCTGGAATTCACTGCAGCACAGGCTGGTCTGGAACTCACAGCAGCCCTGGCTGGTCTGGAACTCACTGCAGCCCAGGCCGGTCTGGAACTCACTGGGCAGCCCAGGCTGGTCTGGAACTCATTGCAGCCCAGGCTGGTCTGGAACTCACTGGGCAGCCCAGGCTTGTCTGGAACTCACTGGACAGCCCAGGCCGGTCTGGAACTCACTGGGCAGCCCAGGCTACTCTGGAACTCACAACAGCCCTGGCTGGTCTGGAACTCACAGCAGCCCTGGCTGGTCTGGAACACACTGGGCAGCCCAGGCCGGTCTGGAACACACTGGGCAGCCCAGGCCGGTCTGGAACTCACTGGACAGCCCAGGCCGGTCTGGAACTCACTGGACAGCCCAGGCCGGTCTGGAACTCACTGGGCAGCCCAGGCTACTCTGGAACTCACAACAGCCCTGGCTGGTCTGGAACTCACAGCAGCCCTGGCTGGTCTGGAACACACTGGGCAGCCCAGGCCGGTCTGGAACTCACTGGGCAGCCCAGGCCGGTCTGGAACTCACTGGGCAGCCCAGGCCGGTCTGGAACTCACTGGGCAGCCCAGGCCGGTCTGGAACTCACAGCAGCCTAGGCTTGTCTGGAACTCACTGGGCAGCCCAAGCTGGTCTGGAACTCACAGCAGCCCTGGCTGGTCTGGAACTCACTGCAGCCCAGGCTGGTCTGGAACTCACTGGGCAGCCCAGGCCGGTCTGGAACTCACTGGGCAGCCCAGGCCTGTCTGGAACTCACTGGGCAGCCCAGGCCAGTCTGGAACTCACTGGGCAGCCCAGGCTGGTCTGGAACTTACAGCAGCCCAGGCCAGTCTGGAACTCACTGGGCAGCCCAGGCTGGTCTGGAACTTACAGCTGTCCTCCCACATTACCCTCTGTTAGTGTCTTTTATCAAAGATGTATTTATTCATGTATTTTATATATATGAGTCCTCTGTCTTCGTGCATACCAGAAGAAGGAATCTGATCCTACTACAGATGGTTGTAAGGCAGCATATAGTTCCTGGGAATTGAACTCAGAATCTCTGGAGGAGCAGTCAATCACTGAGCCATCTTTCCAGCCCCCTCCTTTAGTGTCTTGCCTCATGAGGGAGACCCTGCAAATATCCAGGCAGGGAAGAGAACTCTCGAAGAGATGAAATTGAAACCCAGTGCAGCATGACTTGGTTAACCTGTATCAGACTTTGGGAAGTCTGATGCCAGGCGGTTCACTGTTAGCATATTTCAAAACACAGCACAATTTGGGGAAAGATTTCCAGGCAACAGTTGGTCCATTCTAGGTGCACGATAAAGTTTATGGTGTGACTGCATGGGAACTCTTACATCACTGGGCAGTGCTCACACACACTCTTAATCCCAGCTCTCAGGAGGCAGAGGCAGGCAGATGTCTGAGTTCGAGACCAGCCTTCTACAGAGTTCCAGGACAGCCAGGGCTACACAGAGAAACCCTACCTTGAATTCTCCCTGCCCCACCAAAGAAAGACTTACACAGTACGTGTGACCATGAGGGTGGGTTCCTAGCTAAAAGGCCTAGAATCTAGTGTGGTCCCTGGTAGCATAGAGGTCAGCAGAGCATAAAGTGTGTGCGACCTCTCCCCTAAGGATGGGTAATGGTCTAGGAGGGAGGAGTCTGGGATAACCATTCTGGGGAATTGGGGTGAGGTCTGCCTCCACAGATAACAAAGTCACCAGTTGTTAAAATCCACTCCCAGCTTTCCCGGTAGGAAAGCAGGTATTTTATCCCCTCCACTGGAGAAGAGCCCCTGTGTGTTGAACATTCCAGTTTTCCCTAGTGATCTATGGGTGCAAGGACCTCTGTGCCTCCACCAGACTCAACCTCTGCAGTCCTGGGATTCCAGGCATGCGCCACCAGCCCAGCTTCATCCTTTCCTTTATTGTTGTAACCCTTTTCCCTTTCCTCAGTTTCCTCTGCATCCTCCCTCCCTCTTCATCTCTCTATTTCCCAGGTATCTTGTCCTGTTATTAAATCTGCTGACTTTCTTCCATGACTCCTTTCTTGGTCTAACCATGATTGCCTACTGCAGGATGAAAGAAAAGGGGAAGAAGAAATGCAGAAAAAAGGAAAAAGGTGGAGTGGAAAAAAGGAAAGAAGTCCTTATTAGTTTTTGTTGTTGTTGTTGTTTATTCTTTGTAACCCCTGTGGATCAGGAAAGCTAAATCAGAAGTCAATATGGAAGCTGAGCCTGATGGTGCAGGCCTGGAATCCCAGCTCCTCTGCAGGCTCAAGCCGTGTCATGACTGAAAGTTCAAGTGGCTGAAGATGTGGCTCAGTGGATAAGAACCCTGGCTGCTTGTGGCTCACAATTAGCCAGGTGGTGGTGGTGGCGCACACCTTTAATCCCAGCACTCTGGAGGCAGGGGCAGAGGTTCTGTGAGTTCAAAGCCAGCCTGATCTACAGAGTGAGTTCCAGGGCAGCCAAGGCTACACTGTGAAGCCTGTGTCAAAAAAAAAAAAAAAAGTTCAAGGCCAGCTTGGGTAATTTAGTGAGACACTGTCTCAATTTTTTGAAAATACAAAAATGGGCCAGAAGTGTATATCACTATAGGGTATTCTCCTAGCATATGCAAGGCTCTGGGTTCAACCACATAGAAGGCAAATCAATACTTTCCTAAAGAAAAAGAAATAAAAACGGAGGTTTTATTAAAAGTAATATTTGGAGAATGCCATGGCTGGCTAGCAGAAACTTTCAAGAAAGACTGTAAATGTTTGTGTAGCTGTTTGCACGTGCTGAGAAGACTCAGGCACACTTCAAGCTGTCTAAATCTTCACGGCCACAAATCTCGAATCCCTTGCAGGTATGTCCTAGATGATGAATACACCAGCTCGGTAGGCTCCAAATTTCCGGTCCGGTGGTCTCCACCAGAAGTGCTTATGTATAGCAAGTTCAGCAGCAAATCTGATGTTTGGGCTTTTGGTAAGTAGATATGAACATATTGGTCAAGGTGAGGAGATGGCTCAGTGGGCAAACCAAATTGCTTCTCATGTAAGCTTTGCAACCTGACTTCAGATCCCCATAACCCACATAAAACCTGGAAGCAATAATGAGCATAGGCTTCTGTAATCCCAGTATGCCCTTAGCAGCAGAGAGGCAGAGACCAGAGAATCACAAGTAGCGCATGGGCCACACAGCCTGTAGAATCTACCAGAAAAACGGCAAGGGAGACCTGTCTCTAACAAGAAGGAAGGTGTGGATCAACACCCAAGGTTGTTATCTGACTTCCACTGTATGCTGTGATGTACATGGGCATGCATGTACACACATGCACGTACACACACACACACACACACACACACACACACACACATACTGGAGGGCGGGGAGAAGAGAGAATATAGATTATATAGCTCAGAAAAGAACATAACAGGACAGTACAAATTTGCACTCTTGTCATCATTCATCTGATCCTTGGGTGCCTCTTATGTGTCAGGAGCCATGGGGGTTTCTGAGGACAACCACAGCAAACTGGACATAATCTGTGTTTTCTTACAACTTACAGTATATCCCGGAAAACAAACCATTCATTATTCAAAGGCTTCTGAATACTGATTATGTACCAGGCACCCTGCCAGACCCTGAAGCCACCAACACAAACAAGTCCCAGTCTCTCTTCTAGAGTGACTAATAGTCTAGCATAGTGCAACTCCCCATAGCTGGAGTGCAGCCGGCACCATGGCAGATGTCTGAAAAGATGCAAAATTCACAGAGGAGGAAATCAACTTATTCTAATCTTTAGGGTTCATCCAGAAGGATTAGGGCCCAAATATTCCAACAAGACTGAATACACTTCTCCTTTTTATCTCCTAGGGGTTTTGATGTGGGAAATTTACTCCCTGGGGAAGATGCCGTATGAGAGATTTACTAACAGTGAGACAGCAGAACATATTGCTCAAGGCTTACGCCTCTACCGGCCTCATCTGGCATCAGAAAGGGTATATACCATCATGTACAGTTGCTGGCATGAGGTAAGTGTTGTAGTGTCCCCGCTTAAACTCTTCCCTTAATGTCTCAGTTAGCTGGCCAGTCTCCTCTCTCCATGGTCACTTGTCGCCTGGGTACAGACGTAGCTCCACACGCTTTCTCGCTCTGCCCTGTGTCCTAGTCTTCTGATGGCTTCTCTGTGCCTACCCTAAACCTCGCTAGAGTATCATGAGCAGACCACACCCTAATACCTATATCAGCTTTAAGAGCAGGAAGTTTGTAGGACCATGCCATCTCCCAAAAGGCACTCAGGTGAGACAGTGGGGGTTACAGTTTCTATAATCATCATCTGGGCCTCACCTAGGAGTTTTGACCCTTCTTCTA
This sequence comes from Microtus oregoni, assembly GCF_018167655.1. Taxonomy (NCBI): domain Eukaryota; kingdom Metazoa; phylum Chordata; class Mammalia; order Rodentia; family Cricetidae; genus Microtus; species Microtus oregoni. The sequence goes on from NW_024543226.1 coordinate 1,615,824, forward strand.
CTTTACTAGCTGCCGACCTTTTCTGGTTGAGGGTCTAAGTGAGACATTTAAAACCCTGTCTCAGAGTTGGAGAGATGGCTCAGCTGTTAAAAGCACTGACTGTTCTTCCAGAGGACCCAGGTTCAATTCCCAGCACCGACATGGCAGCTCACAACTGTCTGAAAACGCAGTTCCACGAGATAAATAAATAAACCAATGCACATAAAATTAAGTTAAATAAATCATTAAAAAAACCCTGTCTCTCAGAAGGAACAACCTAAAATAGCTTTTGTTTGTCTGCTTTGATTTTTGGGTTTTGATTCTAAAATATTTTTAATATTATTTTACATGTATGTGTGTCTTGCTTGTATGTATGTCTATGTACCACATTCATGCCTGGTACCCATAGAAGCCAGAGGAGGGCATCAGATGTCCTGGAACTGGAGTTATGGACAGTTGGGAGCCACCATGTAGGTGCTGGGAATCAAGCTTGGGTCCACTGGAAGAGCACTCGGTGCTCTAAATGCCTGTGACAACTTTCTAGGTCATTTTAAAAAAATGATATCTTATAGATTTGGAGGCGGTGCACTTGTAGTATTTTAGAAATAAGGATCAGGTTTCACTATTCTAAAAATGCTTTGCTGGGGTTGGGGAATGTGCCTCAATTGGTAGAGTGTTTACTTAGCATTAATGAAGCTTTCCTTTGGTCTCCAGCACCTCACAAGCCAGGTGTGTGGTTCAGAGGTTTGTTTGAGACAAGGTCTCGAATTGTCAGGCTGGCCTCAGATTCATTATGTAGCCAAGGTTGACTTTCAACTTCTGGTTCTCCTGCCTCTACCATCCAGACACTGAGGTCACAGGCATATACTTTTATGCCGTACTCCTAAGGATTTTTTAAAGATTTTTTTTTTTTGAGATTGAGTCTCTCTACATAGCCCTGGCTGTCCTGGAACTCACTATGTAGACCAGACCATTCTTGAACTCACAGAGATCCACCTATCTTTTCCTCCCAAGTGTCAGGATTAAAGGCATGTGCCACCATGTCCAGCCTCTTAAGGCATTTTCAAAAACAGAAATTACTAGGCTTCTTTTCCAGAAAGTCTGCCTAAGTACATCTGCGGTGGAACTCATCGAGGCTTTTGTGTTTCCCGGAACTTCTGATACTTGTCTATTTCTGAAAACCACGATTTGAATACTAAGAAATTGATGACCCTTTGGTTCTGACAGACTGAAGCCATTCTGTCATGAATCCTTCCTGAATTATCAAACACTTCCAGGCAAGAAGGTTAAAGTAGTCCCAACACTCAGGAATCTGAAGGTGAAAGGTTTTCCATGATTTTAGGCTAGCCTGGGCTATATATTGCCTTCTAGGGCAACCTGAGATATAGAGTGACATCCTATCTCAAAATAAACAACAAAAAACTAAAACAAATTTTCTTTTTTAAAAAAGACCAAATCTTAACCAGGTGTGGTGGCACATGCCTTTAATCCCAGCACTTGGGAGGCAGAGGTAAATGGATCTCTGTGAGTTCGAGGCCAACTTGGTCTCTTTCCAGTGTTTAATCTGACCATGGATCTCCAAAAGAGCTGTAATCTTAAAGTCAGACTAACAAAAGCCCTTGGCTGTTCAGGGTCCATTTCAGGCCTTTGCAAAGTTAAATCTTTTGTCCGTTTAGCTTGGCGATGACAGGAAGTACATTTGGAAACTAAACATTTTCCTTGCCTGTAGGAATTCTGTTCTGCCAACCAGTGAAGTATACTCAACAGCCATCTTCATTTCAAGCTCTGAAATAATGAGATAGTGTGTATAAATTTGCAATGAATGTGTCCACAGTTTTGATCAGTGGTGGTGGGTGGTGCACCCCTTTAATCCAAGCTCTCAGGAGACAGAGGCAGGAGGATCCCTGTGAGTTTGAGGTCAACTTGAGCTACAGAGTGAGTTCCAGGACTACACAGAAAAACCCTGTCTTGAAAACAAGCAAATAAAGAGCAATCCTAGAACTGTTTGTATAACAACCAGGTGGAAGTGGGGATGGGAAGTCTATGTCTGATTTCTGGAAAGAGATGCAAGGGATGGGTTGGAGAGATGCCTCAGTGGTTAAGAGCACTGGCTGCTCTTTCAGAGGACCCAGGTTTAATTCCCAGCACCCACATGGCAACTCAAACTGTCTATAACTCCAGTTCCAAGGGATCTGACACTTTCACACAGACATACGTGCAGGCAAAACACCAATGCACATAAAAGTAAATTATGAAAAATAACTTGAGATGAAAAGCATACAAGCACATTTTGGAGACCTGCTTTTTTATTTTTCTGCTTTTCGTGGTAGCAAGAAGGTATACAGTTAGGTATTTAGGATATGCTTAATCAGCTTCATGCTTTGTGATTAATACGGGTTCCTTCGGGATTCTGGATTCTACACTGTAACACTATCTGTTTTCTTTGGTTTTAGAAAGCAGATGAACGTCCTAGTTTCAAAGTTCTCTTGAGTAACATTCTAGATGTCATGGATGAAGAATCCTGAACTGGCTGATAAGCTTCGTGGATCTCCTCCTCTCTCCTTCAAGCCCTAATTCCACTTTTTCTGAGGGTTCCCAGGCTCCCGGGCTCTAGCCTTCCATGCTCCTACTGAATGCATAAAGGCCCCTAGACATCTAGGAACACCTTTCTTCTTCCAGTCCCTGGCATAACGCTTCTGAGCAAAGGCCAAGGGATTTCTGTGCCTGGTATTGACCATAACTTCAAGACTCCTAACAGACTGGATTTGGGATGGGAACATTCTGGGGGAGGGAAAGATGTAAATAGCTCCACTAGTTGTCTAACAGCTTGTTGGGTAAGTGTTAAGAGTTTGAAGGCAGGACAGACTGGAATGGTGCCATTAAATGGGAGGGGTTGTTTTGATAAAATAAAATTACTAGAAAGAGTAAAGGTATCTCCTATTTTAATTCATTACACAGCCGCCCTGAAGCTCTCTGTTTGAGAATTGCAGAAAACCGTATTATTAGCGCGGCGTATTCCTAATCTAGAATTCGACACATTTCACTTCTCTCTCTTATTAAAGCTTGCCTCTTAATTGTAGACGAATGCACAAGCCTTCCTCCGTGCTTGGCACACAGTGGACATACGATTATCATTTGACCGAATCTTAGCGTTAGGGACAAACTCAGCCAGCGCCTCATTTCCCTACATCAAGACGAAAACCCCATCACAGAACTGGACCCAGGGGCCCAAGACAGCCAGTTAATTCGCAGAAGAGTTCTGCTGGGGGCAAAGCCAAGGCTGAGAAAGCACGGGCCAATTTGGAAGAGGGTAGGGCGGAGTTTTAGGGCCGGCCCTTTGCTGGACCATGTGGTGTGAAGTAATTTCCTCCTTTCCTCTACACTGCTCTTTTCTTCTGGCTATCCGCTCCCATGGCGCTCCAGGCCACAGCCGAGCGCTGCGGTTGGGGTGTGGCGGGGAGCGGACCCTGCCCACCGAGCCTGGCCGCGGGCTCCCTGGCCGCGGGCTCTGCGCGCAGACGCAGTGCGCTCACAGGGCGGTTCCTGAGGCGGGACAGGGCGGGGCGGGGCGGGGCGGCGCGCGCGCGCGGGAGGGCGTGGGGGGGGGGGGGAGGTTGTGGTTCCGGTTCCGTCACCCAGACACGTGAAGGTCGGCGAGTTGGTTCTGTGCTCGCTTCGGCCCGCGTGGTCGCCCCGGGATGGACTCCTCGTCGTCGTCTTCGGGCGCGGGTTTGGGTACCGTGGACCCGCAGTTGCAGCATTTCATCGAGGTGGAGACGCAGAAACAGCGCTTCCAGCAGCTGGTGCACCAGATGACGGAACTTTGTTGGGTGAGGATCCCTGGGCTCGGATCTGGACGCTGTGCCTACTTTTCCCTGTGTCCTTGCCCCACGGGTCTTGCTGGGTTGTAGGGAACTCCAGAGTGGGTGGTTCGGACTGCACTCTGGTTTCCTTAGGCCAGGTCTGAAGGGACCATGGTGACTACTTTGGGAGACCGTAGGTGCAAAGGGTTGGGAGTCAAGGGATTACACCGCTGTCCCACCCAGCACTCGGAGGTGTTAGAGGCACCTGAGGTTGAGGCAGTAATGCCGGCCACTAAGACTAATCAAAGCCCCAGTCCTGGAATTTTAGGGAGCCCGAATCCCAGAGAGTCCGTGACAGTTATTTCTGGACTCCTCGGGAATTTGCCTGGGTTACCCAGTCATAACCCCTCCTGATGAAAAGAAAAGCGGCTCTAGCTCATTAAGTATGAAAGCGGCATAATCTCTCCCAGCATACACATTTATTTGCCTTCACTGTGAGTTGTTGTGTAATACTAAGATTAAGGTCTGAAGGTTGAGAAATTGAATCGTCTCGGTGAGGGGACTTTGGCAGAGGGGCAGAAGGCATTCCTTTGTAGCTGAGATCAAAGCGTTCTGGTTGCCAAGGACAAGCACACTGCCCTCCTGTGATATAAAAACTTAAAGAATTTAGAGGCCAGGGAAATTCTTTGGAATTAGAGACTCTAAGTCTTGTGTATAAAGCATGAAGGAAATTTACTCTAAAAGCTTCTAACCATAATGCATTGATTTGCTTGGTCCTGTAAACTTATGTGTTGCTGGACTATGCTCTTTAGAAATACTGGATTAATTCTGGTTTGCCTTGGATCAGAGGGCTTCAATTCTTTGTTTTCTTTTTTTTTTTCTTGAGACAAGTTTTCATGTATTCCAAGCTAGTCTCATACTGAATGGATAGCTGAGAATAGCCGAAAATGACCTTCAAAATGGGCTTCCTGCCTCCTCCAGCTTTTTTTGCTTCGGTTTTTAAATTGTTTCTTTTAAGACAGGGCTTTGCTATTCACTCCTGGCTGGCCTGGAATTTATAGAGATCGCTCTGCTTCTGTCTCCTGGTTGGTAGAATTAAAGGTATTTGCCACCAAGATAGAGACAAGGTTTCTCTGTGTAACAGCATTGGCTGTCGTGGAACTCACTTTGTAGACCAGGCTGGCCTCGAACTCAGAGATCAAGTCTATGCCTCCCGAGTGCTGGGATTAAAGGCGTGCACCACTATGCCCAGCTTTTTCTTTTTTTAAAAAAAAGTCTCTGATGCCTTAGGTTTGGGTGGAAAGTGGTATGGTTAATAACTACTTTAAGAGTAATGAACCAGGAGAGGAGAATTCATTTTTCTTCAATAAATGATATAGTCCCTAAAGTTTCTCATGCTCCAGTAGAAGAACCTTATATGCTCTTGCAGGCAACCCAAAATCTAGTGGATCCTAAAGAAAGGGCATATAGTAGGAAGAGGACTTATTGGGAATGAGGAGTTGGGAAGTAGAGGGGGTTGAGAGGGTAATGGGGAAATATGGTCAAATTATATACATGAGTGTCATATGTATGAAATTGTCCATGTTTTTCTTTTTTCTTTTCTTTTTTTTTTTTGAGACAGGGTTTCTCTGTAGCTTTGGAGTCTGTCCTGGAACTAGCTCTGTAGACCATGCTAGCCTCGAACTCACAGAGATCCACCTGCCTCTGCCTCCCGAGTACTGGGATTAAAGGCATGCACCACCACCGCCCATTGTCAGTGTTTTTTTTTTTTTAATCTGTGAACTATAGGGCCTTTACAAAACTCCAGTTTTTCACTCCTCCCAAGGGGATTCAAGAGCCTTTGATGCGTGTTGGGTAGGTGGTACAGTCCCAGAACTTGGGAAGCAAAGATGAAAAACAAAGGATCTCAAGTTCCAGGCCAGCTTGGGACCCTGTCTCAAAAGACAAACTACTCTGTCTTAAATAAACAAGGCTAAAAAATGTTCATTCATAGATTTCCTTTGTTGATTGGTTTTAGGGCACCTAAGTAGTTTTTGTTGTTGTTTTATTTTTTCCAGATAGGGTTTCTCTGTGTAGCCCTGGCCGGCATCAAACTCAGAGATGTCTCTGCCTCCCAGCTGCTGAGATAAGGTGTGTGCTACCACCTGGAAAAGGTTATTTTGCTTGGCATTTTTCTCTGTTATATTCAAGATGTGCCATATTCTGGCTCCTTGACTTTTGAGCAAATACTGCCAGAGATTCCACTGGTAAAAATGAGGATGGAGAATGGTGTTTTCCATTGGCTTGTTGAAAAATGTAATAGAAGCTTGTGTCCAATTGGAAAGATGCCAAATGTGAAATTTTTTATATTCATTTTTTTTTGCTTAAAAAGTCATGGGCTTCATCATATCTGTTCTTTTCATGTGTTTTTCTTGCCTCCCTCACAATTTCTTTCCTCACAGTCTTTTTCTTAGTTACATCACACCTGTATAGATACATACTATGCGATTTTAAATCTAGGTGTCACAGGTAAGAGAAAAATTGGGGTCCAAATTAGCAAATAAGATAATTTAGATGAAATTATTTGGACAAGCAAAAGGCTTATTTGTAAGTGCCCTTTGTGATTCTGTGTCTTATTCTGAACAGGAGAAGTGCATGGATAAACCTGGGCCAAAGTTGGACAGTCGGGCTGAGGCCTGTTTTGTGAACTGTGTTGAGCGCTTCATTGATACAAGCCAATTCATCTTAAATCGACTGGAACAGACCCAGAAGTCCAAGCCAGTCTTCTCAGAAAGCCTTTCTGACTGATCTCAGCATTACCTCTGTGGAAAAGTAGTTCAAGAAACGAAAAGCTGTTGATGGGATAACTGAAGAAATGGTTCTGGGAGGGGGGGGGGTTGGCTCCCAAGTTTCTTGGGACATCTTGTCACCTGAGATTGAACAAAGACCAATTTTTATGTATGGGAGTTGAGAGTCATGTGTATTTGGTTGTGTTTTTTAAAGCTAATCTGTGAAAATAATTGAGAGATAAATGAAATTACAAGATGCATTTTACTGTATATGGGACTCTGCTTTCTCAAGGTCCCTTAACTGCTTTATATAATTTTGATAGTGGAAGTGCTTTCTATAATTTGATAGTGGGACCACATAGGGTAACTCTAAATTTGTATGGATTCATTTCTGATTTTTTAAAGGAGCCCTTTGCATCAGAAAGAGCAGCAGTGAGGAAACAACCTGGCACTGTTAACCGCAAGCTTTCTTATAGTTCAAGTTTGACTATCGGAGCTGAAAGCAATTCTCTGGGTGTTCATACAATCCAGCCTTTTAGGTTGTCTTTCTCCCAATGCCGTGGTTTACTTCAATCCTGAATGTAAACACAATCTCAAGGTAGTGGCAGCCTGAGAATCCAGAGGGCTTTAGTTAGTTAAAAAGGACTCTAGCTCCTGAGTATAATTCTTACTACCAGACTGGCGCAGGAGGAAGTTAATTTACTCTGTATAGCAGGATACAGAATATTCACAGATGTGCCTAAAAAATGATAACAATTTAGGCCAGTCAAAAATGAAACAGTTTCAGGTAGACGTGCATGCCTGACGTTAGTCATAAATTCATTAACTGCATTCTTTTGGTCACTGAAATAAAAGCTCTGCAAGATCAACTTGTGATGGAGAGGCTTTCTATTTTGGGTTTTTATCTGCAACTCAGATTTCATGTGGGCGCATTTCAAGACAGAAATGTAGTTAAGTCTCTTCTAGAGGTCCCTGAAGTTTTTGAGAAGAGAGTACTTTAAGATATGATTAGAAGAGGAAAATCTTAGCTAATACCTAGGGCCCTTAGAGTGAATTCCCCTCATAGACTGGAGTGTAGACTTAAAGGAAAACTGCTTAATACTAATCCATGAATCTGGGCAAATATATACCTCTAGCATTTCTTCATAGGCATAAAGATTTTGGTGTAATAAGCTCCATTAGGAAGCCGCATGGGACTGTAGAGATTGCTAGGTGGTTTAGAGAGCACATTGTGCTCTTTTTTTTAAAGATTTATTTATTGTGTATACAACATTCTGCCTCCATGAGAGCACAGACCAGAAGAGGGCGCCAGATCTCTTTACAGATGGCTGTGAGCCACCGTGTGGTTGCTGGGAATTGAACTCAGGACCTCTGGAGGAACAGCCAGTGCTCTTAACCTCTGAGCCATCTCTCCAGTGTGCGCTTGCAGAGGACTTGGGTTCAATTCTCATTACCCTTATGGTTCACAACCCTCCCCCAAGGCTGTCTTCTGACTTCTAGTGCACCAGTCACATATGCTACACATACAGACATCCAGGCAGGTCTTCATGCACATGAAAATAATTCTAAGAAGAAGTTGAAAAAAGAAAAAGTGCAATAAGGGTGATAGGAAATGTTTATGGAGCTTTATTATTTTCTAACAAATAGTTGAGACCTGAAAGAACCAAGTAAGCAAGCCTTATGAGTATCAGGGAGAATTCTGGGGAGAGCTAACAGTCCAGGTGCCTCGGGGTAGAAGCTATATGCCATGAGATAAAACTATAAAGTCCAGTAGGTTGAAACAAGCCATTGAGAAAGGTAAGACAGTTTGGGACCTTTTGGCTTTTACCTGGCATGATGGAAGCCGTTTGACTTTTTTTTTTCCCCGAGACAGGGTTTCTTTGTAGCTTTGGAGCCTGTCCTGAAACTAGTTCTTGTAGATCAGGCTAGCCTCGAACTCACAGAGATCCGCCTACCTCTGCTTCCCAATTGCTAGGATTAAAGGCGTGCGCCACCACCGCCCGGCGAGTGACTTTTTTTTTTAACATGTTGGGTGTCATATAACTTTTTGCTTGGTGTAGTAGTGCTACTAAAAATAATGCCATTTTCATGTTGAGCAGAGTTCAAGCTCTCAGGTATCTGACACACATACCTTTTATATGTTAAAGTAAAACAAGTGGCATAGAGTGTTCTTTATTTTTATTTGCTCTTTGTTTTTCTATTTTTGTCTTTTGAGACAGAATTTCTCTTTGTCTTGGCTGTCCTGGAACTCACTAGATAGATCAGACTGGCCTCAAATTCAAAGAGATCCTCCTGCTTCTTTCTCCCAAGAGCTGGAATTAAAGACATATACTATTATGCCTAGAATTATTCTCCATTCTTAAAATATTGTGTTATATCGTTATTCCTTCTGGTTTCTCACTTAGCAGTATTCTCATTGTATGTATGTACAAAGTTACATGTCTTCTCTTCCAATCTTACCACGTAATCAGTGAATGCAATGAGGAAGGTTCTGCCAGCTGCATACATTATGCTTTGGCACCGTTGCTGAGTTAAGCACCACTAGATACAAGATAATGGGGAAGAAAAAGCATGACATATGCCCCTGCTTCTAGTAATTATGAGCAACCACTGGGAGTTTGGCAGTCTCAGGAATGTGTTTTCACGCCTTGATTAAAAGTGGAATACTGTTAGTCCTGAAATTCCAAACCTTGATTTCAGATATGTTTACATTAGAAAACTCAAGACTGAACTGTAAAATAAAAGGCTTAACTTAGTAAATGTGACAGGAAAGTCTAAAATGAATCTTAGAAGTCTAATATGTAATAACAAAGGCCAGGCTGCTCTAATGTGGATGCTACTACCTACTTGGGAGCTGTGCTGTTGCCTTGTCTGCCCAGACACTGACTGGAGCCTGACCCATTGCCTTAGAGACCCTAAGTGTTCTGTCTAAAATCCAACTAATATTAGCAATGGTAGAAGGGAAACCAGGACTTCAAAATGAGAACAAGCATCTTTAGAAGGAGTTTGAAGTCTAAAATGTAACAAGTCAACCCATGGAAAGTCTTTACAGGAAACAATTGATAGCCCTTTCTTTAAACAAAACAAAAAATAAGAATCACAATACCAAACTTTCCTCTGATATACTACTGAAACAATCTTGGCCTAGGGAGCAGTTATTCTGGCACAGTTCCCTTAGAACTTCCTTCAGGCCTATGTTTATTGGCACATAATAGAATCAAAGGCTGGTGGAGCAATGTCTCATATTTTGCATCATTTGTCTATGTAGGCATACGGGTATTCAGACTAACCATCCCAAGTGTATGGGTTAGATAGTATTCAGCATGCATTCAGGTACTGAAAGCTTGGCCAGTGTGGTGGTAATGAAAGGGCTATTTAAGAACTGGGACCTTAAGGCTGGAGAGATGGCTCAGTGGTAAGAGCATTTGCTGCTCTTGAAGAGACCTTCCCAGGGTTCAGTTCCCAGCACCCACACCGTGATTTACAACTGTTTGTAACCCCAGCTCCAGGGGATCCAGCTCCTTCCTCTAGCCTTTGTGGGCACCAGGCATGCATGTGATGCATAGACATACATATAGACAAAACACTCATATAAAAAATAGAGGTATGTCCGGAGAGATGGCTCAGCGGTTCGTGGCCCGATCGCCCTTCCTGCCAGAAGGTCCTAGTTCGATTCCCGCTGAACACACGGTGGCTTGCAGCCCTCCGTCCTGAGCTCTGGCGCCCTCTTGTGGGAAAAAATAGAGGTAGGACCTGAGGGCAGGTCATTAAGTCTTTGGTGAAGTTGACCTTGGGTAGGGTTAAGGTACCATTCACAGGCTACTTACTGATCCTCAGAGACTGAACTACTAGAACAAACCTGACCTGGGTTGCTATTTGCCTTCTTACTTGGCATTTTGATCTCTTCACCCCATCCATGCTCCCATTTTTGACAGCTGCCATAAAGTGACAGAGCTTCTAGGGGAGCCCTTGCCACAGCAAATGTGTTTGAACACTCACTTTAAATCTTTATATAAGTCTTTATATACATTTATAGAGTTAGCCTGCTAGAGGCATTTTATTAAAGTAAAAAAAAAAAAGCAGATTACTATATTACCCAGCCAGGCAATGGTGGCCCATGCCTTTTATTCCAGCAGTTGGAGGGAGAGAGGGAGAGGCAAGTGGAACTCTGTGAGTTTGAGGTCAACCTAAGGTTTTCAGAACAAGTTTCAAAACAGCCAAGGATATGCAGAGAACCCCTCTCTTGAAAAACAAAACAAAAAGTCCCAGATTGCCATATTCTCAAAATGCCAACAGGTATGAACTAAAAGGAACATCTCCAAAGGCATAGAAAAAAAGAGGCTAAAAATACATAAAGAAAACCATAGATAATACCAATAAAATTTCTAAGACTGTAGGTTGTTATTGCTTGAGTTAGGAAAAGGACAACGTAGGAAGGACTACAGATGTGCTGAATATATCCAAGCCCCGATTTAGACAGTTCATTTAAATGCTTACAAAGCTCACATGCCAAATCAAGCACATCCAGGTTAGTGCTGTGCTCCTAATTAGCTTTTTAAAATAGTCAGTACTTTCAAGATGGTGTCCAACTCTTGTCACCTAACAAAAAGTGGGACTCTAAAGAACAGATAGGAATATCCAAAGGGGGACTGGAGAGATGGCTCAGAGGTTAAGAGCACTGGCTGCTCTTCCAGAGGTACTGAGTTCAATTCCCAGCAACCACATGGTGACTTACAGCCATCTGTAATGAGATCTAGTGCCCTCTTGTGGACTGCAGGCATACATGCAGGCAGAACACTGTATACATAATAAGTAAATCTTTAAAAAAAAGAATATTCGAAGGGGTTAGGTTAGTTACTCTGGCTATAGGAAGGCCTCACTGAGGATGAATAAAGCAGAACTGACTACTATACCCAGGACCAAAAAGACAGCTCCTGTGATAAAGGAATTGAATTGCTCTTTTGATTCATAAGAAAGCTGAAGCAGTTTGGTTGGTAGTTGGTTCCTTAGCACCTTAATCAATGAGCATCATTTGAACACATGAACAATTTGTGTTTGGACTGATTAAAAATAGACTTGTATATATAAACCTACATCTTGCAAAAATCAGTCTCACAGATGTAAAGCCTATGCAGCATAATCATGGCAGTCTGCTGTACAGAAATGTATAGAAGGGACAATAGGATATGGCAAACCAAGGCTCTGAAATACGGGCCAAAAAGCCCAAATAAGGTTTGCTGAGATGACTCAGCAGGTAAAATTAGGAGTGCTTGTCACCAATCCTAACGACCTGAATTTCATCCCCAGGACTTAAATGGTGGAAGGAGAGAATAGACTACCAAAAGTTGTCCTCAAAACTTCACACACATGCCATGTGTGGAGGTTTGAATGAGAATTGCCTCCATAGGCTCATAGATTTGAATATTTGGTAATCAGGGAATGACGCTATTTAAAAGGATTAGGAGATGCGGCCTTGTTGGAGGAATTGTGTGTTTCATTGTGGATGGGATTTGAGGTTTTAAAAAGCCCATTCCAAGCCCAGAGTCTCCTTCCTGCTATCTGCAGATCCTGATGGAGAACTCTCAGCTCCTTCTCCAGCACCATGTCTGCCGGTGTGCTACCATGCTTTTTGCCATGATGATAATGGACTAAACCTCTGAAACTATAAGCGAGCCCCCAGTTAAATGTTTCCTTTTATAAGAGTTGCCTTGGCCATGGTGTCTCTTGAGAGCAACAGAACACTAAGACATCATGGCACATGTACCTGCACTCTCTGTCACACATGCACACAGACACAGACCTACTACTATCATCACCACTACTATTAATAATAATTTTTAAAAACTCACAAATGAAAACTGGGCTCATATGGTGCTGGAGATGGAACCCAGAACTTTCTGTATACTAGGCAAGCATTCTAACAATCATTAGAATTGTTACATCATTACATTAGCTATATTATTAGCCCAACTTTGTGTGTGTGTGTGTGTGTGTGTGTGTGTGCATGCACACTACACATACCCTTGCCTGTGTACACAGATGGAGGCCAGAGATTGACATTATCTTTCCATATCATTCTCTACCTTATTTTTAGATATAGAGTGGTATGGGAGGTCCTTCTGTCTATGTGTTTCTTTTATAGGTTAATGAATAAAGAAACTGCCTTGGCCTGTTGATAGGGCAGAATTTAGGTAGGTGGGCAGAACTGGACTGAATGCTGGGAGGAGGAAGGTAAAGTGAGGAGATGCCATGGATCCTCTGCCTGAGATAGACACTGAAAACTTTACCCAGTAAGCCACTGCCCCATGGTGATACACAGATTAATGGAGATGGATTAAATTAAGATGTAAAAGTTAAGATGTAAGAGCCAATTAGAAGCTGGGCAGTGGTGGCGCACGCCTTTAATCCCAGCACTCGGGAGGCAGAGGCAGGCGGATCTCTGTGAGTTCGAGGCCAGCCTGATCTAGAAGAGCTAGTTCCAGGACAGGCTCCAAAAAAGCTATGGAGAAACCCTGTCTCGAAAAATCAAAAAAAAAAAAGAGTCAATAAGAAGCTAGAGCTAATGGGCCAAGCAGTGATTTAAATAATACAGTTTCTGTGTGATTATTTTGGGGCTGAGCAGCCAGGAACCAATAAGTGGCCTGTTGCTACAGCAGAGTCTGAATCTGGAGCACCATATTGGCTAGAGTGGGAGGCTAACAAGTCCCTGGGATCTGCATATCTCCATTCCCCAGCATTGGGGTAATTGGCACATGCCTCCATGCTTGGCATCTTATGCTCATGCTAGGAATCCAAACTCAGGTCCTCATGATTGTGGGGCAAGCAGTTTACCCAGTGAGTTATCTCTCAGCCCTCTTTTTAAAGATTTATTTATTTATTGATTGATTGATTTACTACATATATAATGTTCTGCCTACATGTCTCCTTGCATGCCAGAAGAGGGCACTAGATCTCATTAAAGATGGTTGTGAGCCAACAGGTTGCTGGGAATTGAACTCAGGACCTTTGGAAGAGAGTAGTCAGTGCTCTTAACCTCTGAGTCATTTCTAGCTCCTCACCCAGCCCTCTTTAATCATCATTTTTTCATCTATTAAACCTACTTCAGAGGGTTGTAAAATGAGATAACATGAAAAGCATTTGGCATACTGTAAATGCTAACTATTATTACTGTTGCTCAGAACTGAACACTTTAAATTTATTTTTTTTATTTATTTATTATGTGGAGAGGGGAGATGTGTGTGTGTGTGTGTGTGTGTGTGTGTGTGTGTGTGTCTGCGTGTGTGAGATATGGGATTCTCCTCTGTATGCTATGAATATGTATTATTACCATTGGTTAATAAGGAAGCTGCTTTGGACTATGGCAGGGCAGAATATACCTAGGCGGAAAAACTAAACTGAATGCAGGGAGAAAGAAGATGGAGTCATGCAGATGCCATGTAACTGCTGAAGGAGAAAGATGCCAGAACATTACTGGTAAGCCACAACCTTGTGGCGATACATAGATTAATCAAAATGGGGTAATTTACAGTGTAAGAGCTAGCTAAGAATATGCCTGTGCCATTGGCCAAACAGTGTTGTAATTAATATAGTTTCTGTGTGATTATTCAAATCTAGGCAGCTGGGAAGTGAAAGTGCAGTCTCCATTTACAGTGTGTGTATGTATGTGAGTGTAGATCAGAGAACACAAAATTCATTTCTCTTCTTCCACTATGTAGGTCCCAGGGATTGAACTCATGTCGTCAAGTTTGGCAGTAAGCTCAGCCATCTCAGTGGCTCAAGGACAAATTTTATTGAAAGTCCATTGTAGCTTTTTTCCAGAACTGAGCATCTCTGATAATGCTGGCAAAGTAATCGCTTGGGAGAAAAAGAGAAAAATAAGAAATCATTTTAAAGCCTGCTGTGGCAGCATGTGTCTCCAATCCCAACATTCAGTAGATGAAAGAAGAATAATGAGAAGTTCAAATTCATCTTTGGTTACATAGTGAGTGTGAGGCTACATGAGGGTATGTCTTAGTTTTTTTTTTGTTTTTGTTTTTTAAAAAAAGATTTATTTACTTATTATGTATACAGTATTCTGCCTGCATACATGCTTGCATGCCAGAAGAGGGCACCAGATCTCTGTACACCCCCTGTGTACCTTTTGCCCAGCAAAGGTGTCAGATCTGGTACTGAAATTGTAGATGGTTGTGAGCCACCATGTGGGTGCTGGGAATTGAATTCAGGTCCTCTGGAAGAACAGCCAGTGCTCCAGCCCTTATTTTCTATTTTTTCTTTGTGTGTCTGTGTGTCTGCAGGCCACATGTGGCTGTGGGCCTGTAGAGGTCAGAAGAGGATATCCAAGCCTCTGAATGCCTACACAGTCCCCTGATGTGGGTGCTCTGGAAGAGCAGGAAACCTTTTAACCACTCCCTCCCCCTTTAAAGAGTCACTTCAATAGCTAATTAACTGATGAAGTACCAGAGCCAATGGAATGTATTATGTTAAGAATTTTGAGTTTGGGGGCTGGAGATAGGGCTCAGTGGTTAAGAGCATTGTCTGCTCTTCCAATGAGTTCAATTCCCAGCACCACATGGTGGCTCACAACCATCTGTAATGAGGTCTGGTGCCCTCTTCTGGCCTGCAGGCATACACACAGACAGAACATTGTATACATAATAAATAAATATTTTTTTAAAAAGAATTTTGAGTTTGGAGTCACTAGTCTCTGCTTCCTGATTGTGGATGCAATGTGGCCAGATCTTTCCTGCCTTTTCTGCATGACAGACCATGTCTCCTGGAACTGTGAGCCAAGATAAACCTTTAAAAAGGGTATCTTGAAATGCTGGAGAGATTTCTCAGTGGTTAAAAACCACCAGTTATTCTTCCAGAGGACCTGAATTCAATTCCCACAGGGTACACAGGGGGTGTACAAACATATATGCAGGCAAAATATCCATACACATAAAATGAATATACTTTGGAGTTTTTCCTACAATCAATGGAAAGATATTGGAAGATTTAAGACAGTGAAGCAATAATATTTTTGAATATTTTTAATTACTTTTAATAAATGTCATATATATTGTTAGGAATTTTTCCTAACACGAGCTCTCTGCCAATGCACAATCCTAATCAAGCCAAATCAAAACAAGCCAAATTAAGATATATCCAGGTTTGGGCTGGAGAGATGGCTCAGGGGTAAAGAGCATTGCCTGCTCTTCCAAAGGTCCTGAGTTCAATTCCCAGCACCACATGGTGGCTCACAACTATCTGTAATGAGGTCTGGTGCAAGCATACACACAGACAGAATATTGTATACATAATAAATAAATACATATTTTCTTTTTAAAAAAGGAATATCCAGGTTTAATGGGAGTTCTGCACTCTCGGGTGGCCCCAAGGGGGAACCAGGAGGCCATGAACACAACCACCAGGAGGAAGAAAAATAGACCAAGTGTCCCTCTTTTGGGAGTTCATTTAAATACTGTGGGAGTGGTCCTGACCCTCCCCCCCCACCAGGGGGGGTTAGGACCTGGCCTGCTGGGATTTGGAGTCCAGACCAATATAACTCTCAGGGTCAGGACCTGGTCTGCTGGGATTTGGAGCCCAGACCAATATAACTCTCAGGCTTGGGGGCTGGGATAGATGCGAGGGGCCTGGGCCTATGCTCCCAACTTAGCATTTCAGACTCTTTAGATATAGGAAAGACAGAACATTGAAGTGATAATTATGACAAACATTTAGGCTCTTTTTGGGAAAAAAGGAGATAGACTCAAATCTGACTACTTCCTGCAGGCATGGGGCAATGTGGGGAAGGTGAGAGCCAGGTGTCCATGTTCAGCGAGAGGTGTGGCTGGAGAGGCATCCCATGAACTGTCATCCCGGAGAAGGCAGGCATCTGTTCCTTGGGGGAGGTGAGAAGGCAGGTGTCTAGGAAAAAAAAGACTGTTATCACCAAAGATGAGTGTGCCAGAATGAGGAGCAGGTAGACCCTTCATTGTGGCATCCTGGAAAACCGGAGGGTGGAAGGTCCTGTCTGCTGGACAGACCAAGTGTACTAAGTAGGCGCCTGCTTGAGCCTGGAGAGATGGTACCAGCATGGGTGTCCCAAGAGCTTGGCAGTCGAGGGGGTGGTGAAAATTACCATGTGAGGTCCTGTCCATCGAGGTTCGAGAGACCTGAGTTCAATAGAGAGCTGGGTTAGTTGTTGTTGATGGAGCTGCGGGCTGCATTCCTGCCGCCCAGCTACTGGCCACCTGGCTAGCTTATGCCCCGAAATAACAACACACAAACTGTATTCATATAAACACTGCTTGGCCCATTAGTTCTAGCCTCTTAATGGCTAATTCTCACAATCTTGCCTAACCCATATTTAGTAATCTGTGTAGCACCAGTCTTACCGGGAAAGATTCAGCATGTCTGACCTGGCAGCTTGCTTCATCACGTCTGCCCTAGAGAGGAGACGCATAGCGTCTGAGCTCACTTCCTCTTCCTCCCAGCATTCTGTTCTGTTTACTCCACCCACCTATGTTCTAACCTATCAGGCCAAGCAGTTTCTTTATTAATTAACCAATGACCTTCCTCCATCAAGTTGTTGTTTAGTTAGTTAGTCCATCCTTGTCCATCTGGATGGTTCATAGGACACCAAACCAGGGAATGATGTGGTCCAGGAGTACCTGAGCCACTACATCTGCTGTTTCCCTGGAGACCGGAAATGCTTATATCCATCTTGTAAAAGTGTCCACAAGTGTTAAGAGATAACGAAGTTTTTTATGAGTAGGCATATAAGTGAAATTAACCTTCCAATCTTCGCCTGGTTGGTGTCTGCGAAGCTGGTATATGTGGAGAGCCCCTCGTGGGTTGGCCCAGGCACACATCTGGCAGAACTGAACCAGTAAAATATGATCTCAGAGATGGGTGGGGTCAAAAAGGGGCTCCAAGAAGCAGAACAAAGCTTTGGGGAAGCGGCTAAGAATATCTCCACCCAGTAAAGGTGCTGGGCAAACAGGTATCACTAAGAAAGAATGAGAGAAAAATTGTCTTGCAGGAATGCAGGGCAGTGGCAAAGTTTTAAGTGGGGGAGTAACAGGTACCATCTATCCCCATAACTGAAATTGGTGAGGGGAACATAATCCCCAAGTGAGAATAAAAGTAATGGATCTACCCACTACCTGCAGCTTTACCTTAGGCTTGGATAGAGTTACGGGATAAACCAACCAAGGCTGAGAAGCTCGAGGGCTGGCTGGCACAGATTCACTTGCTGATGGTGATGCTGGACCTCTGTGGTGTGGCACAGAGGACAAGCCCACACGGGGGCATTGTGGTTTCCAGTGTCCAGGTTGCTGGCAGAGAGGGCATAACCTCGGAGGAGGCATAGTGCAATATCATGCCATGTGACCACTTAGGCCACACTTGAAACAGCTTGTCTGTGAGGTTGACTTTGGCTGGGCTCTATCAGGGTAGAGCCTTGTGGTTGCCTTCCCTTGTCCCTGTCCTGTGACCTTAGGGCAGCTGCTAAGGTCTGGGCCTGTAGATTGTTGTAGCTTTGTCTGTCAGGAAGACTCAGTTTCATGAGCATTAAAAACTTTAAAGGCCATTTTCACCAATTCCTGTATAGGGGTTTGGGGACCCTCCTCAACCTTTCTTAATTCTTTCCTAGTATCTGGTGCAAAAAGACTCAGCTGATTTCTCTCGGGCATTAAAAACTTTATAGGCCATTTTCACCAATTTTTGTATAGGAGTTTGGGGACCCTCCTCAACCTTTCTTAACTCTTTCCTAATATCTGGTATTGATTAAGAGATAAAATGGGTAAGCAAAAGGATTAGTAGAAAAGGAATCTAGCTGCTTTTTTTTTAATCTGAGAGAAATCTGTAAGAGAAAAGGGAACATAGTTGAGCACATGTCCTTGTAGCACGATTTAGCATATATACCCAAAAGTGGTATTACTGGGTCTTGTTTCCTAATTTTCTGAGAAATTGCCACACTGACATCCAAAGGGGTTGCACCAGCTTGCATTTCCACCAGCAATGCAGAAGTGTTCCCTTTTCCCCACAACCTCTCCAGAATAAGTTGTCATCAGTGTTTTTGATCTTGGCCATTCTTACAGGTGTAAGATGGAATCTCAGAGTTGTTTTGATTTGCATTTCTCCGATGACTAAGGATGTTGAACATTTCCTTAAGTGTCTTTCAGTCATTTTAGATTCCTCTGTTGAGAGTTCTCTGTTTAAGTCTGTACTCCATTTTTTATTGGATTATTTATTTATTTATTTAAGATTTCTGCCTCCTCTCCTCCACCGCCTCCCATATCCCTCCCCCTCCCCCAATCAAGTCCCCCTCCCTCATCAGCCCGAAGAGCAGTCCGGGTTCCCTGCCTTGTGAGAAGTCCAAGGACCTCCCACCTCCTTCTAAAACACTATCCTGAGTGAGGTAAGCCAGACCCAAAAAGAGGAACATGGGATGAACTCACTCATATTTGGTTTGTACTCCATTTTTATTAGATTATTTATTCTTTTGATGACCAATTTCTTGAGTTCTTTGTATATTTTGGAGATCAGACCTCTGTCTGATGTGGGGTTAGTGAAGATCTTTTCCCATTCTGTAGGCTGTCGTTTTGTCTTGTTGACTGTGTCCTTTGCCTTACAGAAGCTTTTCAGTTTCAGGAGGACCCATTTATTAATTGTTTCTCTCAGTGTCTGTACTACTGGGATTATATTTAGGAAGTGATCTCCTGTGCCAATGTGTTCAAGTGTATTTTCCACTTCCTCTTCTATAAGGTTCAGCGTGGCTGGCTTTACGTTGAGGTCTTTGATCCATTTGGACTTGAGTTTTGTGCATGGTAATAGATATGGGTCTATTTTCATTCTTCTACATGTTGATATCCAGTTATGCCAGCACCATTTGTTAATATGCTTTCTTTTTCCCATTTGATATTTTTTGCTTCTTTGTCAAAAATCAGGTGTTTGAAGATGTGTGGATTGATATCTGCGTCTTCCATTCGATTCCATTGGTCCTCCTGTCTGTTTTTATGCCAATACCAAGCTGTTTTCAATATTGTAGCTGTAGCAGAGTTTGAAGTCAGGGATTGTGATGCCTCCAGGAGTTCCTTTATTGTACAGGATTGTTTTTGGCTATTCTGGGTTTTTTGCTTTTCTATATGAAGTTGAGTACCGTTCTTTTGAGGTTTTTTAAAAATTTTGCTGGGATTTTGATGGGCATTGCATTGAATCTGTAGATTGCTTTTGGTAAGATTGCCATTTTTACTATGTTAATTCTGCCTACCCAAGAGCATAGGAGATCTTTCCATTTTTATTTTTTTGGTGTCTCTTCAATTTCTTTCTTCAAAGATTTATAGTTTTTGTCATACAGGTCTTCCACTTTGGTTAGAGTTACTTCAAGATATTTTATGCTATTGTGAAGGGTGAGGTTTCTCTGATTTCTTTCCCAGCCCTTTTATCATCTGTGTAGAGGAAGGCTACTGATTTTTTTTGAGTTAATCTTGTATCTTGCTATATTACTGAAAGTATTTATGAGTTGTAGAAGTTCCTTGGCAGAATTTTTGGGGTTGCTTATGTAGACTATCATATCATCAGCAAATAATGAGAGTCTGACTTCTTTTCGTTTGTATCCCCTTGATCTCCTTTTGGTGTCTTACTGCTCTAGCTAGGACCTCAAGAACTATATTGAATAGATATGGAGAGAGTGGAAAACCTTGTCTTGTTCCTGATTTCAGTGGGATCGCTGGGAGTTTCTCTCCATTTAGTTTGATGTTGGCTGTTGGCTTGCTGTATATTGCCTTTACTATCTTTAGGTATGTTCCTTGTATCTGGGTTCTCTCCAAGACCTTTATCATGAAGGAATGTTGTATTTTGTCTAAAGCTTTCTCGGCATCTAATGAGATGATCATGTGGTTTTTATTTTTCAGTTTGTTTATATGGTGGATTACGTTGACAGATTAGAAAGATCACTTTAACAGCAGTGCATACACTGGGTTGGAGAAAAAGAAAATAGTAGTAAGGATATTTCACTAGTTGGGAGAAGAGACAACAGGGAAGACTTAAGGTAGAAGTGCAGATGAAGAAGAGGGGCAATACTAGAAACAGAAAGAAGCTTTGGGAGAGAAATTTGGAGTGAGGTAGAATGGTGGGTAGTATAGGAAAGGAGTAGGATCTGGAGAGTAATTCCAGCCACTCCTGAAGCTGAAGCAGGAAGTTTGCATGTTCAAGGTCAGCCTGAGCAATGTACCAAGACCCTGTTTCAAAATAAAAAATTTAAAAGGGGTGGTGGATGTAACTCAGTGATAAAACACTCGCCTTGCATGAACACAGCCCTGGGTTCAATCCCTACTGCTGTAAAAAAAAAAAGCAGTGGAGGAAGAGCTAAATTGGGGAATAATGTGCCAGTGGGGGTGGAAACAACATGGCCAGAAAGGAGACAGTGTTACTTATCAAGTTGAATGGGCCTCATGGAGTTTGACATTCAGAGATCCTCACTTCCCAGACTGAGTAACCCTCTGAAGTTATTTAGTGCCTCCTACAAGTTCAGAAATAATTAAAGGGTAACGCACAATAGTCTATAAAATATTAACAGAAAAATGAATAAACAAGCCAAGAATAACAAAAAACAGGTGAACTATCGATCATTTGTTGTTTTGTTTTGAGACAAGATCTCATATGACCCAAGCAGGCCAAGGTAAATCTTGAATTCCTAATCCACCTGCCCGGTCTGCTGAAGTGTTCAGGTTACAGGCCAACACTACTACACCCAGATTATTTGGCTTTTCGCATCTTATTTTGGTAAAGAAAGGAAGAAAAAATAATAAAAAAGTAAAGAAACTGTTGTTACCATGCATGGGACCCTGGGTTTGGGTCTCTGCAATGCACAGAAAGTTTTAGAGTGTTTCAGATCCTCTAATTTTGCATTAGGTATGTTCAACCTGTATCATGCTGTCTTTAGAAGGCTGTATCCAAGGCATCTTGCCTCAGGGACTCAGCAGTTATTTGTTAGGCTGTGATTTAGCCCTGTGGTTATGGTTTTTCAAGCTTTAGGCTACTTGCTACATAATGTGACTGGCCTGATTTAGTAATGCAGTATCATTCCAATTTAATCTAACATAACCTAGCATTGCTAGACATAGTTGGTTGCTACAAAGCAAAGATTATCAACACTGCCTAATTATCCTCTGAACAGCGATTCTTTGCCATCCTTGTGTATAAGGACACACCGTATCTTTCTGGGCTAATTTCTATTTCCATGTACTTTCTGATTTTTCCTTCCCTCAGGCAGGTCTTATGGACATTTGCTCCTCTTCAAAGCTGCTAACACTGGGGCTCTTCTTCCCATTGATTATGATCACCAGTCGGTGGTTCTTAGTATTTTAGTCCCATCCGTTTCCCATTTTTATTTTGTTTTGTTTTGTTTTTGTTTTTTGAGACAGGGTTTCTCTGTAGCTTTGGAGCCTGTCCTGGAATTAGCTCTTGTAGGCCAGGCTGGCCTTGAACTCACAGAAGTCTGTCTGCCTCTACCTTCCAAGTGCTGGGATTAAAGGTGTGCGCCACCTATTTCAGCCATCTATTTCACTTTATAAGGGTTATCTCCAAGGGTGTACACACATTTCTAATAGAAACTCTGATTCACATTCAATTTCTTACTGATATGGATCCCTCCCAGGAACCAAGCTTGGTGGTATATCCCTGAAATCTAGGCACCCAGGAGGCTGAGGCAAGAAGCTCTTGAATTCAAGGCTTGTTGGGATATAGCTGCCCTCACTCCCCCTGACTGACAGCTGAACTTCCTTGTGGTCTGTAATTGACAAGGATGTTTGTGTTCGTTCTGGCCGGTGGGTTTCCACAGAAGCAGTAGAGATATAAAAGGTTGCTGGGGCAAGATAAAGCTTTCTGTTCTTCCACCTGAAAAGAAGCCCCCGTGTCTCAATCCCATCACCCCTGGTGCAGCAAAGGCTAGTCTAGCTTTGATGTCAACCTGGGCTATAGAGCGGGGTGCCATTTCTAAAAGAAAAGCAGAGATAGCTAGATGGTTTAGTGGACAAAGGCATTTGCCATGCTACTCAGAACAACCGGAGTTCAATCCCTGGATCCTACTTCTGGGTGACAAGAGAGAACCGATACCACACATTTGTCCTCTGACCACCAAGTTCACATTATGGCATGATGCCTCTTACAAGGAATAATACTGCTTTTAAAATCAAAGCAAAACAACAGGAACCCAAGTCCTTCTCGGTCTATTTCCTTGAGTGGGTTTCAATCAGACGTTCCCACTAAATACAGAATTCAGAAACAGGGAAAGCTGCTCACTCTCATAAACATGAGTCTTCTTGGCTCCATCTGATGTTTCTAATGTTACCTCTTTTGGAAACACTGTCACCAGGCACATCCAGAAATAGTGTTTCCAAACCCTCAGGGTACCCCTTTACCTACTCAAATCCACATACCATCAAGCATAAGGGATGAAACAGTTCAAAGATATGGAAATGCAAATGGCTCTTGACCATTGGGAAAAAAACACTGGTCTCAGGAAGCAAAAGCACAGGGCTTTATCTCAAATTTGCAGCTGCTTGTAAAAGACCTGCCCTGTCTGTCCCTCTTTCCGTTGCTGTAAATGTGCTTACTTCTGGAGTTTCCCACTCCTCATCCTCAGTCAAATAGGCTGAGTTCTCACTCATGGTCCTCGGTCACGTAGGCTATGATTCAAACCTACCAATGACAGAAGAAGTCAGAAATGATGCTGACTAGCCTATCCAAGACACCGTGGCCCGTGTGCCCAGGTTTTGGGAGGTTACTCTCCCGAGTCCCTGCCAAAGTGAATACATTCCTTCGATTCTCCATGCAGTCCCTGGTTCCTGGTCTGGGTGTGGTGGTTCCCATTCCTGTTTTCCCACAACAAGGAGAATAGTCGCTTATATCTAAAAGAAATAAAAATGTCACTTTATATATGACTTTTTTTATTCTTTTGGGATTTTTTTGGTTGTATATTTAAAACATACAATCAAAAATCGGATACCATCCTGTTATGTGTGGGTGTAAAGAAACAGGAACTTTTTTCTATTACTGGTGGGATTGTAAATTGGCACTATAGCCATGGATGTCATATTAATAGCATTTGACAGGTTGCAAATGTACACGGTTTTCATTCCAGAATCTGACCTCTATGAATTCATCCTGTGAATGTACCCATGTGTAAAGATTGACACACAGGAAAGTTGCCATAAAAAGGAACTATAGCCAAACCATTGGACTCTCAATAATGTAGTACTTGAATAATCTCTGTGTTAGTTTGCTCTCTGTGGCTGTGATAAAGACCCTGAACAAGAGAAACTTTAGTAGGAAAGGGTTTATTTGGCTTACCTTTCTTTAGTCATGGTCCACTGAGGGAAGCCAAGACAGGAATTCAAGACAGACCCTGGAACAGAATCTATGGAGAAATGGTTCTTATCAGCTTGCTCTCCATGGCTTGCTGTTTGTTTTCTTTTTTTTTTAAATATTTATTTATTTATTATGTATACAATATTCTGTCAGTGTGTATGCCTGCAGGCCAGAAGACCCCATTACAGATGGTTGTGAGCCACCATGTGGTTGCTGGGAATTGAACTCAGGACCCTTGGAAGAGCAGGCAATGCTCTTAACCTCTGAGCCATCTCTCCAGCCCTGCTGTTTGTTTTCTTATGTACTCCAGGACCACCTGCCAAAGGGTATCACCACCCATAGTGGGTTGGGCCCTTCCACGTTAATCATTAATTAAGAAATTGTC
The DNA here is from genome assembly GCF_018167655.1 of Microtus oregoni. Classification (NCBI taxonomy): domain Eukaryota; kingdom Metazoa; phylum Chordata; class Mammalia; order Rodentia; family Cricetidae; genus Microtus; species Microtus oregoni. The sequence continues at coordinate 1,640,117 of NW_024543226.1, forward strand.
TGTAGGCTTGCTTTCAGGCCAATCTAATGGAGGCATTGTCTTAATTGAGATTCCCTATTCTTGGATGACTGTAGATGGAAGTTTCTGTCTTGCATGGTCCTGCAGCCATTCAGTCCCCAAAACACAGAGAGGCTTACATTAATTATAAACTGGTTGGCCTATTAGCTCAGGCTTATTATTAACTAGCTCTTACAACTTAAATTAACCCATTATTCTAATCAATGTTTAGCCACATGGCTTGGTACCTTACTCAGTAAGGCATTCTCATCTTGCTTCCTCTGCATCTGGCTGGTGACTGCAGACTGAGGCTTTCCTCTTCCCAGAATTCTCCTTTTCTGATCATCCTGCCTATACCTCCTGCCTGGCTACTGGCCAATCTGCATCTTATTAAACCAATACAAGTGACAAATCTTTACAGGGTACAAGAACATTATCCCATAGCAGATGACTCTAGCTTCTGTCAGATTGACAAAAACCAACCAGAACAATCCTGTATTGAAATTCTGTACAGCAACAGACAAGATGAGGAATTTCTTCATATTAATACAGAATAAGCTCCAGTATATCAGTACATGTTGTTGGGTCAAAATGCCAAGAATCAGTCTTGATAAAGTTATCATTTTGTGTAAAAATGGAAATTACAGCATATACCCATTTTTGTGAATGATCTCATTTTTAGATTTATTTTTTTTAATTTTATATGCATTGTTGTTTTGCCTACATGTATATCTGTGAAGGTGCCAGATCCCCTGGAATCAGAGCTACAATCAGTTGTGAGCTGTGGATGCTGGGAACTGAACCTGGATCCTCTGGAAAAGTAGCCAGTGCTCTTACCAATGAGCCATCTCTCCAGCCCCCATAAATGATCTCTCTTTTTTTTAGGTTCTTTTTTTCTTTTATAAAAAAGATTTATTTATTATGTTTATAGTATTCTGTCTGCATTTATGCTTGTAGGCCAGAAAAGGGTACCAGATCTCATTACAGATGGTTGTGAGCCATTTTGTGGTTGCTGGGAATTGAACTCAGGACCTCTAGAACAACAGCTAGTGCTCTTAACCTCTGAGCCATCTCTCCAGCCCCCCATAAATGATCTCTTGAAGGATATTATTAATATTGGTTGCAAGTGGGAAAAGTAGTCTAGGTGGTTGAGGGTAGCAATGTGAAGGACATTTTTACTATATGATTTTAGTTATACTTTAGTTTTTTAATAATATGATTACATTCCTTATTCAAAATAATATAATAATAATTTTTTAAGGGTTCACTGACTTTACTGGTTCAACAATAAACCGCAAAAGAAAAGACGTTAGCTGTCACTCCAGGGCGTCATCCACAGACCTGAAACCAAAATAAAAGAGCGTTGAGTACCGCATAGAGGGGACTGCCGGTTCTGGCTACATTTCTGCATTGAGAGAGATGTCCCAGCGTCTGAGGATAGAACCGGCGAATGGGAGGCCGCAGGCACCGAAGACATAACGCCAAGAGGGCAGGAGCCCTTTCCTTCTGCCTCCGTACATAACGTATAATAATTATTTTTATTATTATTTGTGGTATTGGGATTAAACCCAGGGACTGCCACTCAAAGAACACACTGACCACTAAACTACCATCAAAATTGTATAACTTTTGGACTGGAGAGATGGCGCTGAGATTAAGAGTGCTGACTGCTCCTTGTTGTACCCTCAAGGAAGGGAGAGACACCTCCCACAGGGACTTCAAGTGCCTTTTCCAGTTATTTCAACAATGAAGCTGGTATTCCTTAGGAGCATGTAAATCATGATGATTTTCATGCCAATCAACTGTTGAGCAAGATTAATGAACCACCAAGCCAGTTCCCAGACAAGATCTCCTCTCGGGTACCAAGTCTGCAGACAATTCACTTGAGAATCCCTTCTTCAAAGGATGCTTAAGTTCATCACAGTCCTTCCCTCTCATGGCTTCTCAGCCTGCATCTTCTGATGCCCGCAGAAGCCCTTTTGGAAATCCTTTCTCCTAGTTTCTGACATTGTCATGCTGACTATCCAGAGGAGCAAAAAACTGGCTATAGCCAAGGACAAAAGCTGAGAGCCAGACACGCGCAGATCTCTGTCCTTGTTCCTTTCATCGTTGATATATTATCTGTTGCCTTACTTGTCTCTGCCTCTTGTAAAATGCCTTATACTTTCTGTCTAGGCTGAAGAAACTGAAACTATGGCTTTACCCAAATTAAGCTCTTAGATCTTTAGCTCAACTATAAACGAAGTAGCTTCCCTGCCAAATTCTTGTCCTTTGTGCCCCGCGACCCTTTCAGAATAACTCCCCTTCTCCCCTCCAGTTGGGAGGTACAGCCATCTGAACCCTTCATATCACACTACCTTGAGGAAATGCCCAAATCCCCATATTCCTGGTGTGCAGAATAGCTTAAACATTCTGTTAGTAGGACAGCAAGACACTTTGCTTCCCATCTCCACCCACAAAGAAGTGTGTTGAGTAATATGAAAGCAAGACTAACTTCTCAATTACACAAGGATTTTTTTCAAGATGACCATTGCTCTGCTAATTTTGTCCTTTACCAATCAATCTAGCCCTCAGAGGTGATTATAGTTGACTTGAAACGGAGAAAATTCTAACTCCAAACATCAGGCATTATTCAACGCTAATAAAACAATTTCTCCCTGGGCCCTCACAGTGTTTTCATTCCAGACATTTTGCAGCTGTTTGACCTTGGTGACCTTATGGCACGAATTTTCCTTGATGATCCTAATTTCATATCATGTGATTTTATTTCTCAATAAAAATGATTATTGTGGCAAAAAAATAAATAAATAGTGCTGACTGCTCTTCCAGAGGTCCTGAGTTCAATTCTCAGCAACCACATGGTGGCTCACAACCATCTGTACTGAGACCTGGTGCCCTCTTCTGGTGCACAAGCATATATATCATACAAAGTTATGCATTTTTAAGGATTATATATGTATATAATTGTTTTAAAATGTATATATAATCCTTAAAAATGTATAATTTTGGGCTGGGGTGATGACTCAGTAAAGTACCTGCTGTGCCAGCAAGGAGACATGAGTTGCAATTACTGGCACCCCATAAAAATCAAGGTGTAGTCATGCACACATCTGCAACCTTAGCAAGGCTGAGAGCTGGGAGGCAGCTGACTCACTGGAGATTATTAGTCAACAGGTAAGCACTAGATTCAGTGAGAGACTCTCATCCTAGAAGATAAGGGATTCGCCAGGCAGTGGTGGTACATGCCTTTAATCCCGGCACTCAGGAGGAAGAGGCAGGCAGATCTCTGTGATTTCGAAGCCAGCCTGGTCTACAAGAGCTAGTTCCAGGACAGACTCCAAAGCTACAGAGAAACCTGTCTCAAAAAAAAAAAGAAAAAGAAAAAGAAAAAAAAAGAAGATAAGGGAACCATCTGTCTCTACCTCCTGAGTGCTTAAAGGTGAGAGACAGCATGCCAGGCCATTAAAGCAGTTTTTAAGACAATATTTATAGGTTAATTTAAGATGTAAGAGCTAGCTAGAAATATGCCTAATCTATTGGCCAAACAGTATGGTAATTAATATAGTTTCTGTGTGATTGTTCAGGTCTGAGCAGTAGGGAAACGAAAGAGCTGTCTCCATTTACAGCAATGATGCTTTGTTGGGTCAATGATTTAAAGATACAGGTATTTGGTACCATTAGTAAAGATGATTAGGGAAATGGTTTAGACTGCTCTGCCAATTGCTCCAATGAGAAATGCAAAAGATAGAAATAAGATTGGCGTCGCCTTCTTTATGCTAGATGTGAGGTTTGCCGAGGATGGAAAATAAGAACAAGGAAGTTTTATACATTATAAACCCATGAATTCTATCTGTGGATAAACAGGCTGATAATCAAAGAAAGCAACCATGTCCCTACACCCAAGGTTAGGGCAGAATTCATTGGTCATATAACTTATAGAATTAATCACAGGTTTCTGTAGGCACCTTGAAAAAAAAAACAAAGCTGTAGAAGAAAATTAAATGACCCTATTGCATGTACAGAGAAAAGAAATGTAGATGGTCATCTAGACCACTTGTTTAAGGTTTTGTGAATAGAATTAGGCTAGGAATCTGCTGCACTGAAGCCACAAACAGCTGCCTGCCAGTACAAAGGAACTGGCTCAAATATACTTGGCCTACTTAAAACTTTGTTGATCAATGATAAAAGAATCTTTGCTTTGGGGTGAAGACGTTATGGTGGGAAACTTAATACAAAGGAAATTTTTGAACTACTTGTGGGCATCTAAGAAAAGCATGTGACTTGTGATCATAATGTGATATCTTCCTGTGTAAAGATTCTAATTCATTCTCAGAAAATATGTAATTTGGGGTTATGCAGTGATTTCCTTCTTACATAGAGAATTTTATCTTGGGTGGTATAAAAGGGATAAGAGAAAAATAAGAATAAGAAGGATGGGGCTGGAGAGATGGCTCAGAGGTTAAGAGCATTGCCTGCTCTTCCAAAGGTCCTGAGTTCAATTTCCGGCAACCACATGGTGGCTCACAACCATCTGTAATGGGGTCTGGTGCCCTCTTCTGGCCTGCAGGCATATGCACAGACAGAATATTGTATACATAATAAATAAATAAATAAATAGAATAAGAAGGAGGAGGAGAAAAATAAAGAATTAAGCTTTGCCCCCTCAGATAAGACTTCTCTCTGTGTGTTTAATATTTACTAACTTCATATTTCCTCTCCAGTCTTTTACCTGCTGAAGCTAGTTCTTTGGCACCAATGCCTTAACCCTACTAAATTGTAGGCTGAGGCAGGAGGATTGTAAATCCAGAGCCACCCTGAGTTGTATATAACAAGTCATAGACTAACTGGGGTTACATTGTGAGAACGTAAAAAAAAAACAAGAAAAATAACAACAAACAAAAACCTGTTACAAACTCAATGGATATAGTAAATCACATAACAATTACATTACAAACTCAATAGATATAGTAAACTACATAACAATTATATTACAAACTCAGTGGATATAGTAAACCACATAGCAAATGGATTATAAACTCAGTGGATATTGTATACCACATAACAAGCACAACTAACTAATCAGACACAGAATGCAGGATAGACAGGGAAATAAAAAAAATTGAAGGAAAGGTAAAGAGACAAGTATTACACAGTGAATTTCTAGCTGACAGATCTATTGAACTATCCACGGGTAGTGTATACGTGTTGGGAGGAGAGAGCCGCTTGTTCTCAGCTGCCTGGCTAGCTTAGCCCCAAAATAATCACACAGAATCTGTGTTATTTAAATCATTGCTTGGCCCATCAACTCTAGCTTTTTATTGGCTAATTCTTACATCTTAATTTAACCCATCTCCATTAATCTGTGCATCACCATGAGGCTGAGGCCTACCAGCAAAGTTTTAGCACATCTGTCTCCGGCTGCAGCTCCATGGCTTCTTTCTGACTCCACCCTTCCTTCTCCCAGCATTCAGCCTAGCTTTCCCTGCCTACTTAAGTTCTGCCTTGTTGTAAGTCCAAAGAAGTTTCTTTATTCATTAATGGTAATCACAGCACACAGAGGGGACTCCCACATCATATATGTACACTCCACCTGGAGTAACCCATTTTTGCAGAGCTACGGGCATACTTGTCCTGTGGATAAGTCACTGTCAATTCTGTAGAAATCTGAAATCATGGCTTTTCTCCCTTTTATAGTCTCCCAGCAGTGTATAAACTTGAATTTCCTGTGGGGTAACCACATACCTACCCCCACACCATGAATCTATGGTGGGAAAAGGATTCAATCAAGCCTTTGTTCTCACAGCCAAATCTATATAACAATAGCCCCCCACAAACTTTCTGTATTGACAGACTGATAAGAAAGGAGCCTCAAAAGCATGGGATAAAACTGGACTCTCTGAGTATGGCGAACAATGAGGGCTGATGAGAAGCCAAGGACAATGGCACGGGGTTTTGAACCTACGTAATGTGCTGGCTTTGTGGGAGCCTAGCCAGTTTGGATGGTCACCTTCCTAGGAATGGATGGAGAGGGGAGGACCTAGGACTTACCACAGGGCAGGGAACCCTGACTGCTCTTTGGACTGGAGAGGGAGGGGGAGAGGAGTGGGGGGAGGGGGAGAAGGGTGGGAGGAGGGGGAGAAGGGTGGGAGGAGGGGGAGAAGGGTGGGAGGAGGGGGAGAAGGGTGGGAGGAGGGGGAGGGAAATGGGAGGCTGGGAGGAGGTGGAAACTTTTTTTTTCTCCTTTTCTCAATTAAAAAAATGGAAAAAAAAAGAAAGGAGCCTCACATAGGAGGTAATATGTCTGCTCTAACAGTAGACTAGGGAAGCTGTAATTTACTGGTATTCTGCTCTGACTTAACAGGCTACAAATTTTCTTTATTACCCTTTACCTTGGTTTCAACTAACAGAATCATAGCCCAGGAAATTAGACGTTTATACAGGAAAAGGGCCTGAGTCGCTAAAACTGGCTTCAGAGAGAAAAATTCTCATTCTGGCACCCTACTGGAGTCAAAAGCAAGATCCCCAGAAGAGGACCTTTTAACTCAGCCAGTTAGATGCCAATGAAAATCTCAAGCCAGCAGGTTAGTACAGCTACCAAGGCTGTGTTCCCAGCCCCCAGCTGTAGGGAAATTTACAACCATGCCCCCTCTGAGATGTAAAGCATCTCCTTGCTGGATTCACTAGTTTTTTGTGACTCTGTGAAAATGCATGCTTGATGCTATTGTAACCACCTATGAGATTATTAACTTCTCTGTATGCCAATATAAACTGAAAGCTTTGTGAGATTACCCCTTTCTTTTTACCTCCTTTTCCACCCTTGTGCCGGATGCCTTGCCCTTATGTCTGAGGCTTTGCCCTTATGCCCCTATGCTTCTTTTTCTCCCTTCTCTCAGGTAGTCCAGTGAATAGCCTTTATGGAGGACTGGAGGGCCTGTAATGACTTGGGAAAGGAGTGGTTAGAGAGTTCTACCAACTGCTGCTCTCTGAGCCTGGGAAGCAGTGGGGGAGGTCTTCCTAACATTTTCTTATGGGGGCAAATCTCTCCTATATGGGCTGCAGTGGCCCAAATCAAAGCAAAGGAAGGAGGCCTATTCATCCTTTGCTGGACTCTAATGAGAGTTTTGCTTAATATTTTAAAAATTTTATTATTATTATTATTATTATTACGTTATTGTCGAGATAAGGTTTCTCTGTAAAACAGTCCTGGCTATCTTGGAACTCACTCTGTAGACCAGGCTGGCCTCAAACTCACAGAACTCCACCTGTCTCTGCCTCCCGAATGCTGGGATTAAAGGTGTGCACCACCTCCCCCAACCGCGCCCTTAAATATTTTTGAAAAAGCTGTCAATTGATAGATTTTGGCTATGAAAGCCAGGCCATTTTTGGACCCCATTGCTAGGGGGAGGCTAAACCAATGGACCAGTTCCTGGAGGAGCTTTTAAGCTACTGTTGGAGCAGTTTCAGTCTGAGTGGGGAACACTTCTAGCCACCCAGAAATGGTTATCTCTAAAAACTAGCACATACTTACATCCTCCCTGATAAGCTAGATCTTGGTGCAAAATATCCTGATGACATTTGTGATGGACAAAGTAGTGTCCTCTTGCTGGCAGTTCAGGAGGATTTCATAGAACTAACTGCCATATCTTTGAAACAGCAAGATCTTTCTTTGTGTCTATTATGTTCCTGGAGGGGGTGAGCATGTGCCTGCACGCGTGTGTTTGTGTGTAACGTACCCACAGAGGCCAGTGCCAGATACCTGGTGCCTTAGTTAGGGTTTTTATCGCCGTGAAGAGACACCATGAACACAGAAACTTTTATAAAGAAAACATTTAATTGGGGTGGCTTGCTTGCAATTTCAGGGGTTCAGCCCATTATAATCATGGCGGGGAGCATGGTGGCATGGTGCTGGGGCTGAGAGTGCTACACCTTGACCTAGAGGCAACAAGAAGTCAACTGACTTTCACACTGAATGAAGCTTGAGAAAAGAGACCTCAAATCTCACCCTCACAGTGACGCATTTCCTCCAACAAGGCCACACCTAGTCCTACAAGGCCACACCTCCTAATAGTGCCACTCCATTTGGGGGCCATTTTCTTTCAAACGACCACACGTGGGTAAGGGCTCTCTGTATGGATTTACTTGAGCATAGTTCTGGCATCTTGAACCAGGCTGTGCAATCTAGGTATAACATACCTGGTCTGAGCAACGCAGAAAGTTCTGTGGACCCTAGATGAGCATCCTGGTGAAGTTCAATTCCCAGAGTCCTGCCAGCTGTTTCTGGGAGAATGATCTTTCCTTCTGGTGTCCTCCACCCACGTATGGATTCAAGCTGTGTGTTTTTTTTTTCTTTTTGCATCCTCTATTTCCTCTTGGTTATACCATGGAATCCCCAGCAATACAAGGTCAATAAACCCCACTGGTCTTAGGGCCATTTGTGAGGAAGCCAGGCCAGTGGTCCAGTTACCTCTTGCCTCAGGGTAGTCATTTTTTTACGTCCTCAGAGTGGACAGGGGAGGGTAGCAATTTTAGGGGAATCCAACTAGACTTTAGAAGGGCCATTTTTGCTCTACTTTTTATGTCATTTCTCTCGGAAGTGAGAAGCCCTCTTTCTCTGTCAGTCACACTGTGGACATGCTCAGTAGTAGAAGCATGGCGACTCTCCATTTATATGTTGGTAAACTTTCCTTTTCCCCATCTGAGAGCCTGGGTCAGATCAATCAGTTCTGCTCTCTGAGCTGAGGAACCTGATTGTTTCTGTTAAAGTAACTACTGCAGCTCCCAGATACCTGATTTCATCTTTCATCTTATGAATCATGGATGAGCACCTGCAGGTCATCACCAGGCAAGAGGGTAGCGGGATTGAAAGCAGTGGGTTTCTCAGGCTGGATTGCAGGGCCTAGTACTGGGTGATGTAGACGTTAGCCATCCAGAATTCTGGTGTTCCTCGGAGAAGGATCTCAACTACATACTGGGGTCCTAAGAGTGGAAGATCCTGATACAGAGAAACTTGTTTTCTTTTTCCATTAAATTAGCAGGAGCCCCCGGAGCTCTTAGGTAGGGCCATCCTGTGGCTGCAGGGTCCTGTTGTTACAACAGTATGTCATATGGTATTTCCGTGGCCCTAAAGTTTGAGTGAAAGCCCCCTTTTGTAATGTCTTTTGTGTGTGTGTGTGTGGACAAGCAGATGAAAAGGTTTTGAGGCATCTGGAAGTGCTAGGGCTGTCGTCTAAGTCAGAGCTGCTTTTAAAAGCACAAATGCCTTTTGTTTAGCCTCCGTCCAGATTAGGGGCTCAGTACCCCACTTTGTGCCGGCGTATAGAGAGGCCTCACTATTTCTGAAACTCTGGTATCCAGAGGCAGCAATACCTAGCTGCACCTAGGAACCCTTGAACCTGTGTCTTAGTCTTTGGAGTTGGAATCTGAGGGATGGCAGTAATCCTACTCTGAGACCAAGATAGGCAGCCTCTGATGGACACAGCTGGCCTTTCGCAGCTGACATTCTGTAGCCCAAGGCCTGTAACTCTTGCAGCAGACCCTCGGTGGCCCTTTCATAGCAATTTATTTTAGTTTCAAAGACTAGGAGAAGGTCGTTTATATAATGTAAATTTATAGTCCCAGGAAATCTATGACAGAAGGGCAGGAGAACAGCATTTAGTGTCTCGTTAAACAGGGTTGGAGAATTTTTAAATCCTTGGGGCAACCTGGCCCAAGTAAGTTGCCCATGGTAGCCTCCCTTTGGGTCTGTCCATTTAAAAGAAAAGATGGGTTGACTCACCTCTGCCAATGGAAAACTGACAAAATGTATCTTTCAGGTTCAATACTCCTGTTTCTTTGGAAGAATCAGACCCATGAGAATCAGAGGTCCCAGTTTCTCTGCAGGCAGGAGAGGTTTACTTCAGGGTGTGGTGGTTGGAATGAAAACGACCCCCACAGGCCCATTAGGAGGTGTGGCCTTGTTGGAGTAGGTGTGACTTTGTTGGAGGAAATCTGTTACTATGGGGCAGGCTTTGAGGCCTCAGAAGCTCAAGCCTGGCCAGTGTGTCACTTCCTGCTGCCTGCAGATCCAGATGTGGAACTCTTAGCTACCTCTCCAGCACGGTGCCTGCCTGCATGCCACCTTGCTTCCTGCCATGATAATAACAGACTAAACCTCTGAACTGTAAACAAACACCAATTAAATGTTTTCCTTTATAAGAGTTGCTGTGGTCATAGTGTCTCTTCACAGCAGCAATGGACCCTAACTAAGACACAGAACGGCTGGCAGCTCTCCAGGATGCCTGTCTCTCTAAGCCGGGCAATATGAACTGTAATTTCCCTTCCTGCTTCCAGGATCATGGGGTATTCCTTAAGCTGGACTGCAATAACTGAACTGGTTAGTTAAACTGAACTTGGTGTTGGGTCAGTCCTTGGGGGGCTGTTTTCTGCCCATTCCCCTGGGAATCTGTTGTATAGCCCAACCGTATCTTTTGATAGGGGCAGGACTTTCAGTTAGGAGATATTCTTTTGACAGAGGCCAAGACACCACAAGTTGTTGGGTACCTGTCATCAGAGAAGGTGGCAATGGTTTTCAGTTTATGTAAAAGTTTTTGTCTCTCAATCAGTTTTTAGTTGTTAAATATCTTTTAAGCTACCCCCAGTAACTGGGACATACTTATACCTTTAATTTATTTTATTATACCTTTTATAACTTTTTTCTTAATATCTGGGGACATCTGGGTGACAGAGGAAATCTTTTTAGTAGCTGTTTTTAATCCTTCTAAAAAGGACCTGGTAAAAATTGTTTAAAGTCTTTTTGGACAGAACGGAAGTGTGGAACTTGCTCTTTTTGGTTTCTTTGGGATTGTTTAGAGCAGACAGGGAGTAGAGGGAATGTGTATCACATGGAACTATTGCGCACTCCCTGTGTTCGTTCTGTTTAGATGCCGGGGGCCCTGAATGATAGGCTCAGTCAATCCCCTACTCCACACAAGGACCAACTCCACACAGGACAACCCAGCACCACGGCTGGGAGTCCATCAGCAGAACAAGCATCACTCCATAGGTGGGCCAGGTGCAAGTTTTTTGGATTTTCTGGGTCCTCAACAAGAGGAGGCAGATCTTAAGCCCATGGGGGTGGGGCTGGGAGTTTCATACCAGAGAAAGGCACTGGTCAATACAGGGAAACAAAACTGATCTAAAGACATATAAACACACACAGACACACACACTCACAAAGAGAGAGAGAGAGACAGAGACAGAGAGAAGACAATCAGGACAACCACACATTCATACAACTAATACAACTAAACAGACAGGGAATCCAGTGAGGCCTTACACAGATTCACAGATCTGGACACTGGATCAGCAGCCACACTGACCTCCTTTATGTGTTTAAACAGCAGGCACCTTAACCAGACTTACCTCTGGAAGTGACAAGTGGCAGTACCATGTGATTTGCTAATTTGTTTCCTTTGGGGTGGAGATGTCCAACTCTTCAGAAGCATTAGGTAGCAGCTGATCAAAAGGAGTCGTGGGGACCTAGAACTCAGATTGCACACCTCCTAACAGTTTCTACTGACCACTGCATTCTCACCAGCTCCAAGGGGTTCTGAGACCCCTGGTGTCTTGAGGTCTAGTCTCTGGAGATTTCAGTGGAACCTCCAAAAATTTCTGTGGGGTGTTCACAGGCAAAGAGTACTTGGACATGGTTTTAAGATAATAGGAAGTCTAATTATTAGCGGCCAGGTTCCCAGTGTAGTCGTAGCCCTTTCTCAGGGCAAGCTTTTTTAAATTTGGAATACTTTAGTTAACAGGAACAGTTAGCAAGAGGTGGAATCACAGAAGCCAAAAAACAAGATTAGTACATGTAGAGACTTCCCCAGAACTATGATATTTGATTGATTAGGTCTTATTTGTAGTTTTGGCAGCTGGTACTAGCTACATGTTGAATTTTATGGCCTGAATGATAATTCCATCATGGACTCAGTTGTACTAAGGTCTGGGGGCCTGTTACCATTTTGGGGGAGTTTTCAGGTCTTTAACTTCAGATTGCGACTGTGAAATTGATCCCTTTGTTCTGAGGCTTTCAGTTTCTTAGCATGAACACCCATTGGGTTCTCTGGTCTTCTCTAACATTCAGATAACCGTTGTTAGGCCTTATTCTGCTTTTATCAGTATATTAAATGACTGGAGTCTGCATATTTCCTGAAAATGTGCTGTATTTATTTCAGTTTGGGGAAAGCTGAAAATCCAAGATTGGATGGCTCCTTTGGCCTCTGGTAAGGGCCAGATCACATGATGATTGGAGTACATGAGGTTTGGAAAAACGGCATCACCAGACAAGAAACCAAAAAGTAATTCAGTTGTCAGATTTAGGCTTTGAGAACAGCACCTTCTCGTGAGAACTGACACAGTTGGGTAACAGCTTATACAATGCATTGCACCTCACCAGAGTCCTAAGGTCTTCCCACTAGACTCTTAAAAGTCCCACTGCTTCTCAGAGCATGATACTAGTGACCGACTGTCCTATACACACAACTTCAGGAGATGAAACCAAAGCCAAACCATAGCATTGAGTGTATTTACTTTATTTTTTACTTATTTTTCAATTTCTTTCAGATTGTGACAAACTTTCTCCATTCCCTTTCCTCCCTCCAAACTCTCCCATATACCTCTTCCCACTCTCCTTCAAATTCGTGGCCTCTTTTTCACTAATTATTCTTGTATGCATATATGTATATAAATATTTATTACCAAATATAACATGTTCAGTCCACATAATGTTATTTGTATGTGCATTTTCAGAGATGACTGACCATTTGGCATTGGGCAACCTATTGGTGTGCTCTTCCCTGGGGAAGGCCACTTCTCCCACTTTCAGATGCCCTCAGTTGCCTTTAGTTCTTTGTGTACATTAACTTCTATTAAATAAGGAGGGAATACAGGAACATATAGTTAAGTTTTCAAAACTAGGCAGTATCATATACTCTAAAGGCTGATAAAAATGTGCACCTCTAAGAACAAGGTGCTAACACATTGCCATAGTTACTTTCCTATTGCTGTAATAGGACGTGATGAGAAGACCATGGTAATTTACAGAGTACAAAGTTTATTTGGGGTTCATAGTTCCAGAGGTTAGAGTCCAGGACCATCATGGCAGGGATCATGACAGCAGGCAGGTAGGCAGGTACTGGAGCAGCAGCTGAGAGCTCACAATCACTAGGCAGAGAGTGCTAACTGGGAATGTCATGGGCTGTTTGAAACCTCAAAGCTTAACTGCAGTAACACACCTCCCCCAACAAAGCTACACCTAGTCCTTCTCAAACAGTCCATCAACTTGGGACTGAGTATTCAAATATAAGAGCCTGTGGGGGCCATTCTTGTTCAAACCTCCACACAGGCTATTAGAGATCAAAAATGAAAGTCAGACTTCTCTAAGTGTACTTTCTATAGTTCAGATGATAAATGTTTTGCATAATTATAACAAAAATCAAGCCCAAATTATCCACAACTATTTAAAGCAAGATGAATGTGCTAGCAGTTGTTGGGAGACTAATACAATCAATTTTCCATGTTATTTTAAACCCCAGGAGTTTGACTAACCTGGTGAGATATATCTTCAAAGACAAAGAGAATCATAAATCTCAAATTGTATTTAATGATAATTCTTAGTAATAATACTGAAATTGTCATTTGAAAACTATCAAATATGTGCTTAGGCTGAAATAAATAGGTTCATATAATTAGCAACTAAGATTTTTCTGCATAGGAAGAGAAATCATGGACCTGCCTGATGCCATTAGGGCCTGAAGGATGAAGGACACTTAAATGTCTGCCCAGGGTTGCTTGCCCTGGACAGGGAAGAGAACCCAAGGGCCAGCTGGGCAACATTGGAGAACAGGACAGTCAGGCACCATTATGGTGAACAAACATATGGTGGGGCTTTGTAGGCAGACGCTGCTTGTTTATTTCCCAACTGCCCATACCTGAAATAACCACACAGAGACTGTATTAACTAAAACACTGCGTGGCCAATCACTTAAGTGTATTGCTAGCTAGCTCTTATATCTTAAATGAACCCATTTCTATTATTTTATATTTTACCAAGAAATTCGTGGTTTACTGGTAAAGTTCCCGGGGTGTCTGTCTCCTTCAGCGGCTACGTGGTTTCTCTTCTACTCTGTCTACTTTCTCCTCCTCTATCTGCTTGGAATTCCCACCTTGCAACAGACCCAAAACAGATTCTTTAGTAACCAATGGTAGTCACAGAATACATAAAGAATCCCACATCAGGGCATGGGGGAGAAAGAGAGAGGCAGAATGTCTCATGTCCTCTGGAGAGAGGGGCAGATCTGAAGAGGCAAAGGTGATGAGGAACGGCCTGATGTTAGAGGCCTGCTTGCCACCGGAGCTGCAGCTGAAGGCCATGTCTGGGTCTGTGGTCTTACTGCAGCCAGAGCCTGTGTTGATGTCACCTGTTGCCTAGAGGGCCATGCAGATGCCTGGGGTATGGGCTACCTCCTGGGGTATGTTGGTGTCCAAGGGTCACCCTGAAGCTGGGCTGATGTCCACTGAGTGACCTGCACTGCCATTCAGGGCCATGGGGAATGTCTGAGTCTGTGGCCCTACTGTAGCTAAGATCTGTATTGATTCCCATGACCCAGTTGTTGCCAAAATCCACAAGGATGCCTCAGGTTTTGGGCTGACCCCTGAGGCCATTTTGATGCCTGAGGACCATGGTGCTGCTAAGACCATACACATTTGGGTGGCCTGCAGTGCCATCCGGGACCATACTGACATCAGGGCCTAGATAGCCATGGGGGGAGGAGGGGATGTCTGGGTCTGTGGCCCTACTGCAGCCAGGGTGAGTGTTGATGTCTGTGGCTCCTGCTACCTTTGAAGGGCATGTGACTGCCTGGGGTCTGGGCTACCATCTGGACCATGTTGGAGTTCAGAGACCACACTACTTATGGGCCCACTCTGATCTGAGAGACTTTGCACTGCCACTGGGGGCCATGGTGACAACTGGACACAGCTGGACCCAAGTTGCTGCTGCTGACTGTGTCTGGGTTCATGATTCTGGTGCATCTAGGGTCTGAGCTGATGTCTGTTGTCCGTGTTACCACAGAGGCCCATGTGAACCACGTGTTGAAGCACAAGGCTGTACTGAGTTGGTACTGTACCTCCCTGGCACAGGAAGAGTTGCCTCCCCAACTGGAGAACTGACCCCTCCACTGTTCCCACCCCTCATAGATAGTTGCCTCCCCACTTGAGAAAGCTACCCCATCCCTCACCAAGGGCTTGAGAGAGCTGACTCCACATTTCAACTGAGGGCGTTGGTCCCAGAAGCCCAGACTGACCAACTCAGCTAACACCCAGGCACACATGCAGGACTTAGCACTCCCCAGCATCTACCCCATCTACGACTTGCTGGAGCACGTGAAAAGACTGGTCCTGTGGAACCAGAACCGCAGGATCTCCATGATTTGGGGCAGCAGAAGGATATCCAGGAGGAGGAGATTAGGTGAAGGCCCAGTGATGATGGTGTATCAGAGACCAGAGGCCTTGAACCTGACCAGTGACTCACTGCAGTAAACATTTGTAAGTAACGCTGTTTGGACGGAAGGGTGTATATACTGCATGATACACAATAGCGTCTAACTCCATTAAGACAAATTAAGAGGCAGGAAAGATGGAGAAGGAAAGTAGTTTTTCTTTCTTTGTTTGCTTTTTGTTTGGTTGTTTTGTCATTTTGGTTTTCTTGTTTGTATGTTTTAATTAATATTCTTGTTTGTATTTGTATTTGTATTTTTTTTAAGTTTTTCCTTTGGAGAGAAAGGGTGGATGCAGAGGGACTGGGAAATGAGTGAGATTGGGTACATGTTGTGAAGTTCCCAAAGAATCAATAAAAAGATTTTTGCTGGGGAGTGGTAGCACACGCCTTTAAACCCAGCACTTGGGAAGCAGAGGCAGGCAGATCTCTGTGAGTTCGAGGCCAGCCTGGACTACAGAGCAAGTTCCAGAACTGACTCCATTGCCACTGAGAAGCTCTGTCTTGCAAAACCAAAACAAACAAACAAATAAACAAACAAACAAACAAACAAATAAATAAATAAATATTTTTATGCATAAAAGAAGAAATACAAATATAATATTAAATAAGTTGGACAGGTCTAATCCCAGAACAGAAAAAGAGTTGGATAAAAAATGTATAATTTTAAAACCAAGGATTTTAATTTTACAAAACATTGGCAATGAGATTTTCTAGTTTTCTGCATAAAAGCCCTGCCCTTTATGACTCAATTCATTCTAAAGTGTTTTTATTGTTGTGTTTGAGATAGGCTTTCATATAGCACAGGATTGCCTTGAATTCTCTGTATTACCAAGAATGTCCTTGAGTTTTTAATGTGCCTCCATCTTTTGAGTGCTGGGATTACAAGCATTGTCACCATATCAGGTTACAAAGCAGTCTAGTTTTTATTTTTAAATATTTATTTTATTTTAAATTATATATATATATTATGTATATATGGTGGGGCATGTGTGTGGCATATGTGTACAAGAGTGCAGGTATGTGCAGAACCTAGAGGAATTGGGCCTCCTGGAGCTGGAGACAAGTGGTTGTGAGCCACCTGGTGGTGGCTGCTAGGAACTGAATTTGGGCCCTCTAGAAGCATAGCACGTGCTTTTTTGTTTGTTTGATTGATTTTAAATTAATATTCCTATTCTTATTTGATTTTAAAAAACTATCTTTTTCATTTTACATCCCAATCCCAGTTTCCACTCCCTCCCCCCTCCTGTTCTCTTCACCTTCCCCTCACTTTACCCTCCACCCACTTCTTAGAGAGGGTAAGGCACCTTGCTTTGAGGAAGGTCCAAGGCCCTCCCTACTACATCTAGGCTGAGCAAGATATCCATCAAAGAGAACGAGTTTTAAAATGTCAGTATAAGCAGTAGGAATAAATCCTGGTCTCACTGCCAGTGGCCCTGCAGTCTGCCCCAGCCATACAACTGTCAACCACATTCAGAGGGTCCAGCTTGGTCCTATGCTTATTCCTTCCCTGTCTGTCTGGAGTTGGTGAGCTCCCACTAGCTCAGGTGAACTGTTTCAGTGGGTGTCCCCATCATGGTCTTGACCTCTTTGTTCCTATTCTCAGTATTCCCACTCTTCAACTGGACTTTGAGAGCTCAGCCCAGTGTTCTGCTGTGAATCTCTGCCTCTGCTTCCATCAGTTGCTGGATGAAGGTTCTATGGTTACATTTAAGACCGTCATCAATCTGACTTCAGGGCAAGGCCAGTTCAGGCACTCTCTCCTATATTGTTTAGGGTCTTAGCTCTGGGGTCATCCTTGTGGATCCCTGGGAATTTCTCTAGTGCTAGGTTTCTTGCTAATCCCATAATGACTCTCTCAATCAAGATATCCCTTTCCTTGCTCTCTGTCTCTGTCCTTCCTCCATTTCAACTACCCCGTTCCCTCAAGTTCTCCTTTCCCCTCCCCCTTTCCCCTCCTCCTCCCCTTCAGCCCTTCCTTCTCCCCCTCCTCCCATGCTCCCAATTTTTTTCGGATCTTGTAACACTTGCTTTTAATATCTGGTTTATCTTTCCAGTCCCCCTACAAAGCATTTTCTCTTTTGCTATTTCTGTTAGTATTAGTAGTTTTGGGTTTGCAAGTGTGAATAGTTCTTATACAGAAGACTGTTGTTGTCTGTCTTGAATCCAAGTTATTTTTGTTAAGTACATACTTTTGTTATTAAAGTGTCTTGGACTTTCTATGTATACACACATACACCATCAAAAATGAAACAGGGGGATTGAGATGGCTTAGTAGTTAAGAATATTTGTTTTTGTAGAGGACTGGCACCCAATACCTACAAGGTGGCTTATGATTTCCAATTCCAGAGAATCTGGCATCCTCATTTGACCTCCATGGGCACCAAGAGTGCATACAGTGGACTTACATATGTGCAGGAAAAATACTCCTGCACATAAAATCATAATTAAATCTCAAATAACACAGAAAGTGATCAACCCGTACAGAATTCATGTTTTCAAAAGAAATAGGCTGAGCTTGGATGGTTCTAGTGTCCTGTATGGGCTGAGCAAAGGTCAAGAGCCGCTGCAGCCAGCTGCAGGCTTGGTGCCCAGTTTTCCAGAGCGTGTGAGGCAGCTGAGGCTTGCCACTCCGCACTGTGCCATGTTCACGCCACCCCCTACTCTGGTCAAACTAGGGCAAGTTAAAGTCTTCAGAGTTCTGTATATTTCTGAACCCAGAACTCCAGATGAATTGTACTTTGAGAAAGGAGTTACTATCTAGGAAAGGAGATATTATCTACATCACAGACATTAATGACACCAGATGCTGGAAAGGGACCTGCAAAGGCAAGGCAGGCCTGACCCTGAGCAACTATGCGGCTCAGCAGGACGGATTCATTGACAGTCCATAGCATGAAGCTGCAAAAAGAGGTAATTTGAGCTGTAAACCCAGCCCTGTACTGGCTCTGTTGTGGGGGCCACAGAGGTATAGCAGAGGTGCTGTTAACTCAGCCAGATTTCGGGAGGAACTGGCAAAGCAAACAAGCCGGGAGATCCAGTTCTGCACGTGGCTGCCTGGAAGGGTTCTGCAGACATTGTCCACTTGCTACTGGCAAAAGGTTTGAGGACAGACTTAAGAAACATTGATAAGAGATGTTCTTCTGACATGGCCTCCAATGTCGCCTGTGAATCACTCAAAGAATCAGGGAACAGATGGGGTTCGAACAGTAAGCAAGTGTTATCTCCCCTCCCCCGCCACAGCAACACAATATTTTTATTAGTTATTTTGGAATTTCACACAATCTACTTGCTTCACATTCTCCCAGGTTAACCTTCCCACCCTTGTGCCCCCACCTCACCCCCTGACCCCCTCCAACCAATTCCGTCAAGTCTACTTTGTATTGCCTATATACTTATTGGAGCATGATCACACACCCAGTGGTCTTAAAGAAAACCAAGTGTCGTCATCATTGTTGTCATCATGTCTGCTTGTGCCGCCCCCCACCACCTGAAGCCATCAACTCTGAAGAGCTGTGACGAGGTTGATCCCTTCTGGAGCTGCTTTGATCACTAAACTTCTTTTGCTTTTGTCATTCCCAAACCTTGGTTGTGTTACTAGAAGAGCCTTGATACCTTCTTCCTAAAGTTTGTTTGAACATGGCACTCCTACACCGTGATCTGTGGCAAGTCTGCCTGTCCATGAGCAATGCTCACCCATGGCTTGCCAATAAGTGGCCTGACACTTTTATGTTCACCAGTGTAGAACAACAGCAAAAAGATTACTTCTATTTGTCAAGCTAAAGCAATGTAAATACTTTTCTTTCTTTTAAAAATATCGGTATTTCTAAGAGAGTTCTTTAACTCAAGGATTGTGACATTTTGGGTGGGTTTTTCAAGGGGAAATGCTTAGTATAATGATAGATCAAAATTCTCAATGGAAAGTTGTCAGCTATTCTGACAAAGTGAAAACAAAACGATACTGAAAATGGACATTTAAAGAGAGATTTTTAAAAAAAATAGGCTTCCCGCAGCGTCCAGCTGGAAGGGGTCAGTGGCTCCTGTGCTGCCCTGGAGACTGCCCAGTTCAGGCAAGCACAGTTGTCTGAACCTGCCTTCTAATGAGGCTGTGTCCCCGTCCTTGTGGCCCTCTGCTCGGCTGCACAGTCAGCTCCTCGATACCCCCAGCCCCAGCCCCATGGCCTTCTCTTACCTTGCCATCCACATGCCCACTATGGTGAAGATTGAGAAGCCCTGCCAGTCGAACCTGGCTGAGTGTAGCTCTTCACCAACAGCCCGAACAGCAGAGAGCTCCAGAGACACATAGCCAAGAGGAGGGTCTGATCTTCCTCTTATACAGAGGTTTTCAAAATAGGCTCCCAGCTGCTCTCCTCTCATTCTCAATGTGGGCCCCATGCTACAGACTCTGAATGAAAAAGTTCTGAAATATTAAGAACAGAGTCCTAGTTCAAGACTTAGGATTTATCTAAATTCGCTGCCCAGCTCAGAACAGACACATAGGGTTTCTGCAGCACTTATGCCTGCAGGCTTCTTTGAAACCACTCAGGAGTTCCTAAAGCCACATCCTTTAGAAGAACAGAAGCATCTCATAGCCTGCCCTGAAGAAGCACTTTTTGTGAAGAAGGGTCCAGCATGTCAACTTCCTGTTTCTTTTCAAGAATGTGGTGCTGTGCAGGATACTGTTTGGAGGTCTCCAGAGGACAATCTTGTGAAAACCCAACAGATAATCGCATTAAAACCACAAGGAGAACCAAAAAAATCTTAAAAGTGCTAGGCAGTGGTGGCACAACCTTTAATCCCAGTACTCAGGAGGCAGAGGCAGGTAGATTTCTATGAGTTCGAGGCCAGCCTGATCTACAGAGTGAGTTCCAGGACAACCAAGGTGACACAGAGAAACCTTGTGTCAAAAAATAAAAATCAAAACAAAACAAAAAAAAAGAGACCCACAGCACAGATAAGATAAACAGTAGGGGGCTGGAGAGATGGCTCAGTGGTTAAGAGCATTGCCTGCGCGTCTAAAGGTCCTGAGTTCAATTCCCAGCAACTACATGGTGGCTCACAACCACCTGTAATGAGGTCTGGTGCCCTCTTCTGGCCTGCAGGCATGCATGTAGGCAGAACACTGTATACATAATAAATAAATAAATCTTTTTTAAAAAAAGATGCACAGTAGAGGTGAAGTAATGGCATCCCTTAGTTACCTTCCAGGTCTAAAGTTACCAAGAAAAAAGTAACAGTTGGTTGCATGCAAAATTGATGGAGCTCACCAGCTAAGAACCAAGGGCAAACATGACAAATTGTGAGGGTGAGTTGTGTTCAGAGTCACAGTGCCTGCTTAGGCGAAGGGCAGCACAAAAAATGTGGTGCTGCCTGTCTTCATTTTAGGACCTGTCATTCTAGGATTCTGAGGCCACCCTGGGAGAGGTAGAGTGAATACTACAATGTGCTTCTGGAGCATGAGATTCAGTGTCCTCTAAAGCAATTCCCTGCTGCCTCTGCTGCCCTTTGAAATAGTGCACAGCCAGATAGGGACCAGTGAGCTCCCAATTTCAAACATGCGCATGTGCACGTGTGTGTTCATGTAAGTGTGATGTAGGTGGGTCTTCTGTTTTGTGTTTGTGTTGTTATTTCGGATGTAAAGCTAGCCGTGCGGGAGCCGAGTGGGACAAAAAGCAGGCCCGCTCCCTCATCACTACGTAAGTGCATGTGTATTGTCTTCTTATGTAGTTTAATTGCCAAACATCTAAAGATTAATGTGTTGTATGTGTAAATATTTCATGCATTTAACACTAGTAACTGTCATACTTTGATAGCAACAAAGTTTTTTTTTTTTTTTCCCAAGACAGGGTTTCTCTGTGTAGTCCTGGCTGTGCTGGAACTCCCTTTGTAGACTAGGCTGACTTTAAACTCACAGAGATCAACATATCTCTGCCTCCCGAGTTCTGGAGTTAAAAGCCTACACCACCACCGTCTGGCACCAGCAAAGTTTTAGAGATAAAATAGTTCCTTGCCAACAGCAGGTAACATTATAGCTTCATGAAATGTGTGTGGAGAAGTTCTGTGTGTGAGGAGGAAAAAGAAAATAAAAATGAATCTGAAAGAAATAAAATAGATCATTAAATCTCATTTACCATTCTTTATACAGATGCTATTATCTGCTGACTTAAGAACAGCAATGCCCAACAGAATTTTCTGTGTAATGGAATGGTCTATTGCTCTGCTGTCCCATAAATGGCCTCTAGACACATGGGCTATTGGGCACCTGCATGAATCTAAAAAGCTTTTCTCATTGAGAAAGATGGCTGTCTCAGTAAGGGTTTCTATTCATGTGCTGTAACGGCGTAAATGAATGCAGACAGAGTGTAAAAATATATATATATAGCTTTAATGTAGAAATAGACTTACAGAACCACCGTTCCCGCGGAGACCAGGAAAGCAGAAGCGAGCAGCTCGGAGCTTGCTCGCCAAATTTATAGGCAGACATTAGCCCGAGGCGAACACGCCCCTTAAAAGGCGGGACTTATCCCTACATCTCCCCTTTTTGTCTAAATAAGACAGAACTAAACCAAATACAACTACATACAATAACAACAAATAATAAATACAACAAACAATATTGAGAACAAAAGCTTTGCTAAACATTCTATCTCAAGAAGTCCAAATAATGTAAAGAGTAACTACAATTATATAATCTTCAACTCAGTCAAAGATCTGAGAAGGGAATAAACACTACTCAACAAACGAGATATATCCAAAATGTGCAACAATTGACCGAGACAACTGACTACCTGGGCAATCACCCAAAGTCTCGTTTGCAACGTTGAGTCAACCAATTTTGGCTAAGGCCTAACATAACTGACATACCATTATTAAAGGCAAGGAACTTTTCAAAACTATCTTACCCTGTCTTGGCAGGATATGACAGTCCTGTTTTATCCATTGATGCACGCTCTGTATCTGTGTCAGTGGTTGAGGTATGGGCATTTCTTTGCCCAAAGGCCAGTTCTGCCAAATAGAAAGGCTCCAGATGGAGTGTTTTTGGTGCTCAACATTCTCTCGGGAATAGAGCGGTGTTGCCAGGAGCAATTGTGTCTCACTATCACGAAACTCTGAGTTAGATTAAAGGCCATTTTCTACAGCTCTTTGAAGAGGTTGAAGATTATCTATCTATACTGAGTATAATCTCTATATATCTAAAGAACCTGATTAGTCTAATTATAAATGACAAACTTAGATGACAATTAGTCTATATAATTCTCAATATCTATCTAACTTAAAGAATAAGACAATAAACAACTGTGAAACAAATGAGGACAATGACCTCCAAATATAAACACTGTACAAATATACATTGCAGTAGGTAAATATATATCAATACACAAATATTATATAAGTATCTTAATCAGAGGTAGAAATGTACACTGCAATATGGTAAATATATACAATATATATATATATATATCAATACAATATATGTCAATACATAAGAATGTTTTAAACAGAGGTAGAAACATGCATGCGTACAATAGTCCATATAATTTAACTTTGTTTCATTATACAAGAATTGATACCAATATATTTGTCTAAAAGCAGTAACTCACAATTATAAATCTATTATCCCATCATTCCCTCTTTTTTTTTTTTTTCAAAATGATCCTTGAGCTTATAAAATTCCTCTCCCAACCCTCAATCATATACTAATTATAATCAACCCCTAAATGATGTCCCTAAACCCAAGGGCAAACTTTACTGGGAGAGGGGACGTCGTTCTCTAGAATTACTTCCTGCTGTCATAGGGGCGACGTTCTTTCTGGGGGATCCTGTGAAAGTAAAATGATGGTTAAATTTCAAGATAATGTCTTTTAAAATTGCAAATAGTCTCTGAGTATTTTCGTGCAGGTCTGGCCAAAATGTTGTATAAGATGTGCACCATTTCAGCTAACCAAGTTGGAACTGTCTTGTGCAGCTGGTATCAAAAGCAGGTCTTGTAGTAGCGCTATCAGTATCATGACGTCATATCAACCAGGTGGAGTTGTTGTTATGGGGCCCCATCTTCTTCCTGGAAACTTCAAATGTCACTTCAGGAAAAACTCATTGTTCATTATGAAAAACTTAAACATTAATCATATAGACATATATATATATATATATTCAATGAAAGACATGATAGATATATTCAATGAAAAGTATGATAGATATGAAGAAATGCAAAGATGTTTTCTAAACTCATATTTCTTTCTGTCCCATATCATGGCTCTTGACATGAGACAGAAATTCCAGAAACTCTGGGTTTTTCTCTTACCAACAGGCTTGGAATTGGAGAGGGACTGAGCCAGAGTCCAACTTCAAAACCAGCTTTATAAATTTAGAAATATGGTTTAATATTACTTACACAACCCATTCAGTTGTCTTGATATTTCCTATTGGGCAGGTATTTTTCCATCTGTCAGTATCCAAACAACCAGGGTTCCTTGAATTTCTCAAAGATGAGTGTTTCCCTGTGGAGATAAGAACAGAACCCTGCCCCCATTTTATATGTTTTTCTTACCACCTGTATGAATATCATCGTTGTGGATGAGTTGTCATTTCTCCTTTCCAAGAGGTTTCTCCTCTTCAAATCGAAACTTTATTAATTTTGATGGTATCCACAATTTTTCTTCTCCTGTGGAAACAAGAGCAAAACCCCTTCCCCAACGTAGCACATCTCCTGGCTTCCACTGAGAGGTCAGCACATCTTTGAAATAAATCGGTTGATTTAGTTCAGCAGACTTTTCCATTATCCAATGTCTTTCTGCTGCTGTCGTTCCTTTCTCATTAGCGTTAAGAAAATTCAAGGTTAATAAAGCATTATGTAATCTATTTCTGGGGGTATTTTCGGTCCCTTTCTGTTTGTTCAGCATATCCTTTATAGTACGATTTGATCTTTCTATAACTGCCTGACCTGTAGGATTATTTGGTATACCTGTAATGTGTTTTATATTATAATATTCAAAAAAGCATTTCATTTTCTTAGATACATATGCTGGACCATTATCTGTCTTTATTTGCGCAGGTATACCCATGATGGCCATAACTTCCAATAAATGTGTGATTACTGAATCAGCCTTTTCTGAGCTCAGGGCAGTAGCCCATTGAAAACCTGAATACGTGTCTATGGTGTGGTGTACATATTTTAATTTGCCAAATTCTGCAAAGTGGAACACATCCATCTGCCAGATTTCATTCCTTTGGGTGCCCTTTGGATTAGCCCCTGCAGGCAGTGGCGTTTGGTTATAGAAAGAGCAAGTAGGGCATTTCTTTACAATCTCCTTAGCTTGTTGCCATGTAATTGAAAACTCTTTCTTCAAACCTTTGCTATTAACATGATGTTTTTTATGAAATTCAGAGGCTTGTAGCACACTACCAATCAATAATTGATCAATTTCTGCATTACCTTGTGCTAGAGGACCTGGCAGACCCGTATGGGATCGGATGTGTGTTATATATATAGGGCAAAGCCTGTTCCTGATCAAATCTTGAACCTGGAGGAACAATGAGGTTAGTTCAGTATCATCAGGTATAAATTCAGCAGTTTCAATATGTAAAATAACTCTTTCTGCGTATTGTGAATCTGTAACTATATTAATAGGTTCTTTAAAATCCCTTAGCACCATAAGAATGGCATATAATTCCGCCTTCTGGACAGAAGTATACGGACTTTGTTCCACCTTATCCAAGTCTTCTGATTTGTAACCTGCCTTCCCTGATTTATTGGCATCAGTATAGAATGTACGGGCTCCAGTTATTGGAGCATCACGGACGATTCGAGGAAGAATCCAAGAAGTTCTCTTTATGAAGTTAAGCCGCTTGCTTTTTGGATAGTTGTTATTAATGTCTCCCAAAAAATTAGCACAAGCTCTTTGCCATGGTTCATTATCTTCCCATAATTTCTTTAGTTCATCAGCAGTGAAAGGCACTATAATTTCTGCTGGGTCTATGCCTGCTAGTTGACGAAGTCTCAGCTTGCCTTTTATAATTAACTCAGAGACTTTTTCCACATAAGTTTTCAGTTTCTTACTTGGTTTATGTGGTAAAAAGATCCATTCCAAAATAATATCATCTCTCTGCATTAAAATTCCTGTAGGAGAAATTTTTGATGGTAGTATGACGAGAATACAATCGAGCTCTGGATTCACCCTGTCCACATGTGCCTGTTGTAATTTTTCCTCAATCATTGTCAGTTCCTTTTCTGCTTCAGCTGTTAATTCTCTGGGACTGTTTAAATCTTTATCACCATCCAAGGTTTTGTTCAAATGAATTATTAAATCAGGTGTTATTCCAATAGCTGGTCGTAGACTGGAAATGTCTCCTAACAGTCTTTGAAAGTCATTAAGAGTCCGTAGGCGATCTCTCCTAATTTGTGCTTTTTGTGTCTTAATTTTTTGCAAACCTATTTTATAACCTAAATAATTAACAGAATCTCCCTTCTGAATCTTTTCAGGAGCTATTTGCAATCCCCATTTAGGTAAAAGTATCTTTATTTCTTCAAACAGTCTGTTCAAGGTATCCATGTTTGAATCGGATAACAAGATGTCGTCCATGTAATGGTATACTATAGATTTGGGAAATTTCTTGCGTATTATTTGCAATGGTTGGTTCACAAAATATTGGCACAGGGAGGGGCTATTTAACATACCCTGGGGGAGAACGGTCCAGTGGTACCTCCTCGAAGGTTGAGAATTGTTATAACTAGGCACTGTGAAGGCAAATTTTTCTCTATCTTCTTTTTGCAAAGGTATAGTGAAAAAACAATCCTTTAAATCAATAACTATGAGAGGCCATCCTTTTGGTAATAAAGAGGGCAAAGGAATTCCAGATTGCAGAGGGCCCATAGGTTGAATAACCTTGTTGATGGCCCTGAGATCTGTCACCATTCTCCATTTACCTGATTTTTTCTTAACCACAAATACAGGAGAATTCCAAGGGCTGGTAGATTCTTCTATATGTCCAGCATCTAATTTTTCTTGTACCAGCTGTTCTAAAGCCTGTAACTTTTCCTCAGCTAAAGGCCATTGCTTTGTCCATATTGGTTTCTCAGTCAACCATTTTAGAGGCAAGGCTGTTGGTATCTCTGAAGGGACATCAATTGCTTGTTCTTTTACAGCCCGAATGGCCGGTTTTCTCCGTTTGTAATATCTTTTAATATTATTCTCAGAAATATAGGCTCTAGATTTAGCAGGAATGTTAATTTCAGTATTCCATTGTTGTAATAGGTCACGACCCCATAAATTCATTGCGATATTGGCTACATATGGCTTTAATTTTCCTATTTGTCCCTCTGGCCCTATACATTCAACCCATCTCGTGCTCTGCCTTACTCGAGATAGGGTTCCAATTCCCAGGAGCTGAACATTTGCATTCTGAAGAGGCCAATACGGATGCCAAGATTCTGGGGTAATGATACTTACATCAGCACCTGTGTCCAGCAGGCCAGTAATAAAAATGCCATTTACACACACTCTCAGTTTAGGTCTTTGATCATTTATAGAAGTTTGCCAAAACACACGTAACTTATCTTTCTGATCATTATTGCTTGTAACAGTAGGCATGGGGCTTCCTAATTGTCCTGATGAGGCACGTTCTCTGCAGAAACTGGATATGACTGAACCATGTTTGCCATGGGGGCCTGTGAGGCCCCCCCTCTCACGTTTCCCGACTGTATCAGGTTGCCTTGTCTATCTCTTGTAGACCTGCATTCATTCGTCCAATGTCTCCCCTTTCCACATCTTCTACATAAACCTGAAGGCTGAGTCCTCCTATTTCTGTTATTTCTAGAAGATGCATTATTATTATTATTTCTGAAAGATGCATTATTATTATTATTATTATTATTATTATTTCTGAAAATCCGTTGTCTACAATTCCTTTTAATATGACCCATTTTTCCACAATTAAAACATTTGGTATTCTGGTGTCTCCTTTTACCATTGGAAATTGCTTCTTCTACCCATGCTTCAGTGCCATAATCAAATGTATCAACATTGAGTGTATGCAAGACCCATTCTTCCAACGGCGCTGATCTGAGCTTTAAAGGACCCAAAATCCTTTTGCATTCCACATTTGCATTTTCATAAGCCAAAGACTCAATCATTATACGTCTTGCTTCTGGGTCAGATATTCCTATTTGTACAGCCTTAGTTAATCTTTGTAAAAAGTCACTAAAGGGTTCTCTTTGACCCTGTTTAACTCTGACAAATGATTCCATTCTCTGTCCTGGGTCTTGTACCCTGTCCCAAGCCCTTAAGGCTGCTGTAGTACACATGGAGAGTGTGTTTTCATCCAAATTAGCTTGTTCCTGAGGATCAGAAAAGGGCCCTTCACCTAGAATTTGATCTAGGGAAATGTCAATTCCCTTCGCTTTTTCCTGCTGTTCTAAGAGTCTAGCCTCTTGCCTGAATAAGCATTTCCATTTCAATTGCGGTCCACTCTCGAGTACTGCAGAGCTCAGCTGGAGCCAGTCTGAGGGGGTTGCTCTGCTTGTCGTGGCCCAAGATCTTAGCATCTCTTTAACAAAAGAGGCTTGCATCCCAAAAGTCATGACAGCCTGTTTTATTTCCTTGAGATCATTCATACGCACAGGTTCCCATGTATCCTCCTTGATGACCCTAGGGTTTTTGGAACCAATCACCTTCTCTGTTGTTATTACTGGAAAGGCAGGTAGAGCTGTAGGTAGAGCTTTGTGGAAATTGTCCCGGAGAGACTTACCCACAGATGTAGTTAAAATTTTCCTTTCTACCCTTTGCTCTTCCTCATCAGAATTTAGAAATTCCTCAATCTTTTCAATTCTATTCACCATTGCTTTCTGCAATGTCTGAATCTCCTGTCCAGAATTATGTTCCAAAGCCTTCATTGAGGATTCTAAAATATGAAGTTTGTCCGTTAGAGATAACATCTCATCTTTGGACATAATTTTTATGGCATAAACCGTGCCTTCTTGTATTGACAATCTTTCCGTCAATCTGTCATAAGCTTTAGACAAAATCCGATTGTCACATTCAGCAGTTTTGATTCTCTCAGTTAATGTTTCATTTCCTACAGAAAGGGACTGAATCTTATGGTCCAGATCAGCTGTTCCCTCTTCCATAGTAATGAATTTCTCCTTAACATCAGCCTGAAGAACTTCAACCTGATTCTTGAGAAGATTGTTATCAGCCTGGAGAACTTCAAACTGATTCTCGAAAAGATTGTTATCAGTCTGGAGAACTTCAACCTGATTCTTGAGAAGATTGTTATCAGCCTGGAGAACTTCAAACTGATTCTTGAGAAGATTGTTGTCATTCTCAATTGTTTTTAAGCGTTCAATCTCTGCCTTAAGAATCCTGGATTCGTCTCGTAAAGACTTTATCATATTTCTATTATCAAACCATTTGGTGCCAATGAAAACTACGAATCCCAGAAGGATCCATATATGTGGGGTGATAGACACCTCTTGTAAAATCTCCCACATGGTACAATTAAAAAAATCATTAAATTCTTGAACAGTAATGTGTTCAGACATTTTATTTATAAAAGAAAATTTTTTTACCTGCAAAGATCGGTTCCTGCCAGTGGTGGTCTCTGTGTTTTTGGAGCCTGTCCTAGAACTAGCTCTTGTAGACCAGGCTGGCCTTGAACTCACAGAGATCCGCCTGTCTCTGCCTCCCAAGTGCTGGGATAGAAGGCGTGCACTACCAAGGCCTGGCAGGCCTCAAACTCACAGAGATCAGCCTGCCTCTGCTTCCCAAGTGCTGGGATTAAAGGCGTGCTCTACCACTGCCTGGCCGGCCTCAAACTTGTGATCCTCCTGCCTCTGCCTCCTTCAGCAAATCCTACCGGCGTGGGCCACCACAACCGGCCAAGTCACTTTGTAACAGACCAAATCTGACGCTGTGGCAGCTTTTGTTGCAAAACCGCAAGTACTTGAGCTTCAGGCAGTGGGGTTCAGGCAGTGGGGTTCCGCTGCAAAACTTAGCCAAGGCAGGCAGAATGGGCCTGTGTCGCCGAGTGTGTCTCGGACTCGGCACTGGGGCCGGAGTCACGAACTGAAAAACAGCACCGGGGAGGGTGCTGTGTTAGCTAGCGGGCTACCCGCTTGAGTCGGGGGCAAAATAGCCCGACGTTGGACGCCAAAATGTAACGGCGTAAATGAATGCAGACAGAGTGTAAAAATATATATATATAGCTTTAATGTAGAAATAGACTTACAGAACCACCGTTCCCGCGGAGACCAGGAAAGCAGAAGCGAGCAGCTCGGAGCTTGCTCGCCAAATTTATAGGCAGACATTAGCCCGAGGCGAACACGCCCCTTAAAAGGCGGGACTTATCCCTACAATGTGCTAAAACACCATGACCAAAAACAGCCTGGGTAGGAAAGGTTTATTTCATCTTGCAGCCTGTAGTCCATCATCCAGAGAGGTGGGGGCAGGAACTCAAGGTAGGAACTGATGTCGAGGACATGGAGGAGTGCTGTTTATTGGCTTGTTCCTTTTGCTTTTCTTGGCCTACTTTCATATACCATCCAGAACCTCCAGCCAAAGGAATGGCATGGCCCGCAGTGATCTGGACTCACGCACATCAATCATTAGTCAAAAAGTGCACTACACTTCTGTTAGCTAGGCTTCTGTCCGAAAGGTAGAGGGTCCACCCACCCTTCCCTTTTTTCCATGACTTGCACCTGACCCAGAACTCTGCAACCTTCTACATGACATCCTCATGTAAAACACAGTCTGTCGCCCAGGTGGTTGTGGTGCATAACTTTAACCCCAGCACTCAGGAAGCAGAGGCAGGAGGATCTCTGTAAATTCAAGGCCAGCCGGGTCTATAGAGTGGGTCCCAGGACAGCCAGGGCTACACAGTGAAACCCTGTCTCAAAAACAACAACAAAACCACAGTCTGTCTCCAAGGCACAGAAGACAAGGCATAGGTGGCCAGTGGCCTAACACATTCCTTGGCCTTGGCTATTTCTCTCTTAGGCACTTTTCACCACTTGGTGCTCTATAGCAAGGTCCTTGTCTTTAATCTCCCCCCAACAGTCCCTCAAGTCTCCTGGTTCCTACCACTGTTTTTGAACTGACTTCTGCACTATCTCCCCCAGAGCCAGGGAGGCCCTGCCCTGAGGCCAGATTTCCACAACCTGACTAACCTGTCTAAGGGACAGCTGTCCCCTAAAGGAGGGTGTGCACTCGGTTCTGCGTACTGTACAGGTGGTGGCAAACAGACCATCCTGCCCCCGAGGATACCCTGTGTAGAGGAGAACTAAGGTTACTGAACAGATGGATCCTGGATTACCTCAGCAGGCTCTGTCTTCAGAAAATTCCTTAAATGGAAAAAGGCAGCAGAGGAGTTGGTGTGGAAGATACTTGAAAGACATCAGCCACTTGGGAAGGAAAAGGTCACAAGCCAAGGGACACAGGTAACTCTCAACTGAAAAAATGCCTCCATAAAATCTGCCTACAAGCAACTCTGGGGTGCATTTTTCTTCCTTCCTTCCTTCCTTCCTTCCTTCCTTCCTTCCTTCCTTCCTTCCTTCCTTCCTTCCTTCCTTCCTTCCTTCCTTCCTTCCTCCCTCCCTCCCTCCCTCCCTCCCTCCCTCCCTCCCTCCCTCCCTCCCTCCCTCCCTCCTTCCCTCCCTCCCTCCTTTTTTCCTTCCTTCCTTCCTTCCTTCCTTCCTTCCTTCCTTCCTTCCTTCCTTCCTTCCTTTCTTTTCTTCTAAGTGTTCAAATATCCCTAAGTGGTTTTTAGTTCACAAAATTGTTTGTACTAAAAATGGTTTTATATGTAAGCGCAACACTTACACCAGAGCACCCCCAAAGGAGCTTATTCTTGGTGACACCCTGACCTAACCCAGAATGACTAGCACAAGTCATGGCCAACAACTGTCAGGTAGTAAAACCACACAAAGCCACTATGCTTGTAATTTGTTGCCGTAGAAAGAACCAGAAACTGGGGGCGTGGAAGCTTCCCTCATTTTCCATTTCCTTAAACAGCTTGTCTTCGTCACAAGTCCACAGTGGGAGCCGAAGCCACCCCATGGAGACTGGGTTTCAGAGACCAGCCTGTCAGTGACCAGCAAGGAAAAACGCTCCAGGTTGACCACAAGATTAAGATGGCCTGTGGCCTGTGTACCTAATGTGAGGCTAAGCTGAGGTCAACACAGGCGCGCTGGGAATGTTCTGGGCCAAGGTTCAAAGCTGATGCCAACACGGGTAATCTCGAGGCAGGAGAATGAATTAGAAAGCATCATTCCTTTTAAAAGAAAATGTAGTGAAGGTGCCCAGAAGGTGGCTGCAGCTGAGGCCATGTCCTGTCCGGACCTCAAGGACAGGCCAGCACAGATGCCTGGATGCTGACATTCCTCCTCTTCCACAAAATTGAACCAGTGGAACGGCTGCATGTGGAGGACTGAATTCAGCAACAGAGACAAGGAGACCTAGTGAAATCCTAAGTTCCGGGACACAACACAGCAAGAGAAAGTGCCCCAGGCCTTGTCTTGGGACACCCTGGTTAAGAAGGGGAAATCTACTCCAATTGGCAGAAGTAAAACGCTAAGAGAACAGGTCTCTCTCAGCCGCCCCGCTAGTGCAGTAGCTGGCATCACGTAGTCATGCTTCTTAAAGAGCTAAGCGACTTGGCATCACGCAGCTCCTGATCTTTAGAAAAGGAGTACGGTACATTTCCCAGAGAAATTTGGGGGAACCGATGCTAGGAACCATCTCAGGAATGGTACGATTATTTGTACTGCACCAAGGGTGGAAACCTCCTCATATTCCCATCTCCAGAACACTGCAGTCCGGCATCAGCGGTTGGTAGACTGCCCTGAGACGCGCTTGGCTCTGGGAATGCAAGCTGTGATGTAGAGGGCGGTAGAGTCAGTCAGTCAGGGAGCCTGCCCTCTGGGTCTAGGGACGTAACTAAAGGTTTCTAGGGCGTACCATGTGCAGGAAAACCAGGATCGAGAGTGGCGGATCCTAAGATTCAAAAGGCCCCACTCCCAACACAGAACGCCGCAGTTCCATGCCCCACGAAAACCGCAAGAGTATCTGGGGGTCTGCAAATCTGCTTTGTGCTGTCCTTGGTTTGCACAGCCTAACAACCTCCCGAGAGAATCTCTGCCTGGTGCAACCCAGCTGAAACGAAGCTTAGCTATCTTTTGCCACCCTCCTTTATGCTGGATACTCGGCAAGTTCTGAAACAGAAAGAATATGAATCTCCATGGCAAACCCTAAGAAGCCGCACAGTGAAGCAGTGCTCAGCATACACCATGATCATCCGCCTTCTTTTGCTTTTCTAGTCACCTCGGCTGGGGAAAATCATTTTTCCTTTTAAAAATATTATTTCTCTATGGTTTTTTCTTTTGTGTATTTTATTTTTTAATCTTTTTCTGTCATTCTCCTGATTACTGAAGATGTTATTATATTTAAATCTTTTCTGTGGTGCCACAAGCCTCAGGCCCTCTGTGCACTGGCTAGGCTCTCTGCTAATGAGGTACACTACTAACTAGTCCAGTTGAGAGTAATCATAGCAAACTCCAGCCTCTATCCATTCCTGTTCAAACACTACTTCAACTTAAAGAATAGGAAGACAACACCCCTGAGTCATGGATCCTTCCACAGGCAGCGTCAACTATGAGGAACTCAGTTACAATTCCAGAGCAGATATCAAAATGAAAGCAGAAAGAAATTATGTGTTCTTTCTTTGTTTCTTTGTTTTGCTCAGTGATGCCCTAAATTCTTTTTTCCAAAGGTTTTTTATTAGCATATGTTAATTAAATGTAATAATGATGAACTATGGGACATCTTACAATTCTCTCTCTCTCTCTCTCTCTCTCTCTCTCTCTCTCTCTCTCTCTCATTTTCAAGATAAGGTTTCTCAGTGTAGCCCTGCTGTCCTGGAACTCATTCTGTAGACCAGGTTAGCCTTGAACTCACAGAGATCCACCTGCTTCTGCCTCTCAAGGGCTGGGATTCAAGGCATGTGCTACCACCATCCACCTTCACTTCACAATTTTTAAAACAAAAACATTTTAAATTTTTAATCTTCAAAAAACTATTATTTTTCCAAAATCACTATGATTTGCTTAGAAAAATCAGTGTGTATCTTCAAAGTGTTTTCCTTTAACAGAAATTTAGCTTTATAGTATCTAAACACTAAAGGCTTTTTCAAATTCAGAATCCAGCACAAGTCAAGGAAATCCATTCATACTCCATGTCCTTCTCCTGCAGAAGCCAGCATTACTTGCATTACTGACATTTAGTAAAATCTGATCTAACAGAGTAGTCCTCCCTTCCAGTGTGATTTCAAACTCTGTCATTTCTTGTAGCACCATATTGACAACGTCATTAGCCAGCATTACTTGCATTACTGACATTTAGTAAAATCTGATCTAACAGAGTAGTCCTCCCTTCCAGTGTGATTTCAAACTCTGTCATTTCTTGTAGCACCATATTGACAACGTCATTCAATCCTAGAAGTGCACTCTTCATTGCAGCGTAGATGCTTTTTTTTTTTTTTTGGCTTTTGGAGACAGGGTTTCTCTGTAGCTTTGGAACCTGTCCTGGAACTAGCTCTTGTAGACCAGGCTGGTCTCGAACTCACAGAGATCCTCCTGCCTCTGCCTCCCGAGTGCTGGGATTAAAGGTGTGTGCCACCGCCACCCAGTCACACAAAATAAAAATTTTAAAAAATACACAATAACTACAATCTTTATACATTGAACACAAGCATAGCCAATTTTATAAATCAGTTATTACTAGAACTAAAGAGAGAGAGATGAGGTTCAATGCAGTAACAGTGGATGATTCCAGTACTCCACAATCACCAAAGAGACAAACCGTACAAAGTTAACATCATAGTTAAATTGCATTTTTGAGCTAATGGGCTTAACATTTACAACAAATTCCATCCAACAGCTTCAGAATGTGTTTCCTTTTCATCAGTGTTAAGCTGTTCTAAGATAGAGTCACCTAAGACAGCAAGATGGACCACACACATGGTCCTTTGGGGAAATGAAAACTGAACATTCTGCGCTTCTTAAAAGTCTGTTGAGCACTTGCCTCAGCAGAACAGCTTGACCACCTGCTATCCTCACAGCTAGAGCCTCCCCTTGTAAACCTTTGCCTTAAGCAGTCCCTTTGGACTAAAACAATTCCTTTTTCCTTTAACGTTGTTCCTCCATCCTTGTGCCCAACTAAAATCACCTATAAAACTTCAAACTCCCCTTGCCTTTCAACCTCCTTGTGGCTCTTGTGGTCTGGTTCCCTCATTAAGCCTCACTATCAGCTCATGACACTTTTTCTATGATAGGACAGATATTTAGGAACAAAACAAAATTAAACAAAAATTATAAGTGAAACAATATCTTGTAGAAATTATACAAATGCATGGAAACTGACTAACACAAGTCAATAGTGGGTCATTTAAAAAAACAGAGGTACAATATACCCAAACTTATAGGGCACAGAAAAGGTGGTAGTAAAAGAAAAGTTTAGCACAAAGAATACCTACATTTAAAATACAAATAACATAATGATGCATCTCATGGGCTTAGAGAAGGAGGAACAAATCAAACCCAAAGTCAGCAGAAAAAAAAAACAGATAATAAGCTTGAGTAGAAATAAATGAAGTAGACACTAAAAGATCAATAAAAAGATCAAAGAAACACATATTGTTTATTTGCAAAGATAAATAAGATTGGCAAACTTTTAGTGAGATTAGCCAAAAGAAAGTGAGAAGGGAGATCCAGATGAGTCACACTGGTGGGAGTGCAAACGTGTATGGCCATTTTGCAAATTAATACGGTGGTTTCTCAGAAAATTGGGAATCTCTTTCTTTTTTCTCTTCCTTTTATTTTTTCTTTTTCTTTAACTTTGCCTTCCTCTTTCTGTATTCTCTCTGTTTCCTTCCTTCAGCTCACTCTTTTACTTTGCTTTTGTTGATTTTAATTTTCCAGTTTATTCTACATAATTGTTGCTCCTTACTTTTCAATGGCTAATAGTGAAACAGAAGTTACCCTTAAAAGATATTTATTGCGTTTCTATATGTGCTTTTTGTGGTTGTGGTGATGTTATAGAAGTTCCGTTTTATACTTGAAACAATATTGAGGATTGACTACTAAAAAGAAGGCTGACCACGAAGGAGATCCACATATAAAACCAAGGGACTATTCATTCCTACGGACGTGCAAACTGCAACAAAACACCAAGGACTATGAAAGAGCCACAAACCATGACTCATCCAGGTTTCTCAACTCTTTGAGAGATGAAACTAAAGACAGTGAAATAGTTGGAACCCAGACAAAGTGCTGAAAAGTCTGATTTAAAAACGTAGGGCTGGCCGGGCGGTGGTGGCGCACGCCTTTAATCCCAGCACTCAGGAGGGAGGCAGAGGCAGGCGGATCTCTGTGAGTTCGAGGCCAGCCTGGTCTACAAGAGCTAGTTCCAGGACAGGAACCAAAAGCTACGGAGAAACCCTGTCTCGAAAAATAAAAAAAAAAAAGAAAAAACGTAGGGCTGGAGACCTGGCTCAGTGACTGGTCATAGGTACTTGCTACTCTTACTAAAGACCAGGGTTTGGTTACCAGCACTCAACATGGAAGGTCTCAATCATCTTCAGATTCAGTGTCAGGGGATCTAATGCCTTCTTCTAGCCTCCATGGGCACTGCATGTGTGTGTGGTGCATTTATCTATATCCAGGCAAAAAACTTCTACACATAAAATAAATAAATAAATAAATGTTTTTTTTATATTTATTTATTTATTATGTATACAATATTCTGTCTGTGTGTATGCCTGCAGGCCAGAAGAGGGCACCAGACCCCATTACAGATGGCTATGAGCCACCATGTGGTTGCTGGGAATTGAACTCAGGACCTTTGGAAGAGCAGGCAATGCTCTTAACCTGTGAGCCATCTCTCCAGCCCCCTAAATAAATGTTTTTTAAAAAATAAAAATGATCAGCGGCTTCAAACCGGATTCATATAAATAGGAGAATGCAGTAAAGATATCAGGTGAGACGAGAAGTCGGTTAAGACATTCAGTAAAGAGAAAGACCCTGGTAAAACAGGAGCTATGAGAATGGAATCCTAATATAGCAAATAAGAAACTTAATGGAAATCACTACCAATCAGCCAAACCAGACAGGAGAATAGAATACCAGGGACTGAAGACAGAGTTGGAGAATTATTTTATTAATATGGCAGCATGCATTGCATGACAAACTTTTCTGGAGAAGACACAGCATACATGCACATGCACACCACACACACACACACACACACACACACACACACACACACACACACACCCATAATCAGCCCAGAAAGGGAGCCCCACTATAGACAAAAATAATGATTGTACCAGTGTCCAGTTTGGTGAGCCAGTAAGGTTTTGAAGTGGGGTTTCTTAACAGGAGTGTGGGTGAGGGCTCACTTAAGGAGCAGGGATAACTCAAGAGCAGCTGCCTCACTGCAAAGCCCACCCAGACATGGGCAACCTCTTGGGGAAAGCTGCAAACCTCCAGCTCTCTTCACAGCCTGCAAGCAACACCACACCATTAATTTTCTGTTTTTCTTTCTGCAGTTGGGCTTCTCAGAGTCTCCATCCCCAGTATCTGTCTACAGTTTTTCTGTTGTTGATAGGAGCCTTCAAGTCAAGAATCTTCTAAGCTTTTGTTCACCTAGACTTGTGACCTTTGCTTTATCTCCTGTTTTCCCACAGAGATAAGTGGTCCTCCCCATCTTTCAGAGCAAATGATGCAATTCAGAGGAAATGTTGCAATTCCTAGCAGTATGCCATAGAAAAAGCAGCAAACTAAAGAAGAGAAAATTCACTGTCCCACCATTCAACATCTCACGGATACAAGAGATCAGGCATATGAATCTGTGGTGTACGAGAGTGTGCCCATGTATAAACTAAAGGCATAGAAAATTGATGCAATAAGTTAAAGAAGAAAATTCCCCAAATCTAGGACAAGAAAGTATAGTAGGCTTTTATTATTTTTTTTTAACTTTTTTTTTTTTAGGATTTATTATCTGTATAGTGCTCTATATGAAGAGGGCTCCAGATCTCTTTACAGATGGTTGTGAGCCACCATGTGGTTGCTGGGAATTGAACTCAGGACCTCTGGAAGCACAGGCAGTCTCTTAACCACTGAGCCATTTCTCCAGCCCTATAGTAGGCTTTTAGAACCCCAAATGACATGGCCAGAAGAGAACCTTTCTGCATCATGTGATAGTGGAAAATATTAAGCTATCCTATGAAAAAGGATAGTGCATGCTACAAGAGAAGAGTGACAAGTTCCCTTCAAAGGAACTACAATGGACTTCATGGGCAAAAGGTTTTTTTTTTTAATTTATTTATTTATTAAAGATTTCTGTCTCTTTCCCGCTACCGCCTCCCATTTCCCTCTCCCTCCCACAATTAAGCCCCCCCCCCCCCTCAGCCCGAAGAGCTATCAGGGTTCCCTGACCTGTGGGAAGTCCAAGGACCACCCACCTCCATCCAGGTCTAGTAAGTTGAGCATCCAAA
The DNA here is from genome assembly GCF_018167655.1 of Microtus oregoni. Classification (NCBI taxonomy): domain Eukaryota; kingdom Metazoa; phylum Chordata; class Mammalia; order Rodentia; family Cricetidae; genus Microtus; species Microtus oregoni. The sequence goes on from NW_024543226.1 coordinate 1,678,185, forward strand.
CTGCCTAGGCTCCCACAAAGCCAGTGCGTGCAGTAGGATCAGAAACCCATTGCCATTGTTCTTGAGTTCTCAGTAGTCCTCATTGTCCGCTATGTTCAGCAAGTCCGGTTTTATCCCATGCTTTTTCAGACCCAGGCCAGCTGGCCTTGGTGAGTTCCCAATAGAACATCCCCATTGTCTCAGTGTGTGGGTGCACCCCTTGCGGTCCTGAGTTTCTTGCTCTTGCTCTCTCTCCTTCTGCTCCTGCCAGAAGCCAGTAAATCATTGAGTGATATATCTCAATCTCTGACAGAAAATAAATGTCAGTCAACATTACTACACCCAGAGATGTGATCCTTTAAGATGGATGATGAAATAAGGACTTTCCATGATAAACACAAAGGAAAGCAGCACATGACTAGCTAACCTAGCACAACGGGACTAGCTTGAAGAAGCACCACACTGAGAAGGGGGTGCACACTGATGCACAAGCACCTGAGAATGAACACCTCTTACTAGAAGAGCAAACAAATGAGAAGTAGAAAGACTCAAGCCTTAGTGACATAGCAAACCAACAAGTCACTAAGATGAAGGGAGATTAGTTCATAATCGCTTAATTAAATCAATGTAAGAAGCCTTAAGTCTCAAATCAAAATTAAAAGAGGCAGCCTTGGGGCTGGAGAAATGGCTCAATGGTCAAGAGCACTGACTGCTCTTATAGAGGACCTGGGTTCAATTCCCAGCACCCAAATGGAGGCTCACGATCATCTGTAACTCTAGTTTGAGGGGATCCTACACCCTCTTCTGACCTCTACTGACACCAGGCATGCATGCATACACAAGCACATGGGATACATGGAGAAAAACCACTTAAACAGATAAAACAGTAAAAAAAATAAATCCTTAAAATACATTGTGATAAATTATCAAAGAATTGCTTAAATAATATACATTTAAAATAAAAATAACAGCAAAAGCAAACAACTACAATACCCTTGATCAAATATTTTAGTGTAAATCCTGAAAGTTAGAAACTTCTAGAGGAAAACGAAGGAACTTTGCAATGTAGACACAGGCAGTGTTTTCTGAACAGGACTTCAATAACTCAGGAAATACTGTCAAGAGTTGCCAAGTGACAAACATAAAATTTAAAACCTTCTCAAAATGAATTAGTAGAGTGAGGTGGTAGCCTTAAAATGGAAGAAAGTTTTGTCAGCTATTATCCAGAAGATAAAGGAGCTCAGGAGATTATATGTCAAATGAACACGGCAACAACAATAAAACCAAATCAATAAACAGCAAATGAATTAAACAAATACTTTTAAAATAAAGACACAGAAATGGCCAATAAATACACGAAAAGAGTGCACCATCTTTACTTGCTAGGGCAATACAAATCAAAACTATGTTCGGATTCCATTTCACCCTAGTGAGAATGCCTGTCAACAAAAGAAAGTACAAAGTGGCCTACTCAGGAAGCTGAGATAGTAAGACTACAAGTTCAAAGCTTGTCTGAACTCCTGAGTGAGCTCAGTTCAGGCTTAGCAACTTAGTAAGACCATGTTTCAAAGTAGAAAGTAAAAAGAGGACTGGACAAACAGCTACATGTATGATGACCTAAGTTCAATTCCCCTGTACTGCAATAACAAGAAAGTGCAACATAAAGGCTCAGCTCCAAGCTAGGCGGTGGTTGTGCATGCCTTTAATCCCAGCACTTGGGAGACAGAGGTAGGTGAATCTTTATGATTTTGAAGCCAGCCTGGAATATATACATAGTAAGTTCCAGGATAGCTAGGGCTGTTACACAAAGAAACCCTGTCTTGGAAAAAAAAAACCCTCAGCTATGCTGAGCAGAGGTAGAAGGACTGAATTCAAAGCCAGCCTTGGCTTCATAACAAGTCTGAAGCACATTTGAGCTATATAGTTAGTGGGATCATGCCTCAAAAGTTAAAGGAACAAAACCCAACAAATGGTGGAAAGGATATAGGGAAAAATGAACCTGAACCTTTATATTAATAGTAATTAGTACAGCCACCATAGAAATAAGTATGTAGATCCATCAAAATTCAGGTCACTTTAATCTAGATTTCACTATATGTTCATGTTTACTGCTATTCCCAAAGTCCAAGTGGCAGAATCAGCCCCCAAACAGATGAATGCACAAAGAACGTATAACACAATGTGGAATTGTGTTTCTTCTCAAAAAGAACAAAATTACCTCTTTCATATAAAAAAGCATGGGGCTGGAGACACCATGATGTGCAAGATGTAACTCAGCCTAACAGGCGAGTGTCTCATGTTTAAGTGTTTATTAGCATATGTAGAATTTAGCGTGGAAAAAGGTCATGGAAGGGAAAGGTCAGGGGTAGTGGCTCGGTGTTTGACATTTGCCTGGCATGTACAAAGTTCTGGTTTACTCTTTGGTACTGCAAAAAGGAGTTATTAAAAATATCTAAGATAGGGCTAGCAAGATGTCTCAGCAGGTATAAGTGCTTGCTGGCAAACCCAATGACCTGAATTTGATCCAGAACCCACATGATGGAGCAAGAACACAAATTCTCTAACTGCTATCAAGAAAACAAATGTTGCAGAGAAACCTTCTTATTCATTCTGGTGGGATATAAAACTAGTACACAGTCACTATGGAAATCAGTGAGGACTTTTCTCAAAACACTAAACATAGAAATATCTTATCATTCAAATATACCCCTCTTGGATATATACTTGAAAAGAATCAGCCTAGATGTCTATCTATAGAAAAGTGGATAAAATGTGGTACATATAGATAATGGAATTTTATCTACTCATTATAAAATGAAATATATTTTTAATAAAATGAGATCATGAGATAACAAAATGAAATCATGACATTTACAGGAAAATGAATGCAACTGGAGATCATCACATAAAGTGAAATCATCCAGAGTCAGACAAATACCAAGCACCACGTGTTTATGCTTATGTACAGAACCTAGATTTAAGTGTGTCTAAAGGGCTGGGAAAATGGCTTAGCAGTTAAGAACATTTGCTGAGGGCCTGGATTCAGTTTCCCAAACACACGTGGTGACTCACAACTGTCTGTAACTTTAGTTCCAGGGAATCTGCTGAGTGTGCCAGACACACACATGGTGTACATACATGCAAGCAAAATACTCATACACATAAAATAAATAAATCTAAAAAATTACCAGGCACATATGTGGTGTACATACATGCAAGCAAAATAATCATATACATAAAATAATTAAATCTACAAAAGAAGGGAACTAGTGGGGTGCATAGAGGATATGAGGGAAGCCAGGGGGAAGTGAGCAAATGAGTCAATGTATAATATCACACATGTACGAAAATGTCATTATGCCAACCTAAAATTTATTTAAAGAAAAAGTTAATAAAAATTATATTCTGTTTTGAAAAAAAGTATAAGGGGCAAAGTAGGAAGGGTAAGATTGACAAGAAAGAATACTAGAGTGTGTGAAAATAATCAATGTATGTAAATTTATGTTTAAAATGTTATAATGCAATCCATTACAATATATACAATTACTATGCTACTAAAATAAATTCTCACTTAATGCTTTTAGGACTATTAAATTCATTAGGAAACTTACTACAGTCTCCTTTTTCTATTAAAAGAATAGTTCATCAAACATTTTTGCTAGAACACTATTGATCTAACATTTATAGTTGTTTCTTTTTTAAAAAAGTTCTGAGTAGTTTTCAGTGTTATTTACTGTACATGAATATAGCAAATAAGGAAAGTGAAGAGAATGGTCAGTACTTTATTTTTAATTATTTTTTATTGTGTGTTTCTTTTTAAAATAATTTGTTTAGTTTTATTTTATGTGCATTGGTGTGAGGGTGTTGGATCCCATGGGACAGAAAGTTGTGAGCTATCATGTGGATGCTGGGAATTGAACATGGGTCCTCTGGGAGAGCAGCCAGTGCTCTTAACCTCTGAGCCATCTCTCCAACCCCTTAATTGTATATTTCTTATTGAGTTTCTGTATGCACATAAACGCAGGTATCCTGGTGGCCATAGGCATCAGATCTCTGTTGGAGCTGGAGTTGCAGATGGTTTCTCACAATGTGATGTGGGTGCTGAAGTGTGGTCCTCTGTTAGAGCAATCTCTGCTCTTAATTGATGAGCCATCTTTCCTGGCCCAGGTTCAGTATTTTGGAGGAAGGTTGCAAATTTTGTTTTGAGTGTTCTAGCAGCAATCATAAAAGCACACTGGTGGATAGCAAAATGCACCAAAACATCTTTTTGAAGGTTTAAAGTGCTAATAATGTAGCTTTATTGAACATTAAAAATATGTATCTAGAAGAAATGTTTGTCCAAGTCTTTCAGAAGAGCACTCACTCCTTAAAATTAAGCTTTGATTAGTGTTAAACAGTAGAGAGTTTATAAAAATCTTTGATAGGCAGCAAAGCATCTTTTTAGGGTCACTGTCTCTTTAAGGGGCGTGTACGTTTGCATAATTTCATGAACGTTCTGGAACGTGTCACAAAACGTGACAAAGCTCGACGCCATTTTAAGTCCTGGCCCGTCGACTCCCTCAGGCAGTGTGAGCCATGGAGCGCGCCAGGGGAGCACGCTCTAAGGGTGCTCTCGCTGAGGCCGGGCCCCCCAATGTTCCGAAAGCCCGTCCGGCTGCTGGTTCGGAAGATGTGGGCTCCGGGGAGCCCCAGGCTGCCGGGGGCCTGGGTGCCGAAGGTGCTGAGGCCACTTCTGACAGCAGAGGGGCTCGCGGCTCCAGGGCTCGCGGCTCCAGGGCTCGCGGCTCCGTGTCTCGTGGTGGTTCCAGGTCTCGTGGCGGCTCCGTGTCTCGTGGCGGCTCCAGGGTTCGCGGCTCCGTGTCTCGTGGCGGCTCCAGGTCTCGTGGTGGCTCCGGGTCTCGGGGCTCCGGGTCTCGGGGCTCCGTGTCTCAGGGCTCTGGGTCTCGCGGCTCCCCGTCTCGGGGAGACTCCAGGGCTCGCGGCTCTGGGTCTCGGGGCTCCAGGGCTCGGGGAGGCTCCAGGGCTCGCGGAGGCTCCAGGGCTCGCGGAGGCTCCAGGGCTCGCGGAGGCTCCAGGGCTCGCGGCTCCCGGTCTCAGGGCTCCGGGTCTCAGGGCTCCGGGTCTCAGGGCTCCGGGTCTCGGGGCTCTGGGTCTTGGGGAGGCTCTAGGGCTCGCGGCTCCAGGGCTCGCGGCTCCTTGTCTCGGGGCTCTGTGTCTCGGGGCTCCAGGGCTCGCAGCTCCGGGTCTCGGGGCTCCAGGGCTCGCGGCTCCTTGTCTCGGGGCTCCGGGTCTCGGGGCTCCAGGGCTCGTGGTGGCTCCAGGGCTCGCGGTTCTGTGTCTCGGGGCTCTGTCTCTCGGGGAGGCTCTAGGGCTCGTGGCTCCGGGTCTCAGGGCTCCGGGTCTCAGGGCTCCGTCTCTCGGGGAGGCTCTAGTGCTTGCGGCTCTGGGTCTCGGGGCTCTGGGTCTCAGGGCTCCAGGGCTCGTGGTGGCTCCAGGGCTCGCGGCTCTGGGTCTAGGGGAGGTCCCAGGGCTCACGGCTCCTTGTCTCAGGGCTCTGTGTCTCGCGGCTCCAGGGCTCGCGGTTCTGTGTCTCGGGGCTCTGTGTCTCGGGGCTCCAGGGCTCGCGGCTCCGGGTCTTGGGGAGACTCCAGGGCTCGCGGCTCTGTGTCTCGCGGCTCCCGGTCTCGGGGCTCCGGGTCTCAGGGCTCCGGGTCTCGCGACTCCGGGTCTCGGGGCTCCGGGTCTCGGGGAGGCTCCATGTCTCGGGGCTCCGTGTCTAGGGGAGGCTCCAGGGCTCGTGGCTCCGGGTCTCGGGGCTCCTTGTCTCGGGGAGGCTCCGTGTCTCGGGGAGGCTCCGTGTCTCGGGGAGGCTCCAGGGCTCGGGGAGGCTCCGTGTCTCGGGGAGGAGGCTCCAGGGCTCGGGGAGGCTCCGTGTCTCGGGGAGGCTCAAGATCTCGGGGAGGCTCCGTGTCTCGGGGAGGCTCAAGATCTCGGGGAGGCTCCGTGTCTCGGGGAGGCTTAAGATCTCGGGGAGGCTCCGTGTCTCGGGGAGGCTCCAGGTCTCGGGGAGGCTCCAGGTCTCGGGGAGGCTCCAGGTCTCGGGGAGGCTCCAGATCTCGGGGAGGATCCAGGGCTCGGGGAGGATCCAGGGCTCGGGGAGGATCCAGGACTCGCGGCTCCGGGTCTCGAGGCTCCGGGCCTCGAGGTGGCTCCGGGTCTCGTGGCAGCTCTGGGTCTAGCGGCTCCGGGCCTTGCGGCTCCAGGGCTCGTGGTTCCAGGGTTCACGGCCCCGAAGTTGGCGGCCCCAGGGTTCATGGCCAGGAGGTTCAGGGCCCCGAAGTTCACAGCCCAGAGATTTGCAGCCCTGAAGTTAGTGGCCCAGAAATTCGCGGCCCTGAGGCTCTGGGTCCCGTTGTCCGCAGCCCTGAAATTTGCGGCCCTGAGGCTCCGGGTGCCGGGGTTCGCAGCCCCGAGGTTTGTGGCCTGGAAATTCACGGCCCTGAGGCTCCGGGTCCTGTGGTTTGCAGCCCCAAGATTTGCAGCCCTGAGGCTCCGGGTCTAGTGGTTCGCAGCCCTGAGATTCGCAGCCCTGAGGCTCCTGGTCCCATGGTTCACAGCCCCGAGGCTTGGGGTCCCGGGGCTCGTGGTCCTGAGGTTGGCGGCCCTGTGGCTCGGGGTTCCAGGGTTCGCGGCCCTGAGGCTAGAGGTCCTGGAGTTCGCGGCCCTGAGGCTAGGGGTCCCGGAGTTCGCGGCCGTGGAGTTCGCGGCCCTGAGGCTAGGGGTCCCGGAGTTCGCGGCCCTGAGGCTAGAGGTCCTGGAGTTCGCGGCCCTAAGGCTAGGGGTCCCGGAGTTCGCGGCCGTGGAGTTCGCGGCCCTGAAGTTCTCGGCCCAGAGGTGCCGGGCAGCTGCCGGCCCAGGCCCCAGGGAAACCGCGGCAGCGGGCTTCCCAGCAGCAGCAATGTCTTAAAGTCCCTGCGAGGTGAGTGGCTTTGGAACTTAGTTTTTCAGAAAGGGGGTGGGGGTGGGGACAGGACTTGGGACCTTGCAAGGTCCCCTGAGGTGTGACACCTGTCGGCCTGGCCTCAGCCTCAGTGACAGAAAGAAATGGCCGCGGGGCTCTGAGGAGAGCCCGCCACAGCCGGATGGTTTGGGGCCCTGTGGGACTGCTAGCCATACCTCCGGTGGCAGCGTGGGGCTTCGCCAGGGGGGCGACTCTGTCACTGCCCAGGCAGGACCTCTCAAGGCCCTAAAGGGGCTTCCTAGGTGTGGCGGCAGGTGCAGGCCACAGCAGACAGGGCGGGACATTTGGGGCGCGCGCGCATGTGGGGAGGGGGTTGCGGGAACCGCAGGCAGCGCCAGTGGCAGTGTGGGGCCTCGGCGGGGGGCGTCTCTGTCGCCCAGGCTGGGACTCGCGAGGCTCAGGGACAGAGCGGCAGCCTTACTACTGTAACTAAGTCTTGGCGGTGTGGCCCATGGCCCGCCAGTTAGTGTGGGGCCCGAGGGGGCGGCTTTCCCCAGGGGCTACGTGGGTGGCGCATTTGTCACTCGGCAAAAGGGGGACTCGCGCGCCCTCAAAGGTCTTGACAAGCGCGACACCTGTCGGGAGAATGTTCGGGTGGCAGCCGGGACCCCTTGAAGGCCGAGACCGAATGTCATGGCGACTGCTTGCAGCAGCGCCCAGACCTGGCCAGTCAGTTTTCGACCTAGAAAGGGTGGCGTGTTTGCCCCCCTACAAACGGAGGAGCTGGTGAACCCCGAAAGGTTGCCCGCTCCCTGAGCAGTGACAGTGGAGGGGAAGGAGGAAGCTGCTGCCCAGACCCTGAGACGGAAAGTCATGGCAGACTGCTCTGAGGCCCGGGCAGGGCTGGCCATTAGCTTGGGGCCTCCGCGGTGACGGATTCATGCCCTCCTGGGGGAGCTGGTCTAGTGACAGGGGCTCAGACACGGGACTAAGCACTGTGCCACCCCCGTCTGTGTGAGTGCTGGCATCCCAGCACCAGAGGCGGGCGGCCTCACTTTGCCCCTGCTGGTGTGAGTGAGCGCTGGGGCCCCAAGGGCCCTGGCGGGCGCCACTAGCGCTTTGTCTAGGAGGCTGCAGCAAAGCAGCACGCGCACGGCCTCTGGCTTCAAGGCTGGAGCCCTCCGCGGGCGTGGCGGGGCCGGGCCTCTGCTTTAGCTGGCAGCCGGGGACCTGGCGGGGCACACACCTCGTCTTCACCAGAAGCTCTGCGGGCTGTGGATCCCAGGCAGCAGGGCGGCGCGACCCGGCCAGTGCTGCGCTGCAGGATCGCGAGCTCCGGGAAGGTGGGAAGGTGTCGCCACGGTGTTGCTCCTCAGCCAGGCCGGCAGTGAGGTGTGAAGGCTTAGGTGGCTGTTCAGGGGCTCTTTGAGCACGAATGAGCAGTAACGTCCGCAGCAGAAGTCTTACTTTGGGTCCCAAGAAAAGACCACGGGGCAGTTTCTGTCCCCACAGGCAGCTGGACTTGTACAGTCCCGCCGACCTAGGCTGCCTGCTGTGCGTGCCTTCGTGCTGGCGCTGGTGGCTGCTTCCTTCCAAAGCTCCTGCCAGAGGGAGCTAAGCCAGACGTGCATGGGTGGACACTGACCTGCTCATTTCAGTAGGCAGCCAAGAGTGCCTTATGGAATTTTAAAAAAACAAACTAAGAAAAATGACTATTTTGGGGAAAAAGCGGATTCACTTCTTTAAGTTTTTACTAATATTCTTTTCTTTTTTTAATTTTTTTTAATTTACTTATTTATTAAGGATTTCTGCCTCCTCCCCACCACCGCCTCCCATTTCCCTCCCCCTGCCCCGATCAAGTCCCCCTCCCTCATCTGCTCAAAGAGCAATCAGGGTTCCCTGACCTGTGGTAAGCCCAAGGACCGCCCACTGAAAAAGCATGAGATTAAATCCGGACTAGCTGAACATAGCGGGCAATGAGGAATACTGAGAACTCAAGAACAATCGTAGTGGGTTTTTGATCCTACTGCACGTACTGGCTTTGGGGGAGCCTAGGCAGTTTAGATGCTCACCTTTCTAATATTCTTTTCAACTAGGTGTTTCACCTTCCCTCCCGTCAGACCTTTTTTTACTACGGCTATTAGCAAGGGAATGGTTTGAAATAGTTTGAGTTCCTAAAGTTTTCATTCTATAAAAGAGAATTTACCAAAAAGGCATTAAAATGAGCGAAATAACCTAATCTTAGTTCTGTTGAGAAGTTTAAAAGATATTTACTGATCTGATAAAATCTTGCTTAGCAATATTTTCCTTAAACTCTGTGACTGTATTCCCAGCCTTCAATGTTTTCTATCTTCTCCCGTGGTATGCCCAGCCCCAAGATTATTTCACAGACTTTTTACTTTAAAATTGTGCATAAGTGTGTACTAATTCTGCAAAGGGTTTTCATTGACATGTTTGTATATGTATATGGTTATGATCACATACACTCTTATGCTTATTTTTCATTATTTGTACACATGTATATGTATTTATAAACAAAACATATACATAATGGAATTTTAATAAAAAATTTTAATACTTGAAAATTTGTTCAACACCCTTAGCCCTCAGGAAAACACAAATTAAGACTGCTTTGAGATTTTGTCTCACCTCAGTCAGAATGACTGCCATCAAGAAAACAAATGTTGCAGAGAAACCTTTTTATTCATTCTATTGGGATATAAACTAGTACAGTCACTATGGAAATTGGTCTGGATGGAGGGTCTGTGGTCTGTCTAATCAAAGGTTCTTTGCCTCATAAACAGTGCCAATTATGGGTTCTTATTTCATAGAGCAATCCTTAAATTAAGTCAGAGAACGGTGGGCTATGCCCATTGTACAAGTGGGCTTATGTTGCCAGAACAATTCTCATTGTAGCTTGCAGGATTCATAGCTGGATGACACTATTTTTCTGTTTTGGTAGTGTGCATGGCACCTTGAAGCACTATGAAAGCTAGCCAGTGGGTTGAAAGTTCTAGATAATCTGAACCTTCTCCATTTTTATGATCAAATACATAGTGTATTCAGCAAAAGGGTTTTACCACCAAATTCTTGGGGGGGTAACCAAGGGCATTTTGCAGTACCCTTTGATGTTATTGGGGTCTTTGGGACCCCCATTTGTCAGCAAACCAAAAAGAGGTAACCAATTTCTAGTACTGAGGTTTTTATTTGTAAGCATGTGATTTCAACTTGAGGTATTGTCTCCTACCATAGGGTATCTTCTGTTAAACTTTTTATTTATGTTACCTATATAATTCAGGAAGCTTCTGCAGTAGTAGGTTTTCATATGTCTTTTCCAAAATATCTTTAGTGTTAGTTATCCTCCATATTCCTCCTGCCTTGCCCTCTTTCCCCACCCCACCCCATTTAACCCTCCCTTTCCCAGTATTATACTAAGTGCTTTGGTTCCACCTTAAAAGAGTCCCATGTTCCTATGTGTTAAAAGAATGGATGCTTTTAAGAAAGATTTGGATTTAAAACTCAGGTCCCAGATGATGATTTACAGAGTATTTAGGGATGTGCATCAACTAGAGCTTTTACCCTAACTTGCTGTATAAGGTACACATGATTGGTCTGAAATCCCTCGAATTTGGATTAGACTATTCATTTTACATAAGATGTATTCTTAAAAGAAAATATTCCTCTTGTGCTGAGTGCATACTAAACATGCATGAGGTATTGAGACAAATCTATCTTAAGATTATTTTAAATATTCTTATAGAAATCTGGTGACTTTAAGGATTAAATGAAAGGACATATCTAAAGCACCTAATTTAGTAAGTCTGAGCGACAGAATACATGACAATTAGTCATAATAATTAATAAATAAAATCAGATTTTGTGTCCTATTCATATCACCCTTTTAAAGAATTTTATCTATTCCATGAAGCTAGTGTACATGGTCTAGATATATAAGCATGGGACACATTCTTGCAAAGGAAGTGCTCAGCCATTGCAATTGAGCCATAACAAGTTTCTTGTTATTCCATAGACTTCCTAATTACAACTATTCGTTTATTTGGGTGAATTAAATATTGAAAATTAAGTATTTGTTCACTTCAAATTAGTATGTGCAGATAAGTTCTGGGTTGATTTCATTCTTTTTTTTTATTTCCTTCTTTGGCTTGCATTCAGCCATATAGAGGCCATTTAGCTGAAGTTGACTCTTTTAATTTGACAGAACAAGAATTTTTCCAAAAATATTAAATCATGTTTCACAACAGCTTGATTAATTCATCAAGTTACATTGTGTAATTTGAATTGACTTTGGAAATGATGACTTTTAGAAATCAAGATGTCAAATAAAGTATTTCTAAACTTCTTTTCCATGAGAATTATGGGTAAGATCTTATATAAAATAATATAATCAGAGATGGTCAGCAGAGTGAGCAAGAGTTTGTAGTGACTTTGTTTTTTTTTGTTTTTTATGAACTCAAAGCCATGACTTTAAAGCATGAAGAATCCCAAGATATTGAGGAACAGTTTATATTGCGTCTGCCTCAGGTAAGTAACATTTATATCTCAGAATAAATGTCTTCAGTGCAAAAGTGTAGCTCTGCTTAGGTAACACTAGCATTTCAGGTTATAAAAACTCAGAACATTTGCTTCCCAGAAGTCATGTTCTATTAGCAGTCCTATTGTAGTTCATATTCTTCTCACAATATTTCTTTCTTCCTGTATATACCATCAATCATATGGGTTAATTCTCTGTCAAAACAACTATGACAATGACAATTATGAATCATCTGGTCATTTAGCACAAACATTTACAGCCAATTTTGTGGACAGCCAAGGTAAGACTTGTAAAATTCTTTCTGTCATCTCAGAAGAGTTGGTTGGAGAGACTACCATTGTCATCTGCAAATTCATCACCAAGCAGAGTTTTCAAACTCATTTAAACTTTAAGCTTGACTCTCCCCATTGAAAACCATGTTTGAGTATTATTTCATTTTGGAGGCTATGATAGAGATGGTCAGAAAGTTATTATCATTATAGTTAATCAACATATCTAGTAAACTATAGCTAATACCTTTCCTTAGCAACTACAATGGAAGGATAAGCAGTAAGAAGTAAAACTGAAAAACTGGGAGAAGACACAAAGTGTAGTTTCTAAAAGATAGTGATGAAATTTGAGTTGAGTTCATTTAATTTGATTTATACAATGCATGGGCTTTCATGGTACATAGCATAGTTAACATTTGGAAAATGTAAGGTTTTGTTTAAGGAAGACTATTAGACAATCTTTCTGATTTTTAATTTACCTCCTTTTTAGGAACAGGCTTATGCTGTCAGAAAGATTATACATTCTCGAGGTCCTGGCATGAAGGATAAACTAAAAATTGGCTTTGCCCGTAAGTAGTTAATATCAATTCACAATATATTAAACAAAACAATAATTTGCTACAGATTATGTGAAAGGCACTATATTAGGCATTAAAGGTGTGAAAAATAGAGTATGTTATGGTTCTAACCTTTAGAAAGCATACATACACAATGTTACAATCAAATGCTTTTTTTTTAAGGAATGTGTTTAAATGAATGAAATTTGCTGTTGGAGATAACAAGGAAGCAGTTGCTGTCTTACTCATCTTTGCTACCATTAGAAAGAAACTTAGATATTTTTGAACTAGTAACATACAGTGTGTAAAAACAAGCTGTAGATACTCTCTTCTTTTTCTGGATATTGATTTCTAGTCTTTCAAAAATAGTTAAGTTTTGTCAAAAAACTTTTCTGTCCTGCATAAGTCTTCCTTATTCGGTTTCTTGGAGACTGAACAGAGCATTGGAATGTCAATATTAATTTTCTCTACTTTCCTTTAGCTGATGGACATCATGCAGTTGTTCAGGTAGAAGATGTCTCACTGCCTGCTAAGCTGGTTAATTTGCCTTGTGTTATCGGAAGCCTGAAAACTGTTGATAGAAAAACATTTTATAAAACAGCAGATATTTCTCAGGTATGAATTTTTTGAGACATGGTCTCATATATACCAAGATAACCTCAAACTTAGTATGTAGCTGAGGATGACTTTAAACTTCAAATCCTTCTGTCTTCAACTACCAAGTGTTGGACTTAACAGGCATTCCTTTCCACACTCTTAAGTTGTACTGAGGACCAAACCTAGGACTCTGAGCATTTTAGAAAAGCACTCTACCCAACTGAGTGATTCCCCAGATCCACAAAATCTTGTTTAGTTTATCAGTGCTGAGGACCAGATCCAAGTCCTCATGCATGCCAGGCAAGTGCTCTAGCTACCATTGAGCTATATCACCACCACTGGTTTGGTTTTCTTCATCTTCTGGTTCTCGTACCCTTTGTGGAATCTTTAGTCTTTCTGCCGGTATTCAGTTCCACTTGGTAAATGACTATTTACTGTTTATAATTATCAGATCAATTGCACAGGAACATAACGTCATGCCCTGGTTTTGTATTTTTAACTTTTTATTTCTTTACTTTTACAGACTTCTGCTGTTTGCCACTTATAGTGACTTTTGCTTATTTTAAAATATAAATGACTAGGTCTTTTTCTGCTAGAGAGTGTGTTAACTCTGAAAAAAAGTTACTACTTCTCATCTCTACTGGTGCTTTCTCATTTCCTCTCTAGATGAAAATGCTAAAATGTATGCGTTTCATGATATTGCTTCTGCAGTGGTATATGCTAGGTAAAAGTCAAATCTATATATCATGATGCAGGGAGAGAGAAGAGGGAGAGAAAGAGAAGAAGGAAGAGAGGATGGGAAAGGGATATATAAAAGAATCTGAATTTATATTACATAGTACTTGGTTTTGGGAAATGTCAAGAATCATCTGTGCTCCTCATTTCTGGTGGTATGTTTATAATTTATTACTGTTTAGTATTTGGGGCAATAGTAAACTTCTTTGTCTTTGCTAAATATAGATGCTTGTATGCAGTGCTCCTGGTGAGCCTCACTCTCCCCCAGAAGAACCAGTTACCTCTGCTCACACTACTGTAACTGGAAGGGGTGGAGGGAAGACAGATAGAAAAAGATATAACTGGAAGCATGGCAGTAAGTCACCAATCTCTTGCTCATTATGGCTGACTACATTTATCTTTTGAATTGCAAATCTCTATGAATCAGGGACCTCTTACCTGGTTCATTAACTTCTTATTTTTGAAGAAAGAAATCATGCTATGAGCATGACATATTTCTTCATCAAATTCATGTAGATATAGGACAGTCATAAGTCACATGGCATATTTCATTATGTTTTTGTTTTAGTTACTCCACCACTTAAGAACATCAGAAAGAAAAGGTTCCGGAGAACAAGAAAAAAGGTTAGTCTCATGTCATTTGTGTTTCTGCTGGATGACTTAGGAGAGGACTATGAGGGAGAAAGAAAGGTAGAAAGTCAGTTGGGAATTCGCTGATGCATTTATATGTTCAATAAGCAGTGCCTACCAGATGTGTTGGTACCTACCTGTAATCTCAGCACTTGGAGGCTAATGCAGAAGGATCGTGAGTTTAAGACAATCCCTGGCTATAGACCTTGACTCAAAATGTAAAAAAATTAAAATAGGCACAATCCACAGCATTATGAGCTAGCATTTGGGGCTACAGCAGTGACTAAAAATAGAACCACTTCTTTAGGTTATAGTCTCATTGTTAGGGATTCAGAAGAATCATGAATTGGACATTGCACCTCATGCTTTTAGTTTTCAGATGCTGTAGATTTAAAGCGAGGCATGTTGGTTACCTGAGATCTCAGCATTTTGGAAGCTGCAGCAAGAGGATTGCCTTCTGTTGTCCAAATCTTGGATGACATTGCCATTATCAGGCTAGCTAGGAATACACAGTGAGATTTTCTTATTCTAAAAAAGAAAGATTTATACTTTCTTCCTGCCTTACATTACTGATCTTTAGTGCCTAGCAATTCGAAATCTCTTTTTCATCTCTGTGGTTTTTTTAATGTTTATTATCTTCTATATATTGAACATACAGTATATAATCTAAGAATGACATATTGCTGAATTGCATTTCTGGTGTGAATATACCAATGTGTTCAACTGTTTACCCATTAAAACATAACTGTATTGTTTCTACTTTTTGACAGTTATAAGTAAGATTGTGAGTAGGTTTCTTTGTGTGAACTTAAATCCTAATTTCCCCAGGATAAATGCTCAGGAATAATTCTGAACCATATGATAGTGGCATATTTTAAAAGATTTTTATTCATTTTACTTAATGTCTATGACTGTTTGAATCTCAGGGTCTGTTTGATATAGTCCAGGCTTGCATTGAACTTGCTGTGTGGTCATCTATGATTTTTGATCTTCCTGCCACCACCAGCATCTCAAGTGCTGGGATTACAGACACGTATTACCATACCTTGTTTTATATGTTGCTAAGGATTAATCCCAGAACTTAGCTCACATAAAGGAGGTCTTTACCAACTGAGACATGTCTCTTGCCAAGCATTAGCTTTTAAATTTTATTTACATTCATTTAGTGTGTGTGTGCATACATATGTGCAACAAATGGAGCTCACAGGAAAACTTGAGAATCAATTCTAGGTATCAAGTTCAGGTCATCAAGATTGATCGCAAGCATATTAATGCTCAACCACTTCACTAACCACAAACATTTTTTTTTAAGTTTTTATAAGACACTGCCATACTTTTTTAGAGGAAGTATCATTTTATATTAACACTGATAGTATATGAAATACAAATTCTTCACCTCATCGGCATTAGGTCTTGTCATTATTTTCTTTTATTATAGCCATTCTTATAAGTGTGTAGTGATTTTAATGTGGTGTTAATTTGTATCTTTTGGGTAGATAATGGCCTTGAATTTGCAGCAGTGCTCCTGCCTCATTGTCTAAATTCTGGGATTACAAAAATGCACTACGACACTAAGCTTCTTTTGACAGTTTCCTTCCTTCCTTCCTCCCTCCCTCCCTCCCTCCCTTCCTTCCTTTAAAGGATTTATTAACTATGTAATGTATACAGCATTCTGTTTGTGTGTGTTCCTGCAGGCCAGAAGAGGGCACTAGATCTTATTACAGATGGTTGTGAGCCACCATGTGGTTGCTGGGAATTGAACTTAGAACCTCTGGAAGAACAGTCAGTGCTCTTAACCTCTGAGCCATCTCTCCAGCTCCCTGACCATTTTCTAAAATGACTTTATTATTAAGTTCAAAGAATTCTTTTTCTAGTCTGTATACTAGTCTTTCATCATGTATGCATCGTTTATTAATACCTTCTCATGTTTGATAGCTTGAGTTTTTAGTTCACTTCACAAGAACTTATAGAAAGCAAGATTTTTAGTTTTGATGAAGTTTAATTTATTGATATTTTTATTTTAAAGATTTTGATTTTTTTGTTGTTAAATATAAGGTGTCTTTGCTTAGCCTAGATACGGAAGATTTTATATTTATGCCTGTGATCCATATTTCAGTTTTGTTAAAGTATGAGTTTTAATTCAAGATTCCCATTCTTCTTCTGTGCTCTCCCTCTCCTCCACCTCTTCCTTGGGAATATTTGTATGGTACTATTTGTGGGTTCTTTTTTTTTTGTTCCAGTCTCTCTATAGATACTGTATTGTGGTAAGTCTTGAAATCTAAAGATTGATTGCTACCACTTCATTTTGCTTCATCAATATTGTTTTAAAATTTTTAGAATAGTTACCTTTCCATATGAATTTTAGAATGAGCTTGGATATGTATACAGTAAACCTTGTCAGAATTTTGAAAAAAAACTGCACTAAAGTTGTAGACTTAACTTTTCTAATTTATGTGTTAATGTGTCTTAGTAACATGCCAGCCAATGAAATTTATTGTCTGCTAAATAGAAAAGTAGGTAAATATATTTGTAGATCTCTTTAAGCTGGACTTAAGTAGAGAAATCAAAATATAACGTTGTTCTTTGTTGTGCTTTACTTCATAGCTTCCTGATGTCAAACAAACGGATGAAGTTGGCTTGCGTAAGGTACAGAAGTGGTCATAATCTTCATTGTTTATTTTCATATGCTTCATATAAACAGATATACACACATATACATACATACATACGTACACTGGATTTTATTCACTGGGAACTAATTATTTAATGTCCAATAGCAACTTTTATGGTAGTGTTTCCATGCATTACAAACTGCTTTCCCCTCCTTATTTTCATTTCAAAATCCATCCCTTGGAGTTAAGAGTTCAACTTACCAACATTTGCTTGAACTAATAGGATTTCTCATCAAAGGCCTTGGTTTATTCTTGTGTCATGAGGAATTAATTGTTGTGGAGTAATTTTTAAAACTATTCAAGTGAGAACATGCAGATAGGATCTAATTTTTATAGGAACATTGTAATAAGGTGGAAAAATGCAGTGGGGAAATTTGGATTTTAAAGCAAATTATTTGTAAGTAACTAACATGGAATTATTGTTCTTTGCTAATGAGTTAAGACAAATAATGAAACATAAATGTTGAAACTCTTGTTCATAGAGTTATAGACAGGTAAGAGTAAACATTTCAAGTGATTTAATTTTGGAAAATGAACTTGCTCTACAAATTTGTAGATTTTAGATAGGTTCCTTCATATATAGCACTATTAAAGTAGAAGTTTTGTTGGATGAGCATCAAACAAGGCCCAATCATTTTAGTTCATTAATATATAGGGAAAGGTATTTACATAAAACTGGATGCTAAATGATATTGCTGGTATTTCCTTCCATACATTGCTTCAGGACACTGAATCTCCAAACGTGGATAAAGAAGTGAAGAGACTGCTGTGCTCAGATGCTGAAGCCGTCAGTGTCCGTATCCTTTATATTAAATATTTTCCTTATAGTCTGTTTCATCTCATGTGCATGTTATGACAAATCTCACCTCTAGTTGGGAGTTTTGCTTTTCTTTGAGATATTGGTATCAAATTCAGAACCTTGTTATGCCAGGTAAGTCCCACACTACTAAGCAGCATGTTTAATCCTCCCTCGCTTCTAGTGTTCGAGTGCCAGTTTTGATGTGTAGAACTTAAGACACTTTTTGCTTGTTTTTTTTTTTTTCGAGACAGAGTTTCTCCATAGCTTTGGAGCCTGTCCTGGAACTAGCTCTTGTAGACCATGCTGGCCTCGAATTTACAAAGATCTGCCTGCCTCTGCCTCCTGAGTGCTGGGATTAAAGGCGTGCGTCACCACCACCCGGCAATTTAAGATTTTTGAAATGTTATTTTCTATCTAGAAATGGTAAATACAGACAGACAATAGAAGGGTATTTATGTTTGTGTAATTTACTGTAAGGCAGTTTCCACACTAGAAATGCAGGTACAATGATCTAAATTTGACCTAAATTAAATATTAGTAGCACTTTTAGTTAAAGAGCCACTTTCATTTCAACTGTGTGCTCTCTCTTCTGGTTTTTCCTTGACTATTATATTTTCAGGTTGGGAAGTCATTGCTGATGATGAAACCAAGGAAATAGAAAGTCAAGGGTGCATCTCAGGCACTTTAAGAACCGCACGAATGCGTGGTCGTAGCTCATCAGGTACTTCATTGAAAATAGAGGAAGAATTTCAGATAAGGGCAAGTGTTAACTGTGTGACAGACTCACAGACCAATCAAAGAAAAAAAAGATGTCTTTGTCCTTTTTCCTCATTGGTCCTCCTATGCTCTTAGGGTTTTAGAACTGGAATTCTAATCTCCTATATGCCCTTATATTCAACTTCCTATGGACCCTTAAATTCTCTAGATATCTTGATAATTGAATACATGGATGAATGTTAGTGTTTCATATTTCTTGTCATTATTTTACAAAGGGAATAATCTCCCTATAGGAAAATAATTTATACAATTCACTGGTTCTCCAGTGAACTTCATGGTAAGGCATGTATTGCTATTTGGGGTTATGGTCATTTCCAAAGGTTCAGATTGTTTAATTTTTCCCTTGCTTAAAATCAATAGAAACTGCAATGCTTCGAGAGATGTTTGGCGATTCTGGCAGTAACAGTAATGATGTGGGTGCTAAAATTGAAGAGGAGGATGTTGACAATCAAAAGGATGGGGATCAGGATGACGATGATGACGATGATGAAGATGATGAAGAAGAAGAAGAAGAAAAGGAGATAGACAATCTTGAAGAGAATTTAGAAAGGGAGCTGCAAATCCAATTTATTCATCCTAGCTTCTGTGAAACCAACAAAGATTACAGTTCAATAAGTAAGTCAGAAGAAAAGACAAAGGAATTGGGTATGGAGGGTGGCCGTATAAAAGGCTAACTCTGAACAAGCATTATATGCAATGCTTAGTTTTCAGAAGTTTTTAGTCCTTGGAGTTTTATTTGATTTGTGACTTGGTCCATTATTTAAAGCTAGACTTAATACAAAAATCCTTTTTCTACCTCCTTCAGTCACAGGAATTCAGAAACTGATTCATGTCAAAGAAATGAAGCTCCAAAAGATTTATAAAAAAGCACAACGACAGAAAGATCTCCTTAGGAATGTGGAAAACTTGACCCTTAAGGTAAGTTCTTCTTGACTGTTAGATGCCCTGATATCTTACTTTCAAAATTCCATCTCTGTGTTTCCACTCACACCATCACTATGTAGTTGACTCATAAAGCTAAGTAACTTTTTAGAAATTTCTACTAAAATATCCCTATTTTATTATATTTTAATACTTTTTTAATCTAAGCATTTTTATAGGGAACGGGACCAGGTGACCTGAGATAATGACCAATATTAAACATTTACTATAGCAGTGACACAATAAAAGAGTTATGTTTTATCATTTCATTTACTCCTCAGGTCCCTGAAACATAGATCCTTTCACCATTCTCACTATATAACAAATTAAAATCAGTTGGGTATTTTGGCACATGCCTTTTATCCCCAGTACTGAGGAGGCAGAGGTCTCTGTGAATTTGAGAACAACCTGGTTTATATAACAGGCTCCAGATTAGCCAGGGTTACACAGTAAGACCTTGTATCAAAAAAGAAAATAAAGAGAATTAAAGCTCCAAGAGGAACCATAATAATTGGCAATACATAGAATAAACCTGTTTATACTAATATATATTTGTTTCAGTAAAAAAGGACCAAATTAATTTAAAAGTCTTATCACGTATAATGGGTGAATTTTTATATTTTTATATACATTTTCAGGGTTTCAGTGAAAGGAAAATACATTGTTATGTCACATTTGCTCCCATCTTGGTAGTAAGGTGATTCTACAGCACTAAGAGAATCCTTTGCTAGATTTTTTTCCCTTTCTTTCTTTTTTTTTGTGGAGCAATAATTGTCAAAGAGAAGCAGCTTGGTATAGAGCTATACCCACTTTGGCTGTAGTCTTTTAGAATAGCCAAAGATAGTAGTATAGATACATCTTGAAAGATTCCGATATCTGATACTATTGTGATATACGTGCAATTTACATATGTGTGGTATTGTATGCAGTGTTAGGAGTAGTAATGTTCTGTTCTTGAGGGGAAATGGAGGATTAATACAACACTAGGAAAAATATATCATGTAGATATTTCACCCATTTATTTCAAGAAAAATGCTGTAGAGAGTACATAAAATAAGATTGGATGGTTAGGCAGTAGTTTTGTGCTACAGTTTTTCTAAAAATTGTTTTCCTATAATTGACAGCTTTCTTATCAAATATATGACAAAATGGGTTCTGTGGTTCTCTCTTCCTTTAAGATACATCTTTCATCACTGATACAATTTATTTTTTTCAGAGGCATTTCCAGTATGTTTTGGGGCAGCTTAACATATTAGAAAAACAAAAGTGTGAAGAGGTAAGAAGTACATTTTTAAATAAATAATTTGCTATGAAGAACTCAACCACTTCTAATCTATTTTTGAGCTGTTTGTCTTACAAGAATAGTGATAAACATATATTCTGTGTGACAATAGCAGGATGCATCAAGAACTTTTTGAAAGTCTGTTCATTCAACAGTTATTGAATACCTCTGGAGTGAAAAGCACTGGATAAAGAGTGTTGGATAAGACAGATAAAATAGTTGTCCTCATAGATCTGCCAAGGGAGATTGATGGTAAACAAATTATCATATAAATATTAAAGTATAAATCCCAAAGAAGCACTATGCAGGAAAAAAGTCAGTATTCTCCTTAGAATAAGGAGAATCCTGGATTAAATTACAAGAACATAGCAAACCTCCCTAAGGAAATTATATTTGTGCCTAGACAGGAAGAGTAAATCAAACAAACCAGTAGTAGAGCATATTCAAGGTGTCACTTAGGGTATGGAGAGAACTTGACTACTTTGACTATCTGCCCGTGTTTTAAGCCATGAAGACAGTTGTTTAATGTAAAGTCTGAAAATAAAGCAAAAGTTAAATCATTTGACAGTAGACTAGGATAGGAAAGATAGGTTTTAGTTTTAAGTTGGGTTTAAGGAATTCCTTGCTTGAGTATGAAGGAGGAGAATCAGACCTAGTTTAAACTTTAATTTAAAATTTTTATTGTATATGTTTGTGTATGTGCACATACACATATACATAGGGGCATGTATTTGGAGATCAGAGGACAATTGGTGTGAATGGGCTCTCTGCATCGTATGAGTCCTAGAATCAAATTCATTTTTCAGTTGGGCCCTAGGATCAAATTTTCAGGCTTGTGCAGCAACCACTTTTAAATTCTGAGCCGTCTAGCTAGCCTAAGGCCCAGATATTTCTTTTAAGATTTTTTTTTAAAAAAATTTATTTATTACGTATACAACATTTTGCCTCCATGTATGCCCACATGCCAGAGGAGGATGCCAAATCTCATTACAGATGGTTGTCAGCCACCATGTGGTTGCTGGAAATCGAACTCAGGATCTCTGGAAGAGCAGCCCGTGCTCTTAACCACTGAGCCATCTCTCCAGCCCAGGCCCAGACATTTTTAATGAAATATCTCATTATAAGCAAGGCCCTAGCTACAGCAGACCTAAAAGTTGACTCAAAATAACCTATAAATCACATTTTACTTAACTATTCTTTTTCTGATAGACATTTTTCAGCTCTTTGAGTATTAAAAATAACATTTCTTTGACCATTTACATATGAGAGGATATATCTTAAAGGATTGATAGGACTTAGGTCAGTTAAAGGGTGACGAAGGAAAAGAAAGTACTACAAGTGATATTTCAGGTTTCTTTTTTATTTTTTAATTCTTTTTGTTGAGCTATATATTTTCTCCATTCCTCTCTCTTCCTCTCCCCTCCCCTTCTACCCTCTCCCATGATCCCATGCTCCCAGTTTACTCAGATCTTGTCTTTTTCTACTTCCTGTGTAGTTTAGAACCATGTATATCTCTCCTAGAGTCCTCATTGTTGTCTAGGTTCTCTGGGGTTGTGATTTGTAGGTTGGTTTTCTTTGCTTTATGTCTAAAAGCCACTTATGAGTGAGTACATATAATTGTCTTTCTGAGTCTGGGTTACCTCACTCAATATGATGTTTTCTCAATCCATCCATTTGCCTGCAAATTTCAAGATGTCATTTTTCTTTCTGCTGTGTAGTACTTCATTGTGTAAATGTACCATATCTTCTTTATTGGTCAAGGAGCATTTAGGTTGTTTACAGGTTCTGGCTATGACAAATAATGTTGCTACATAGTTAAGCACATGACCTTGTGGTACAATTAAGAATCCTTTGGATATATACCCCAAAGTGGTATTGCTGGGTCTTGAGGAAGGTTGTTTCCTAATTTTCTGAGAAATCGCCACACTGACATCCAAAGGGACTGTACTAGTTTGCACTCTGACAAGCAATGGAAGAGTGTTTCCTCTCCAGCATAAGTTGTCATCAGTGTTTTTGATCTTGGCCATTCTTACAGGTGTAAGATGGAATCTCAGAGTTGTTTTGATTTTTGCATTTCTCTGATGACTAAGGATGTTGAGCATTTCCTTAAGTGTCTTTTCAGCCATTTTAGATTCCTCTGTTGAGAGTTCTCTGTTTAGATCTGTACTCCATTTTTACTGGATTATTTATTGTTTTGATGACCAATTTCTTGAGTTCTTTGTACACTTTGGAGATCAGCCTTCTGTCCGATGTGGGGTTGGTGAGGATCTTTTTCCATTCTGTTGGCTGATGTTTTTTTTGTCTTGTTGACCATTTCCTTTGCTTTACAGAAGCTTCTCAGTTTCTAACTTGAGTGATTGTTTATTCCAAGCCACAGAACAGTTTACAATGGGGGAAAGAATGGAGAAAAACATGCAATAAGTTAATCTCATGAAGCTACTATAGAGTATTGCAGGTAGCAACTTTAAAGTTTATATTATGAAGATGACTGTAGCTTGAGGCTTTTATGGTAAGGGTCCTGCTCACTACCCCTATTTTACCTTTTGAATATTCTTAAAATGGGTTTGTCCAGTTGTACATATTTATCAATTCTTTGATATAGTAAAAAAGGATCTTTGTTACACTTTTGAAATTGTAATAAAGGATGTTTTTTAAAAATAAAGTTTGGAATACCAGAAAAAAATTACAAATAGCTTTTGTGATGCTTTTCTGCCTCTCCTTACAGATTTATCACCTACAGGAACAACTGAAATGTTACCTAAAGGAGTAAAGAAACCCTCAGCCTAGCATATAAAGTGGATTCACTTTCCAGATGAAGACCGGGTGGAACCACTACACTAGTTGTTTTATATTGACCAACTATATTTGCTTATTTGAATATTTTTAGTTATAGTAAAAAATAAAGATCATAGCCATATAGAAGGGGACAGTATAAAATGCATAATAGGCTTAGAGACCCAACTCAACATGGGCTTTGTTTTTCTTTATCAATTTAAGATTAAATATGTATGAGTTGCAACTTTGTCTTTTGTTGTATGGTACCATTAGATCATTCGGCCATGCTTGTCAAAGGAAGATGGGAGGATGTACAACTGTTTTAGAGAAGCTAGCTTTTCAAACCCCGTTTTAAGTATTTCCTACAATATAGAAAATAATAAACTTGTCAGATTGTAATCCTAGCATTCAAAGGGCAGAAGCAGAAGGGTCACAGTTGAAGGTCAGCCTGGTATATATACAAGACCCTGTCTCAAAAAGCAAAACAAAAACAAAAGTAAAAACATCCCTAATTTCTATCAATGACTGGATCCTGTCACAATTGTCTAAATGCCTACCTTTCATTAATAAATACTAGGTTAATGCCCTTCCTTTTTTGGGTTAAAGGCTACTTTCCTGCTCACCGATGATTTCTTTCTACTTATCTTTGCTCTCTGATTAGATATTGAAGACTGGAGCTGATGTTATTCTTTAGCTAAGAGAAGAATTACAGAAAAGATGACCCCCTTATCCTAAGTCTTTCTATTGTAACTCCCATAAGAAAAGATTAGCAAGCGATGACCGGACGGTCCGAGGAGGATGGGGGGTGCTCTGGCGACCGCGGGGCCCGGCAGGAGCCAGCCGCGGCGACCCACGGCAGGGGGCATGAGCCGCAAGGAGAAGCGCGACGAGGGCGGGAGGCTCCGGCCACGGTCGTGGGAGAGGGGCTGCCCCGCTCGGTGAGGCGGCCAGCGGGCGGAGGGAGGGCGCGGTGGGGGGGTGGGTGGGCCGGGGGCGGGGTGCGCCCGGGGGCGGGGAGGGCCGAGCGGAGGGAGGCAGCGGCCGGTGCTTCCCTCTGGTTATATAGCGCGGTGTGTGGAGCTCTCTCAGAGCCGGCGGAGAGCGCCCCGACTCTCGGCCACAGCTCCGCTGCAGAGCCCGGCGCCCGAGTGACAGCGGCGCGAGTGCAGGGCAGGGGACCCGAGGCGCGCTGGCACCTCGAGCGGTTGGCAGCCCTCTCGTGCGCCCCACAAGTCGTCCCTTCCCGGCGCTGCCCGCACCCTCCCGCAACTTGAGTCAAGTTGACAACTCCCGCGCCCGGAGCCACCCGCCCGGCGCACCCCTGCCCTAGGAGGAGAGGGAGCCGCAGCAGCGGCGCAGGGGACGTTCGGGCGTCGGCGGCTTGGTCATGAAGGCAGCGCGCGTCGCCTAACTCGTGGCTGTCACCGCCGCTGCTGCAGCGGGACCGGACGGCTGGGCGCTGCGGGACAAGCCAGCGGCCGCCAGCAGGAGGCGCCGAGCCGGGCGGCCGCAGCGGCAGGCACAGCCCGTGGCCACCGCGCCGAGCGCCCGGGCGGGACTGGCCCCCGAGCACTTCGGCCCCTCTCGGCATTTCGGGGGCGGACTCGGGGCGCACGCTTCGCGCCCCGATCGCAGTGACAAGCGCTCCGGGGCCAGGAGCTGGGCTGTCTGGCTCGGGGAGGGTGAGGACACACGGTGCTGGGACTCGCGCGGGACCCGGGACGTCGCGATGAACATCGTGGTGCAGTTCTTCGTGGTCACTTTCAAAGTGCTGTGGGCGCTCGTGCTGGCCGCGGCGCGCTGGCTGGTACGGCCCAAGGAGAAGAGCGTGGCCGGCCAGGTGTGCCTCATCACGGGCGCGGGCAGCGGCCTGGGCCGCCTCTTCGCTCTGGAGTTTGCCCGGCGCCGGGCACAGCTGGTTCTCTGGGACATCAACACGCAGAGCAACGAGGAGACTGCAGGCATGGTTCGTCACATCTACCGGGACCTGGAGGCGGCCGACGCCGCTGCTCTGCAAGCTGGCAATGGTGAGGAGGAAATCCTGCCCCCGTGTAACTTGCAGGTTTTTACCTACACTTGTGACGTGGGAAAGAGGGAGAATGTCTACCTAACAGCTGAAAGGGTCCGCAAGGAGGTTGGTGAGGTCTCGATCCTGGTCAATAATGCCGGTGTGGTTTCTGGACATCACCTCCTGGAATGCCCTGATGAGCTCATCGAGAGAACCATGATGGTCAACTGCCATGCACACTTCTGGACCACTAAGGCCTTTCTTCCGACGATGCTGAAGATTAATCATGGCCACATTGTGACGGTCGCGAGCTCCTTGGGGTTGTTCAGCACTGCTGGAGTTGAGGATTACTGTGCCAGTAAATTTGGAGTTGTGGGTTTTCACGAATCTCTGAGCCATGAGCTAAAGGCTGCTGAAAAGGATGGAATTAAAACAACTTTGGTCTGCCCTTACCTTGTAGACACGGGCATGTTCAGAGGCTGCCGAATCAGAAAAGAGATCGAGCCCTTCCTGCCCCCTCTGAAGCCCGACTACTGTGTGAAGCAGGCCATGCGGGCCATCCTTACCGACCAGCCCATGATCTGCACCCCGCGCCTCATGTACATCGTGACCTTCATGAAGAGCATCCTTCCTTTCGAAGCAGTCGTGTGCATGTACCGATTTCTAGGAGCTGACAAGTGTATGTACCCCTTCATCGCGCAAAGGAAACAAGCCACAAACAATAATGAAGCAAAAAATGGAATCTAAGACTGCTTTGTACGGAGTGCCATGTCGGTCAGGATGGTCCGGTCTGTGCACATCAGCAGTGCTGACGGTCTCTGGATTCTAACCCCGTGTCAACTTTTTTTTTTCTAATCAACTTTTTAAAAAATAATAAAATGTAAATTAACTGACTAGAGTGCTGGAAAAATGTGAGCTTGGGTTTCTGCCAATGGGGACTTTTTTAGACAAGGCCCCAAAAATGAGTCCAGTATTTAGACAAGCACTGTGTGACATCATTATTTTTGTAATGAACAAGGAAGTCTAGAAATGATGACTCCAGTGTGTTTCCTGTGTATGGTCCTTCCGAATTCCCACAGAACCCATTCATTCCTTCATTCATCATTGTGAAAGTCTAGCCAGCTGGCGCCCTTGTGCGTTCAAGGACTGGCACTGCCACATTTTGTTGTGTGTTCTGGGTTCTACTCATGCAAGGGTGGGTGGCTTCTCATGGCGTCTGTGGGTTTAGCTCTTGTTAAGAGGAGTTTTTGATGTCAGTTTGAGATCAGTGCAGTCTGAATGTCACAGCGAAGGCCAGAGGGTCTCTCTCTCTCACACACACTTACGATAACTAAGATATTAGGTGAGTTTTAAATTCGATCTCTGTTTAGAGACCTGGTTCATTGAAACGACTGTCCATTTTCTTCCTGTGAATTTCGCTGCATAAAGGGCCCTTTCCTCAGGGAGCTGTGGAGTCGCATTTGGGGGAGGGGACCTTGTCTACAGAACACAGCAGCTCTAAGGACAGTTTTGGAAAATGGGAATTTCTGCATTAAAAAGTCCCCATGTTTGTGCCAACTCTGATTAGTGTGGGGAGCAGATCTCGTGTGGAGTGCTGTGGATGGCTGTAACGATCCCATTGTATTACAGGTTCTTTTGAAAGGTCGATTCACATTGTAGAACAGCAAATGGCATTTTTACAGTATTTTTTGTAAAGCAAGCTATTTTGTGCCTTGAATTTGGTATCTGTGCATTAGTGAAACATTGTAAAAGTGAATCTCTACCTCTGTGTCCACGTGTGCACCATCCTCTTGTAAATGACTATGAACTATTTCGTGATTGCTTTTGTTTGTTTGTTTTAGGGTGTCTTGTTTAAACAGTGACCAATGTTTAAGGCTGTCAAAATAAGCCTACCTTTACTAATCGGGAAGTTTTCTAAAGGACTAATTAAATACTTACGTGAAAAAAAAAAAAGATTAGCAAAAGCTAAATTCCTGTAATGCCCATGAAGACTTCCTTAATAACCCTAGAATTTTTTTTAAAAAAACAAACATTTTATTGATATTCATACTTTGTGGATTTTGCATCATGCATGTGATCCCACTCATTTCCCCATCCACTCTTCCACCCCCAAAAACAAAATTTAAAAGTAAAAACAAAACAAACAAATTAAAACTCATGGAAGCTGTTGTGTGGCCCTCTGAATCACATACCCTTTTGTCCATACACCTTTACTTGCAGGTGTTCATTGCAGTGAGTCATGGGGCTGGTTTGAGGCCTCTGGTCTCTGCTGCACCACTGATAATGAGCTCTCACTGGGGCTCCTCTTGGATATCCTGTTGTTGTGCTGTGTCGTGGAAGTCCTGTAGCTTTGGATCTGAGGTCTGTCCCCTTCACAAGCTCCAGCAGATCACAGATGAGGTGGATGCTGGGGTGGGCTACTTCATAGCCCTGGTTCTGGGCCTGGGTGGTAGCTGGGTTGATCAACCTGCGAACTCTCCCTCATCATCACCACCCAGGTGAGCTCTTCAGCACCGTCCTGGCTAGCTCACCCAATGTAGCAGACAGAAGGGTGTGGGGCCAGTTCTGCACTCACACCCTCAGGTCCAGCTCTACTCTTACCCAGGTGAAGTGTAGGACCTACTCTAAAGATTACTGCACTTGATGAGTGGCAGGACCAGCTCCTCCGTTTTCATTCTCATGTCCCCGAAACCAGCTTTCCTATCTGTCACGTGGCAGTGAGCAGGGAGGAGGAAGGCACATTTCCCTTGCCTTTTCCACCCCATGGCATTTGAGGGAGGGAGTTGCTCTCCTGCTCTCACACCCACAGGCCCTACTTACCTGCTAATCAACAGGGTCAGCTCTAGTGTGTTTCCCAGGTGAGGTGCTGTGCCCTCTTTCTCGTGCTGCAGCCAGTGCAGGGCAGGACCAGCTCTCCCACTCTGGTGGCTTTGGGGCCAGCTCTCTCACCTGCCACAGGTGGCAAGGGGTGAAGGGAGGGAGAGCTTTTTTTTACCTTTGTCACCACATGGCAGAAAGGGGGGCAGGGTCAATCCTGCTCTCATGACCCCGGGACCAGTCCCCCGCCCCCCCAACAGGGTCAGCTCTGTTGTGCTGCACATGCAAGGTGCAGGGTCCATTCTACTGAGTGCTGCTGCCAGTGGGGGGCAGTTCTGTCACTCTCATGACCTCAGGGCCAGCTCTATCACCAGGCACAGGCAGCAAAGGGTGGTGGGAGAGAGGTCATCTCTCCTTTTCCCAATCCACCAGATGAAGGGTGGGGTCAGATCTCCCATGCGAGTTTGAGGCGTCAGATTACCTGCACCCCCATCAATAGGGTCAGCTCTATTATGCTGCCTGGGCTAGGTGCAGGGCCCACTCTCTTGGGTGCTGTAGCTGGTGAGAGGCAGGATCAGTTCTCCCACTCTCATAAACCCAGGACCAGCTTTTCCCACCTGCAGTAGGTGGCAAGGGGCAAGGGGCTAGTTCTCCCACTCTCGCGTCTTTTTGGCCAGCTAATCTGCACCCATGTCAGCAGGGACTGTTACACTGTGCTGCCCTGTGGGGGTGCAGGGCCTACTCTCCCAAGTGCTGCAATTGGTGAGGGGTAGGGCCAGTTCTCCATAGTGCTGCAGTCAGTGAGGGGTTGAGCTAACTCTGTGCAGCCCTATCCTCACTGCTTTCAGTGGTAACAGAAGCCAGGACATCAACACAGACAACTATTGTGGTGGGTCCATAGACCCAGACATGGCCCCTTGCAGCAGTCCAGGCCTGGATGACACTGTGGCCCCTGGTGGCAACACAGGCTACTCGGATTTGCATGGCCCTGGCAGAGGTTCAGTCCTCAGACACTAACCTGGCCCTAGGTGGCAGCCCAGGCCACCGATGTCTTTGTGGCCATAATTGGCACTATAGGCCATGGACATCAATATAGACCCTAGCTGTGACTGGACTATGGACCCAGACATGGTCCTTGGCAGCAGCCCAGGCCCAGATGTCACCATGGCCCCAGTGGCAGGCAGGTCACTTAGATTAGCGTGGACCCAACAGCCCTCTGGTCCTCGAATCCCCACATGGTCCCAGATCCTGCGCATCACACTGCCTGCGATTGCAAGAGGAGCCTCGGGCATTAGCACGGACCCAGGCTGTGGCAGGGTCATGGACCCAGACATGGCCCTGGCTATAGCTCATGCCTGTACAATACACCGGCCCTGGGTGGCAGTGCATGTCACTCTGGCTTGGCAGCAGTATGGCTCTCAGGCACCAAGAAGTGGAGGCCCAGATCCTGGGCATCAGTTTGGCCTTCGGTGGCAACATGGACCATGGACATCAGCACAGACTCAGGCTGCAGTAGGACCATGGGCCCAGACATGGTCTTTGGCAACAGCTTGGGCATGAATGTCATTGTGGCCCTCTTTGGCATTGCCAGATTACCCAGATTATCATGGCCCCAGTGGCACCATGCCCCCAAGCGTCAGCACATCCCTAGGTGGCAGACCAGATCCTGGGCATATGCTCAGCCTTTAGTGGTAAACGGAGCCATGGACATTGACACAGACCCTGGTTGAGGTAGGGCCATGGTCCCAGACATGGCCCACAGCCACAGTTCAGGACCAGAGCACCATGACCCCAGGTGGTGGCAGGGGCCATCCAGTTTCTATATGGTCCAGTGGTGGCAGCCTGACCCTCTAAAACCAACATAGTTCCAGGTATCTGTCCAGACCGCAGGCCTCTGAATAGCCCTCAGTGGCAACAGGAGCCATGGACCTCAGCTCAGAGCCTGGCCACAGCAGGGCCATGGACCCAGACATGTGACTTTTCCAGAACACATGAAGTGACTCGTAGAGGTGGCTACAAGACTCTTTACTCATATCCTTACCTTGGCGGAGGTGACTCTAATGCAGTGTCTCCTCTGCCTTCCTCATTCTCGGTGGGTGGAGGAGGGCTTTCTGCTTCTGGGGTCCAGTATAGGCCATAGGCCTGCTCAGCTACAATATAGCATTGACAGTTCCACAATAGGGGGTCCATCATCTTACATGTCATCTGAACCCTTTGATTTCAGCATCATCCGTTGAGACAAAAGGACCCGGGAGCTTATAGCACTAGTCCATTTTTGTTGTCTCTGTAAACAATAAACTGTATATATCTGAGTATCTTGTCTTATCTCAAGCTGACATATTGACAGCTTTGAAGACTTAGAAAAAATAGGCAAAATATTAAAATAGTCACATTAATAATAATATTAGTTATAAATCTATAGTTGGAAAGATAGTATTTATTGAGTGAGCTAAAATATTAAAATTAATTTCCCCTAGCTAGCTTTACATTTTAGATATGTTTTAAGTATTTAAATTCTGAATGTGACTTGTATTTGTACTAGACAATATTGCTATGGACTGGCAAGGAAAGAAAAATTGGTGCAGGTGAAGGACTAACAGAGCTTTATTTTGCCATGAAATGGCATTAAATAAAATGAGTCACCATCAGCTCATGGGGACGTTTTAACACTATATATCTATTGTAGGTCCCTAACCCCTTATTCTCAAAGAGGTGAGAAGAAATTTCCTAGCAGAATGTTTTCCCAGGAAGATAGTGGCCTTCCCCTCTCCCACCCGGGAGATTCTGATTCTGAGCACAAGGTCACTTAGTTCAGCCCAGCCAGCCACCTGGTACAAGCTGATGAAGATGGCCTAACTCAGGAATAGTGCCTTGTTCTAAGAAAAAGAAAAAAAAAGGCTGACTTAGCAAAATGGGAGGGAGCAAAAGTCCTTGCACCCGTGCCAAAGCAGCTTCAAAGATTCTCTTTGTAGTTATGCCTTTAAAAGCTTACCCCACAGAGGAGATACAACTCCTCTCTCTGCCTCACATAATGGGGTTAGTAGACAGGGGTTCCAAACATGTTTGTATTATGCTGATTAAACCTTGCTTATTACAGTCCTCTCTGGTGGACTCTCCCTGGGGGTCATAATCTGGGCACAACATATGGTGCGTTGGCTGGGAACCCCAGAGATTCCACCAGGATGATGGAAGTCTGGAGGTTTATTAGCATCTACCCGTGAGAGAGCACTCTTGATCTTTTGTCTCTTTTCTCTGTCTCTGTCATTTTGTCTTGTCTGTCTGACTATGGCTGCTTTGGTTTTGTACTGGTCAACCAATTTGGGATTTTGATATTGACAGGTGTTTCCAGACAGGGGCCTTTCTGGCCCTGGGTCATTTCCTGACAGGGGCCTTCTTGGCCCTGGGTCATTTTTAGACAGGGAGTTGCTCCCAGGTCAGTAGACAGGGATTGGAATTCTCTCAGTCCCGGGTCATTTCCAGACAGGGGCCTTTCTGGCCCCAGGTCATTTCCAGACAGAGGACTTGCTGGCCCCAGGTTATTTTTAGACAGGGATAGGAATTCTCCTATGTTAGGAATGGAGAGGAGAGAGGCAAAATCTTGGAGAGTGCCCAAAGGGAACTGGCCATAGAGAGGGTAGGGAGTACATGCCTGTGACTTGGAATGTTTTTGGGGCCACTACATCGGGTGCGTGGTGATCCCCTGGAGTTCCAGAAAACTGCTGTCTCTTTGTTTATTATGTTTAAGACTGGACTGACGAGGACTGAAAAAAAATAAGACAAAACTTAAGTGTAAAATGCAGATGACTTGACAGCAGCCCATCTAGGGTCTGTATCCCTAGCCCTGAGCCAGGTCTGATGGCAGAGAATACACTGTCTGGGTGCTGAGAGCTAAGCCCGGAGACTGCGGGAAATGCAATATGACAGAGGATCTGGGTGGGGGCTGGGGGGCTTCGAGGCCAGGGAGCAAGGACACCTGAGATGGAGCAGGTGGCAAAATCATGCACCCAGCTGAGGGCAGAGGAATGCCTCTTCAGAAGGCAGGCGGTGGAGCTAGTGACTGAGAGAGGCTGGCTGCAGCAGAACAGGGCAGCCCCTTCTCCCTTGTTCTCTCTCTGTATCCCGAGGGTCTTTGCCTTAGGCAGGAGAGAGGGACCTGCACACAGGTGACAGGAAATTGACCACTTGCAATTAAGAAACTATGCAAACGTAAAACAAAAAAATCTGAGATCATGGTCAAAAAAAGTTAACAAAAAACTTTTTTAAAAAAACATTGACAGCCAAGGACACTCACTGTGCCCACTGCTGCTGCCGCCTCTTTTCTTTTCTGAGCCAAGTTCTTCAGTATGATAACATTCAAGGTCTCTTCTGCTGGCCAGCAGTTTCCCATCTTAACCCTTTCCTGTCCTGATACTGCTTATAAGATTTCAATTATACCAACCTGTAACTTTAAAAATGTTGATTTTAAAGTAAATTCAAAAGATACATTATAAGCCGGGCGGTGGTGGCGCACGCCTTTAATCCCAGCACTCGGGAGGCAGAGGCAGGCGGATCTCTGTGAGTTCGAGACCAGCCTGGTCTACAGAGCTAGTTCCAGGACAGGCTCCAAAGCTACAGAGAAATCCTGTCTCAAAAAAAAAAAAAAGATACATTATATTTAAAAGTGTTTTTGTTTCCACAGGAAAAAATATGGGTTACAGATACTTATCACCTTTAATTAAGGTGCATATTTCTGCTTTTGTTTTATGCAATGTTCTGCTAAATAAAATCACAAAAAAGACTTTGATAAAACTTTACACATTGTCTAAAAAGGTTTTTAATAGAGGTTTTTATATTGTCCAAAAAACAAAAAGACGAAAGACTAAAATAATAATAATAAAAATGTTTGGCTAAAAAATGTCTGGCTACGTCTCAATCCTGAATATATACGCCCCCAATATAAAAGCACCTACTTATGTAAAAGAAATATTACTAGAACTCAAGGCAGACATCAAACCACACACACTAGTAGTAGGAGACTTCAACACACCTCTCTCTCCAAGGGACAGGTCAATCAGACAGAAACCTAATAGAGAATTAAGAGAATTATTGGAGGTAATGAAGCAAATGGACTTAACAGACATCTATAGAACATTCCACCCAAATAGGAAAGAATATACCTTCTTCTCTGCAGCTCATGGAACCTTCTCAAAAATTGACCACATACTCGGAAACAAAGGAAACCTCCACAGATACAAAAAAATATCAGTGTCCACCTGTGTCTTATCAGATCATCACGGATTAAAGTTAGAAGGCAACAACCACGCTGCCCCCAAAAAACCGACAAACTCATGGAAACTGAACAGTCAACTACTGAACCACACCTGGGTCAAGGAAGAAATCAAGAAAGAAATTAAAGTCTTCCTTGAATTTAATGAAAATAAAGAGACAACATACTCAAACCTATGGGACACAATGAAAGCAGTGCTAAGAGGAAAGTTCATAGCACTAAGTGCCCACTTAAAGAAAACGGAGAATGCATACATTGGGGACTTAAAAACTCACCTGAAAGCTCTAGAAAAAAAAGAAGCAGACGCGCCCAGGAGAAGTAGAAGACTGGAAATAATAAAACTGAGGGCTGAAATCAACAAAATAGAAACACAGAAAACAGTCCAAAGAATCAATGAAACAAAAAGCTGGTTCTTGGAGAAAATCAACAAGATCGACAAACCCCTATCCAAACTAATTAAACGACAGAGAGAGAACACGCAAATAAATAAGATCAGAAATGAAAAGGGGGACATAACCACAGACACAGAGGAAATTCAGAGAATCATTAGATCTTACTACAAAAGCCTGTATGCCACAAAACTGGAAAATACAAAAGAAATGGACATTTTTTTAAATAAGTATCATATACCAAAGCTAAACCAAGACCAGGTGAATGATCTAAATAGACCGGTCTCTCGCGAAGAATTAGAAATGGTTATCAAAAATCTCCCTTCGAAAAAAAGCCCAGGACCAGATGGTTTCAATGCAGAATTCTACCAGAACTTCCAAGAAGAACTAATACCTATACTCCTTAATGTATTTCACAATATAGAATCAGAAGAGTCATTGCTAAATTCCTTTTATGAAGCTACAGTTACCCTGATACCAAAACCACAAAAAGACCCAACCAAGAAAGAGAATTACAGACCGATCTCACTCATGAACATCGACGCAAAAATTTTCAATAAAATACTGGCAAACCGAATCCAAGAACACATAAGAAAAATTATCCATTATGATCAAGTAGGCTTCATCCCAGAGATGCAGGGC
Organism: Microtus oregoni; assembly: GCF_018167655.1. Taxonomy (NCBI): domain Eukaryota; kingdom Metazoa; phylum Chordata; class Mammalia; order Rodentia; family Cricetidae; genus Microtus; species Microtus oregoni. The sequence goes on from NW_024543226.1 coordinate 1,712,813, forward strand.
TGGTTCAACATACGCAAATCTATCAATGTAATCCACCATATAAATAAACTGAAAGAAAAAAACCACATGATCATTTCACTAGATGCTGAAAAAGCATGCGACAAAATTCAACACCCCTTTATGATAAAGGTCTTGGAGAGAATAGGGATACAAGGGTCCTACCTAAATATAATAAAAGCTATTTACAACAAGCCAACAGCTAACATTAAATTAAACGGAGAAAAACTCAAAGCCATCCCACTAAAATCAGGAACAAGACAAGGATGTCCACTCTCTCCATACCTCTTCAATATAGTGCTTGAAATTCTAGCAATAGCAATAAGACAACATAAGGAGATCAAGGGGATTCGTATTGGAAAGGAAGAAGTTAAGCTTTCGTTATTTGCAGATGATATGATAGTGTACATAAGCGACCCCAAAAATTCTACCAAAGAACTCCTACAGCTGATAAACAGCTTTAGTAATGTGGCAGGATACAAGATCAACGCCAAAAAATCAGTTGCCTTCCTATACACTAAGGATAAGGAAGCAGAGAGGGAAATCAGAGAAGCATCACCTTTCACGATAGCCACAAATAGCATAAAATACCTTGGGGTAACCCTGACCAAGGAAGTGAAAGATCTACTTGACAAGAACTATAAGTCTTTGAAGAAAGAAATTGAAGAAGACACCAGAAAATGGAAAGACCTCCCTTGCTCTTGGATTGGGAGGATCAACATAGTAAAAATGGCAATTCTACCAAAAGCAATCTATAGATTCAATGCAATCCCCATCAAAATCCCATCAAAATTCTTCACAGATCTGGAGAAGACAATAATCAACTTTATATGGAAAAACAAAAAACCCAGGATAGCCAAAACAATCTTATACAATAAAGGATTGTCTGGAGGCATTACCATCCCTGACTTCAAACTCTATTACAGAGCTACAGTATTGAAAACAGCTTGGTATTGGCATAAAAACAGAGAAGTCGACCAATGGAATCGAATAGAAGACCCTGACATTAACCCACAAACCTATGAACACCTGATCTTCGATAAAGGAGCTAAAAGTATACAATGGAAAAAAGAGAGCATCTTCAACAAATGGTGCTGGCAAAACTGGATGTCAATCTGTAGAAGAATGAAAATAGATCCATATCTATCACCATGCACAAAACTCAAATCCAAATGGATTAAAGACCTCAATATCAGTCCGAAAACACTGAACCTGATAGAAGAGAAAATGGGAAGTACTCTACAGCACATGGGCACAGGAGACCACTTCCTATGTATAACCCCAGCAGCACAGACACTAAGGGCGTCATTGAATAAATGGGACTTCCTGAGGCTGAGAAGCTTCTGTAAAGCAAAGGACACTGTCACTAAGACAAAAAGACAACCCACTGACTGGGAGAAGATCTTCACCAACCCTGCAACTGACAAAGGTTTGATCTCCAAAATATATAAAGAACTCAAGAAACTAGACCGTAAAAGGCTAATCAACCCAATTATAAAATGGGGCACTGAGCTGAACAGAGAATTCTCAACAGAAGAACTTCAAATGGCCAAAAGACACTTAAGGTCATGCTCAACTTCCTTAGCGATCAGGGAAATGCAAATCAAGACAACTTTAAGATACCACCTTACACCTGTCAGAATGGCTAAAATAAAAAACACCAATGATAGCCTTTGCTGGAGAGGTTGTGGAGAAAGGGGTACACTCACCCATTGCTGGTGGGAATGCAAACTTGTGCAACCACTCTGGAAAGCAGTGTTTCGGTTTCTCAGGAAATTCGGGATCAACCTACCCCTGGATCCAGCAATACCACTCTTGGGAATATACCCAAGAGAGGCCCTATCATACAACAAAAGTATATGCTCAACTATGTTCATGGCAGCATTGTTTGTAATAGCCAGAACCTGGAAACAACCTAGATGCCCTTCAACGGAAGAATGGATGAAGAAAGTATGGAATATATACATATTAGAGTATTACTCAGCAGTAAAAAACAAGGACTTCTTGAATTTTGCATACAAATGGATGGAAATAGAAAACACTATCCTGAGTGAGGTAAGCCAGACCCAAAAAGAGGAACATGGGATGTACTCACTCATATTTGGTTTCTAGCCATAAATAAAGGACATTGAGCTTATAATTCATGTTCCTAGAGAAGCTAAATAAGGTGAATCCAAAGACAAACACATAGGCATCCTCAGGAATATTAACCTTCATCAGGCGATGAAAGGAGACAGAGACAGAGACCCACACGGGAGCACCGGACAGAAATCTCAAGGTCCAAATCAGGAGCAGAAGGAGACGGAGCACGAGCAAGGAACTCAGGACCACGAGGGGTGCACCCACACACTAAGACAATGGGGATGTTCTATTGGGATCTCACCAAGGCCAGCTGGCCTAGGTCTGAAAAAGCATGGGATAAATCCGGACTAGCTGAACATAGCAGACAATGAGGAATACTGAGAATTCAAGAACAATTGCAGTGGGTTTTTGACCCTACTGCACGTACTGGCTTTGTGGGAGCCTAGGCAGTTTGAATGCACACCTTATGAGACCTGGATAGAGGTGGGCAGTCCTTGGGCTTCCCACAGGTCAGGGAACCCTGATTGCTCTTCGAGCAGATGAGGGAGGGGAACTTGATCGGGGGAGGGGGAGGGAAATGGGAAGCGGTTGTGGGGACGAGGCAGAAATCCTTAATAAATAAATAAATTAAAAAATAAAAAAAAATGTCTGGCTAAACCAATAAAAAATAAAAATTAAAAAAATAGAGCCGGACTTAAAATTATAAAGGGCCAAAAGATATTTGCTATAATTTCTTGCACCTAAATGTTTAATGGTTGATTCCGATTTTAAAAAGCTTTGTTTGTCTTGTTAAAGGGTCATGGTTATTTCTTTAAAAATTACATATGCTTATTTTGTTAAAAAATTAGTCTTTAGTAATTATAAGTTTTATACTTGTAATTTTTCTCTGAGCTCTGGTCATTAGATTCAGGTTCTCAAAAATTTGGATGTCTTTTTGATATAGATAATGTTAAAACTGTTTTATGCTGTTCTTTATTGATATACAAGAATGTCAGCTACCACCGGGAATAGCTGGAATTAGACTCCCAAAGTGTGTAGGGGGGAACAGCTACAAAGAAAACCACCAATGCCAGGTAATAGTCACCAAAAGTGTCAACTATAATAACGTAGGTTATAAAACATATATGCTTATAAAATGTTTCATATTGTTAATATTTAGATTTTAGCCTCATTGTCTTTGCTAAAATCATTAAAGGTTCAATCTGACAAAAATATGGTATATAGTTCTGGACTGTGAAAAATACAAGTTAATAATCAGTCATCCTCAAAGTACTGATATAAGTACAGGGATAAGCCTTATTTACTCCCCTATATATATGTTTTAAAGCTTAAAACAAGTAATTTTTAATAATAAAGTCTGTCTAATCAGAGATACCTGGACAGCCCTAAATACTTCAGAGATCTATAAAAATTGGCATTTAAAATAATGTTTAAAAAGCTTATATCATACAGAGACTCTGAGATCCTAACAGTGATCTAAGGTCTCCAAAGAAGACTATGGGACACCACGATGTCTCCACCTGGATAACAATGATGCTGACCACTGTGTGAGATGATCCCCAGTGCAACACTGGCTGCCAGGGCCCGGTCTAGACTGTGGACACACAGTAGGACGTTGGAGAATTGATGCACCACTTTTGCCTAGACAGAATAAGGTCAGTCTTTTCCATGTCCCTCTTCCCCAGAAACCAATCACCTTATGGGTCTGGTAAAGCCTGCTGTTCTGATCCTTCTGCCTCCAATGCTATAGAGACCTGGGTATGACTGTATATGGGCTGATCTCTGTCATTTTTATCTTTTATCTGTACTAAAGTATAATTTATTTATCCTTCTAAGATCTCTGATTGTATTAATGACTAGGCCAGCTATAATATCAGTTTAAGAGCAAAAAGAATATCCAGATCCTTCCACAAAGCTATAGCCAGCTTGTTAGCTCATTATATATAAAGGTCTGAGGATACAAAAGTTCAGAAACATTAAGGGTCTACAAAGTAATTTAAGATAGTACTAATAAACAATAAAACAATGACTACATACTGTTTGGGTTACAAGCTCAGGATTTTCTGTGTTTTTACTGGTACTCAAAGGTATGAGTCTATTTTTACTGTTTTATAGATATCTGTTATTTGCTATTTCTATGATTATAGATTTTAATATGGGCCTAAAAGTTTCAAATGTATTAACTTCTGTTCCAAGTTTAAATTTGTCTCAACAGGTTTCCCCTTGGTTGTCAGACACAAGCAAGCATCAATTCCTGACTACAACATGCTCCAAATGACTGTGGACCGTGAACTTGCTAAAAACTGATGTGGACCAGTCTAGCCTATGTGAATGCTCCCTGGCTCGTCAACAAAGTCCACAAGCCAAATGTTCCTGAATTTTTCTCTTTTTGACTAGCATTTCATCTTTGTTAACCCTTGACCATGACACCCAAAGTTAGCTGGAAGCAGTTAAAACAATACATCCTCCAATAATCCCTGGTTAAAATGTTAAGTCAAAAAAAAAAAAACATAAAAAGACTCTGTAATTGTAAGAGACAATTTGGCCAAAGTTAGCAAAGTCAGCTCGTGATTGAGCTGAGCCGTAAGACCAAGAGGAGTGGGGAAATGTAGGACCCTCACCCCTTATTCTCAAAGGGGCAAGAAGAAATTTCCTAGCAGAATGTTTCCCCAGGAAGATAGTGGCCTTCCCCTCTCCCACCCAGGAGATTCCGAACACAAGGTCACTTAGCTCAGCCCAGCCAGCCACCTGGTACAGGCTGATAAAGATGGCTTAACTCAGGAACAGGGGCCTTGCTCTAAGAAAAAGAGAAAAAGTTGACTTAGCAAAATGGGAGGGAGCAAAAGTCCTTGCACCTGTGCCAAAGCAGCTTCAAAGATTCTCTTTGTAGTTATGCCTTTAAAAGCTTACCCCACAGAGGAGATACAACTCCTCTCTCTACCCCACTATAATGGGGTTAGTAGACAGGGGTTCCAAACATGTTTGTATTATACTGATTAAACCTTGCTTATTACAGTCTGGGCCTCTCTGATGGTCTCTCTCTGGAGGTCGTAATCTGGGCACAACAACATATATATATATTCAAAATAAACTGAATAAATAAATATATATATGCTTTATATTTAAACTCACAGTAGTAGGCTTGATTTTTCTCATATTGTTTCACCTACTAGAAAATCTCAGATCAATGAGAAAATTTAGAAAGCATTACTTATCCTGTGAGGCAAGCTCTTCTTTTGGAAGAGGAAACTTGAAGGGGCCATGAATAGAGGTAACTGTGGCCTGTTTGACAGTGTCCCTGTGGCTTTTTTTATTTTTTTATTTTTCGAGACAGGGTTTCTCCGTAGCTTTTGGTTCCTGTCCTGGAACTAGCTCTTGTAGACCAGGCTGGCCTCGAACTCACAGAGATCCGCCTACCTCTGCCTCCCTGAGTGCTGGGATTAAAGGCGTGTGCCACCACCGCCCGGCTTCCCTGTGACTTCTTGACCTATGCTTTGCTCTTTCCATCCTGAAATATTGGAAGATGGCAGAATGTCATAATTGGAGAGAAGAACCAGAGGAAGCAAGGTAAACAAATACAAATTTATTCTTTTTAAAGCAGAATTCAAGGATAAAATGGAAAAAGCACCACAGTGAGTGGCAACTGAAGTTAACCCATTTTCTCCTAGCCCCAACCCTTCATCCCAAACTTTTACACAGTTGCATGCCATCCTTGACACCTCCTCCCCAACCCCCCTCCCTAATTTTCATCCTTTTGATTCGTTCTTGCTGCCAGGAAACAACAGCACAGCAGACTTCCGTCTGCCTGTAGTACTGCCTTGGGAACAGCAAGGATATTCATCAGGTTTACTTCCAAATATGGCAACCAAAGGAGGAGATGGACACTGGGAAAGGAGCCCTGGCCTTGAGTCCCCCCCCCCCCTCCCACAGTCCAATGCATTAAACAATTAGAAGTATTTCTTTGTTCCAAGTATCAGGCTTCTACAGGGAGGTCCACTGATTGGGCTACCCAGATGAGGAGGTAAATTGCCACAGCCTTAGGGTAATGCCTCCAGGTTCTCTCCCAGGACTGTTCCTAAAAAGGCAGCAACTTTGCTGGTTATCTGTCAACAGTATCAAGGGAAATTGGATGGAATTACTGACAGAAAATGGTCCCCAAAGGCCACAACTCTGCCACTGAAAATATGAGTTCAAAAATGCTCTAGCCTGAAGCTGGACATGGAACCTCCCAAACTCTTTTAAAACACATAGCCCAGGAAACAAAGGTAGTCCTTAAAACTAATCTGGTGGTCAAGATCTCCCAGGCTTGGCCTCTGCCTTTCCCCTTAGTTTCTTTTTAGCGATTGTGGTCTGCCAGACCCGTTCACAAAACACCTGAAAGCTCAGTCAGGTTTCTTCACAGGGAAATACTGCCTCCCTCTAGGCCTTGAGGGAAACATCGAGAGCCATCCTCCGCATTCTGAAGAGAAGGGCACCCCTGGGTGGAAAACTCTCCAGGGAACTATGTACCACAGTCTTATGTCTTCCAGCCAGTCAGCCTTCCGGAACAATTGCCAATCATTGTGAGGCTCCCCTGCTGGCGCCAAAAGCACAACTGTCCACCCTATGGCTTGTTGTTCTCTATGGAATTCCGTCCAGAGGAAATGGCCTACACTATTGGATAACCAGTCCAGTAAACACGTTCCTCATCACTGATCCTAATCTCCTCAGTCAGAAAGTTCTCCTTAGGCTACTAACCTAGCGATTCATCCAGACTCATCTGCTACTTTCCAGGCTAGGGCCATACATTATACATGACTCCTTTAGGAGTTACAACACACAACTTACCCCAAAACATAGAAGACATTTTTGCTAAATTCAACCCCAGTGTGGATTCACACGGTCCAAGGGGCCATTTTCATCACTGCATGGCAATTGCCTATACATGCAGCAGTGACTGCTACTGGACCCTTGAGCAAGACACTCACCTCAGGCACTGCAGGGAAACACAAGACGGCAAAGTGCCAGTGACTCCCTTAGTGAGGCTCCAACCTTGACCTGCTGCTCCGGTCTACCTCCAGCACAAGTCCTACATAACAAGATCAATATCTTTTCCCCAAGTCCAGTCCAAGGCCACTGTCACAGACCCTCAGCTGCCTAAGAGCTCTCTAGTGGGGTGGAGGCTAAAGAAAGGACTCTCCTCATAAAAGATTATCCCATAGCATCCGTGCTCCTAAGCCCTAGGGAAGCACACACTTGGTAGTTCCCGATTCTCCCGTTCCACAACAAAATGATCTGCATGCTGCTCACAATCTAGGCCTCAACAATGACACCTCCTTCTGATGATGACCTGGCTCTCTGTTTGAGGCTTGCTTACCAAATGCTCACCAGATAAGCAGAATCTTTAGCCCAGAGATCTCCAGACATGAAATTGGACCCCTGAACCTGTGGTGTGGTTGGGGAGAATGCAATCTTGATTTCAATCAAGCCCCTGCTCTGTCTCCCCCAGAATACATCAGACCAGGTTCCTAGCAGTTCCGTATGTTGGCCATGGCTTGGTTTATACCACAGAACTCCAATCATCCCACTCCCTCCTGACCTTGGTGACAACCACTGCATTCTGTAAGACCATGAGCCAGAGCTTAGGAGCTCAGGGGACCATGGGATGTATTCTGTCTTAGCCTGGCATAGGCCAGCAGGCTCCTTTTGTTCCTTCTTTTCTGTGTGGAGTGGGTAGAGGTGGGATGTGCTCTACTTTGGTTCCTGAATCATTGTTAGAGAAGTTAGATACAAAATTTCCCAAGTGTCCATGGAACGAAACTTGGAATTAGTGAAGAGAACAGAATGTCTCTTCTTGTTCGATTACTCTGTGGCCACAGACTTCCATCGCTTTGGTCTTAAGGTCAGCTCACCTCAAATATCAATGGAGAGAAACATCCTAGGCTCTATCTTCCCAGCCAGAGACTGAGGCTAACAGAGAGAGCAAGGCAGGGCGCTAATTCTTCAAGAAGTATTAGAATTTAATGTGTGGGTGAGGCTGGGGAGCACTGATAGATGGTAGATATGTAGAATAGATACAGATGCATGGATAAACTCAAAATTTAGTCAGCTGCAAGATTCTGGGGAGGAAGCGCTTTTCTAGAAAGTAGCCTAAGTGGGCTCTGTCTGTGTTCCAAGTTCCCCAGCTCTTCTCATCTCCATACTCTATTTTGAACAGTTGCTAGACAAAGGAATCATGGTATATACAGTCTAGGAAAAGTTAGTTCATTTTGAGGACTGGGTTCACATTTCAGAGTTAGCAACAGTTTTATGCACAGGAAGACATTGGTGCTATATGGGTGGAATGGGGCCCATTTTCAGATTCAAGTCTAGCGGTTTTTAGGCAGGGACCACTATTCAGGCTGGTCAGTTGTAACTTTCCAGTGAACAGCTGGGGGTAAAGAGCCACCTCACCTAATCCAGCCTATGCTACCAAATGGCTATAGCTTGGAGAGTGGCAGGCTCACACTCCCCAAGGATAGAGGGTTTCTTTTCCTTTCTCACCCACGGAGAGAGTGAACAAGGAAGGCATCCTTGCTGAAGAGGCTGCCACTCCTGCCCCGAATCTGTGGGGACAGACTTGGAAGACCAAAGAGTGGTTTCAGATGGGCTCTAGAGCCTCTCAAGGAGTCTCGTGGGATGGCAAGATCTTCAGGAAACAGGAGGATCATGGGGGAAATATAAACTCACAAGTATTTCTTTAGTGTTTCCAAATATAAGGTGGAAGCATGTCCACAATGAACTGTCCCCTCAGAGAAGTCTGATAGGTACTGTGGCAAGAGGAACTGAAGGTATTGCAGTGAGAAACATGTAGGTAGAATCTGCAAGGTGAGACCTATGCTCTGTAACTGAAGTAACAGGACATACACGGTCTAGATTTCCCTAAGGGGCACTCTGAAAGGGTGTCTCAGGGATACCCATTTGCCTCTTTCGATCAGGCCAGGGAGTAGAACTAACCCCTCCGGGTTTCCGGAATGCAGACACCCTGAGGCCATTAGACATTCCCCCCACCCCATGATTCCACAGAGAAGGGAAAGGGACCAGTGGGCATTGCTTAGCTCTGCAAGGTCATTCTCTGATCTTCATCTGGACGACAAGTGCAATTTGCCTTTGCCTGGGCTGCAACAGCAGGATTGCATGAGGGATAGCCTCGCTCTAACAGATTAACCGGAACATTTCCAGAGGAAGCACACCTGTCCTCCCCCATCCCCACCACATCTCACACACCACTGGATCCCTGCTGCTGCCCCAGGTCCAAATAGCTCTGGTTGAGGAATATGGGGCCAGTGGATACTGGAATGGTTGGGCAAAGGTTGAGGGAAGGCCTTGACAAGAATCAGGAAAGGAAATGGACTACGGGATGGGGATCTGACTCCATCAAGAGGCCATCAAGGTATTGGCAGTCACATCGGAGCTTCGCACACTGGGGAAGGCATGACGGAGTTTTTCCATGATGTCTTCTAAGCATAGGCTGACATCCTGGCTCTTTGACCCCACGTCATCTAAGTTGGAAGAGAAATATCGGGAAAGATTACTCGAGATTGCCTTACATACATGCAGGCAAAACACCACTGCACATAAAATAAATAAATTCAACAAAAAAGGAAGCTAGCCAGGTGGTGGTGGCACATGCTTTTAATCCCAGCACTTGAAGTCGGGTGCTGTTGTCTGGATAGCGGGTCCAGAGTACTCTCACCCTCCTGTTCGGAAGACTAGCCTGTAGAAGTCACTCGCTAGACAGTTTCTTTTTTAGAAGATGCATATGAGAGAAACAGTTAAGAAATCAATTATACACAAAAACAACCCTAGTCCCAGCCCTAGCAAAACTTTGGGCAGGCAATCTAAGGTAGGACAAATGGCTGGAGGAAGGGGATAGGTGGGGGAACTTACCTGCTGCCTCAGTGTCTGGGGTAGTCTGGCCCTTCTCCCGGGGATGACTGCCTTCTGACTGGTGTGGCGAGGAAGCCAGGGATGAGCCTGCAGAGCCATTGCCATCTGATTCAGTAGGTGGCTAGCAAGAGTTAAGACAGGATTTCAGTGGCTTTGCCTTTCTGACCTCTTAGACTCCCGACTTTGAAAGGGACTTAGAGACCTCATGCCTATCCTTATGCCCTGGGTCTCTATGAAGCTTTTCATAGTGCCATAAACCAGGACTTTCCCCTTTAGGAAACCTCTTAGATGATCCAGGTATCAATTAAATTCTTCCTTTAACAACACGAGTCAAAGGCTCCTGGTTCTTAAGAACAACACTGCACCTAAAGGTCTCTTGCTGCCATTTCAATTATAATTAAACATTTTTAGAGTCCAATTTTCTCTGGAGTTTTCTCGCTGTATACCTGATTCCGAGTTCATGACATAAGAGTATATGTTAGGAAACTCAAGGAATTTATTAAATACTGTCCCTGAACCAGAGAGGGCAATGGAATACATACCATAAAGAAGGCAGAATGGGGGGCTGATGAGGGGAGAAGGAAGGGAACTAGCTAGAGGGGGCATAGAGCAGGGCAATGAGGGAGAACAAAGTATGATCACAGAAATGTACAAAGAGGCCATGATAAAAATATTACATGAATGTGAACTTAAAAACTGGTCAAGAAAAAAAAAGCTGTTCTTAAGATAATGCAGAGAAGGGATGCCACTGTCTATTGCATATGATGACAATGACAGCTAACATCTATCACGAGTGTACTATATTCCTGGTATCTACCTGAATTATGCAACATGCACTATTTAATTTTGGGTTTTTTTTTCTAGACAGGCTTTCTCTGTGTAGCCCTGGCTGTGACTGTCCTGGAACTAGCTTTTGTACACTAGGCTGGCCTTGAACTCACTGAGATCCACCTGCCTCTGCCTCCCAAGTGCTGGGATTAAAGGCATGCGCCCCCACTGTTGGAGCATTATTTGATTTTTAGGATGATTAAAATCCTACGATGCTGGTGGTATTACTTTTTAAATTATTATTATCACTATTACTATGTATATGTGTGTGCTGTGTGGAGACTCGTATATGTTATGGGGCATATGTGTAGGTTATAGGAGAACTTCGTGGAGTTGGTTCTCTCTTTCCACCGTTATGTGGGTTCCAGGGATTGAACTCAGGTTGTCAGGACTGTGTGGGGAGGATTTTATTAGCTGAGCCATCTTGTTGGTCCTTTTTAAAAAAAGATGTATTTTTTATCTTTTAATTTTGCATATGCATCTGTGAGTGTATGGCACAGGTGTGCAGGTACTTCCAGAGGTCAGAAGAAGGTGTCTGATCCCTTGGACCTGGAGTTACTCCTGGTTGTGAGCTGCACTACATGGGTGCCGGGCAACTCAACTCTGGTCCTCTGGAAGAGCTGAGCATTCTTAACTGCGGAGCCATCTCTTTAGCTCTGTTGTTTGTCTCACTTAAAAACTGAGCTGCTTTATCACTACCTCTGTTTTACAGACAAGAGAACTGGGGCCAGATATGGTTACAGAACTTTCCCAGCACCCCCAGGCACTGGCTTACAGCACTATATTCAAACCCAGGCTGTCTGACCCCAGAGCTGCCTGACCTCCCAGAGACAAAAAGGAAGCCCTTTATGGTAATATATTTCTCTTGCCAAGCATGTCCAAACCTGAAAATGCCACATTTTGGACTATGTGTTGGCGTGTTGCGCTCGTGAGTGTACATGTACGGCCATGACTGCGGGGGCCAGAGAACAACTTTGGGTGTCATTCCTCAGGTATTATCCACCTTGCTTTTCTTTATTTTAAGAGACAGGTCCTTCACAGGCCTGGAACTCACCCAGTAGGCTAGGCTGGCCCGCAAGCCCCAGTAATCCACGTCCCTGGCACGGCGATTCCATGTGTGTTACCACATCTGGCATATTCTTTTAAACATGGCCTTTGCCGATCCAATCGGGGCCCTTGTGCTTGGTGCTTTACTAACTGAGCCCCTTTGTCTCAGATGGGTTTTGAAGTGAGTTCTTTTAATACCAGATTCCAATGGGCTGAGAACTAGTGTAGGGATAGCCCAGCCCATGGGGGGGGGGGGGGGACGTGTTCACCTCTGGCTAATGTTTATGTATAAATCTGGCGGGCCTGAGCCCCGCTGGTCTCTTTTTTGTATCTCCTGCTCATCGCTGGATCCCTGGTGTTGTAAGCTATCCCTTCATTAAAATTTGCTGTTTCATATTAAGTTAGCCTTGTTATTACGCCGCTTACAAACTAGAAAGTCCTTAAAAGTCCTTCCTCTGCCTCCAGGCCGGAGGCAGTTTGGGACTCACAAGAGAGGTGGTGTGGAAGAGGATGTAGCCATACCGCCCATTTCCTTCTTCGTCCCTTCATTCCGGTTGCCCGTCAGCTCATCCCAAGAAGTCACCTGACTGCCTCAGTCAAGGGGTGCTTTCTCTTTTCTCTGCTGCACCCCTATCTCTCCATGCCCTCCTCCTGAGTCAGGGGCCACCCTGCTTCTGTATCCCCAGCCTCACCTGCAAGAGCAGCTCCCTCAGGCGCTGCAGCTGAGACTCCAGCTGCTTGTTGTGGTCTTCAAGGATCTGCATGCGTGTCTCCAGGCGGCTCTTGTGCTGCCGCAGGATCCTGGCTTCAGCCAGGAGCTCCTCATTGCGATGGTCCGGAGTTGCTTCACTGGAGCCCTCAGTCAGGGTGGGTGCCTCCGCTGCTTCTTCGTGTTGCCACTTCAGGCGCCTCAGCTCTCCCTGGAGAATCCTGCCATGGACATGGAAGCCAAGAACTAGGGCTTTAACAGGGTCAATTGGCTATCCAGATTCCACAGGGCCTCCCCTTTCCCAGGTGTGAGGGGTCACTGGGCTCTCCTAACCCAATCCCTGGCAATGCTCTGCTTGAGAGGGCCACAGCCATTTCCTCTCCAGGCCATTTGACATTTACTGTGCCATCCTGAGGCCTCAGAGTAGTGAACTGACATTTCACATAAGAAATGTCTTAGGGCTTTGATGCTTTGGGGATTAATTTTGACCTTCAAAAGCAGGCACGAACATGTTCTGCAAATAAAAGAGGCATTAGTGCAAATCGCTTACCTACTCCACTTATAGACTTTTAGATTCTAAGGGAAGACAGCATACATAAAGAGATCACCTATCCTGCTTCTTCTCCCTACAGCCCCCCATCTGACCTGCTTCTTCTCCCTACAGCCCCCATCTGACCTGCTTCTTCTCCCTACAGCCCCCCAATCTGACCTGCTTCTTCTCCCTACAGCCCCCCATCCGACCTGCTTCTTCTCCCTACAGCCCCCCAATCTGACCTTCTTCTTCTCCCTACAGCCCCCCATCCGACCTGCTTCTTCTCCCTACAGCCCCCATCTGACCTTCTTCTCCCTACAGCCCCCCATCTGACCTTCTTCTCCCTAAAGCCCCCCATCTGACCTGCTTCTTCTCCCTACAGCCCCCCATCTGACCTTCTTCTCCCTACAGCCCCCCATCTGACCTTCTTCTCTCTACAGCCCCCCATCCGACCTGCTTCTTCTCCCTACAGCCCCCCAATCTGACCTTCTTCTTCTCCCTACAGCCCCCCATCCGACCTGCTTCTTCTCCCTACAGCCCCCCAATCTGACCTTCTTCTTCTCCCTACAGCCCCCCATCCGACCTGCTTCTTCTCCCTACAGCCCCCATCTGACCTTCTTCTCCCTACAGCCCCCCATCTGACCTTCTTCTCCCTAAAGCCCCCCATCTGACCTGCTTCTTCTCCCTACAGCCCCCCATCTGACCTTCTTCTCCCTACAGCCCCCCATCTGACCTTCTTCTCTCTACAGCCCCCCATCCGACCTGCTTCTTCTCCCTATAGCCCCCCAATCTGACCTGCTTCTTCTCCCTACAGCCCCCCAATCTGACCTGCTTCTTCTCCCTACAGCCCCCCAATCTGACCTGCTTCTTCTCCCTACAGCCCCCCATCTGACCTGCTTCTCCCTACAGCCCCCCATCTGACCTTCTTCTCCCTACAGCCCCCCATCTGACCTTCTCTCTACAGCCCCCCATCTGACCTGCTTCTTCTCCCTACAGCCCCCAATCTGACCTGCTTCTTCTCCCTACAGCCCCCCATCTGACCTGCTTTGAGTGCTCACAATGAGTCAAGGAAACACTCCAAAGAGCCAGCCTACTTTTAGGCCCACTACTTCCTGTTGTTTGCGCAAACAGAATCACTCTTGCTAGCATTTCCCAGCGCAGGCTCCCCACTGCTCTAACGGAGCAGTTCTCCAGACCACCCCTAGTGAGGAAGCAGGGTTTTGATTTTAGTTCACACCACTGTATAATGATATGATGTCCTAATGCTCACAACCATTCACAGTTCACAACACTGCCATTCCCTGCTGCGCAGGCTCTACACCACTCGAATCCATCTCCAGCCTGTTCAGGGTGATGGACCACTAGCCATGTGCTTGATCCTGACCATGTCAAGTTTGCGAGAAAAGTTTCGAAACCCCTACTGTCTATTTGTGTGCTTGTCTTTCCTGGACTGGTGACACACACTTTGCAAGCTGGTCCTCACCTGCACTCCACCACTCGAGGCACACTGTTCTAAGGCTCGCCACTCCGAGGCGGGCATGCGGACCGGGGACCCTAACAGCCCCTGACAGCTGGTTAGAAACAGAAACTCAGGCCCCACACCTTGAGGAGTCAGGACTTGCGGCTTCCCAAGCTTTGCAATGTACTACTGTGCACAGCGCTCCCACAGGACTCTGCTGTGCACAGCGCTCCCACAGGACTCTGCTGTGCACAGCGCTCCCACAGGACTCTGCTCCAAGAGGCTCTGCACTTGTTACTTGCCTCCCTCCAAGAGCTGTCAACTTTCCTCGGGCCTCTTCCTCTGTGAGATTAATGGCATCCCTGGTACTTTGTCTCTTCTGGTTCGGAAATTCTGTACGTACTGTCACAACCCCCTGGGAAACTTTCATTCAGGATCAAGTAGTTCTTTCAAGTTTTAGTACAGAAAGTTCTTTGAGAGCAAAGACAGGTTATATTCTCTTCTGCATTCTTCTAGGGTTCTCTCTGCCTAGTGTATCTAGTGGGTACTTGGAAAAGTCAGGGTTATATTACATCTGATCCTCAAAGTAACCCTGGGAAACTGGCATCATTATCCCTATCATACAGACAAGAAAATGGAAGATCATAGGATGTAAATGACTTGATCCAGGTTGTATAGCACATGAAGTATCAAGACTGAAACTCAAGGCACCAGCCTCTGGAGCCACACAAATTTATGCCCTGGCCACACCTACCGGTTCTCATCTTCTAAATGGGCCAGGATCTTCTCTAGCTCTCCTTTGCTTTCTGTCCCCATGCCACACGGAGCCTGCTGTCCAAAGGCTGGCTCCCTGTCTGTGATGGGGCTGGAGTGTCGCAACAGGTACTGGTCCTCATCTCTGCATGGGTGTAAGGAGAGGAAAGGAGGTGACCAGGTGTTGAACACAGACGCAAGTCAGGGAGCCAGTGCTCAGATCCTGGCTCAGTCCCCAGAAAAGCTATGCTGGCCCATCCACTTTGAAGTCACGTAAAGAAAGCCAGGCCTCAAGTTCAGGCTTTGGAAGTTGAAAGAGGCAGTATCTGAGAGAGGACTGGGAGATATTTCCAGGATGCTGATGCTTCTGAGATCTTCTCAATAAGAAAATCACTTCTCTTTCTGTGCTGTTGCCATTTCGATGTCCCCTTTCTTTCTCTCCTCCCAGAAGGATCTGAGTCCCAGTCAAGACCAGATTGTCTTATATAGTCAGCTGTCCCTGGGCCTTCTTTACAGGCAAGGGACCTCCTTTAAAAGATGCAAGGGCACCCTCTCCGTGCTCTAACACCAGGGCTCCCTTAGGCCAGACTTCAGTTGGGAGTCTCTGCCTTCTCCTAGGGTTGCTGTAGCATTAGATGGGGTTTTGTATCTTGAGCATGAGATAACAGCTCCTTTCTGTAACTTCAGATAGGAGCTCCCCCCCCCCAAAAGTTAGGCATGGAAGGATGGGATCTTGTGATAGAAGGGGCTTGGGTAGATGGCTCAGTTGACAGATGGAAAATTGCCTCTCTTACTAAACAGTGTAGTCAGGAAGCAGCCTTCCTTCCTCGGAGAATCAAGGACCCTAGCCACCAGCCTCCCATTCTCAAACAGTGGCAGAAGGATCCCAAGGACAGCTATTTCTGGAAAATTAGCAGCTGTAGAAACTCACATGCTGTCATCCGGGGACAGGCTGTCATTAAAAAAGGAACAATTTTGACTTTCCATCTCAGCAAGCCTAGAAAGAAAGAGCCACAGTAAGAGAAAAAGCAGGATGTGGGGCCTGCTTCCACCTCCAGCAATCTAATGGTGCAATCGGATAACCGGCTTTGGGGCTTTGGGAGCGGGGCCCCCACCTACCACCACTGGCCATGGACAGTTCACTCTGCATCTCCCCTGGTTCATTCCAAGTCTCCTTGCCCTTGCACTTCCGACAGTCCCCACCCCAACTCCCAGTGAAAGGCAGTGGTACCTGCTGGCGAAATGCTCAATTCGAGAGTGTGTGTCCGCATGTGGCAACATCGGGGAAGAAGCCGGTCTGGGGGAAAGTAGTAAAGATTAAGAGCACCAGAGGCAACTGAAAGCCTGTCTGTCTGTCAGCACTCCCACCCCTCCCCTGCCAAGATGGTAATCCGATGCAGAGAGCAGATCGAATCCTCCTCTATTTCTCAGGCCAGAGGCTAAGTCAGACTCAAGCTCAACCGCCTTGTTTGCTAGGGGCTTTCACTTGGGAACTTTCTCCAGCTCATCGGGGACTCAGCCCCTTCACAGCATAAGTGAGCTGCATGGGGCCACCCGCAGCCTCCAGCCTCTGCGAGGCCACCAGTACTCACGTCTCACTGCACTCAGTCTCCAGCACTGACTGCACAGGCAGATAGCCTCGCTGCGGGTGTTTGCTGAAATACTGCTTTGAGCGGAATTTATTCTTTAAGGTAGTGGCGAAGTCCCTCATGTTTTCACTGGATGTGGTCTGCAGGAAGACAGGACCGAGGGACTCACCCTGGTGGCTTCCACACACTATGAGGTGTGTGACTCTTTCACTGGAGTTCAGAATGTGACTGCTATCCCAACGTTGTTTGTGCCTACCATACCCCTCTCTCCAAACGTCTGTAAGACCATACCCTAAACTCAGAACTCTAGGAAGGTAGACTGGAGGGGTGAAGAGAAAGGAAGATTTTCATCTGAAACTTTAGATGCCTCTATCTGCGGAGTTGGAAGTTTTTACAGTAAGCATGTAATTGCTGCATTTTAAGATATCGCTTTTTGTCATTATGCTGGGCTTGGTTGGGTAAGCATATTGTTGAAAGCTCATGGGTTCTTTGCTGCCGCACAGAGAAGATGTGCTCTCGCAGCAGCTGTCCTGGACTTCTGGCTTGCACAATCTTCCCATGCCCCTTTCTGTGATTGTCCCTAATCTTAGGTGCATGGTGGGTGTTGCAGATCAGCCAGTTGTAGTTGGGCAGCCCACAGTCACTTATTATCTACACTTTGAGCAGTTGTGGTGCTCTGTAATAGTACCCATGGTGACAACACCAGCTGACATGCCAACACAGATGGAAACTCCACATGGTCCCACCCCTACACGAAGAGCTACAAGGGGTGGATGCCCGCTGGGAGAGAAAGAACCATTTTTCTCCGGGGACAAGCCCTCACAGATGTCATCCCTGGACACGTGTGCACACTAGCGAAGCTAAATGGACTCAGTAGGCTGTATATATATGCGTGCATACATATGTCTATTGTATATATGTGTGTGTATGTATGTATGCACACATGTATATACATGTAACAATTAAAGAAGAGAGCATGCATTTGGGAGGGGACACAGGAAAAGGTGGAGGGGTACAGCATGTAGATGCACTGCTCATTCATGAACTCCTCAAAAAATAAAATTATCATATAAATTTTTTGTAATCATTTTTTATAAAATTTGAAATTTTGTTTATTTACTTTGTGTGTGTACACGCGCACTTGCACACACTATGATATGTAAGTGGAGCTCAGAAGACAACACACAATCGTTGGTTCTCTTCTTCCACCATGAATATTCTAGGAATCAAATTCAGGCTTGGCAGGAAGTGCCTTTATGTGCTGCGCCATTGTGCTGCTTCCTTTCTATACGTTCTAGGAATGGAGAAGCTGAACAGGAGGCAGAGGACTATTGGCTTACCTCTTCTACCTAGTTTTCTCTGTTTGCCCTTTATAATGTTTTGTGTAAGTGATAGTAAAGCAGAATTAAAGGACGTGGCCCCTACTCCCACCGGCTCACACATTCCTGTGCTAAAACAATTGGAAGATAACACCTTAGGATGGTGGATTATATAGAAACAGGTTGAAAACGGAGCAGCGGATGGGAGAGAGAGCCAGTGAGAGCGGACTTGGGCTTCTGGATGAATCGAAGGGAACAGAAACGTGTACAGACACTGAGGGTGGTACTGGACTGATGGCTCTGAACTTAAGAGCGCTGCAAGTCCAGAGGCTGCGGTTCGAGTCCCTGTACCCACACGGCAGCCCACATTGTTTTTTTCACTCTAGTTCCAAGGGACCTGACACCCTCTCCTGGCCTCTTCAGGCACCAGGCATGCAAGTGGTCCACAGACAGACGCATAAAATGAAAAACGAATAACTCTCAAGGACATCAAGGGAAGGAGCCCAGGAGGCTGCACAAGTACGGGAACCCTGTGGCTGAGCTCACAGGCAAGAAGGGAGCTGCTTGGGCAGCTGCGAAAGGAAGGCTGCCCGTCGAAACTTGGGACAATCTGTGAGTACAGGTTAAAAAAATCAATCTTTTTTCCTATTAATTGACTGAGCAATTTGAGCACAGGCTTTGGTACTGGCAAGGGGGTAGGGAAAACAAACCAACAAACCAAAATTACAAAGTAGCAAGAAAAGACCCAGTGATTCAGCACAAAAGCCATACAAGAAGCTGCCCAGGAAAAATTCGCATGATAAGTGGAGGGGGTACCTGGAACCACCTTGCGCTTTTTTTCCACATTGGGACATTATTTCGGCAGCAAAACAGCTAAAGACAATTAAAGGGCTAAGAGGGCCCTCAGTCAACTGTGGGCCCAAGACAGGAAAGCTATGATGGAAGACTAGAGGGGCCTGAATCCCAAAACCAGTGAATCCCTAATGTTTGGGGAAGGTTCCACGAGGAGAGCTGGCATGCGTCAATGCTACAAAAAGAGGACCAAAGCCTACTGTGTGAGAGGCCCATCCCTTTTATCTGGTGCAGAGGAAAAAAAGCCTAGGGTCTAAAGGATGCCCACCCCTCCCACCTAGTGTCTGAGAGATGGCCACCCCTCCGACCAAGTCTCTGAGAGGGGACCACTCCTCCCACCTAGTGTGCGAGAGATGCCCACCCCTCCGACCTAGTGTCTGAAAGGTGCCCAACCCTTCCACCTAGTGTAGAGGACCAAGGGCTCCAGTCTGAGAAATGCCCACCCTCCCACCTAGAGTCTGAGAGATGCCCACCCCTCCCACCTAGTGTAGAGGACCAAGGACTCGTGACTGAGAGATGCCCACCCCTCCCACCTAGTGTCTGAGAATGCCCAACCCTCCCACCTAGGGTAGAGGACCAAGGGCTTGTGTCTCAGAGATGCCCACATCTCCCACCTTGTGTCTGAGAGAGGCCCACCCTTCTCACATAGTGTCTGAGAGATACCCACCCATCCATCTAGAGTCTGAGAGATGCCCACCCCTCCCCTTGTGTCGGAGAGATGCCCACAACTCCCACCTAGTGTCTGAGAATGCCCACCCCTCCCACCTAGAGTCTGAGAAACATTAACCACTCCCAACCAGTGTAGAGGACTAAGGGCTCATGTCTGAGAGATGCCCACACCTCGCACCTAATTCTGAGAAATGCTAACCCCTCCCGCCTAGTGTAGGGGACCAAGAACTCGTGTCTGAGAGAAGCCCACGCCTCCCACCTAGTGTCTGAGAGGTGTCCACCCCTTCCATGTAGTGTGAGAGAGGTGCCCACACCACCAACCTAGTGTGTGAGAGATGCCCAGCTTTCCCACCTAGTGTCTGAGAGGTGCCCACCCCTCCCACCTGGTGTCTGAGAGATGCCCACCCCTCACCCTTAGAGTCTGAGAGGTGCCCACCCCTCCCACCTAGTGTCTCAGAGATGCCCACCCCTCCCACCTAGTGTCTCAGAGATGCCCACTCCTCGCACCTAGTGTCTGAAAGATGCCCACCCTCCCACATAGTGTCTGAAAGATGCCCAAGAGTCCCACCTAGTGTCAGAGAGATGTACACCCCTCCACCTAGTGTCTGAGAGGTGCCCACCCCTTCCACCGAGTGTAGAGGACCAAGGGCTCATGTCTGAGAGATGCCCATCCTTCCCACCTAGTGTCTGAGAGATGCCCACCCCTCCCACCTAGTGTCTGAGAGGTGCCAACCACTCCCACATAATGTAGAGAACCAAGGGCTCGTGTCTTAGAGATGCCAACCCCTCCCACCGACTGTGTGAGAGGTGTCCACCCTTCCCATCTGGTGTAGAGGACCAAAGACTAATGTCCGAGAAAGGCCTCCCCTCGCACCTAGTGTCTGAGAGGTGTCCACCCCTCCGACGTAGTGTGAGAGAGGTGCCCACACCACCCAACTAGTGTGTAAGAGTTGCCCACCCACCTACCTGGTGCAGAGGACGAAAGCCTAGGGTCGAAGAGATGCCCACTCCTCCCACCTAGTGTCTGAGAGATGCCCACCCCTCACACCGACTGTCTGAGAGGGGACCAATCCTCATACCTACTGAGTGAGAGATGCCCACCCCTCCCACCTAGTGTCTGAGAGGTTCCCACCACTACCACGCAGTGTGAGAGAGATGCCCACCCCACCCACCTGTGTCTGAGATATGCCCACCCCACCCACCTGTGCTGAGAGATGTCCACGCCCCCCACCTAGTGTCTGAGAGGTGCCAACCCCTCCCACCTAGTGTAGAGGACCAAGGGCTCATGTCTGAGAGATGACCAACCCTCCCACCTAGTGTCTGAGAGATGCCCACCAGTTCCACCTAGTGTCTGAGAGATGCCCACCTCTCCCACCTAGTGTCTGAGAAATCCCACCCCTCCCACCTAGTGTCTGAGAGATGCCCACCCCTCCCAAGTGGTGTAAAAGACTAAGGCCTTGTGTCTGAGAGATGCCGACCCCTCCCCCCTAGTATCTTAGAGGTGCACACCCCTCCCACATATTGTCTCAGAGATGCCCACCCCTCCTACCTAGTGTCTCAGAGATGAGCACTCCTCCTACCTAGTGTCTGAAAGAGGCCAACCCCTCCCACCTAGTGTGTGAGAGATGCCCAAGTGTCCCACCTAGTGTCTGAGAGATGACCACCCCTTCCACCTAGTGTAGACGACTAAAGGCTCATGTCTGAGAGATGCCCACCTCTAAAACCTAGCATCTGAGAGATGCCCACCCCGCTTACCTAGTGTCTGAGAGATACCGACCCCTCCCACCTAGTGTCTGAGAGGTGCCCACCCCTCCCACCTAGTGTCTAAGAGATACCCACCCATCCATCTAGTGTCTGAGAGATGCCGACTCCTCCCCGCTTGTGTCGGAGAAATGCCCACCCCTCCCACCTAGTGTCTGAAAGATGCCCACCCCTCCCACCTAGTGTCTGAGAGATGCTCACCCCTCCACCTCGTGTCTGAGAGATGGCCACTCCTCCCACCTCGTGCCTGAGAAACACTAACCCCTCCCACCCAGTGTAGAGGACCAAGGGCTCATGTCTGAGAGATGCCCACCCCTCCGACCTAGTTTCTTAGAGATGCCCACAAATCCCACCTCATGTCTGAGAGATGCCCACCCCTACCACCTAGCGTCTGAGAAATGCTAACCCATCCCACCTTGTTTAGAGGACCAAGGACTCCTATCTGAGAGATGCCCACCACTCCCACCTAGTGTCTGAGAGATGCCCACCACTCCCAACTGGTGTAAAAGACCGAGTCCTTGTGTCTGAGAGATGCCAAAACCTTCCACCTAGTGTGTGAGAGGTGTCCACCACTCCCACCTGGTGTAGAGGACCAAGGCCTCATGTCTGAGTGATGCCCCCCTTCCCACCTAGTGTCGGAGAGATGCCCACCGTTCCCACCTAGTGTCAGAGAGGTGCCCACCCCTCCCACCTTGTGTCTGAGAGATACCCACCCATCCATCTAGTGTCTCAGAAAGGCCCACCCCTCCCCCCTTGTGTCGGAGAGATGCCCACCCCTACCACCTAGTGTCTGAGAGATGCCCACCTCTCCCACCTAGTGGCTGAGAGGGGCCCACCCCTCCCACCTTGTGTCTGAGAGATGCCCTCCCCTCCCACCTAGTGTCTGAGGGATGCCCACCCCTCCCACCTACTGTCTGAAAGATGCCCACCAGTTCCAACTAGTGTCTGAGAGATGCCCACCCTTACCACTTTGTGTCTGAGAGATGCTCACCACTCCCAAGTGGTGTAAAAGACCAAGGACTTGTGTCTTAGAGATGCCAACTCCTCCCACCTAGTGTGAGAGAGGTGCACACACCACACACCTTCTGTGTCAGAGATAAACACCCTTCCACCTAGTGTCTGCAGATGCCTACCCCTCCGACCTAGTGTCTGACAGATGCCCATTCCTCCCACCTAGTGTCTGAGAGATGCCCACCCCTCCCAACTGGTGTAAAAGACCAAGGCCTTGTGTCTGAGAGATGCCAAACCCTCCCACCTAGTGTGTGAGAGGCGTCCACCCCTCCCATCTGGTGTAGAGGACCAAGGGCTCCTCTCTGAGAAATGCCCACCCCTCCCACCTAGTGTCTGAGATGTATCCACCCCTCCAACTTAGTGTGGAGAGGTGCCCACACCCCCCACCTAGTGTGTGAGAGTTGCCCACCCCTCCTACCTGGTGCAGAGAACCAAAGCCTAGCTTCGAAGAGATGCCCACCTCTCCCACCTAGTTTCTGTGAGATGCCCACCCGTCCAACCGAGTGTCTGAGAAGGGACCACTCCATCCACCTAGTGTGTGATACATGCCCACACCCCCACCTAAAGTCTGAGAGGTACCCACCCCTCGAACCGAGTGTCTGAGAGAGGCCCACCACTACGACGTAGTGTGAGAATGATGCCCAACCCTCCCACCTAGTGTCTCAGAGATTCCCACCCCTTCCACCTAGTGTCTAAGAGATGCCCTCGCTCCCCACCTTGTTTCTGAGAGTTGCCCACCCCTTCCACCTAGTGTAGGGGAACAAGCGCTCCTGTCTGAGAAATGCCCACCACTCGGACCTACTGTTTTAGAGATGCCCACCGCTCCCACCTAGTGTGGAGGACCAAATGCTCATGTCTGAGAGATGCCCAGCCCTCCCACCTAGTGTCTGAGAGTTGTCCACCCCGCCCATGTAGAGTGAGAGAGGTGCCCACACCACCCAACTAGTGTGTGACAGATGCCCACCCTTCCCACCTAGTGTCTGAGTGGTGCCAACACCTCCCACGTAGTGTTTCAGAGATGCCCACACCTCCCAACTAGTGTCTCATGGATGCCCACAACTCCCACCTAGTGTCTAAAAGATGCCCACCCATCCCACCTAGTGTCTGAGAGGTGCCCACATCTTCCACCTACTGTTGAGGACCAAGGGCTCGTGTCTGAGAGATGCCCCCCTTTCCACGGAGTGTCTGAGAGATGCCGACCCTTCCCACATGGTGTCTGAGAGGTGCCCACCCCTCCCCCCTCGTGTCGGAGTGGTGCCGACCCCTACCACCAACCGTCTGAGAGATGATCACCCCTCCCACCTAGTGTCTGAGAGGTGCCCACCCCTCCACCTATTGTCTAAGAGATGCCCACCTCTCCGACCTAGTGTCTGAGAGGTGCCCACTACTCCAAACTAGTGTCTGACAGGTGCCCACCACTCCCATCTAGTGTCTGAGAGATACCCACCGTTACCATCTAGTGTCTGAGAGATGCCCATCCCTTTCACCTAGTGTCTGAGAGATGCCCACTCCTCCCACCTAGTGTCTGAGAGATGCCAAGTCCTCCCACCTAGTGTCTGAGAGGTGCCCACTCCTACCACCTAGTGTAGAGGACCAAGGGCTCCTCTCTGAGAAATGCGCACCCTTCCCACCTAGTGTCTGAGAGATACCCACCCCTACCACCTAGTGTCTAAGAGATGCACACTCCTCCCACCTAGTGTCTGGGAGGTGCCCACCACTCCCACCTAGAGTTTGAGAGATACCCACCCCTCCCAGCTAGTGTCTGAGAGATGTGCCCACATCCCACCTTGTGTCTGAGAAATGCTAACACATCCCACCTACTGAGAGGACCAAGGACACGTGTCTGAGAGATGCCCACCCATCAGACCTAGTGTCTGATAGATGACCACCCCTGCCACCTAGTGTCTGAGAGATGCCCACTGCTCCCCCCTTGTGTCAGAGAGATGCCCACCTCTCAAACCTAGTGCCTAAAAGATGCCCACCTCTCCCACCTAGTGTCTGAGAGGTGCCCAACCCTCCCACCTAGTGTCTGAGAGATGCCCATTCCTTCCTCCAAGTGTCTTACAGATGCTCACCCTTCCCACCAATTGCCTGAGTGGTGCCCACCCCTCCCACCTAGCGTATGAGAGAAGTCCACTCCTCCCCCCTTGTGTCGGAGAGAAGCCCACCCCTCCACCTAGTGTCTGAGAGATTCCCACACCTACCACCTAGCGACTGAGAGATGCCCACCCCTCCCACCTAGTGTCGGAGAGGTGCCCACCCCTTCCACCTAGTGTAGAGGACCAAGTGCTCATGTCTGAGAGATGCCCACCCTTCCCACCTAGTGTCTGAGAGATACCTACCCTTCCCACCTACTATCTGAGAGGTGCCCAGCTCTCCCTCCTAGTGTCCGAGAGATGCCCACCCCTCCCACCTAGTGTCTGATAGATGCCCACCGCTCCACCTAGTGTCTGAGATTCCCACCCCTACCACCTACCGTCTGAGAGATGCCCACCCCTGCCACCTAGCGTCTGAGAGGTGCCCACCCCTATCACCTAGTGTAGAGGACCATGGGCCCATTTCTGAGAGAGGGGCACCCCTCCCACCTAGTGTCTGTGAGATGTCCACTCCTCCCACCTAGTGTCTGAGAAACACTAACCCTTCCCAACCAGTGTAGAAGACCAAGGTCTCATGTCTGAGAGATGCCCACCCCTCCCACCTAGTGTCTGAGGGATGCCCACAACTCCCACCTAGTGTCTGAGAGATGCCCACCCCAACACCTAGCGTCTGAGAGATGCCCACACCTGGCACCTAGTGTCTGAGAGATGCCCACCACTCACAACTGGTGTAAAAGACCAAGGCCTTGTGTCCGAGAGATGCCAACCCCTCCCACCTAGTGTGTGAGAGCAGTCCACCCCTCAAACCTGGTGTAGAGGACCAAGGCCTCATGTCTAAGAAATGCCCTACCCCTCCCATCTAGTGTCTGAGAGGTGTCCACCCCTCCCACGTCGTGTGAGAGAGGTGTCCACACCCCCCACCTAGTGTGTAAGAGTTTCCCACCCCTCCTACCTGGCACAGAGAACCAAAGTTTAGCGTCTAAGAGATGCCTACCCCTCCCACCTCTTGTCTGAGAGATGCCCACCCCTCCAACCGTGTGTCTGATAAGGGATCACTCCTCCCACCTAGTGTGTGAGTGATGCCCACTCCCCCCAACTAAAGTCTGAGAGGTGCCCAACCCTCCCACGTAGTGTGAGAAAGATGCCCCCTCCCACCTAGAGTCTGATAGATGCCCACACGTCTCACCTAGTGTGTGAGAAATGCCCACCCCTCCCACCTAGTGTCTGATAGATGCCCACCCCTCCCACCAAGTGTAGAGGACCAAGGGCTCATGTCTGAGAGATGCCCATCCCTCCCACCTAGTGACTGAGAGTTGTCCACCCTTTTACCTAGTGTCTGAAAATGCCCACCCATTCTACATATTGTCTGACAGATGCTGAACTTTCCAACCTAGTGTAGAGAACCATTGCCTCGTGTCTGAGAGATGCCATCCCCTCCCACGTAGTGTCTGAGAGATGCGCACACATCCCACCTTGTGTCTGAGAAATGCTAACCCAGCCCACCTAGTCAGAGGACCAAGGGCTCATGTCTGAGAGATTCCCACCCATCCTACCTAGTGGATGAGAGATGTCCACCCCTCCAACCTAGTGTCTGAGAGATGCCCACGCCTCCCCCCTTGTGTCAGAAAGATGCCCACCCCTCCTACCTAGTGTCTAAAAGATGCCCACCCCTCCCACCTAGTGTATGAGAGGTGCCCACCCCTTCCACCTAGTGTAGAGGACCAAGGGCTCGTGTCAGAGAGATGCACACCCTTCCTACCTAGTGTCTGAGAGATGCCCATCCTTCCCACCTATTGTCTGAGATGTGCCCACCCCTCCCACCTAGCGTATGAGAGATGCCCACCCCTAACAACTAGCGTCTGAGAGATTCCCAACCCTTCAACCTAGTGTCTGACATATACAAACCCTTTCCACCTCGTTTCTGAGAGGGGCCCAACCCTCCCACCTAGTGTCTGAGAGATACCACCCATCAATCTAGTGTCTGGGAGATGCCCACCCCTCCACCTTGTGTCGAAGAGTTGCCAACCAATCCCACCTAGTGTCTGAGAGATACCCACCCATCAATCTAGTGTCTGGGAGATGCCCACCCCTACCCCTTTTGTCGAAGAGTTGCCCACCCCTCCCACCTAGTGTCTGAGAGATGCCCACCACTCCCACCTAGTGTCTGATAGATGCCCACACTTCCACCTAGTGTCTGAGAGATTTCCACCCTTACCAACTACCGTCTCAGAGATGATCACTCCTCCCACCAAGTGTCTGGGAGGTGTCCACCCGTTTCACCTAGTGTAGAGGACCAAGGGTTCATGTCTGAGGGATGCCCACCCCTCCCACCTAGTGTCTGAGAGATGCCCAGCCCTCCCACCTAGTGTCTGAAAGATGCACACCCCTCCCACCCAGTGTCTGAGAGATGCTCAATCCTCCCACCTAGTGTCTGAGAAATGCCCATCACTCCCAACTGGTGTAAAAGACCAAGGCCTTGTGTCTGAGAGATGCCAACACCTCCCACCTAGTGTGTGAGAGGTGCCCACCTCTTCCACCTAGTGTTGAGGACCAAGGGCTCATGACTGAGAGATGCCCACCCTTTCCACCTAGTGTCTGCGAGATGCCTACCCTTCCCACCTAGTATCTGAGAGGTGCCCACCCCATCAACCTAGTGTCTGAGAGATAACCACCCCTACCACCTCGCGTCTGAGAGATGCCCTCCCTCCCACCTAGTATCTGAGATATGCCCTGCCCTCCCACCTAGTGTCTGAAAGGTGCCCACCCCTCCGGCCTAGTGTCTGAGAGATACCAACCCATCCATCTAGTGTCTGAGAGATGCCCACAACTCCCACCTAGTGTCTGAGAGATGCCCACCCCTACCACGTCGCGTCTGAGAGATGCCCTCCCTCCCACCTAGTATCTGAGATATGCCCTGCCCTCCCACCTAGTGTCTGAAAGGTGCCCTCCCCTCCGGCCTAGTGTCTGAGAGATACCAACCCATCCATCTAGTGTCTGAGAGATGCCCACCCCTCCCACCTAGTGTCTGAGAGATGCCCACCCCTACCACCTAGCGACTGAGAAATGCTAACACCTCCCACCTAGAGTAGAGGACCAAGGGCTCATGTCTGAGAGATGCCCACCCCTCCCACCTAGTGTCTGAGAGATGCCTAACAGTTCCACCTAGTGTCTCAGAGATGCCCACCCCTTTCACCTAGTGTCTCAGAGATGCCCACTCCTCCCACCTAGTGTCTGAATAATGCCCAACGCTCCCACCTAGTGTCTGAGAGATGCCCACCCCTCCCACCTAGAGTCTGAGAAACACTAACCCCTTCCACCCACTGTAGCGGACCAAGGGCTCATGTATGAGAGATGCTCACCCCTCCCTCATAGTGTCTGAGAGATGGGCACCCCTCCCACCTGGTGTAAAAGTCCAAGGCCTTCTGTTGGAGAAATGCCAACCCCTCCAACTTAGTGTGTGAGAGGTGTATAGCCCTCGCACCTGGTGTAAATGACCAAGGCCTCATATCCGAGAAATGTCCACCCCTCCCACCTAGTGTCTGAGAGGTGTCCACCCCTCCCACGTAGTGTGAGGGAGGTGCCCACACCACCCACCTAGTGGGTGAGAGAAGCCAACCCTTCTTACCTAGTGTCTGAAAGGTGCCCACCCCACCCACTCAGTGTCTTAGAGATGCCCATCCCTCCCCGCTAGTGTCTGAGAGGTGCCCACCCCTCCCACGTAGTGTCTCAAAGATACGCAACCCTCCCCCCTAGTGTCTGAGAAGTGTCCACCCCTCCCACGTAGTGTGAGAGAGGTGCCCACATCACCCACCTAGTTTGTGAGAGTTGCCCACCCACCTACCTGGTGCAGAGGATAAAAGCCAAGTGTCTAAGAGATGCTCACCCCTCCCACCTAGTGTCTGAGAGATGCACAACCCTCCAATCGAATGTCTGAGAGAGGACCACCACTACCACGTAGTGTGAGAATGATGCCCAACCCTCCCACCTAGTGTCTGAGAGATTCCCAACCCTCCCACCTAGTGTCTGAGAGATGCCCACTACCCCCACCTTGTTTCTGAGAGTTGCCCACCCAATCCACCTAGTGTAGAGGAAAAAGGGCTCCTGTCTGAGAAATGCCCACCCCTCCCACCTAGTGTTTGAGAGATGCCCACTCCTCCCACCTAGTGTCTGACAAATGCCCAACCCTCCCACCTAGTGTCTGAGAGATGCCCACCCCTCCCACCTAGGGTCTGAGAACCACTAACCCCTCCCATACACTGTTGCGGACCAAGGGCTCATGTCTGAGAGATGCCCACCCTTCCCACCTTGTGTCTGAGATATGCCCTCAACTCGCAACTAGTGTCTGAGAGATGCCCACCCCTTCCACCTTGCGTCTGAGAAATGCTAACCCCTTCCACCTAGTGTAGAGTACCAACGGCTCGTGTCTGTGTGACGCCCACCACTCCTACCTTGTGTCTGAGAGATGCCCACCAGTTGCACCTAGTGTCTGAGTGATGCCCACCCCTACCACCTAGTGTCTGAGAGATGCCCACCCCTCCCAACTGGTGTAAAATCCAAGGCCTTGTGTCTGAGAGGTGCCAACCCCTCCCACCTAGTGTGTGTGGTGTCTTCCCCTCACACCTGGTGTAAACGACCAAGGCCTCATGTCCGAGAAATGCCCACCCCTCCCACCTAGTGTCTGAGAGGAGTCCACCCTTCCCACGTAGTGTGAGAGAGGTGCCCACACCACCCACCTAGTGTGTGAGAGATGCCAACCCTTCTTCCCCAAGTGTCTGAGAGGTGCCCACCCCACCCACCTAGTGTCTAAGAGATGAGCATCCCTTCCCACTAGTGTCTCATAGATTCCCACCCCTCCCATCTAGTGTCTCAAAGATGCCCACCAAACCCCCTCGTTTCTGAGAGGAGTCCACCCCTCGCACGTAGTGTGAGAGAGGTGCCCACACACCCACCTAGTGTGTGAGAGTTGCCGACCCACCTACCTGGTGCAGAGGATAAAAGCCAAGTGTCTAAGAGATGCCCACCCCTCCAACCGAGTGTCTGAGAGAGGCCCACCACTACCACGTAGTGTGAGAATGATGCCCAACCCTCCCACCTAGTGTCTGAGAGATGCCCACCACTCCCACCTAGTGTCTGAGAGGTGCCCACGGCTCCCACCTAGTGTAGAGGACTAAGGGCTCATGTTTGAGAGATGCCCACACCTCCAACCTAGTGTCTGAGAGACGCCCACCCCTCTACCTTGAGTGTGAGAGATTCCCACCCCTAACACCTAGCGTCTGAGAGATGATCACCCCTCCCACCTAGTGTCTGAGAGTTGCCCACAACTCCAACTAGTGTCTGAGAGATGCCCACCCATCCCGCCTAGTGTCTGAGAGGTGCCCACCCCTTCCACTTAGGGAAAAGGACCAAGGGCTCATGTCTGAGAGATGCCCACCCTATCCACCTAGTGTCTGAGAGGTGCCCACCCTCCCACGTAGTGTCTGAGAGATGGAGACCCATCACACCTGGTGTCCGAGAGATGCCCACGCCTCCAACCTAGTGTCTGACAGGTGCCCACCACTCACTTCTAGTGTCTGAGAGATACCCACCATTCCCGTCTAGTGTCTGAGAGATGCCTACCCCTAACACCTAGTGTCTGAGAGATGCCCACTCCTCCCACCTAGTGTCTGAGAGATGTCTAGTCCTTCCACCTAGTGTCTGAGAGGTGCCAACTCCTACCACCTAGTGTAGAGGACCAAGGGCTCTTCTCTGAGAGATGCCCACCCCTCCCACCTAGTGTCTGAGAGATGCCCACCCTTCCCACCTAGTTTCTGAGAGGTGTCCACCCTTCCCACCTAGTGTCTGAGAGATGCCTACCCTTCCCACCTAGTTTGTGAGAGGTTCCCACCCCTCACACTTAGTGTATGAGAGATGCCCACCCCTAACAACTAGCGTCTGAGAGATGCCCACCCTTCCCACCTAGTGTCTGAGAGATGCCCTCCCCTCCCACCTAGTGTTTGATAGGTGCCCACTCCTCCCACCTAGTGTCTCAAAGATGCCCACCCCTCCCCCCTAGTGTCTGAGAGGTGTCCACCCCTCCCACGTAGTGTGAGAGAGGTGCCCACATCCCCCACCTAGTGTGTGAGAGATGTCCACCTAACTACCTGGTGCAGAGGATAAAAGTCTAGCGTCTAAGAGATGCCTACTCCTCCCACCTAGTGTCTGAGAGATGCCCACCCCTCCAACCGAGTGTCTGAGAGAGGCCCACGACTCCCATGTAGTGTGAGAATGATGCCCAACCCTCCCACCTAGTGTCTGGGAGATTCCCACCTCTCCCACCTAGTGTCTAAGAGATGCCCACGCACCCCACCATGTTTCTGAGAGATGCCCACCCCTCCCACCTAGTGTTTGAGAGATGCCCACCGCTCCCACCTAGTGTAGAGGACCAAAGGCTCATGTCTGAGAGATGCCCACCCCTACCACCTAGTGTCTGAGAGATGCCCCCCTTCCCACCTAGTGTCTGAGAAATGCCCACACTTCCCACCTAGTGTCTAAGAGGTGCCCACCCCTCCCACCTAGTGTCTGAGCGATGCTCACCCCTCCCCCCTAGTGTCTGTGTGGTGCCGACCCCTACCCCCTACCGTCTGAGAGATGATCACCCCTCCCACCTAGTGTCTGAGAGGTGCCCACCCATCCACCTATTGTCTGAGAGATGCCTAACCCTCCGACCTAGTGTCAGAGAGGTGCCCACCCCTTCCATCTAGTGTAGAGGACCAAGGGCTCATGTCTGACAGATGCCCACCCTCCCACGTAGTGTCTGAGAGATGCCCACCCATCCCACCTAGTGTCCGAGAGATGCCCATGCCTCCAACCTAGTGTCTGACAGTTGCCCACCACTCCCAACTAGTGTCTGAGAGATGCCCACCCCTCCCACCTAGTGTCTGAGAGATGCCTATGCCTCCAAACTAGTGTCTGACAGGTGCCCCCCATTCTCACCTAGTGTCTGAGAGATACCCACCGTTCCCATCTAGTGTCTGAGAGATGCCCACCCCTTTCACCTAGTGTCTGAAAGATGCCCACCCATCCCACCTAGTGTCTGAGAGATGCCCACCCCTCCCACCTTGTGTCTGAGTGGTGCCCACCACTCCCACCTAGTGTCTGATAGGTGCCCACTCCTACCACCTACTGTCTGAGAAGTGCTAACCCATCCCACCTAGTGAGAGGACCAAACGCTCATGTCTGAGAAATGCCCACACATCTGACCTAGTGTCTGAGAGATGCCCACCCACCCACCTAGTGTCTGAGAGATGCCGACCCCTGGCCCCTTGTGTCAGAGAGATGCCCACCCCTCCACCTAGTGTCTAAAAGATGCCCAGCCCTCCCACCTAGTGTCTGAGATGTGCCCACCCCTACCACCTAGCGTCTGAGAGATGCCCTCCACTCCCACCTAGTGTCTGAGAGGTGCCCAGCCCTCCCACCTAGAGTTGAGGGGTGCCCACCCCTTCCACCTTCTGTTGAGGACCAAGGGCTCGTTTCTGAGAGATGTCCACCCTTCCCACCTAGTGTCTGAGAGATGACCACTCTTTTAACCTAGTGTCTGACAGATGCCCACCACTCGCACCTAGTGTCTGAGAGATACCCACCTTTCCCATCTAGTGTGTGAGAGATGCCCACCCCTCCCACCTAGCGTCTGCGAGATGCCTACTCCTCCCACCTAGTGTCTGAGAGGTGCCCTCTCCTACCACCTAGTGTAGAGGACCAAGGGCTAATCTCTGAGAAATGCCCACCCTTCCCACCTAGTGACTGAGAGATACCCACCCCTACCACCTAGTGTCTGGGAGGTGCCAACCCCTCCCACCTAGTGTTTGAGAGACACCCACCCCTCCCACCTAGTGTCTGAGAGATGTGCACACATCCCACCATGTGTCTGAGAAATGCTAACCCATCCGAACTAGTGAGAGGACCAAGGATTCGTGTCTGAGAGATGCCCACCCATTAGACCTAGTGTCTGAGAGATGACCAACCCTCCCACCTAGTTTTTGAGAGATGCCCACCACTCCCCCCTAGTGTCTGAGAGGTGCCAACACCTCCCACCTAGTGTCTCAGAGATGCCCACCCCTCCCCCCTAGTGTCTCAGAGGTGTCCACCCCTCCGATGTAGTGTGAGAGCGGTGCCCACACCACCCACCTAGTGTGTGAGAGTTGCCCACCCACCTACCTGGTGCAGAGGATAAAAGTCTAGCGTCTAAGAGATACCCTCCACTCCCACCTAGTGTCTGAGAGATGCCCACCCCTCCAACCGAGTGTCTGAGAGGTCCACCACTACCACGTAGTGTGAGAATGATGCCCAACCCTCCCACCTAGTGTCTCTGAGATTCCCAACCCTCCCACCTAGTGTCTAAGAGATGCCCACGCCCCCCATCTTGTTTCTGAGAGTTGCCCACCCCTTCCACCTAGTGTAGGGGAACAAGGGCTCCTGTCTGAGAAATGCCCACCCGTCACACCTAGTGTTTGAGAGATGCCCACCCCTCCCAACTAGTGTAGAGGACCAAATGCTCATGTCTGAGAGATGCCCACCCCTCCCACCTAGTGTCTGAGAGATGCCCACCCCTCCAACCGAGTGTCTGAGAGAGGTCCACCACTACCACGTAGTGTGAGAATGATGCCCAACCCTCCCACCTAGTGTCTCGGAGATTCCCAACCCTCCCACCTAGTGTCTAAGAGATGCCCACGCCCCCCATCTTGTTTCTGAGAGTTGCCCACCCCTTCCACCTAGTGTAGGGGAACAAGGGCTCCTGTCTGAGAAATGCCCACCCGTCCCACCTAGTGTTTGAGAGATGCCCATCCCTCCCTACTAGTGTAGAGGACCAAATGCTCATGTCTGAGAGATGCCCACCCCTCCCACCTAGTGTCTGAGAGGTGTCCACCCCGCTCATGTAGTGTGAGAGAGGTGCCCACACCACCCAACTAGTGTGTGACAGATGCCCACCCTTCCCACCTAGTGTCTGAGAGATGCCAAACCCTCCCCTCTAGTGTCTGAGTGGTGCCCACCCCTCCCACGTAGTGTTTCAGAGAAGCCCACCCCTCCCACCTAGTGTCTCAAAGATACGCACCCCTCCCCCTAGTGTCTGAGAAGTGTCCATCCCTCCCACGTAGTGTGAGAGAGGTGCCCACACCACCCACCTAGTGTGTGAGAGATGCCAACCCTTCTTCCCCAAGTGTCTGAGAGGTGCCCACCCCACCCACCTAGTGTCTAAGAGATGCCCATCCCTCCCCACTAGTGTCTCATAGATTCCCACCCCTCCCATCTAGTGTCTCAAAGATGCCCACCAAACCCCCTCGTTTCTGAGAGGAGTCCACCCCTCGCACGTAGTGTGAGAGAGGTGCCCACATACCCACCTAGTGTGTGAGAGTTGCCGACCCACCTACCTGGTGCAGAGGATAAAAGCCAAGTGTCTAAGAGATGCTCACCCCTCCCACCTAGTGTCTGAGAGATGCACAACCCTCCAATCGAATGTCTGAGAGAGGACCACCACTACCAGGTAGTGTGAGAATGATGCCCAACCCTCCCACCTAGTGTCTGAGAGATTCCTAACCCTCCCACCTAGTGTCTGAGAGATGCCCACTACCCCCACCTTGTTTTTGAGAGTTGCCCACCCAATCCACCTAGTGTAGAGGAAAAAGGGCTCCTGTCTGAGAAATGCCCACCCCTCCCAACTAGTGTTTGAGAGATGCCCACTCCTCCCACCTAGTGTCTGACAAATGCCCAACCCTCCCACCTAGTGTCTGAGAGATGCCCACCCCTCCCACCTAGGGTCTGAGAACCACTAACCCCTCCCATACACTGTTGCGGACCAAGGGCTCATGTCTGAGAGATGCCCACCCTTCCCACCTTGTGTCTGAGATATGCCCTCAACTCGCAACTAGTGTCTGAGAGATGCCCACCCCTTCCACCTTGCGTCTGAGAAATGCTAACCCCTTCCACCTAGTGTAGAGTACCAACGGCTCGTGTCTGTGTGATGCCCACCACTCCTACCTAGTGTCTGAGAGATGCCCACCAGTTGCACTTAGTGTCTGAGTGATGCCCACCCCTACCACCTAGTGTCTGAGAGATGCCCACCCCTCCCAACTGGTGTAAAATCCAAGGCCTTGTGTCTGAGAGGTGCCAACCCCTCCCACCTAGTGTGTGTGGTGTCTTCCCCTCGCACCTGGTGTAAACGACCAAGGCCTCATGTCCGAGAAATGCCCACCCCTCCCACCTAGTGTCTGAGAGGAGTCCACCCTTCCCACGTAGTGTGAGAGAGGTGCCCACACCACCCACCTAGTGTGTGAGAGATGCCAACCCTTCTTCCCCAAGTGTCTGAGAGGTGCCCACCCCACCCACCTAGTGTCTAAGAGATGCCCATCCCTCCCCACTAGTGTCTCATAGATTCCCACCCCTCCCATCTAGTGTCTCAAAGATGCCCACCAAACCCCCTCGTTTCTGAGAGGAGTCCACCCCTCGCACGTAGTGTGAGAGAGGTGCCCACATACCCACCTAGTGTGTGAGAGTTGCCGACCCACCTACCTGGTGCAGAGGATAAAAGCCAAGTGTCTAAGAGATGCCCACCCCTCCAACCGAGTGTCTGAGAGAGGCCCACCACTACCACGTAGTGTGAGAATGATGCCCAACCCTCCCACCTAGTGTCTGAGAGATTCCCACCACTCCCACCTAGTGTCTGAGAGATGCCCATGACCCCCACCTTGTTTCTGAGAGTTGCCCACCCCTTATATCTACTGTAGAGGAACAAGGGCTCCTATCTGAGAAATGCGCACAACTCCCACCTAGTGTTTGAGAGATGCCCACCCCTCCCACCTAGTGTAGAGTACCAAGGGCTCGTATCTGAGAGATGCCCACCCCTTCCACCTAGTGTCTGAGAGATGCAAAACCCTCCCACCTAGAGTCTGAAAAACACTAACTCCTCCCACCCAGTGTAGAGAACCAAGGGCTCATGTCCAAGAGATGCCCACCCGTCCCACCTATTGTCTGAGAGATGCCCAAAACTCCCACCTAGCGTCTGAGAAATGGTAACCCCTCCCACCTAGTGTAGAGGACCAAGGGCTCGTGTCTGAGTTATGTCCACCCCTCCTACCTAGTGTCTGAGAGATGCCCACCAGGTGCACCTAGTGTCTGAGAGATGCCCACCCCTCCAACCTAGCGTCTGAGAGATACCCACCCTTCCCACCTGGTGGAAAAGACCAAGGCCTTGTGTCTGAGACATGCCAACCCCTCCCACCTAGTGTGTGAGAGGTGTCCACCCCACCCACCTGGTGTAGAGGACCAAGGCCTCATGTCCAAGAAATGCCCACCCCTCCCACCTAGTGTCTGAGAGTTGTACAACCCTCCCTAGTAGTGTGAGAGAGGTGCCCACACCCCCCACCTAGTGTTTGAGAGATGCCCACCCCTCCCAACTAGTGTAGAGGACCAAATGCTCATGTCTGAGAGATGCCCACCCCTCCCACCTAGTGTCTGAGAGATGCCCACCCCTCCAACCGAGTGTCTGAGAGAGGTCCACCACTACCACGTAGTGTGAGAATGATGCCCAACCCTCCCACCTAGTGTCTCGGAGATTCCCAACCCTCCCACCTAGTGTCTAAGAGATGCCCACGCCCCCCATCTTGTTTCTGAGAGTTGCCCACCCCTTCCACCTAGTGTAGGGGAACAAGGGCTCCTGTCTGAGAAATGCCCACCCGTCCCACCTAGTGTTTGAGAGATGCCCATCCCTCCCTACTAGTGTAGAGGACCAAATGCTCATGTCTGAGAGATGCCCACCCCTCCCACCTAGTGTCTGAGAGGTGTCCACCCCGCTCATGTAGTGTGAGAGAGGTGCCCACACCACCCAACTAGTGTGTGACAGATGCCCACCCTTCCCACCTAGTGTCTGAGAGATGCCAAACCCTCCCCTCTAGTGTCTGAGTGGTGCCCACCCCTCCCACGTAGTGTTTCAGAGAAGCCCACCCCTCCCACCTAGTGTCTCAAAGATACGCACCCCTCCCCCCTAGTGTCTGAGAAGTGTCCACCCCTCCCACGTAGTGTGAGAGAGGTGCCCACATCACCCACCTAGTTTGTGAGAGTTGCCCACCCACCTACCTGGTGCAGAGGATAAAAGCCAAGTGTCTAAGAGATGCTCACCCCTCCCACCTAGTGTCTGAGAGATGCACAACCCTCCAATCGAATGTCTGAGAGAGGACCACCACTACCAGGTAGTGTGAGAATGATGCCCAACCCTCCCACCTAGTGTCTGAGAGATTCCTAACCCTCCCACCTAGTGTCTGAGAGATGCCCACTACCCCCACCTTGTTTTTGAGAGTTGCCCACCCAATCCACCTAGTGTAGAGGAAAAAGGGCTCCTGTCTGAGAAATGCCCACCCCTCCCAACTAGTGTTTGAGAGATGCCCACTCCTCCCACCTAGTGTCTGACAAATGCCCAACCCTCCCACCTAGTGTCTGAGAGATGCCCACCCCTCCCACCTAGGGTCTGAGAACCACTAACCCCTCCCATACACTGTTGCGGACCAAGGGCTCATGTCTGAGAGATGCCCACCCTTCCCACCTTGTGTCTGAGATATGCCCTCAACTCGCAACTAGTGTCTGAGAGATGCCCACCCCTTCCACCTTGCGTCTGAGAAATGCTAACCCCTTCCACCTAGTGTAGAGTACCAACGGCTCGTGTCTGTGTGACGCCCACCACTCCTACCTTGTGTCTGAGAGATGCCCACCAGTTGCACCTAGTGTCTGAGTGATGCCCACCCCTACCACCTAGTGTCTGAGAGATGCCCACCCCTCCCAACTGGTGTAAAATCCAAGGCCTTGTGTCTGAGAGGTGCCAACCCCTCCCACCTAGTGTGTGTGGTGTCTTCCCCTCACACCTGGTGTAAACGACCAAGGCCTCATGTCCGAGAAATGCCCACCCCTCCCACCTAGTGTCTGAGAGGAGTCCACCCTTCCCACGTAGTGTGAGAGAGGTGCCCACACCACCCACCTAGTGTGTGAGAGATGCCAACCCTTCTTCCCCAAGTGTCTGAGAGGTGCCCACCCCACCCACCTAGTGTCTAAGAGATGAGCATCCCTTCCCACTAGTGTCTCATAGATTCCCACCCCTCCCACCTAGTGTCTGAGAGATGCCCACCCCTCCAACCGAGTGTCTGAGAGAGGTCCACCACTACCACGTAGTGTGAGAATGATGCCCAACCCTCCCACCTAGTGTCTCGGAGATTCCCAACCCTCCCACCTAGTGTCTAAGAGATGCCCACGCCCCCCATCTTGTTTCTGAGAGTTGCCCACCCCTTCCACCTAGTGTAGGGGAACAAGGGCTCCTGTCTGAGAAATGCCCACCCGTCCCACCTAGTGTTTGAGAGATGCCCATCCCTCCCTACTAGTGTAGAGGACCAAATGCTCATGTCTGAGGGATGCCCACCCCTCCCACCTAGTGTCTGAGAGGTGTCCACCCCGCTCA
Source organism: Microtus oregoni (assembly GCF_018167655.1). Classification (NCBI taxonomy): domain Eukaryota; kingdom Metazoa; phylum Chordata; class Mammalia; order Rodentia; family Cricetidae; genus Microtus; species Microtus oregoni. The sequence goes on from NW_024543226.1 coordinate 1,750,896, forward strand.
TGTAGTGTGAGAGAGGTGCCCACACCACCCAACTAGTGTGTGACAGATGCCCACCCTTCCCACCTAGTGTCTGAGAGATGCCAAACCCTCCCCTCTAGTGTCTGAGTGGTGCCCACCCCTCCCACGTAGTGTTTCAGAGAAGCCCACCCCTCCCACCTAGTGTCTCAAAGATACGCACCCCTCCCCCCTAGTGTCTGAGAAGTGTCCACCCCTCCCACGTAGTGTGAGAGAGGTGCCCACATCACCCACCTAGTTTGTGAGAGTTGCCCACCCACCTACCTGGTGCAGAGGATAAAAGCCAAGTGTCTAAGAGATGCTCACCCCTCCCACCTAGTGTCTGAGAGATGCACAACCCTCCAATCGAATGTCTGAGAGAGGACCACCACTACCAGGTAGTGTGAGAATGATGCCCAACCCTCCCACCTAGTGTCTGAGAGATTCCTAACCCTCCCACCTAGTGTCTGAGAGATGCCCACTACCCCCACCTTGTTTTTGAGAGTTGCCCACCCAATCCACCTAGTGTAGAGGAAAAAGGGCTCCTGTCTGAGAAATGCCCACCCCTCCCAACTAGTGTTTGAGAGATGCCCACTCCTCCCACCTAGTGTCTGACAAATGCCCAACCCTCCCACCTAGTGTCTGAGAGATGCCCACCCCTCCCACCTAGGGTCTGAGAACCACTAACCCCTCCCATACACTGTTGCGGACCAAGGGCTCATGTCTGAGAGATGCCCACCCTTCCCACCTTGTGTCTGAGATATGCCCTCAACTCGCAACTAGTGTCTGAGAGATGCCCACCCCTTCCACCTTGCGTCTGAGAAATGCTAACCCCTTCCACCTAGTGTAGAGTACCAACGGCTCGTGTCTGTGTGATGCCCACCACTCCTACCTAGTGTCTGAGAGATGCCCACCAGTTGCACTTAGTGTCTGAGTGATGCCCACCCCTACCACCTAGTGTCTGAGAGATGCCCACCCCTCCCAACTGGTGTAAAATCCAAGGCCTTGTGTCTGAGAGGTGCCAACCCCTCCCACCTAGTGTGTGTGGTGTCTTCCCCTCGCACCTGGTGTAAACGACCAAGGCCTCATGTCCGAGAAATGCCCACCCCTCCCACCTAGTGTCTGAGAGGAGTCCACCCTTCCCACGTAGTGTGAGAGAGGTGCCCACACCACCCACCTAGTGTGTGAGAGATGCCAACCCTTCTTCCCCAAGTGTCTGAGAGGTGCCCACCCCACCCACCTAGTGTCTAAGAGATGCCCATCCCTCCCCACTAGTGTCTCATAGATTCCCACCCCTCCCATCTAGTGTCTCAAAGATGCCCACCAAACCCCCTCGTTTCTGAGAGGAGTCCACCCCTCGCACGTAGTGTGAGAGAGGTGCCCACATACCCACCTAGTGTGTGAGAGTTGCCGACCCACCTACCTGGTGCAGAGGATAAAAGCCAAGTGTCTAAGAGATGCCCACCCCTCCAACCGAGTGTCTGAGAGAGGCCCACCACTACCACGTAGTGTGAGAATGATGCCCAACCCTCCCACCTAGTGTCTGAGAGATTCCCACCACTCCCACCTAGTGTCTGAGAGATGCCCATGACCCCCACCTTGTTTCTGAGAGTTGCCCACCCCTTATATCTACTGTAGAGGAACAAGGGCTCCTATCTGAGAAATGCGCACAACTCCCACCTAGTGTTTGAGAGATGCCCACCCCTCCCACCTAGTGTAGAGTACCAAGGGCTCGTATCTGAGAGATGCCCACCCCTTCCACCTAGTGTCTGAGAGATGCAAAACCCTCCCACCTAGAGTCTGAAAAACACTAACTCCTCCCACCCAGTGTAGAGAACCAAGGGCTCATGTCCAAGAGATGCCCACCCGTCCCACCTATTGTCTGAGAGATGCCCAAAACTCCCACCTAGCGTCTGAGAAATGGTAACCCCTCCCACCTAGTGTAGAGGACCAAGGGCTCGTGTCTGAGTTATGTCCACCCCTCCTACCTAGTGTCTGAGAGATGCCCACCAGGTGCACCTAGTGTCTGAGAGATGCCCACCCCTCCAACCTAGCGTCTGAGAGATACCCACCCCTCCCACCTGGTGGAAAAGACCAAGGCCTTGTGTCTGAGACATGCCAACCCCTCCCACCTAGTGTGTGAGAGGTGTCCACCCCACCCACCTGGTGTAGAGGACCAAGGCCTCATGTCCAAGAAATGCCCACCCCTCCCACCTAGTGTCTGAGAGTTGTACACCCCTCCCTAGTAGTGTGAGAGAGGTGCCCACACCCCCCACCTAGTGTGTGAGTGTTGTCCACCCCTCTCACCTACTGGACTAAGGGCTCGTGTCTGAGAGATGCCCAACCCTCCGACCAAGTGTCTGAGAGATACCCACCCTTTCACCTACTATATAAAGATGCCCACCCATTCTGCATATTGTCTGACAGATGTTCACCCTTACAACCTAGTGTAGAGGACCATGGCCTCGTGTCTGGGAGATGCCCACAACTCCTACCTAGTGTCTGAGAGATGCCCACCAGTTGCACCTAGTGTCTGAGAGATGCCCACCCCACCCACCTAGTGTCTGAGAGATGCCGACCCCTGGCCCCTTGTGTCAGAGAGATGCCCACCCCTCCACCTAGTGTCTAAAAGATGCCCAGCCCTCCCACCTAGTGTCTGAGATGTGCCCACCCCTACCACCTAGCGTCTGAGAGATGCCCTCCGCTCCCACCTAGTGTCTGAGAGGTGCCCAGCCCTCCCACCTAGAGTTGAGGGGTGCCCACCCCTTCCACCTACTGTTGAGGACCAAGGGCTCGTTTCTGAGAGATGTCCACCCTTCCCACCTAGTGTCTGAGAGATGACCACTCTTTTAATCTAGTGTCTGACAGGTGCCCACCACTCGCACCTAGTGTCTGAGAGATACCCACCTTTCCCATCTAGTGTGTGACAGATGCCCACCCCTCCCACCTAGCGTCTGCGAGATGCCTACTCCTCCCACCTAGTGTCTGAGTGGTGCCCTCTCCTACCACCTAGTGTAGAGGACCAAGGGCTAATCTCTGAGAAATGCCCACCCTTCCCACCTAGTGACTGAGAGATACCCACCCCTACCACCTAGTGTCTAGGAGGTGCCAACCCCTCCCACCTAGTGTTTGAGAGACACCCACCCCTCCCACCTAGTGTCTGAGAGATGTGCACACATCCCACCATGTGTCTGAGAAATGCTAACCCATCCGAACTAGTGAGAGGACCAAGGATTCGTGTCTGAGAGATGCCCACCCATTAGACCTAGTGTCTGAGAGATGACCAACCCTCCCACCTAGTTTTTGAGAGATGCCCACCACTCCCCCCTAGTGTCTGAGAGGTGCCAACACCTCCCACCTAGTGTCTCAGAGATGTCCACCCCTCCCCCCTAGTGTCTCAGAGGTGTCCACCCCTCCGATGTAGTGTGAGAGCGGTGCCCACACCACCCACCTAGTGTGTGAGAGTTGCCCACCCACCTACCTGGTGCAGAGGATAAAAGTCTAGCGTCTAAGAGATACCCTCCCCTCCCACCTAGTGTCTGAGAGATGCCTACCCCTCCAACCGAGTGTCTGAGAGGTCCACCACTACCACGTAGTGTGAGAATGATGCCCAACCCTCCCACCTAGTGTCTCGGAGATTCCCAACCCTCCCACCTAGTGTCTAAGAGATGCCCACGCCCCCCATCTTGTTTCTGAGAGTTGCCCACCCCTTCCACCTAGTGTAGGGGAACAAGGGCTCCTGTCTGAGAAATGCCCACCCGTCCCACCTAGTGTTTGAGAGATGCCCATCCCTCCCTACTAGTGTAGAGGACCAAATGCTCATGTCTGAGAGATGCCCACCCCTCCCACCTAGTGTCTGAGAGGTGTCCACCCCGCTCATGTAGTGTGAGAGAGGTGCCCACACCACCCAACTAGTGTGTGACAGATGCCCACCCTTCCCACCTAGTGTCTGAGAGATGCCAAACCCTCCCCTCTAGTGTCTGAGTGGTGCCCACCCCTCCCACGTAGTGTTTCAGAGAAGCCCACCCCTCCCACCTAGTGTCTCAAAGATACGCACCCCTCCCCCTAGTGTCTGAGAAGTGTCCATCCCTCCCACGTAGTGTGAGAGAGGTGCCCACATCACCCACCTAGTTTGTGAGAGTTGCCCACCCACCTACCTGGTGCAGAGGATAAAAGCCAAGTGTCTAAGAGATGCTCACCCCTCCCACCTAGTGTCTGAGAGATGCACAACCCTCCAATCGAATGTCTGAGAGAGGACCACCACTACCAGGTAGTGTGAGAATGATGCCCAACCCTCCCACCTAGTGTCTGAGAGATTCCTAACCCTCCCACCTAGTGTCTGAGAGATGCCCACTACCCCCACCTTGTTTCTGAGAGTTGCCCACCCAATCCACCTAGTGTAGAGGAAAAAGGGCTCCTGTCTGAGAAATGCCCACCCCTCCCACCTAGTGTTTGAGAGATGCCCACTCCTCCCACCTAGTGTCTGACAAATGCCCAACCCTCCCACCTAGTGTCTGAGAGATGCCCACCCCTCCCACCTAGGGTCTGAGAACCACTAACCCCTCCCATACACTGTTGCGGACCAAGGGCTCATGTCTGAGAGATGCCCACCCTTCCCACCTTGTGTCTGAGATATGCCCTCAACTCGCAACTAGTGTCTGAGAGATGCCCACCCCTTCCACCTTGCGTCTGAGAAATGCTAACCCCTTCCACCTAGTGTAGAGTACCAACGGCTCGTGTCTGTTTGATGCCCACCACTCCTACCTAGTGTCTGAGAGATGCCCACCAGTTGCACCTAGTGTCTGAGTGATGCCCACCCCTACCACCTAGTGTCTGAGAGATGCCCACCCCTCCCAACTGGTGTAAAATCCAAGGCCTTGTGTCTGAGAGGTGCCAACCCCTCCCACCTAGTGTGTGTGGTGTCTTCCCCTCGCACCTGGTGTAAACGACCAAGGCCTCATGTCCGAGAAATGCCCACCCCTCCCACCTAGTGTCTGAGAGGAGTCCACCCTTCCCACGTAGTGTGAGAGAGGTGCCCACACCACCCACCTAGTGTGTGAGAGATGCCAACCCTTCTTCCCCAAGTGTCTGAGAGGTGCCCACCCCACCCACCTAGTGTCTAAGAGATGCCCATCCCTCCCCACTAGTGTCTCATAGATTCCCACCCCTCCCATCTAGTGTCTCAAAGATGCCCACCAAACCCCCTCGTTTCTGAGAGGAGTCCACCCCTCGCACGTAGTGTGAGAGAGGTGCCCACATACCCACCTAGTGTGTGAGAGTTGCCGACCCACCTACCTGGTGCAGAGGATAAAAGCCAAGTGTCTAAGAGATGCCCACCCCTCCAACCGAGTGTCTGAGAGAGGCCCACCACTACCACGTAGTGTGAGAATGATGCCCAACCCTCCCACCTAGTGTCTGAGAGATTCCCACCACTCCCACCTAGTGTCTGAGAGATGCCCATGACCCCCACCTTGTTTCTGAGAGTTGCCCACCCCTTATATCTACTGTAGAGGAACAAGGGCTCCTATCTGAGAAATGCGCACAACTCCCACCTAGTGTTTGAGAGATGCCCACCCCTCCCACCTAGTGTAGAGTACCAAGGGCTCGTATCTGAGAGATGCCCACCCCTTCCACCTAGTGTCTGAGAGATGCAAAACCCTCCCACCTAGAGTCTGAAAAACACTAACTCCTCCCACCCAGTGTAGAGAACCAAGGGCTCATGTCCAAGAGATGCCCACCCGTCCCACCTATTGTCTGAGAGATGCCCAAAACTCCCACCTAGCGTCTGAGAAATGGTAACCCCTCCCACCTAGTGTAGAGGACCAAGGGCTCGTGTCTGAGTTATGTCCACCCCTCCTACCTAGTGTCTGAGAGATGCCCACCAGGTGCACCTAGTGTCTGAGAGATGCCCACCCCTCCAACCTAGCGTCTGAGAGATACCCACCCCTCCCACCTGGTGGAAAAGACCAAGGCCTTGTGTCTGAGACATGCCAACCCCTCCCACCTAGTGTGTGAGAGGTGTCCACCCCACCCACCTGGTGTAGAGGACCAAGGCCTCATGTCCAAGAAATGCCCACCCCTCCCACCTAGTGTCTGAGAGTTGTACAACCCTCCCTAGTAGTGTGAGAGAGGTGCCCACACCCCCCACCTAGTGTTTGAGAGATGCCCACCCCTCCCAACTAGTGTAGAGGACCAAATGCTCATGTCTGAGAGATGCCTAGCCCTCCCACCTAGTGTCTGAGAGATGCCCACCCCTCCAACCGAGTGTCTGAGAGAGGTCCACCACTACCACGTAGTGTGAGAATGATGCCCAACCCTCCCACCTAGTGTCTCGGAGATTCCCAACCCTCCCACCTAGTGTCTAAGAGATGCCCACGCCCCCCATCTTGTTTCTGAGAGTTGCCCACCCCTTCCACCTAGTGTAGGGGAACAAGGGCTCCTGTCTGAGAAATGCCCACCCGTCCCACCTAGTGTTTGAGAGATGCCCATCCCTCCCTACTAGTGTAGAGGACCAAATGCTCATGTCTGAGAGATGCCCACCCCTCCCACCTAGTGTCTGAGAGGTGTCCACCCCGCTCATGTAGTGTGAGAGAGGTGCCCACACCACCCAACTAGTGTGTGACAGATGCCCACCCTTCCCACCTAGTGTCTGAGAGATGCCAAACCCTCCCCTCTAGTGTCTGAGTGGTGCCCACCCCTCCCACGTAGTGTTTCAGAGAAGCCCACCCCTCCCACCTAGTGTCTCAAAGATACGCACCCCTCCCCCCTAGTGTCTGAGAAGTGTCCACCCCTCCCACGTAGTGTGAGAGAGGTGCCCACATCACCCACCTAGTTTGTGAGAGTTGCCCACCCACCTACCTGGTGCAGAGGATAAAAGCCAAGTGTCTAAGAGATGCTCACCCCTCCCACCTAGTGTCTGAGAGATGCACAACCCTCCAATCGAATGTCTGAGAGAGGACCACCACTACCAGGTAGTGTGAGAATGATGCCCAACCCTCCCACCTAGTGTCTGAGAGATTCCTAACCCTCCCACCTAGTGTCTGAGAGATGCCCACTACCCCCACCTTGTTTCTGAGAGTTGCCCACCCAATCCACCTAGTGTAGAGGAAAAAGGGCTCCTGTCTGAGAAATGCCCACCCCTCCCACCTAGTGTTTGAGAGATGCCCACTCCTCCCACCTAGTGTCTGACAAATGCCCAACCCTCCCACCTAGTGTCTGAGAGATGCCCACCCCTCCCACCTAGGGTCTGAGAACCACTAACCCCTCCCATACACTGTTGCGGACCAAGGGCTCATGTCTGAGAGATGCCCACCCTTCCCACCTTGTGTCTGAGATATGCCCTCAACTCGCAACTAGTGTCTGAGAGATGCCCACCCCTTCCACCTTGCGTCTGAGAAATGCTAACCCCTTCCACCTAGTGTAGAGTACCAACGGCTCGTGTCTGTTTGATGCCCACCACTCCTACCTAGTGTCTGAGAGATGCCCACCAGTTGCACCTAGTGTCTGAGTGATGCCCACCCCTACCACCTAGTGTCTGAGAGATGCCCACCCCTCCCAACTGGTGTAAAATCCAAGGCCTTGTGTCTGAGAGGTGCCAACCCCTCCCACCTAGTGTGTGTGGTGTCTTCCCCTCGCACCTGGTGTAAACGACCAAGGCCTCATGTCCGAGAAATGCCCACCCCTCCCACCTAGTGTCTGAGAGGAGTCCACCCTTCCCACGTAGTGTGAGAGAGGTGCCCACACCACCCACCTAGTGTGTGAGAGATGCCAACCCTTCTTCCCCAAGTGTCTGAGAGGTGCCCACCCCACCCACCTAGTGTCTAAGAGATGCCCATCCCTCCCCACTAGTGTCTCATAGATTCCCACCCCTCCCATCTAGTGTCTCAAAGATGCCCACCAAACCCCCTCGTTTCTGAGAGGAGTCCACCCCTCGCACGTAGTGTGAGAGAGGTGCCCACATACCCACCTAGTGTGTGAGAGTTGCCGACCCACCTACCTGGTGCAGAGGATAAAAGCCAAGTGTCTAAGAGATGCCCACCCCTCCAACCGAGTGTCTGAGAGAGGCCCACCACTACCACGTAGTGTGAGAATGATGCCCAACCCTCCCACCTAGTGTCTGAGAGATTCCCACCACTCCCACCTAGTGTCTGAGAGATGCCCATGACCCCCACCTTGTTTCTGAGAGTTGCCCACCCCTTATATCTACTGTAGAGGAACAAGGGCTCCTATCTGAGAAATGCGCACAACTCCCACCTAGTGTTTGAGAGATGCCCACCCCTCCCACCTAGTGTAGAGTACCAAGGGCTCGTATCTGAGAGATGCCCACCCCTTCCACCTAGTGTCTGAGAGATGCAAAACCCTCCCACCTAGAGTCTGAAAAACACTAACTCCTCCCACCCAGTGTAGAGAACCAAGGGCTCATGTCCAAGAGATGCCCACCCGTCCCACCTATTGTCTGAGAGATGCCCAAAACTCCCACCTAGCGTCTGAGAAATGGTAACCCCTCCCACCTAGTGTAGAGGACCAAGGGCTCGTGTCTGAGTTATGTCCACCCCTCCTACCTAGTGTCTGAGAGATGCCCACCAGGTGCACCTAGTGTCTGAGAGATGCCCACCCCTCCAACCTAGCGTCTGAGAGATACCCACCCCTCCCACCTGGTGGAAAAGACCAAGGCCTTGTGTCTGAGACATGCCAACCCCTCCCACCTAGTGTGTGAGAGGTGTCCACCCCACCCACCTGGTGTAGAGGACCAAGGCCTCATGTCCAAGAAATGCCCACCCCTCCCACCTAGTGTCTGAGAGTTGTACAACCCTCCCTAGTAGTGTGAGAGAGGTGCCCACACCCCCCACCTAGTGTTTGAGAGATGCCCACCCCTCCCAACTAGTGTAGAGGACCAAATGCTCATGTCTGAGAGATGCCTAGCCCTCCCACCTAGTGTCTGAGAGATGCCCACCCCTCCAACCGAGTGTCTGAGAGAGGTCCACCACTACCACGTAGTGTGAGAATGATGCCCAACCCTCCCACCTAGTGTCTCGGAGATTCCCAACCCTCCCACCTAGTGTCTAAGAGATGCCCACGCCCCCCATCTTGTTTCTGAGAGTTGCCCACCCCTTCCACCTAGTGTAGGGGAACAAGGGCTCCTGTCTGAGAAATGCCCACCCGTCCCACCTAGTGTTTGAGAGATGCCCATCCCTCCCTACTAGTGTAGAGGACCAAATGCTCATGTCTGAGAGATGCCCACCCCTCCCACCTAGTGTCTGAGAGGTGTCCACCCCGCTCATGTAGTGTGAGAGAGGTGCCCACACCACCCAACTAGTGTGTGACAGATGCCCACCCTTCCCACCTAGTGTCTGAGAGATGCCAAACCCTCCCCTCTAGTGTCTGAGTGGTGCCCACCCCTCCCACGTAGTGTTTCAGAGAAGCCCACCCCTCCCACCTAGTGTCTCAAAGATACGCACCCCTCCCCCCTAGTGTCTGAGAAGTGTCCACCCCTCCCACGTAGTATGAGAGAGGTGCCCACATCACCCACCTAGTTTGTGAGAGTTGCCCACCCACCTACCTGGTGCAGAGGATAAAAGCCAAGTGTCTAAGAGATGCTCACCCCTCCCACCTAGTGTCTGAGAGATGCACAACCCTCCAATCGAATGTCTGAGAGAGGACCACCACTACCAGGTAGTGTGAGAATGATGCCCAACCCTCCCACCTAGTGTCTGAGAGATTCCTAACCCTCCCACCTAGTGTCTGAGAGATGCCCACTACCCCCACCTTGTTTTTGAGAGTTGCCCACCCAATCCACCTAGTGTAGAGGAAAAAGGGCTCCTGTCTGAGAAATGCCCACCCCTCCCAACTAGTGTTTGAGAGATGCCCACTCCTCCCACCTAGTGTCTGACAAATGCCCAACCCTCCCACCTAGTGTCTGAGAGATGCCCACCCCTCCCACCTAGGGTCTGAGAACCACTAACCCCTCCCATACACTGTTGCGGACCAAGGGCTCATGTCTGAGAGATGCCCACCCTTCCCACCTTGTGTCTGAGATATGCCCTCAACTCGCAACTAGTGTCTGAGAGATGCCCACCCCTTCCACCTTGCGTCTGAGAAATGCTAACCCCTTCCACCTAGTGTAGAGTACCAACGGCTCGTGTCTGTGTGATGCCCACCACTCCTACCTAGTGTCTGAGAGATGCCCACCAGTTGCACCTAGTGTCTGAGTGATGCCCACCCCTACCACCTAGTGTCTGAGAGATGCCCACCCCTCCCAACTGGTGTAAAATCCAAGGCCTTGTGTCTGAGAGGTGCCAACCCCTCCCACCTAGTGTGTGTGGTGTCTTCCCCTCGCACCTGGTGTAAACGACCAAGGCCTCATGTCCGAGAAATGCCCACCCCTCCCACCTAGTGTCTGAGAGGAGTCCACCCTTCCCACGTAGTGTGAGAGAGGTGCCCACACCACCCACCTAGTGTGTGAGAGATGCCAACCCTTCTTCCCCAAGTGTCTGAGAGGTGCCCACCCCACCCACCTAGTGTCTAAGAGATGCCCATCCCTCCCCACTAGTGTCTCATAGATTCCCACCCCTCCCATCTAGTGTCTCAAAGATGCCCACCAAACCCCCTCGTTTCTGAGAGGAGTCCACCCCTCGCACGTAGTGTGAGAGAGGTGCCCACATACCCACCTAGTGTGTGAGAGTTGCCGACCCACCTACCTGGTGCAGAGGATAAAAGCCAAGTGTCTAAGAGATGCCCACCCCTCCAACCGAGTGTCTGAGAGAGGCCCACCACTACCACGTAGTGTGAGAATGATGCCCAACCCTCCCACCTAGTGTCTGAGAGATTCCCACCACTCCCACCTAGTGTCTGAGAGATGCCCATGACCCCCACCTTGTTTCTGAGAGTTGCCCACCCCTTATATCTACTGTAGAGGAACAAGGGCTCCTATCTGAGAAATGCGCACAACTCCCACCTAGTGTTTGAGAGATGCCCACCCCTCCCACCTAGTGTAGAGTACCAAGGGCTCGTATCTGAGAGATGCCCACCCCTTCCACCTAGTGTCTGAGAGATGCAAAACCCTCCCACCTAGAGTCTGAAAAACACTAACTCCTCCCACCCAGTGTAGAGAACCAAGGGCTCATGTCCAAGAGATGCCCACCCGTCCCACCTATTGTCTGAGAGATGCCCAAAACTCCCACCTAGCGTCTGAGAAATGGTAACCCCTCCCACCTAGTGTAGAGGACCAAGGGCTCGTGTCTGAGTTATGTCCACCCCTCCTACCTAGTGTCTGAGAGATGCCCACCAGGTGCACCTAGTGTCTGAGAGATGCCCACCCCTCCAACCTAGCGTCTGAGAGATACCCACCCCTCCCACCTGGTGGAAAAGACCAAGGCCTTGTGTCTGAGACATGCCAACCCCTCCCACCTAGTGTGTGAGAGGTGTCCACCCCACCCACCTGGTGTAGAGGACCAAGGCCTCATGTCCAAGAAATGCCCACCCCTCCCACCTAGTGTCTGAGAGTTGTACAACCCTCCCTAGTAGTGTGAGAGAGGTGCCCACACCCCCCACCTAGTGTTTGAGAGATGCCCACCCCTCCCAACTAGTGTAGAGGACCAAATGCTCATGTCTGAGAGATGCCTAGCCCTCCCACCTAGTGTCTGAGAGATGCCCACCCCTCCAACCGAGTGTCTGAGAGAGGTCCACCACTACCACGTAGTGTGAGAATGATGCCCAACCCTCCCACCTAGTGTCTCGGAGATTCCCAACCCTCCCACCTAGTGTCTAAGAGATGCCCACGCCCCCCATCTTGTTTCTGAGAGTTGCCCACCCCTTCCACCTAGTGTAGGGGAACAAGGGCTCCTGTCTGAGAAATGCCCACCCGTCCCACCTAGTGTTTGAGAGATGCCCATCCCTCCCTACTAGTGTAGAGGACCAAATGCTCATGTCTGAGAGATGCCCACCCCTCCCACCTAGTGTCTGAGAGGTGTCCACCCCGCTCATGTAGTGTGAGAGAGGTGCCCACACCACCCAACTAGTGTGTGACAGATGCCCACCCTTCCCACCTAGTGTCTGAGAGATGCCAAACCCTCCCCTCTAGTGTCTGAGTGGTGCCCACCCCTCCCACGTAGTGTTTCAGAGAAGCCCACCCCTCCCACCTAGTGTCTCAAAGATACGCACCCCTCCCCCCTAGTGTCTGAGAAGTGTCCACCCCTCCCACGTAGTATGAGAGAGGTGCCCACATCACCCACCTAGTTTGTGAGAGTTGCCCACCCACCTACCTGGTGCAGAGGATAAAAGCCAAGTGTCTAAGAGATGCTCACCCCTCCCACCTAGTGTCTGAGAGATGCACAACCCTCCAATCGAATGTCTGAGAGAGGACCACCACTACCAGGTAGTGTGAGAATGATGCCCAACCCTCCCACCTAGTGTCTGAGAGATTCCTAACCCTCCCACCTAGTGTCTGAGAGATGCCCACTACCCCCACCTTGTTTTTGAGAGTTGCCCACCCAATCCACCTAGTGTAGAGGAAAAAGGGCTCCTGTCTGAGAAATGCCCACCCCTCCCAACTAGTGTTTGAGAGATGCCCACTCCTCCCACCTAGTGTCTGACAAATGCCCAACCCTCCCACCTAGTGTCTGAGAGATGCCCACCCCTCCCACCTAGGGTCTGAGAACCACTAACCCCTCCCATACACTGTTGCGGACCAAGGGCTCATGTCTGAGAGATGCCCACCCTTCCCACCTTGTGTCTGAGATATGCCCTCAACTCGCAACTAGTGTCTGAGAGATGCCCACCCCTTCCACCTTGCGTCTGAGAAATGCTAACCCCTTCCACCTAGTGTAGAGTACCAACGGCTCGTGTCTGTGTGATGCCCACCACTCCTACCTAGTGTCTGAGAGATGCCCACCAGTTGCACCTAGTGTCTGAGTGATGCCCACCCCTACCACCTAGTGTCTGAGAGATGCCCACCCCTCCCAACTGGTGTAAAATCCAAGGCCTTGTGTCTGAGAGGTGCCAACCCCTCCCACCTAGTGTGTGTGGTGTCTTCCCCTCGCACCTGGTGTAAACGACCAAGGCCTCATGTCCGAGAAATGCCCACCCCTCCCACCTAGTGTCTGAGAGGAGTCCACCCTTCCCACGTAGTGTGAGAGAGGTGCCCACACCACCCACCTAGTGTGTGAGAGATGCCAACCCTTCTTCCCCAAGTGTCTGAGAGGTGCCCACCCCACCCACCTAGTGTCTAAGAGATGCCCATCCCTCCCCACTAGTGTCTCATAGATTCCCACCCCTCCCATCTAGTGTCTCAAAGATGCCCACCAAACCCCCTCGTTTCTGAGAGGAGTCCACCCCTCGCACGTAGTGTGAGAGAGGTGCCCACATACCCACCTAGTGTGTGAGAGTTGCCGACCCACCTACCTGGTGCAGAGGATAAAAGCCAAGTGTCTAAGAGATGCCCACCCCTCCAACCGAGTGTCTGAGAGAGGCCCACCACTACCACGTAGTGTGAGAATGATGCCCAACCCTCCCACCTAGTGTCTGAGAGATTCCCACCACTCCCACCTAGTGTCTGAGAGATGCCCATGACCCCCACCTTGTTTCTGAGAGTTGCCCACCCCTTATATCTACTGTAGAGGAACAAGGGCTCCTATCTGAGAAATGCGCACAACTCCCACCTAGTGTTTGAGAGATGCCCACCCCTCCCACCTAGTGTAGAGTACCAAGGGCTCGTATCTGAGAGATGCCCACCCCTTCCACCTAGTGTCTGAGAGATACCCACCCCTCCCACCTGGTGGAAAAGACCAAGGCCTTGTGTCTGAGACATGCCAACCCCTCCCACCTAGTGTGTGAGAGGTGTCCACCCCACCCACCTGGTGTAGAGGACCAAGGCCTCATGTCCAAGAAATGCCCACCCCTCCCACCTAGTGTCTGAGAGTTGTACAACCCTCCCTAGTAGTGTGAGAGAGGTGCCCACACCCCCCACCTAGTGTTTGAGAGATGCCCACCCCTCCCAACTAGTGTAGAGGACCAAATGCTCATGTCTGAGAGATGCCTAGCCCTCCCACCTAGTGTCTGAGAGATGCCCACCCCTCCAACCGAGTGTCTGAGAGAGGTCCACCACTACCACGTAGTGTGAGAATGATGCCCAACCCTCCCACCTAGTGTCTCGGAGATTCCCAACCCTCCCACCTAGTGTCTAAGAGATGCCCACGCCCCCCATCTTGTTTCTGAGAGTTGCCCACCCCTTCCACCTAGTGTAGGGGAACAAGGGCTCCTGTCTGAGAAATGCCCACCCGTCCCACCTAGTGTTTGAGAGATGCCCATCCCTCCCTACTAGTGTAGAGGACCAAATGCTCATGTCTGAGAGATGCCCACCCCTCCCACCTAGTGTCTGAGAGGTGTCCACCCCGCTCATGTAGTGTGAGAGAGGTGCCCACACCACCCAACTAGTGTGTGACAGATGCCCACCCTTCCCACCTAGTGTCTGAGAGATGCCAAACCCTCCCCTCTAGTGTCTGAGTGGTGCCCACCCCTCCCACGTAGTGTTTCAGAGAAGCCCACCCCTCCCACCTAGTGTCTCAAAGATACGCACCCCTCCCCCCTAGTGTCTGAGAAGTGTCCACCCCTCCCACGTAGTGTGAGAGAGGTGCCCACATCACCCACCTAGTTTGTGAGAGTTGCCCACCCACCTACCTGGTGCAGAGGATAAAAGCCAAGTGTCTAAGAGATGCTCACCCCTCCCACCTAGTGTCTGAGAGATGCACAACCCTCCAATCGAATGTCTGAGAGAGGACCACCACTACCAGGTAGTGTGAGAATGATGCCCAACCCTCCCACCTAGTGTCTGAGAGATTCCTAACCCTCCCACCTAGTGTCTGAGAGATGCCCACTACCCCCACCTTGTTTTTGAGAGTTGCCCACCCAATCCACCTAGTGTAGAGGAAAAAGGGCTCCTGTCTGAGAAATGCCCACCCCTCCCAACTAGTGTTTGAGAGATGCCCACTCCTCCCACCTAGTGTCTGACAAATGCCCAACCCTCCCACCTAGTGTCTGAGAGATGCCCACCCCTCCCACCTAGGGTCTGAGAACCACTAACCCCTCCCATACACTGTTGCGGACCAAGGGCTCATGTCTGAGAGATGCCCACCCTTCCCACCTTGTGTCTGAGATATGCCCTCAACTCGCAACTAGTGTCTGAGAGATGCCCACCCCTTCCACCTTGCGTCTGAGAAATGCTAACCCCTTCCACCTAGTGTAGAGTACCAACGGCTCGTGTCTGTGTGATGCCCACCACTCCTACCTAGTGTCTGAGAGATGCCCACCAGTTGCACCTAGTGTCTGAGTGATGCCCACCCCTACCACCTAGTGTCTGAGAGATGCCCACCCCTCCCAACTGGTGTAAAATCCAAGGCCTTGTGTCTGAGAGGTGCCAACCCCTCCCACCTAGTGTGTGTGGTGTCTTCCCCTCGCACCTGGTGTAAACGACCAAGGCCTCATGTCCGAGAAATGCCCACCCCTCCCACCTAGTGTCTGAGAGGAGTCCACCCTTCCCACGTAGTGTGAGAGAGGTGCCCACACCACCCACCTAGTGTGTGAGAGATGCCAACCCTTCTTCCCCAAGTGTCTGAGAGGTGCCCACCCCACCCACCTAGTGTCTAAGAGATGCCCATCCCTCCCCACTAGTGTCTCATAGATTCCCACCCCTCCCATCTAGTGTCTCAAAGATGCCCACCAAACCCCCTCGTTTCTGAGAGGAGTCCACCCCTCGCACGTAGTGTGAGAGAGGTGCCCACATACCCACCTAGTGTGTGAGAGTTGCCGACCCACCTACCTGGTGCAGAGGATAAAAGCCAAGTGTCTAAGAGATGCCCACCCCTCCAACCGAGTGTCTGAGAGAGGCCCACCACTACCACGTAGTGTGAGAATGATGCCCAACCCTCCCACCTAGTGTCTGAGAGATTCCCACCACTCCCACCTAGTGTCTGAGAGATGCCCATGACCCCCACCTTGTTTCTGAGAGTTGCCCACCCCTTATATCTACTGTAGAGGAACAAGGGCTCCTATCTGAGAAATGCGCACAACTCCCACCTAGTGTTTGAGAGATGCCCACCCCTCCCACCTAGTGTAGAGTACCAAGGGCTCGTATCTGAGAGATGCCCACCCCTTCCACCTAGTGTCTGAGAGATGCAAAACCCTCCCACCTAGAGTCTGAAAAACACTAACTCCTCCCACCCAGTGTAGAGAACCAAGGGCTCATGTCCAAGAGATGCCCACCCGTCCCACCTATTGTCTGAGAGATGCCCAAAACTCCCACCTAGCGTCTGAGAAATGGTAACCCCTCCCACCTAGTGTAGAGGACCAAGGGCTCGTGTCTGAGTTATGTCCACCCCTCCTACCTAGTGTCTGAGAGATGCCCACCAGGTGCACCTAGTGTCTGAGAGATGCCCACCCCTCCAACCTAGCGTCTGAGAGATACCCACCCCTCCCACCTGGTGGAAAAGACCAAGGCCTTGTGTCTGAGACATGCCAACCCCTCCCACCTAGTGTGTGAGAGGTGTCCACCCCACCCACCTGGTGTAGAGGACCAAGGCCTCATGTCCAAGAAATGCCCACCCCTCCCACCTAGTGTCTGAGAGTTGTACACCCCTCCCTAGTAGTGTGAGAGAGGTGCCCACACCCCCCACCTAGTGTGTGAGTGTTGTCCACCCCTCTCACCTACTGGACTAAGGGCTCGTGTCTGAGAGATGCCCAACCCTCCGACCAAGTGTCTGAGAGATACCCACCCTTTCACCTACTATATAAAGATGCCCACCCATTCTGCATATTGTCTGACAGATGTTCACCCTTACAACCTAGTGTAGAGGACCATGGCCTTGTGTCTGGGAGATGCCCACAACTCCTACCTAGTGTCTGAGAGATGCCCACCAGTTGCACCTAGTGTCTGAGAGATGCCCACCCCACCCACCTAGTGTCTGAGAGATGCCGACCCCTGGCCCCTTGTGTCAGAGAGATGCCCACCCCTCCACCTAGTGTCTAAAAGATGCCCAGCCCTCCCACCTAGTGTCTGAGATGTGCCCACCCCTACCACCTAGCGTCTGAAAGATGCCCTCCGCTCCCACCTAGTGTCTGAGAGGTGCCCAGCCCTCCCACCTAGAGTTGAGGGGTGCCCACCCCTTCCACCTACTGTTGAGGACCAAGGGCTCATTTCTGAGAGATGTCCACCCTTCCCACCTAGTGTCTGAGAGATGACCACTCTTTTAATCTAGTGTCTGACAGGTGCCCACCACTCGCACCTAGTGTCTGAGAGATACCCACCTTTCCCATCTAGTGTGTGACAGATGCCCACCCCTCCCACCTAGCGTCTGCGAGATGCCTACTCCTCCCACCTAGTGTCTGAGAGGTGCCCTCTCCTACCACCTAGTGTAGAGGACCAAGGGCTAATCTCTGAGAAATGCCCACCCTTCCCACCTAGTGACTGAGAGATACCCACCCCTACCACCTAGTGTCTGGGAGGTGCCAACCCCTCCCACCTAGTGTTTGAGAGACACCCACCCCTCCCACCTAGTGTCTGAGAGATGTGCACACATCCCACCATGTGTCTGAGAAATGCTAACCCATCCGAACTAGTGAGAGGACCAAGGATTCGTGTCTGAGAGATGCCCACCCATTAGACCTAGTGTCTGAGAGATGACCAACCCTCCCACCTAGTTTTTGAGAGATGCCCACCACTCCCCCCTAGTGTCTGAGAGGTGCCAACACCTCCCACCTAGTGTCTCAGAGATGCCCACCCCTCCCCCCTAGTGTCTCAGAGGTGTCCACCCCTCCGATGTAGTGTGAGAGCGGTGCCCACACCACCCACCTAGTGTGTGAGAGTTGCCCACCCACCTACCTGGTGCAGAGGATAAAAGTCTAGCGTCTAAGAGATACCCTCCCCTCCCACCTAGTGTCTGAGAGATGCCTACCCCTCCAACCGAGTGTCTGAGAGGTCCACCACTACCACGTAGTGTGAGAATGATGCCCAACCCTCCCACCTAGTGTCTCGGAGATTCCAAACCCTCCCACCTAGTGTCTAAGAGATGCCCACGCCCCCCATCTTGTTTCTGAGAGTTGCCCACCCCTTCCACCTAGTGTAGGGGAACAAGGGCTCCTGTCTGAGAAATGCCCACCCGTCCCACCTAGTGTTTGAGAGATGCCCACCCCTCCCAACTAGTGTAGAGGACCAAATGCTCATGTCTGAGAGATGCCTACCCCACCCTCCTAGTGTCTGAGAGGTGTCCACCCCGCTCATGTAGTGTGAGAGAGGTGCCCACACCACCCAACTAGTGTGTGACAGATGCCCACCCTTCCCACTAGTGTCTGAGAGATGCCAAACCCTCCCCTCTAGTGTCTGAGTGGTGCCCACCTCTCCCACGTAGTGTTTCAGAGAAGCCCACCCCTCCCACCTAGTGTCTCATGGATGCCCTCAACTCCCACCTAGTGTCTCAAACATGCTCACCCATCCCACCTAGTGTCTGAGAGGTGCCCACCCCTTCCACTTACTTTTGAAAACCAAGGGCTCATGTCTGAGAGATGCCTCCCTTCCCATGTCGTGTCTGAGAGATGATCACCCCTCCCACCTAGTGTCTGAGAGGTGTCCACCCCTCCACCTATTGTCTTAGAGGTGCCCACCCCTTCCATCTAGTGTAGAGGAACAAGGGCTCATGTCTGAGAGATGCTGACCCTTCCACCTTGGGTCTGAGAGATGCCCACGCCTCCAAACTAGTTTCTGACAGGTGCCCACCACTCCCACCTAGTGTCTGAGAGATCCCCACGGTTCCCATCTATTGTCTGAGCGATGCCCACCCCTTTAACCTAGTGTCTGAGAGATGCCCACCCCTCCCACCTAGTGTCTGAGAGATGCCTACTCCTCCCACCTAGTCTCTGAGAGGTCCCCACTCCTACCACCTATTGTAGAGGACCAAGGGCTCCTCTCTGAGAAATGCCCAACCTTCCCACCTAGTGTCTGAGAGATACCCACCCCTACCACCGAGTGTCTAAGAGATGCGCACACATTCCACCATGTGTCTGAGAAATGCTAACCCTTCCCACCTAGTGAGAGGAACAAGGGCTCGTGTCTGAGAGATGACCACCCCTCCCACCGAGTCTCTGAGAGATGTCCATCCCTCCCCTCTAGTGTCTGAGAGGTCCCCACCCCTCCCACCTAGTGTCTCAGAGATGCCCACCCCTCGCCCCTAGTGTCTCAGATGTGTCCATCCCTCCCATGTAGTGTGAGAGCGTTGACCACACCACCCACCTAGTGTGTGAGAGTTGCCCACCAACCTACCTGGTGCAGAGTTTAAAAGTCTGGCGTCTAAGAGATGCCCACCCTCCAACCATGTATCTGAGAGTAGCCCACCTCTCCAACCGAGTGTCTGAGAGGTGCCCACCCCTCTACCTCTTGTCTGAGTGATGCCCACCTCTCCGACCTAGTGTCTGAGAGGTGCCCACCCCATCCATCTAGTGTAGAGGACCAAGGGTTCATGTCTGAAAGATGCCCACCCCCCCCACCTAGTGTCTTAGAGATGCCAACCCTTCCAAGCTAGTGTCTGAGAGGTGCCCACCCCTCAAAACTAGTGTTTGAGAGATGCCCACCCCTCCCATCTAGTGTCTGAGAGATGCCCACGCCTCCAACCTAGTATCTGACAAGTGCCCAACACTCCCACCTAGAGTCTGAGAGATACCCACCGTTCCCATCTAGTGTCTGAGAGATGCGTACCCCTTTTACTTAGTGTCTGAGAGATGCCCACTCCACCCACCAAGTGTCTGAGAGAGGCCTACTCCTCATACCTAGTGTCTGAAAGGTGCCCACTCCTACCACCTAGTGTAGAGGACCAAGGGCTCCTCTCTGAGAAACTCCCACCCTTCCCACCTAGTGTCTGAGAGATACCCACTCCTAACACCTAGTGTCTAAGAGACGCCTACTCCTCCCACCTAGTGTCTGAGATGCTAACCCATCCCACCTAGTGAGAGGACCAAGGGCTCGTGTCTGAGAGATTTCTACCCAACCGACCTACTGTCTGAGAGATGACCACCCCTCCCACCTAGAGTCTGAGAGATGCCCACCTTTCCCCCCTTGTGTCAGAGAGATGCCCACCCCTCCACCTATTGCCTAAAAGATGCCCACCCCTCCCACCTTGTGTCTTAGAGGTGCCCACCCCTCCCACCTAGTGTAGAGGACCAAGCGCTCGTGCCTGAGAGAAGACACCCGTCCCACCTAGTGTCTGAGAGATGCCCAGCCTTCCCCCGTTTTGTCGAAGAGATGCCCACCCCTCCCACCTAGTATCTGTGAGATGCCCACCCGTCACACCTATTGTCTCAGAGATGCCCACTCCTCTCAACTATTGTATGAGAGGTGCTCACCCATTCCACCTAGTGTTGAGGACCAAGTGCTCGTGTCTGAGAGATGCCCACCCTTCCCACCTAGTGTCTGAGAGATGCCCACCCTTCCCACCTAGAGTCTGAGAGGTGCCCACGCCTCCCACCTAGTGTCTGAGAGATGCCCACCCCTACGACCTAGCGTCTGAGAGATGCCCTCCGCTCCTACCTAGTGTCTGAGAGGTGCGCACCCGCCCAATTATTGTCTGAGAGATACCGACCCATCCATCTATTGTCTGAGAGATGCCCACCCCTCCCACCTACTGTCTGAGAGATGCCCACCCCTCCCACTTAGTGTCGGAGTGGTGCCGACCCCTACCACCTACTGTCTGAGAGATAATCACCCCTCCCACCTAGTGTCTGAGAGGTTCCCACCCCTCCACCTATTGTCTGAGAGATGCCCACCCCTCCGACCTAGTGTCTGAGAGGTGATCACCCCTTCCCTCTAGTGTAGAGGACCAAGGGCTCGTGTCTGAAAGATGCCCACCCTTCCCAACTAGTGTCTGAGAGATGCCTACTCCTCCCACCTAGTGTCTTAGCAATGCCTACCCTTTCAAGCTAGTGTCTGAGAGGTGCCCTTCCCTCAAAACTAGTGTCTGAGAGAGGCCCACACCTCCAACCTAGTATCTGACAGGTGCCCACCACTCCCACCTAGTGTCTGAGAGACACCCACCATTCCCGTCTAGTGTCTGAGAGATGCCCAAACCTTTCACCTAGTGTCTGAGTGATGGCCACGACTCCCACCTAGTATCTGAGAGATGCCTACTCCTCATACCTTGTGTCTGAGAGGTGCCCACTCCTACCACCTAGTGTAGAGGACCAAGGGCTCCTCTCTGAGAAATTCCCACCCTTCCCACCTAGTGTCTGTGAGATACCCACCCCTACCACCTAGTGTCTAAGAGATGCCCACTCCTCCCACCTTGTGTCTGGGAGGTGCCCACCCCTCGCACCTAGTGTTTGAGAGATACCCAAACCTCCCACCTAGTGTCTGAGAGATGCGCACACATCCCAAAATGGGTCTGAGAAATGCTAACACATCCCACCTAGTGAGAGGACCAAGGGTTTGTGTCTGAGAGATGCCCACCCATCCGACCTAGTGTCTGAGAGATGACCACCCCTCCAACCTAGTGTCTGAGAGATGCCCACCCCTCCCCCCTAGTGTCTGAGTGGTTCCGACCCTTACCAACTAGCGTCTGAGAGATGATCACCCCTCCCACCTCCTGTCTGAGATGTGCCAACCCCTCCACTTATTGTCTGAGAGATGCCCACCGCTCCGACCTAGTGTCTGAGAGGTGCCCACCCCTTCCATCTAGTGTAGAGGACCAAGGGCACATGTCTGAGAGGTGCCCACACCCCCCACCTAGCGTATGAGAGATGCCCACACCTACCCCCTAGTGTCTGATAGATGCCCACCCCTCCACCTAGTGTCTAAGAGATTTCCACACGTACCACCTAGCGTCTGAGAGATGTCCACCCCTCCTACCGAGTGTCGGAGCGGTGCCCACCCTTTTCACCTAGTGTAGAGGACCAAGTGATCATGTCTGAGAGATGCCCACCCTTCCCACCTAGTGTCTGAGAGATGCCTACCCTTCCCACCTACTATCTGAGAGGTGCCCAGCCCTCCACCTAGTGTCTGAGAGATTCCCACCCATACCACCTAGCGTCTGAGAGATGCCCAGCCCTCCCACCTAGTGTCTGAGAGGTGCCCACCCCTATCACCTAGTGTAGAGGACCATGGGCTCATGTCTGAGAGATGTGCACTCCTCCCACCTAGTGTCTGAGAGATGTCCACTCCTCCCTCCTAGTGTCTGAGAAACACTAACCCCTCCCAACAAGTGTAGAGGACCAAGGTTTCATGTCTGAGAGAGGCCCACCCCTCCCACCTAGTGTCTGTGGGATGCCCACAACTCGCTCCTAGTGTCTGAGAGATGCCCACCCCTCCCACCTAGTGTCTGAGAGATGCTGACCCCTCCCACCAGGTGTCTGAGAGATGCCGACCCCTTCTACCTAGTGTCTGAGGGGTACGCACACCTCCCACCTAGTGTCTGAGAGATGCCCACTCCTACCAACTAGTGTCTGAGTGATGCCCACCACTCCCAACTGGTGTAAAAGACCAAGGCCTTGTGTCTGAGAAATGCCAACCCCTCCCACCTAGTGTGTGAGTGCAGTCCACCCCTCCCACCTGGTGTAGAGGACCAAGGCCTCATGTCCGAGAAATACCCACCCCTCCCACCTAGTGTCTGAGAGTTGTCCACCCCTCCCACGTCGTGTGAGAGAGGTGTCCACACCCCCCACCTTGTATGTGAGAGTTTCCCACCCTTCCTACCTGGCGCAGCGAACCAAAGCCTAGCGGCTAAGAGATGCCCACCCCTCCCACCTCTTGTCTGAGGGATGCCCACCCCTCCAACCGAGTGTCTGAGAAGGGACCACTCCTCCCACCTAGTGTGTGAGAGATGCCCACCCCCCACACCTAAAGTCGGAGAGGTTCCCACCCCTCCCATGTAGTGTGAGAAAGATTCCCCCCGCCAACCTAGTGTCTGAGAGATGCCCACCCATCTCACCTAGTGTGTGAGAAATGCCCAACCATCCCAACTAGTGTCTGATAGATGCCCACCACTCCCACCTAGTGTAGAGGACCAAGGGCTCGTGTCTGTGAGATGCCCATCCCTCCCACCTAGTGACTGAGAGTTGTCCACCCTTTCACCTAGTGTCTGAGATTCCCTCCCATTCTACATATTGTCTGACAGATGCCCAGGCTTTCAACCTAGTGTAGAGGACTATTGCCTCGTGTCTCAGAGTTGCCCTCCCCTCCCAACTAGTGTCTGAGAGATGCGCACACATCCCACCTTGTGTCTGAGAAATGCTAACCCAGCCCACATAGTCAGAGGACGAAGGGCTCATGTCTGAGAGATTCCCACCCATCCCACCTAGTGGATGAGAGATGTCCACCCCTCCCACCTAGTGTCTGAGAGATGCCCACCGCTCCCCCCTTGTTTCAGAAAGATGCCCACCCCTTCCACCTAGTGTGTAAAAGATGCCCACCACTCCAACCTAGTGTCTGAGAGGTGCCCACTCACTCCACCTAGTGTAGAGGACCAAGGGCTCGTGTCAGAGAAATGCACAGCCTTCCCACCTAGTGTCTGACAGATGCCCATCCTTCCCACCTATTGTCTGAGATGTGCCCACCCCTCCCACCTCGCGTATGAGAGATGCCCACCCCTAACAACTAGAGACTGAGAGATGCCCAACCCTTCCACCTAGTGTCTGAGAGGTGCCCATCCCGCCCACCAGTGTAAACGACCAAGGCCTCATGTCCGAGAAATGTGCACCCCAAAATGTGTCTGAGAAATGCTAACACATCCCACCTAGTGAGAGGACCAAGGGTTCGTGTCTGAGAGATGCCCACCCATCCGACCTAGTCTCTGAGAGTTGACCACCCCTCCCACCTAGTGTCTGAGAGATAACCACCCTTCAATCTAGTGTCTGGGAGATGCCCACAACTCCCACCTAGTGTCTGAGAGATGCCCACCAGTTGCACCTAGTGTCTGAGAGATGCTCACCCCTCCCACCTAGTGTCTGAGAGATGCCCACCCATCCCAACTGGTGTAAAAGACCAAGACCTTGTGTCTGAGAGATGCCAACACCTCCCAACTAGTGTGTGAGAGGTGACCACTCATTCCACCTAGTGTTGAGGACCAAGGGCTCCTGTCTGAGAGATGCCCACCCTTTCCACCTAGTGTCTGCGAGATGCCCACCCTTCCCACCTAGTGTCTGAGAGGTGCCCACCATGCCACCCTAGTGTCTGAGATATGCCCAGCCGTCCCACCGAGTGTCTTAAAGATGCCCACCCCTCTGACCTAGTGTCTGAGAGATACCCACCCATCCATTTGGGTCTGAGAGATGCCCACAACTTCCTCCTAGTGTCTGAGAGATGCCCACCCCTACCACCTAGCGACTGAGAAATGCTAACCCCTCCCACCAAGAGTAGAGGACCAAGGTCTCATGTCTGAGAGTTGCCCACCCCTCCCACCTAGTGTCTGAGAGATGCCCAACAGTTCCACCTAGTGTCTCAGAGATGCCCACTCCTCCCACCTAGTGTCTGAATAATGCCCAACCCTCCCACCTAGAGTCTGAGAGATGCCCACCCCTCCCACCTAGAGTCTGAGAAACACTAACCCCTCCCACCCACTGTTGTGGACCAAGGGCTCATGTCTGAGAGATGCTCACCCCTCTCACCTAGTGTCTGAGAGATGCCCATCCCGCCCACCAGTTGTAAAAATTCAAGGTCTTGTGTCAGAGAAATGCCAACCCCTCCAACCTAGTGTGTGCGAGGTGTCAACCCCTCGCACCTGGTGTAAAAGACCAAGTCCTCATGTCCTAGAAATGTCCACACCGCCCACCTAGTGTCTGAGAGGTGTGCACCCCTCCCACGTAGTGTGAGAGAGGTGCCCACACCACCCACCCAGTGTGTGAGAGATGCCAACACTTCTTACCTAGTGTCTGAAAGTTTCCCACCCCACCCTCTCAGTGTTTTAGATATGCCCATCCCTTCCCCCAAGTGTCTGAGAGGTGCCCACCCCTCCCACGTAGTGTGAGAGAGGTGACCACATCACCCACCAAGTTTGTGAGAGTTGCGCACCCACGTACCTGGTGGAAAGTATAAAAGCCTAGTGTCTAAGAGATGCCCACCACTCCCACCTAGTGTCTGAGAAATGCCCACCCCTCCAACCGAGTGTCTGAGAGAGGCCCACCTCTACCACGTAGTGTGAGAATGATGCCCAACCCTCGCACCTAGTGTCTGAGAGATTTCCACCCCTCCCACCTCGTGTCTGAGAGATGCCCACTATCCCCACCTTGTTTCTGAGAGTTGCTCACCCATTCCACCTAGTGTAGAAGAACAAGGGCTCCTGTCTGAGAAATGCCCAGCCCTCCCACCTAGTGTTTGAGAGATGCCCACCCCTCCCACCTAATGTATGAGAGGTGTCCACCCAGCCCACATAGTGTGAGAGAGGTGCCCACACCACCCACCTTGTGTGTGAGAGATGCCCACCCTTCCCACCAAGTGTCTGAGAGTTGCCCACCCCACCGACCTAGTGTCTGAGAGATGCCCACCCCTCCCACCTAGTGTCTGAGAGATGCCCACAACTCCAACCTAGTGTCTGAGAGATGCCCACCTCTACCACCTAGCGTCTGAGAAATGCAAACCCCTCCCACCTAGAGTAGAGGACCAAGGGCTCATGTCTGAGAGATGCGAACCCCACCGACCTAGTGTCTGAGAGATGCCCTCCCCTCCCCCATAGTGTCTGAGTGGTACCCACCACTCCCAACTAGTATCTGAGAGATGCCCACCCCTAACAACTAGCGTCTGAGAGATGCCCACCCCTCCCACCTAGTGTCTGAGAGATGCCCACAACTCCTACCTAGTGACTGAGAGTTGCCCACCTCTACCACCTAGCATCTGAGAAATGGAAACCCCTCCCACCTAGAGTAGAGAACCAAGGGCTCATGTCTGAGAGATGCCAATGCCTCCCATCTACTGTCTGAGAGATGCCCACGCCTCCAACCTAGTGTCTGACATGTGCCCAGCACTCCCACCTAGTGTCTGAGAGATACCCACCGTTCCCATCTAGTGTCTGAGAGATGCCTACCCCTTTCACCTTGTGTCTGAGTGATGCCCACCCCACCCACCTAGTGTCTGAGAGATGCCTACACCTCATACCTAATGTCTGAGAGGTATCCACTACTACCACCTATTGAAGAGAACCAAGGGATCTTCTCTGTGAAATACCCAGCCTTGCCACCTAATGTCTGAGAGATACCCACCCCTACTACCTAGTGTCTAAGAGATGCCCAGTCCTCCCACCTAGTGTCTGGGTGGTGCCCACCCCTCCCACATAGTGTTTGAGAGATACCCACCCCTCCCACCTAGTGTCTGAGAGATGCACACACATCCCACCATCTGTCTGAGAAATGCTAACCCATCGCACCTAGTGAGAGGACCAAGGGCTCCTGTCTGAGAGATGCCCACCCCTCCAACTTGTGTGTGAGAGATTCCCACCCCTAAAACCTAGCGTCTGAGAGAGGATCACCCGTCCCACCTAGTGTCTGAGAGTTGCCCAAAACTCCACCTAGTGTCTGAGAGATGCCCAACCCTTCCACCTAGTGTCTGAGAGGTGCCCACCATTTCTACCTAGGGAAGAGGACCAAGGGCTCATGTCTGAGAGATGCCCACCCTTCCCACCTAGTGTCTGAGAGATGCCTACCCTTCCTACCTGGTGTCTGAGAGGTGCCCGCCCTCCCACGTAGTGTCTGAGAGATGCCCACCCATCTCACCTAGTGTCTGAGAGATGCCCACGCCCCCAACCTAGTGTCTGACAGGTGCCCACCCCTCACTCCTAATGTCTGAGAGATACCCACCCTTCCCATCTAGTGTCTGAGAGATGCCCCCCCTCCCACCTAGTGGATGAGAGATGCCCACTCCTCCCACCTAGTGTCTGAGAGATGCATAGTCCTTCCACCTAATGTCTGAGATGTGCACACTCCTACCACCTAGTGTAGAGGACCAAGGGATCTTGTCTGAGAGATGCCCACAGCTTCTACCTAGTGTCTGAGAGAAACCCACCCCTACCACCTAGAGTCTGGGAGATGGCCACCCCTCCCCCCTTGTGTCAGAACGATGACCACCCCGCCAACCTAGTGTCTAAAAAATGCCCCCCTCCCGCCTAGTGTCTGAGGGGTGCCCACCCCTTCCACCTTGTGTAGAGGACCAAGGGCTCATGTCTGAGAGATGCCCACCCCTCCCACCTAGTTTCTGAGAGATGCTATCCCCTCCCACCTAGTGTCTGATAGGTGCCCACACGTCCCACCTAGTGTCTCAAAGATGCCCACCCCTCCCCCCTAGTGTCTGAGATGTGTCCACCCCACCCACGTTGTGTGAGAGAGGTGCCCAGACCCCCCACCTAGTGTGTGAGAGGTGCCCACCCACCGACCTGGTGCAGAGGATAAAAGTCTAGCGTCTAAGAGATGCCTACTCCTCCCACCTAGTGTCTGAGAGATGCCCACCCCTCCAACCGAGTGTCTGAGAGAGGCCCACCACTACCACGTAGTGTGAGAATTATGCCCAACCCTCCCACCTAGTGTCTAAGAGACGCCCACGCCCCCCACCTTGTTTCTGAGATGCCCACGCCTTCCACCTAGTGTAGGGGAACAAGGGCTCCTGTCTCAGAAATGCCCACCCCTCCCACCTTGTGTTTGAGAGATGCCCACCCTTCCCACCCACCTAGTGTCTGAGAGATGCCCACTCCTCCCAACTAGTGTCTGAGAGATGCCAAGTCCTTCCACCTAGTATCTGAGAGTTGCCCACTCCTACCACATTGTGTAGAGGACCAAGGGCTCTTCTCTGAGAGATGCCCACCCCTTCTACCTAGTGTCTGATAGAAACCCACCCCTACCACCTAGTGTCTGAGAGATGGCCACCACTCCCCCCTTGTGTCAGAAAGATGACCACCCCTCCAACCTAGCGTCTAAAAAATGCCCCCCCTCCCACCTAGTGTCTGAGAGGTGCCCACCCCTTACACCTAGTGAAGAGGACAAAGGGCTCATGTCTGAGAGATGCCCACTCCTCCCACCTAGTTTCTGAGAGGTGCCCACCCTTCCCACCTAGTGTACGAGAGATGCCCACTTCTAACAACAAGCGTCTGAGAGATGCCCACCCTTCCCACCTAGTGTCTGAGAGATGCCCTCCCCTCCCACCTAGTGTCTGATAGGTGCCCACACCTCCCACCTAGTGTCTCAAAGATGCCCACCCCTACCCACTAGTGTCTGAGAGGTGTCCACCCCTCCCACGTAGTGTGAGAGAGGTGCCCACATCCCCCACCTAGTGTGTGAGAGATGTCCACCGCTCCACCTAGTGTAGAGGACCAAAGGCTTAGGTCTGAGAGATGCCCACCCCTACCACCTAGTGTCTGAGAGGTGCCCACCACTTCCACCTAGTGTTGAAGACCAAGGACTCATGTCTGAGTGGTGCCCACCCCTCCCACCTTGTGTCTGAGAGATGCCCACCCCTCCCACCTAGTGTCTGAAAGGTGCCCACCCCTCCCACCTAGTGTGTGAGCTATGCCCACCCCTCCCCTTTTGTCTGAGTGGTGCCCACCCCTCCCACTTTGTGTTTCAGAGATGCCCACCCTTTCCATCTAGTGTCTAAAAGATGCCCACCCCTCCCACCTAGTGTCTGAGTGGTGCCCACCCCTTCCACCTAGTGTTGAGGACCAAGGGCTCGTGTCTGTGAGATGCCCCCCTTCCCACCTTGTGTCTGACAGATGCCCACCCTTGCCAACTAGTGTCTGAGAGGTGCCCACTCCTCCACCTATTGTCTGAGAGATGCCCACCCCTCCGACCTAGTGTCTGAGAGGTGCCCAGCCCTTCCATATAGTGTAGAGGACCAAGGGCTCATGTCTGAAAGATGCCCACCCCTCCCACTTAGTATCTTAGAGATGCCTACCCTTCCAAGCTAGTGTCTGAGAGGTGCCCACGTCTCAAAACTAGTGTCTGAGAGATGCCCACCCCTTCCACCTACTGTTGAGAACCAAGGGCTCGTGTCTGAGAGATGCACCCTTACCACCTAGTGTCTGAGAGATCCCGACCCTTCCCACCTAGAGTCTGAGAGGTGCCCACCCCTCCCACCTAGTGTCGGAGAGGTGCCGACCCCTACCACCTACTGTCTGAGAAATGATCACCCCTCCCACCTAGTGTCTGAGAGGTGACCACGTCTCCACCTATTGTCTGAGAGATGCCCACCACTCCGACCTAGTGTATGAGAGGTGCCCACCCCTTCCATCGAGTGTAGAGGAACAAGGGTTCATGTCTGAGAGATGTCCACCCCTCCCACCTAGTGTCTGAGAGATGCCCCTGCCTCCAAACTAGTGTCTGACAGGTGCCTACCACTCCCATCTAGTGTCTGAGAGATACTCACTGTTCCCATCTAGTGTCTGAGAGATGCCCACCCCTTTCACCTAGTGTCTGAGAGATGCCCACTCTTCCCACCTAGTGTCTGAGAGATGCCTAGTCCTCCCACCTAGTGTCTGAGTGGTGCCCACTCCTACCACCTATTGAAGAGGACCAAGGGCTCCTCTCTGAGAAATGCCCACCCTTTTCACCTAGTATCTGAGAGATACCCACCCCTACCACCTAGTGTCTAAGAGATGCCCACTCCTCCCACCTAGTGTCTGGGAGGTGCCCACCCCTCGCACCTAGTGTTTGAGAGATACCCACCCCTCCCACCTAGTGTCTGAGAGATGCGAAAACATCCCACCATGTGTCTGAGAAATGCTAACCCATCCCACATAGTGAGAGGATCAAGGGCTCATGTCTGAGAGAAGCCCACCCCTCCCACCTAGTGTCTGAGAGATGCCCACGCCTCCAAACTAGTGTCTGAGAGACGCCTAGTCCTTCCACCTAATGTCTGAGAGGTGCCCACTCCTACCACCTAGTGTAGAGGACCAAGGGCTCTTCTCTGAGAGATGCCCACAGCTTCTACCTAGTGTCTGAGAGAAACCCACTCCTACCACATTGTGTCTGAGAGATGGCCATCCCTCCCCCCTTGTGTCAGAAAGATGACCACCCCGCGAACTTAGTGTCTAAAAAATGCCCCCCCTCCCGCCTAGTGTCTGAGAGGTGCCCACCCCTTCCACCTTGTGTAGAGGACCAAGGGCTCATGTCTGAGAGATGCCCACCCCTCCCACCTAGTTTCTGAGAGGTGCCCACTCCTCCCACCTAGTGTATGAGAGATGCCTACTTCTAACAACTAGCGTCTGAGAGATGCCCACCCTTCCCACCTCGTGTCTGAGAGATGCCATCCCCTCCCACCTAGTGTCTCAAAGATGCCCACCCCTCCCCCCTAGTGTCTGAGAGGTGTCCACCCCTCCCACGTAGTGTGAGAGAGGTGCCCACACCCCTCACCTAGTGTGTGAGAGCTGCCCACCCACCTACCTGGTGCAGAGGATAAAAGTCTAGCGTCTAAGAGATGCCTACTCCTCCCACCTAGTGTCTGAGAGATGCCTACCCCTCCAACCGAGTGTCTGAGAGAGGCCCACCACTACCACGTAGTGTGAGAATTATGCCCAACCTTCCCACCTAGTGTCTGGGAGATTCCCACCCCTCCCACCTAGTGTCTAAGAGACGCCCACGCCCCCCACCTTGTTTCTGAGAGATGCCCACACCTTCCACCTAGTGTAGGGGAACAAGGGCTCCTGTCTCAGAAATGCCCACCCCTCCCACCTTGTGTTTGAGAGATGCCCACCGCTCCCACCTAGTGTAGAGGACCAAAGGCTCATGTCTGAGAGATGCCCACCCCTCACACCTTGTGTCTGAGAGATGCCCACGCCTCCAACCTAGAGTCTGACAGGTGCCCACCACTCATTCCTAGTGTCTGAGAGATACCCACCCTTCCCATCTAGTGTCTGAGAGATGCCCACTCCTCCCACCTAGTGTCTGAGAGATGCCTATTCCTTCCACCTAGTGTCTGAGAGTTTCCCACTCCTACGACCTAGTGTAGAGGACCAAGGGCTCTTCTCTGAGAGATGCCCACCCCTTCTACCTAGTGTCTGAGAGAAACCCACCCCTACCACCTAGTGTCTGAGAGACGGCCACCACTCCCCCCTTGTGTCAGAAAGATGACCACCCCTCCAACCTAGTGTCTAAAAAATGCCCCCCCCTCCCACCTAGTGTCTGAGAGGTGCCCACCCCTTCCACCTAGTGTAGAGGACCAAGGGCTCATGTCTGAGAAATGCCCACCCCTCCAACCCAGTTTCTGAGAAGTGCCCACCCTTCCCACCTAGTGTCTGAGAGATGCCCACCCTTCCCACCTAGTTTCTGAGCGGTGCTTACCCCTCCCACCTAGTGTATGAGAGATGCCCACTTCTAACAACTAGCGTCTGAGAGATGCCCACCCTTCCTACCTAGTGTCTGAGAGATGCCGTCCCCTTCCCCCTAGTGTCTGATAGGTGCCCACACCTCCCACCTAGTGTCTCAAAGGTGCCAACCCCTACCCCCTAGTGTCTGAGAGGTGTCCACCCCTCCCACGTAGTGTGAGAGAGGTGCCCAACCCCTCACCTAGTGTGTGAGAGGTGCCCACCCACCTACCTGGTGCAGAGGATAAAAGTCTAGCGTCTAAGAGATGCCTACTCCTCCCACCTAGTGTCTGAGAGATGCCCACCCCTCCAACCGAGTGTCTGAGAGAGGCCCACCACTACCACGTAGTGTGAGAATGATGCCCAACACTCCCACCTAGTGTCTGGGAGATTCCCACCCCTCCCAACTAGTGTCTAAGAGACGCCCACGCCCCCCACCTTGTTTCTGAGAGATGCCCACGCCTTCCACCTAGTGTAGGGGAACAAGGGCTCCTGTCTCAGAAATGCCCACCCCTCCCACCTTGTGTTTGAGGGATGCCCACCGCTCCCACCTAGTGTAGAGGACCAAAGGCTCGTGTCTGAAAGATGCCGACCCCTACCACCTAGTGTCTGAGGGGTGCCCACAACTTCCACCTAGTGTTGAAGACCAAGGACTCGTGTCTGAGAGATGCCCCCCTTCCCACATAGTGTCTGAGTGATGGCCACCCTTCCCACCTAGTGTCTGAGAGATGCCCACCCCTCCCACCTAGTGTCTGAAAGGTGCCCACCCCTCCCACCTAGTGTGTGAGAGATGCCCACTCCTCCCCTTTTGTCTGAGTGGTGCCCACCCCTCCCACTTTGTGTTTCAGAGATGCCCACCCTTTCCATCTAGTGTCTAAAAGATGCCCACCCCTCCCACCTAGTGTCTGAGTGGTGCCCACCCCTTCCACCTAGTGTTGAGGACCAAGGGCTCGTGTCTGTGAGATGCCCCCCTTCCCACCTTGTGTCTGACAGATGTCCACCCTTGCCAACTAGTGTCTGAGAGGTGCCCACTCCTCCACCTATTGTCTGAGAGATGCCCACCCCTCCGACCTAGTGTCTGAGAGGTGCCCAGCCCTTCCATATAGTGTAGAGGACCAAGGGCCCATGTCTGAAAGATACCCACCCCTCCCACTTAGTATCTTAGAGATGCCTACCCTTCCTAGCTAGTGTCTGAGAGGTGCCCACGTCTCAAGACTAGTGTCTGAGAGATGCCCATCCCTCCCACCTAGTGTCTGAGAGATGCCCACGCCTCCAACCTAGTATCTGACAGGTGCCTACCACTCCCACTTAGTGCCTGAGAGATGCCCACCGTTCCCATCTAGTGTCTGAGAGATGCCCACCCCTTTCACCTAGTGTCTGAGAGATGCCCACCCCTTCCACCTACTGTTGAATACTAAGGGCTCGTGTCTGAGAGATGCACCCTTACCACCTAGTGTCTGAGAGATCCCGACCCTTCCCACCTAGAGTCTGAGAGGTGCCCACCCCTCCCACCTAGTGTCGGAGTGGTGCCGACCCCTACCACCTACTGTCTGAGAGATGATCACCCCTCCCACCTAGTGTCTGAGAGGTGCCCACGTCTCCACCTATTGTCTGAGAGATGCCCACCACTCCGACCTAGTGTATGAGAGGTGCCCACCCCTTCCATCTAGTGTAGAGGAACAAGGGTTCATGTCTGAGAGATGTCCACCCCTCCCACCTAGTGTCTGAGAGATGCCCCCGCCTCCAAACTAGTGTCTGACAGGGGCCTACCACTCCCATGTAGTGTCCGAGAGATACTCACTGTTTCCATCTATTTCTGAGAGATGCCCACCCCTTTCACCTAGTGCCTGAGAGATGCCCACTCTTCTCACCTAGTGTCTGAGAGATGCCTAGTCCTCCCACCTAGTGTCTGAGAGGTGCCCACTCCTACCTCCTATTGTAGAGGACCACAGGCTCCTCTCTGAGAAATGCCCACCCTTTTCACCTAGTATCTGAGAGATACCCACCCCTACCACCTAGTGTCTAAGAGATGCCCACTCCTCCCACCTAGTGTCTGGGAGGTGCCCACCCCTCCCACCTAGGGTTTGAGAGATACCCACCCCTCCCACCTAGTGTCTGAGAGATGCGAACACATCCTACCATGTGTCTGAGAATTGCTAACCCATCCCACATAGTGAGAGGATCAAGGGCTCATGGCTGAGAGAAGCCCACCCCTCCCACCTAGTGTCTGAGAGAAGCCCACCCCTAACACCTAGTGTCTGAGAGAAGAACACGCCTCCAAACTAGTGTCTGACAGGTGCCCACCACTCCCATCTAGTGTCTGAGAGATACGCACTGTTCCCATCAAGTGTCTGAGAGATGCCCACCCCTTTCACCTAGTGTCTGAGAGATGCCCACCCCTCCACCTATTCTCTAAGAGATGCCCACCCCTCCGTCCTAGTGTCTGAGAGGTGCCCACCCCTTCCACCCAGGGAAGAGGACGAAGGGCTCATGTCTAAGAGATGCCCACCCTTCCCACATAGTATCTGAGAGATGCCTACCCTTCCTACCTAGTGTCTGAGAGGTGCCCACCCTACCACGAACTGTCTGAGAGATGCCCACCCATACCACCTAGTGTCTGAGAGATGCCCATACCTCCAACCTAGTGTCTGACAGGTGTCCACCACTCACTCCTAGTGTCTGAGAGATACCCACCCTTCCCATCAAGTGTCTGCGAGGTGCCCACCCCTTCCACCTAGTGTCTGAGAGATGCCCACTCCTCCCACCTAGTGTCTGAGAGATGCCTATTCCTTCCACCTAGTGTCTGAGAGTTTCCCACTCCTACGACCTAGTGTAGAGGACCAAGGGCTCTTCTCTGAGAGATGCCCACCCCTTCTACCTAGTGTCTGAGAGAAACCCACCCCTACCACCTAGTGTCTGAGAGACGGCCACCACTCCCCCCTTGTGTCAGAAAGATGACCACCCCTCCAACCTAGTGTCTAAAAAATGCCCCCCCCTCCCACCTAGTGTCTGAGAGGTGCCCACCCCTTCCACCTAGTGTAGAGGACCAAGGGCTCATGTCTGAGAAATGCCCACCCCTCCAACCCAGTTTCTGAGAAGTGCCCACCCTTCCCACCTAGTGTCTGAGAGATGCCCACCCTTCCCACCTAGTTTCTGAGCGGTGCTTACCCCTCCCACCTAGTGTATGAGAGATGCCCACTTCTAACAACTAGCGTCTGAGAGATGCCCACCCTTCCTACCTAGTGTCTGAGAGATGCCGTCCCCTTCCCCCTAGTGTCTGATAGGTGCCCACACCTCCCACCTAGTGTCTCAAAGGTGCCAACCCCTACCCCCTAGTGTCTGAGAGGTGTCCACCCCTCCCACGTAGTGTGAGAGAGGTGCCCAACCCCTCACCTAGTGTGTGAGAGGTGCCCACCCACCTACCTGGTGCAGAGGATAAAAGTCTAGCGTCTAAGAGATGCCTACTCCTCCCACCTAGTGTCTGAGAGATGCCCACCCCTCCAACCGAGTGTCTGAGAGAGGCCCACCACTACCACGTAGTGTGAGAATGATGCCCAACACTCCCACCTAGTGTCTGGGAGATTCCCACCCCTCCCAACTAGTGTCTAAGAGACGCCCACGCCCCCCACCTTGTTTCTGAGAGATGCCCACGCCTTCCACCTAGTGTAGGGGAACAAGGGCTCCTGTCTCAGAAATGCCCACCCCTCCCACCTTGTGTTTGAGGGATGCCCACCGCTCCCACCTAGTGTAGAGGACCAAAGGCTCGTGTCTGAAAGATGCCGACCCCTACCACCTAGTGTCTGAGGGGTGCCCACAACTTCCACCTAGTGTTGAAGACCAAGGACTCGTGTCTGAGAGATGCCCCCCTTCCCACATAGTGTCTGAGTGATGGCCACCCTTCCCACCTAGTGTCTGAGAGATGCCCACCCCTCCCACCTAGTGTCTGAAAGGTGCCCACCCCTCCCACCTAGTGTGTGAGAGATGCCCACTCCTCCCCTTTTGTCTGAGTGGTGCCCACCCCTCCCACTTTGTGTTTCAGAGATGCCCACCCTTTCCATCTAGTGTCTAAAAGATGCCCACCCCTCCCACCTAGTGTCTGAGTGGTGCCCACCCCTTCCACCTAGTGTTGAGGACCAAGGGCTCGTGTCTGTGAGATGCCCCCCTTCCCACCTTGTGTCTGACAGATGTCCACCCTTGCCAACTAGTGTCTGAGAGGTGCCCACTCCTCCACCTATTGTCTGAGAGATGCCCACCCCTCCGACCTAGTGTCTGAGAGGTGCCCAGCCCTTCCATATAGTGTAGAGGACCAAGGGCCCATGTCTGAAAGATACCCACCCCTCCCACTTAGTATCTTAGAGATGCCTACCCTTCCTAGCTAGTGTCTGAGAGGTGCCCACGTCTCAAGACTAGTGTCTGAGAGATGCCCATCCCTCCCACCTAGTGTCTGAGAGATGCCCACGCCTCCAACCTAGTATCTGACAGGTGCCTACCACTCCCACTTAGTGCCTGAGAGATGCCCACCGTTCCCATCTAGTGTCTGAGAGATGCCCACCCCCTTTCACCTAGTGTCTGAGAGATGCCCACCCCTTCCACCTACTGTTGAATACTAAGGGCTCGTGTCTGAGAGATGCACCCTTACCACCTAGTGTCTGAGAGATCCCGACCCTTCCCACCTAGAGTCTGAGAGGTGCCCACCCCTCCCACCTAGTGTCGGAGTGGTGCCGACCCCTACCACCTACTGTCTGAGAGATGATCACCCCTCCCACCTAGTGTCTGAGAGGTGCCCACGTCTCCACCTATTGTCTGAGAGATGCCCACCACTCCGACCTAGTGTATGAGAGGTGCCCACCCCTTCCATCTAGTGTAGAGGAACAAGGGTTCATGTCTGAGAGATGTCCACCCCTCCCACCTAGTGTCTGAGAGATGCCCCCGCCTCCAAACTAGTGTCTGACAGGGGCCTACCACTCCCATGTAGTGTCCGAGAGATACTCACTGTTTCCATCTATTTCTGAGAGATGCCCACCCCTTTCACCTAGTGCCTGAGAGATGCCCACTCTTCTCACCTAGTGTCTGAGAGATGCCTAGTCCTCCCACCTAGTGTCTGAGAGGTGCCCACTCCTACCTCCTATTGTAGAGGACCACAGGCTCCTCTCTGAGAAATGCCCACCCTTTTCACCTAGTATCTGAGAGATACCCACCCCTACCACCTAGTGTCTAAGAGATGCCCACTCCTCCCACCTAGTGTCTGGGAGGTGCCCACCCCTCCCACCTAGGGTTTGAGAGATACCCACCCCTCCCACCTAGTGTCTGAGAGATGCGAACACATCCTACCATGTGTCTGAGAATTGCTAACCCATCCCACATAGTGAGAGGATCAAGGGCTCATGGCTGAGAGAAGCCCACCCCTCCCACCTAGTGTCTGAGAGAAGCCCACCCCTAACACCTAGTGTCTGAGAGAAGAACACGCCTCCAAACTAGTGTCTGACAGGTGCCCACCACTCCCATCTAGTGTCTGAGAGATACGCACTGTTCCCATCAAGTGTCTGAGAGATGCCCACCCCTTTCACCTAGTGTCTGAGAGATGCCCACCCCTCCACCTATTCTCTAAGAGATGCCCACCCCTCCGTCCTAGTGTCTGAGAGGTGCCCACCCCTTCCACCCAGGGAAGAGGACGAAGGGCTCATGTCTAAGAGATGCCCACCCTTCCCACATAGTATCTGAGAGATGCCTACCCTTCCTACCTAGTGTCTGAGAGGTGCCCACCCTACCACGAACTGTCTGAGAGATGCCCACCCATACCACCTAGTGTCTGAGAGATGCCCATACCTCCAACCTAGTGTCTGACAGGTGTCCACCACTCACTCCTAGTGTCTGAGAGATACCCACCCTTCCCATCAAGTGTCTGCGAGGTGCCCACCCCTTCCACCTAGTGTCTGAGAGATGCCTAGTCCTTCCACCTAGTGACTGAGAGGTGCCCACTCCTACCACCTAGTGTAGAGGACCAAGGGCTCTTCTCTCAGAGATGCCCACCACTCCTACCTAGTGTCTGAGAGATACCCACCTTTACCACCGTGTGTCTGAGAGATGGCTACCCCTCCTCCCTTGTGTCAGAAAGATGACCACCCCGCTAACCTAGTGTCTGAAAAAAGCCCACCCATCCCACCTAGTGTCTAAGTGGTGCCCACGCCTTCCACCTAGTGTAGGGGAACAAGGGCTCCTGTCTCAGAAATGCCCACCCCTCCCACCTTGTGTTTGAGAGATGCCCACCCCTACCACCTAGTGTAGAGGACCAAAGGCTCATGTCTGAGAGATGCCCACCCCTACCACCTTGTGTCTGAGAGATGCCCACCGCTCCAACCTAGTGTAGAAGACCAAAGGCTCATGTCTGAGAGATGCCCACCCCTCCCACCTAGCGTCTGAGAGGTGCCCAACCCTTCCACCCAGTGTTGAAGACCAAGAACTCGTGTCTGAGAGATGCCCCCCTTCACAACTAGTGTCTGAGCGGTGCCCACCCTTCCCACCTAGTGTCTGAGAGATGCCCACCCCTCCCCTCTAGTGTCGGAGTGGAGCCGACCCCTACAACCTACCGTCTGAGAGATGATCACCCCTCCCACCTAGTGTTTGAGAGATGCCCACCCATCCACCTATTGTCTGAGAGATGCTCACCCCTACCACCTAGTGTCTCTGTGATGCCCACAATTCCCACCTAGTGTCTAAAAGATGCCCACACTTCCCACCTAGTGTCTGAGAGATGCCCATCCCTTCCACCTAGTGTAGAGGACCAAGGGCTCGTGTCTGAGAGATGCCCCCCTTCCCACCTTGTGTCTGACAGATGCCCACCCTTCCCAACTAGTGTTGAGAGGTGCCCACCATTCCCACCTAGTATCGGAGTGGTGCCGACTCCTACCACCTAACGTCTGAGAGCTGATCACCCTCCCACCTAGTGTCTGAGAGGTGCCCACCCCTCCGACCTAGTGTCTGAGAGGTGCCCACCCCTTCCATCTAGTGTAGAGGACCAAGGGCTCATGTCTGAAAGATGCTCACCCCTCCCACCTAGTGTCTTAGAGATGCCTACCCTTCCAAGCTAGTGTCTGAGAGATGCCCACCCCTCCCACCTAGTGTCTGAGAGATGCCCACGCCTCCAACCTAGGATCTGACAGGTGCCCACCACTCCCACTTAGTGTCTGAGAGATACCCACCGTTCCCATCTAGTGTCTGAGAGATGCCCACCCCTTTCACCTAGTGTCTGAGAGATGCCCACTCCCCCCGCCTAGTGTCTGAGAGATGCCCACTCCTCATACCAAGTGTCTGAGAGATGCCCACCCCTCCCACCAAGAGTCTGAGAGATGACCACGCCTCCAACCTAGGATCTGACAGGTGCCCACCACTCCCACTTAGTGTCTGAGAGATACCCACCGTTCCCATCTAGTGTCTGAGAGATGCCCACCCCTTTCACCTAGTGTCTGAGAGATGCCCCCTCCCCCTGCCTAGTGTCTGAGAGATGCCTACTCCTCATACCTATTGTCTGAGAGATGCCCACTCCTCCCACCTAGTGTCTGAGAGATGCCCAACCCTCCCACCTAGTGTTGAGGACCAAGGGCTCGTGTCTGAGAGATGCCCACCCTTCCCACCTAGTGTCTGAGAGTTGCCCATCCTTCCTACCTACTGTCTCAGAGAAGACCACCCCTCCCACCTAGTGTCAGAGAGATGCCCACGACTACCACCTAGCGTCTGAGAGATGCCCTCCACTCCCACCTAGTGTCTGAGAGGTGCCCACCCCTCCCACTTAGCGTCTGAGAGATACCAAACCATCCATCTAGTGTCTGAGAGATGCTCAGCCCTCCCCGCTTTTTTCCGAGAGATGCCCACCCCTCCCACCTAGTGTCTGAGAGATGCCCACAACTCCCACCTAGTGTCTCAGAGATGCCCACCCATCCATCTAGTGTCTCAGAGATGCCCATTCCTCCCACATAGTGTCTCAGAGATGCCCACTACTCCCAACTATTGTATGAGAGGTGCCCACCCCTTCCACTTAGTGTTGAGGACCAAGTGCTCGTGTCTGAGAGATGCCCACCCTTCCCACCTAGTGTCTGAGAGATGCCCACCCCTCCCACCTAGTGTCTGAGAGATGCCCACTACTCCCACCTAGTGTCTGTGAGATGCCCACCCCTCACACCTATTGTCTCAGAGATGCCCACTCCTCCTATCTATTGTATGAGAGGTGCCCACCCCTTCCACTTAGTGTTGAGGACCAAGTGCTCGTGTCTGAGAGATGCCCACCCTTCCCACCTAGTGTCTGAGAAGTGCCCACCCTTCCCACCTAGTGTCTGAGAGGTGCCCACACCTCCCACCTAGTGTCTGAGAGATGTCCACCCCTACGACCTAAAGTCTAAGAGATGCCCTCCGCTCCCACCTAGTGTCTGAGAGGTGCCCACCCTCTAACTTAGTGTCTGAGAGATACCGACCCATCCATCTATTGTCTGAGAGATGACCAGCCCCCCCCCCTTGTGTCAAAGAGATTCCCATCCCTCTCACCTAGTGTCTGAGAGATGCCCACCCCTCCCACCTAGAGTGTGAGAAACACTAACCCCTCCCACCCAGTGTAGAGAACCAAGGGCTCCTATCTGAGAGATGTCCACCCATCACCCCTAGTGTCTGAGAGTTGCCCACAACTCCCACCTAGTTTCTGAGAGATGCCCATCACTACCACCTAGCGTCTGAGAAATGCTAACCCTCCAACCTATTGTAGAGGACCACGGGCTCCTGTCTGAGAGATGCCCACCCATCCCAACTATTGTCTGAGTGGTGTCCACCCCTCCCACCTAGTGTCTGTGAGATACCCACACCTCCCACCTAGTGTTTGAGAGATGCTCACACATCCCACCTTGTGTCTGAGAAATGCTAACCCATCCCACCTAGTGAGAGGACCAAGGGCTCGTGTCTGAGAGATGAAAACACATCCGACCTAGTGTCTGAGAGATGACCACCCCTCCCACCTAGTGCCTGAGAGATGCCGACCCCTGGCCCCTTGTGTCAGAGAGATGCCTACCCCTCCACCTAGTGTCTAAAAGATGCCCAGCCCTCCCAACTAGTGTCTGAGAGGTGGCCACCACTTCCACCTAGTGTAGAGGACCAAGGGCTCGTGCCTGAGAGATGACCACCCTTCCCACCTACTGTCTGAGAGATGCCCACCCTTTCCTCCTAGTGTCTGACAGGTGCCCACCTCTCCCACCTAATATCTGAGAGATGCCCACCCCTACCACCTAGCGTCTGAGACATGCCCTCCGCTCCCACCTAGTGTCTGAGAGGTGTCCAGCCCTTCCACCTAGTGTTGAGGGGTGCCCACCCCTTCCACCTACTGTTGAGGACCAAGGGCTCGTGTCTGAGAGATGACCACTCTTCCCACCTAGTGTCTGAGAAATGCCCACACTTCCCACCTAGTGTCTGAGAGGTGCCCACCCCTCC
Source organism: Microtus oregoni (assembly GCF_018167655.1). Taxonomy (NCBI): domain Eukaryota; kingdom Metazoa; phylum Chordata; class Mammalia; order Rodentia; family Cricetidae; genus Microtus; species Microtus oregoni. Next base: position 1,791,656 of record NW_024543226.1, read on the forward strand.
CACCTAGTGTCTGAGAGATGCCCACCCCTACCACCTAGCGTCTGAGAGTTGCCCTCGGCTCCCTCCTAGTGTCTGAGAGTTACCCAGCCCTCCCACCTATTGTCTAAGAGGTGCCCACCTTTCCCACTTAGTGTCTGAGAGATACCCACCCGTCCATCTAGTGTCTGAGAGATGCCCAGCCCTCCCCCCTTGTTTCCGAGAGATGTCCACCCCTCCCACCTATAGTCTGAGAAACACTATGCACTCCCACCCAGTGTAGAGGACCAAGGGCTCATGTCTGAGAGATGCCCACTCCTCCCACCTAGTGTCTTAGAGATGCCCACCAGTTCCACCTAGTGTCTCAGAGATGCCCACCTTTCCCACCTAGTGTCTCAGAGATGCCCACCCTTCCCACCTAGTGTTCGAGAGGTGCCCACGCCTTCCACCTAGTGTCTGAGAGATGTCCACCTCTACTTCCTAGCATCTGAGAGATGCCCTCCGCTCCCACCAAGTGTCTGAGAGGTGCCCACACCTCCCACTTAGTGTCTGAGAGATATACACCCATCCATCCATTGTCTGAGAGATGACCAGCTCTCCCCCCTTGTGTCCAAGAGATGCCCACCCCTCTCACCTAGTGTCTGAGAGACGTCCAACCCTTCCCCTAGAGTCTGAGAAACACTAACCCCTCCCACCCAGTGTAGACAACCAAGGGCTCATGTCTGAGAGATGCACACCCCTCCCACCTAGTGTCTGAGAGGTGCCCACAACTCCCACGTAGTTTCTGGGAGATGCCCACCCCTACAACCTAGCGTCTGAGAAATGCTAACCCCTCCCACCAATTGTAGAGGACCACGGGCTCGTGTCTGAGAAATGCCCACCCCTCCCAACTATTGTCTAAGAGGTGCCCACCCCTCCCACCTTGTGTCTGAGAGATTCCCACCCCTTCCACCTAGTGTCTGAGAGATGCTCACACATCCCACCTTGTGTCTGAGAAATGCTAACCCATTCCACCTAGTGAGAGGACCAAGGGCTCGTGTCTAAGAGATGCGCACCCATCCGACCTAGTGTCTGAAAGATGACCACCCCTCCCACCAAGTGTCTGAGAGATACCAACTCATCCATATAGTGTCCGCTAGAGCCCCATCCCTCCCCTTTGTGTCAGAGATGCCCACCCCTCAAACCTTGTGACTGAGAGATGCCCATCCCTCACACCTAGTGTCTGAGAGATGCCCACCCCTCTCACCTAGTGTCTGAGAGATGCCCACCCCTCCCACCTAGTGTCTGAGAGACGCCCACCAGTTCCACCTAGTGTCTGAGAGATGCCCACCCCTCCCACCTCGTGTTTGAGTGATGCCCACCCCTCCCATCTGGTGTAAAAGACCAAGTCCTTGTGTCTCATAGATGCCCACCCCTCCCACCTAGTGTCTGAGAGGTGTCCACCCCTCCCACGTAGTGTGAGAGAGGTGCCCACACCAGCCACCTAGTGTGTGAGAGATGCCCACCCCTCCCACCTAGTGTCTGAGAGATGCCCACCCTTCCCACCTAGTGTCTGAGAGATGCCCACCCTTCCCACCTAGTGTTCGAGAGGTGCCCACCCCTCCCACCTAGTGTCTAAGGGATGCCCACCCCTCCCACCCAGTGTCTGAGAGATGCCTCCGCCCTCCACCTAGTTTCTGAGAGTTGCCCACCTTTTCCACGTAATGTAGAGGAACAAGGGCCACTGTCTGAGAAATGCCCACCCCTCCCACCTAGTGTTTGAGCGATGCCCACCCCTTCCACCTAGTGTAGAAGACCAAGGGCTCATGTCTGAGAGATGTCCACCCTTCCCACCTAGTGTCTGAGAGGTGTCCACCCCGCCCATGTAGTGTGAGAGATGTGCCCACACCACCCACCTTGTGTGTGAGATGCGCCCACCCCTCCCACCGAGTGTCTGAGTGGTGCCCACCCCTCCCACCTAATGTCTCAGAGATGCCCACCCTTCACACCTAGTGTCTGAGAGGTGCCCAACACTCTCACCTAGTGTCTGAGAGATGCCCACCCCTCCCACCTAGTGTCTGAGAATTGCCCACCCCTCACACCTAGTGTAGAGGACCATGGGCTAGTGTCTGAGAGATCCCACCCCTCCCACCTATTGTGTGAGAGATGCCCGCCCCTCCCACCTAATGTCTGAGAGATCCCACCTCTCCGACCCAGTGTCTCAGAGATTCCCACTCCTCCGACCTAGTGTCTGAGAGATGCCCACCACTACCACCTAGCGTCTGAGAGATGCCCAGCCCTCCTAACTAGTGTCTGAGAGATGCCTTGCCTACCACCTAGTGTCTCAGAGATGCCCACCCTTCCCAACTATTGTTTGAGAGATGCCCACCACTCCCATCTAGTGTCTGAGGAATGTTAACCCATCCGACCTGCTGTAGAGGACCAAGGTATCATGTCTGAGAGATGCCCACCCCTCCCACATGGTATCTGAGAGGTGCCTACCCCTCCCACGTTGTGTCTGAGAGGTGCCTACCCCTCCCACCTAGTGTCTGAGAGATGCGCACCCTACCCACCTAGTGTAGAGGACCAAGGGCTCGTGTCTGAGCGATGCCCTCCCCTTTCACCTATTGTCTGAGAGATGGCCACCCCTCCCACCCAGTGTGTGAGAGATGCCCTTCCCTCCCAAGTAGCTTCTCAGAGATGCCCACCCCTCCCACCTAGTGTCTGAGAGATGCCTACCACTTCCACCTAGTGTAGAGGACCAAAAGCTCGTGTTTGAGGGATGCCCACCCCTCATAACTAGTGTCTGAGAGGTGTCCACCCCTCCCATCTAGTGTCTGACAGATGCCCACCCCTCCCACCTATCTTCTGAGAGATGCCCACCCCTCCCACTGGCGCAGAGGCTGCATACCGGCGTGTAATACTCCATGATGGGATAGTGGAGCTTATTGCCTTTGCTAGCCCTGCCTGTCAAGAAGCAGGTCTGACAGATATCTACGTTAAACTGTTTCAGACTCCGGTACCTGTGGAAGAGAAGACATGGTCACAAAGACAATCCAGTGGACCACAGTGACCTCACCATTTCCCCATTCAGATACGCATACAGAAGGGAGTGGTACGCAACCGGCTATACCTAGCCGTGTGATATCGTCAACCTGTGAAATAGCCTTATTCCACAGACCACCAATCCCCAATGAAATGCCAAGTCCCAGATCCCAGGAAGAGTGGGAAAGGGCATTGCTTCAGCCAGGGTCAAAAGGGGGCCAGGAGGAATAAACTTGTCATGTGGTAGGTTTCTAAACAAGGATGGCCCCATGTACCCTCCCTACCCTGGAGAAGTCAGACCTCCAATATGAAGGTTGTTTATTCATTAGCTGTGCCTAAGTTGGCTGAAGGTTGTTTTCAAAGGTTTTCTATAATAGCTCTACTTATATTATGACAGAACAAAGAACAGTCCTTCCCATCTTTGGGTAAAGGCAAGCTAAATTCCCCCGGTCCTAGCAGCACCAAAGAATGCCTAGACTCTGACAACCCAGTGTTTACAATCTCGGTGTTTACAGCTAAACAGCCAGGTTATTTTTGGGCAGTCATGTTTTCCCTCTGGGTCTAGTTCGCTCAAGTTAAAAGAAGCACAGTGTTTGCAGGGACAGTTGCATGCTGGTAGTCTAAAAAGCTAAAAGGCTGACTGTATTGAGACCGGCACTCAGTGCTTGCCTAGCATGTCCAAGACCCTGGGTTCTGTCCTCAACAGCATACTGACAAACTGTAGGCATTTTATGAGCTCAGTTAGCTTTGCAGAGGAAGGAGTGGGCTATAATCGGGGAGGCTTCAAATGAATTTCAATCGCGTTTTATCCCCTAAGCTTGGCTGTGCATTAAGTCGCGCTGTGGGCGCTCGACACTGTAACTTATTGCCATTGATGCTGTTCGCAGCTGAGAGGAATGTGTACTTACAACAAACCTCATGAAGTTTGGGGGTTTATGATCTTGTGTCGGGCTGCATTTGTAGCCATCCGCAGCTGCATAGCTGCTGGTCGTTTGCACCTATGAGACCATTTACATCTATGGCACTGGTTGGGTTTCTTCTATGGGAAATGCTTGCCATGTTTGCTCAGGTTTTGCTGGCAGAGTGTCTGCTAACCCAGAAATTCTTGATGGGGCATTGCCAACAAATCTCAGATTCTTAAAGATTTATTTATTACGTATTTTATGTGTATGCGTTCTTTGTATGTACACCAGAAGAGGGCATTGGATCCTAGGATAGATGGTTATGAGCCAACATGTGGGTGCTGGGGAATTGAACTTGGGACCGCTGGGGGAACAGCCATTGCTCTTAACTTCTGAGCCATCTCTCCAGTCCCTCAGAGTTTTAGATTAGGGAACTCTTTTAGGTTTTGTTAACTTCATCTGCATGGTAGAAATGCTATAAACTGCACACGTGAATCTGTCTCTTTCCAATTCTTCACTGGGATCTTTTGCGTGTACCCTGTTGTTCACTTGTGATGGAAGTATTTATATTACAAATGCTCTAAATTAGGGTTCTTTTTTTCCCCTTCTTTCTCTGCAGTTGATGGTGAAATATCTGCTGACTCAACATTTGGTACATAGATTTTTTAAATAATGTTTACTATATATTTCTAAAAACCTGTAGTACTTTGTATTACATCTAGAGCAAAAGTATTTCCTATTTAATTTCTCAGAAGTTAAACATTTTTCAATAAAAATCTTACAATAATACACCAATAACACAGCATAAACAGACTGTAAAATATAATCATTAACCAATGCCATTTTGTAGCCATTGTTGCACCCCATGGCATTTTTCTCACCCCAGCAGGTGTTCAGTCCCATACCTGAACCCCTTGATGGGGCACTGCCTACAGATAGAGCACTTGGTCTGATGCTTTACTTGCTCAGCGATGGTGACCCGATGCAGAACGGCCAGCCACACCATAGACTGCGGCTCCAAGTTGACCCACTCTAGGAACTCGGAAGCTTCAATGACTGGCTTGCCAGTGCTCTAGAGGAATAAGAAATCCAGTGGATATGACTGGGTTCAAGTACCACGCTGCTTGCATGCCAGGCAGCTCTTAGTGAAGCAGGGGAACCAGCACCCCTCCAGAAGCGTGTCTACCTTCTGCCTTATCTTAACAGACAATCTTCCTTGCAGGACCCCAGCACCATACTCCAGAGAGCCGTTCATTCTCTTGTCCCACCTCAACAAAGCTCCTTTACCTCGGAGCACTTGGCACCATGAGATGCTGGTTCCAACCCCCTTCCATTCTCACCATCCCTTTCATCTCGCATTCCTTCCTTCTCGAGTCTACAGCTCCATACTTACAAAACGGAAGCAACTACGGACACTGGGCTCCACGTTGCTGCCCCCAAACGCTGCCACTTCGCCCAGCTGACGGGGCACTTGAATGGCTTCATGAAGCAGGGCACCAAGATGGCGTTGGTCACACTGGCTGCCTGAATTGGCCACTTGGCTGAAGAGGTCTGCTGGGCCCGTCATCAACAATAGCCAGCCCCAATTTAGGAATGGCCAGAGAATGATGTGAGGAGGAAGAACCGGAAAAGGAAGACAGAGAAAAAGCACATTGCTGAACTAATGATTTTTGAAACCAGAAAATCCAGAAATTCACCTCCAGTCTCAACTTCAAGGGTTTTAAAAAGAGCATTCCTGAGTTTGGGGTAGGGGAACTAGACAGACACAAATAGGGCAGCATCAATGGGAGAGGAAGGGAGGGGGAAAGGGACAGAGAGGGAAAGAGCAGAGTGGAGAGAGTGATGAAGAGGTAGAGCACAGGAGGAGAACAGAAAAGAGAAAGAAACTGACAGATAGATATTGATGGGGAGGTGGGGGGAGATAAAGAGAGGGGAAGGAAAGAGAGAGAAAGAAAGAAAGAAAGAAAGAAAGAAAGAAAAGGGAGAGGAAAGGAGGTCTGTGTGTGTGAGGGGGAGGGAGGGAGGGACAGAGAGAAAGAGGGAAAGAAAGAAGGAAAGAAAGAAAAAAGAAAGAAAAAAGAAAGAAAGAAAGAAAGAAAGAAAGAAAGAAAGAAAGAAAGAAAGAAAGAAAGAAAGAAAGAAAGAAAGAGCGCTAAGTAGCACAGTCAGTACCGGGCACAGATGTTACAGTACTGGGGAAGCGGATGCCTCCTGGGTGTGGGAACACGCACTAGGCAGCTTTCCCCACCCTCAAGATAGGACAGCTCTTCTAAAACCTCCTCTAGCCCAAGCCAACAACCTTAGCAACCCACCTCTGGCCGTATCATCCATTGCTTCGAACCTCACCTAAGGCCTAGAAAATACACAGGGGGACTGAAAACATCACCAGGTGGTGTGAGTACTCCTCTGCGGAGTCCAAAGACAAAAATTCTGCGTATTTGCTGGTCTCCCTCCTGCCTCTCCTGCAACCCCCTCCCCCCAGCATCACTGCAGATGCTGGAGTTACACTCACACTGAAGTTTTTCTTTCACTTCGGTGCCACACAGGCACGCGATGCCAGTCTTAAAGGACAATGCTCTCATCTTCCCACTGCGACCACTAGGTTTAAAGGAAGAGACAGAGGACATGGATATCTTGGCAGTCTTTTCCCTCACTGATTCGACCCGGCAGCCAACCATGCCCTAAGCTGAACCCATCCAAGTAGACCATGGGAGCAAGCCCTTCCCACCACAGCCAGTGGACATGCCCCATTGGATTGATTTGGGAGATGGTTTCCAGGGCCAAAAGCCTTTACCTATCAAAAACATTGAGAAGCCAGTTCAGGCTCATGTCCACACACAGTGGCACATTGACTAGGATGCCTCTTTCCTCCTCCAGTCGCTCATACAAGGCAGTCAGGCAGTGGATGACCTCCACCACGTCCATCACATGTTCACTGGCCTGCAGATCGTGCTCATTGAAGACCTCCAGAGCTGTAGTCAAAGTTACCAGATCCACTGGAAAGGAAGGAAGAAAAGGAAAATGCAGCCCCAAGAAGAAGCAGGGAACTGATGAGGCAAGGTGTCACCCAATCTGGTGCCAGCTCCAGACCAATCATTCGCAGATATGCCATAAACTTATTCTTTACCATGACCCCCCAACCCATGGAAGAGCAAGGCAGGAGGGGTCACCCCACTGTAGCACATGTCTGTGTACATCAGGTCTTTCACACCAGTTTTGAGGAAATGGCGAAATGTGAATAAGCGCACCGCCTGTGTTGTACTAACTCCCAGGGGATCACATCCCCGTTTAAGTTTCTCTGTTTGCAAAAGGTTTTTTTTTTTTCTTATCTTTTAAACTAATTTCACAGGTACAAAGGACTGAGGCCCTGGTCTCTCTCATAATGGGCCCTCTATCCCCGAGCTCAACCCTCAGCCCAACATCAGTTTCATCTGAAAACAGGTTTGTCCATGAGCCCTGTTCTAGGAAGCTTAGTCCTGCTTGGAAAGGGTCATGCACGGCTGAGTGAATGTGAAAATATTCACCAGGAAAATATTTTGATTACCTGTGATGTCTAACTAGACACCTGGGACAGGCAGTTTGACTCTTGGGCAAGGCCAGAAGGGACAGGACATCCGCAGCACGCTGACAACCAACTACGGATACTTGCTTTTAACCCTTCTGTTGCTATATCTAATAACCCCCAGATGGCAAACCATGAAGCAGACCCTGTCTGCTGCAAAGCAGTTTCTTGATTACCTAAGCTGGCTAAGGAAAAGGGACTAGGAACTGGATCGCTGTGGGGTTACTTTGAACACAAGGCTGGGCCTTGGAGTCAATGGAAAGATCACGTTTTCACAGCCAATATGTCCCAGTATTTGGAGAGTTCCCATCAAAGCAACCAATGACTCGGGCCAGCCAGGGTGGGATGCAAATAGCAAGAGGCAGCCAGGCGAGGAAGAGGAGTACAAGGGTGAAAGGCACGAGGAAGAACAACTGAGGACATACGGCGCAGGGCCTTCTGGACTCTGCGGAGCTTCATGGCCGTCCGATAAGCTGAGAACTTAATGTTGTTCAGATCAGCTGCAAAGAGCAGAAAGAGACTCACTTAGATCAGAGAAGTGTAACGAAGGCCAAATGTCAACCGTGAGATGCAGGAGTGAGGGTTGTTAGTAAAAGTGTGCTCTCGTGTGGCCACCAGGAGCACAGCTTCGTGTTATCCAGTAAAGTGGAGCACATTTGTCTTGCCGTCAGAGCAGCTATATTCTACAGAAGTGATATGCGAACACTTCTTTACTAAGGCTCACAGTAAGAAATGGATTTTATATCATGATCCAACATATACACATTTCAGAAAGCAATTCCTTCCTAGATTTAATAAAATAAAAACATAAAATTAATATCAAATCTGACCCTTGCCCGCTGATAGTTCCTCATCTATTTCAGTTTTTGAAGATTAATGTAACATGCTAAAATAATGTTATTACCTACATACTAAAAGCATGCTCTGGAAAAAGCTCTGCACACATGTGCCAGAAGCCATGTACATGAAATCTTCTGAAGCATTGTACATATTCACTCTAAACTAGGGACCCATGTGCCCGTCAGCAATATAGTGGGTAGAAAGGCTATGTCCAAAGGCATCCCCTATAGCAGTGAAAGCGTTCTAGCTGTAGCCACGTGGGTAAACTTGTGACATACGCTCTATTTCTCCTCGTAAGCAAAGACAAGGCAGGAACGAGTCTCATGATTGCAGACCAGAGTGTTGTAGGAGCTGCGGTGGGCTGCTTTCCCGCCCAGCTGCGCACGGCTAGCTTTACCCGAAATAATTACACAGAAATTGTATTCTTTTAAACACTGCTTGGCCCATTAGCTCTAGCCTCTTACTGGCTAATTCTCACATCTTGATTAACCCATTTTTAATAATCTGTGTACCACCACGACGTGTGGCTTACCAGGAAAGATCTTAACCTGCGTCTGTGTCAGATGGGAGAATCATGGTGACTGCCTGATTCTGGTTCTTTCTCCCAGTATTCTGTTCTGTTTACTCCACCCACCTAAGGGCTGGCCTATCAAAGGCCAAGCAGTTTCTTTATTAATTAACCAATGAAAGCAACAGATAGATGACACTCCCACATCACCAGAGACTGCTTTTCTAATCAGATTGGAATTCATGTCTTCAAGACTAGCTCCCTAATGATGCTAAACTGGTCCAGGCGAACATGGAGACTGTGCTGTAGAGGAAGATGCAGAGGAGCTGTTCTACCCTTTTAAAAATGACCTTACTGAAGTACAGTGGGCATGCAAGAAGCAACATGGAAATTGGCAACTAGAAAGCAGGCATGTATTTAATATATATAGCTTGATAAGTTTGGTGGTAAGTATACAGCGTAAGCTATCACAACAATCTGTGCCATAAACCTATCCATTCTTACCAAAGTTTCCTTCCACCTTCTTATTTATCAACCTTACTACGAGTAGTGGTGTGTTGCTGGTAAGAACATCTTAACGTAAGATTATTCTCTTCCACTTTGATATATGAAAATAGTACTATTAACTATATTCACTATGTCATATAGCAGATCCCTAGGACCTATTCTTGTGGCATAATTGAAACTGTGGCTTATGACCAATTACCTCTTTGTTTCCTCCTCTCCTAGCCTCTGACAGCCACCATTCTCCTCTCTGAGTCCATGAATCTGACTATCTTAAATTCCTTATATAAGTGGAATCATTCAGGGTTTGATCTTCTTTTCAAGCCCTTATTTCAGTTAGCATAACATTCTTTGGCCTTATCCATATCATCCAATGGTGTTGTTTTAAGACTAAAGAGTATTGTTCCATTTTGTGCATCAGTACATGTTCTTCATGCACTCATACATTGATGGTGTATAGGACAAAGATAACTGTACATATTCCCACCCCATATAGGAAGCTTGCATTCTCACCTAGAGTTTGGTATAACTCAGTCATCTTGGGATGGTCCCAGCACGTGGTCTGAGCCTGGTGGCTGCAAACAAAAGCATCAATAGCACCAACATCACATTCCCAACACTCTTTGCAGGCACACACCCATTAGTCAGTGAAGGGTGGGTTGCAAGAAGCTGCACAGAGCAACGATGAACTCTGAAGATCCTAATACACCAGAGTTCACCATCAACCGGGCAGAACCTTAAGCACTTCTGACAAGTTGGAGGAAACATTAGACTAAGCAGGGGAAATTCAAGGCACAGAGTTAGGAAAGCAAAAGGCAGGTGATGGAAGGGACAGGCAGGTGACTGACCGGCTCCTGGTTCTGATGATCACTCACTTGATGTAGTAGGGGACTTTATTGGGAGAAATTGCTCTTTCCCAGGGAACCTGGACAGAAGCTGGTAAAAGACAAGAGAAAAAAAAAGCTGGCCACTAGTGTTCTCCAAGCATCCTGACCACTCTTAAATTTCTTAATTAGATGAATTCATTTTATGTGAGTGCTTTGCCTGCATGTATGAATGAGTTTGCACCACTTGTATGCTTAGTGTCACAGAGGCCAGAAGAGGGCATTAGATCCCTTGGAACTGGACTTAGAGGTGGCTAGGCCTTGCCATGTGAGGGCTAGGAATTGAACCTTTTTCCTCCGCAAAAGGCAGTACTCTCCAGTCCATCCTGCCACCCCCCCCCCAACAGCCCTGACTGTCCTGGAACTCACTCTGTAGACCAGGCTGGTCTCGAACTCACAGAAACCCACCTGTCTCTGCCTCCTGAGTGTTGGGATTAAAGGTGTGTGCCACTGCCTTGGCCATTCTTATGTTCTATCCTTCCTCAAAGGTAGTTAAACATAAAAGGAAGTAACATTCACTTCCAACTGTTAACAGCTCCCAGGGAGAGACACTCCAAGAAACACACTGCTCCTTGATGTTGGGACAAGAGAAGGGGAAGAGGTTGTCACTGATGCCCTTTTGAAGCAGACACAGGGCTGGAATATAACCTTAATATTCACCCTAAGCAAACTGTCTTTTTTACCTGTCCAGATGCAGGTTACTGGACTGCCCTTGTGGCTATGAAATACAATTGTGTCACGAGACTTAAAGCCTTTCCCCTCTCAGATCTGGGGTTGGGGGAGAGGAGGTGGTACTGCCCATCTATCTCTCTTTTATAAAGCTCTCTTTCAACCCTCTGTCTATGTCACTGAGATCTTAACGGGAAGGCTCAGCTCACCTGGCTTACCTGCTCACTCAGTGCAATTTTTCTGAATATAGGAATCCTCTGCAGATACAACTATGTGGAACCAGCTATAAGGCAATAGTTCTAATCACGTTTATTGAGCTCTTTCTACATGCCAAATACTATGTTCCTGCCTTGTATGGACACCCAACTTTCCTTTTTGTATATTTTTATCACCTCCATTCCTACCTCCGTGGTCTAGGCCAGTGTCACCCTTCACACGGACTATCGTACAGCACATTTTGAGAGCTCTCTCTGTTCCCACTCTGGTCCCCGACAATGTATTCTGAACATCACGCTGAGATGGAAGTCAGATCATGTCACCCCCACTCTTCAAACCCTATCAAGAATTCTCTGTTCCATCTGGAATAAAATCTCAAGGTCTTAACTTTTACCTGCAAGGCCTCCTGAGCCATTTCTCTGGTCTTTCTTCTGCGTTTTTCTCCAGAGGTCTCCTGGCTTCTCCTTAGCACACCTCCGGATCCCCTGCTTTCAAGACCTTGCATTTCTGCCTCATGTGCTCCTTCAGCTATCCATGTGGTTATTCCTTCACTGCCCTTAGAACTCTGTAAAGCTGCCACCTTCTCAATGGGAGCTCTTCCTACTAGACACATGCTTTATTCTCTCATTGCCTTTAGGACGGTAAGACTGTCACCCTCCACTTGGGACTTCTTCACTGGCTCTTTCCTTTAAGTCTATTCCTCCCTGGGCATGCCTTTCTAGCTTTAGCCATATTTTCCATAGCACTTGCCACAGATTTCTCTTACACTTGTTTATTGATTCACCTATGACCTGTTTCCTCCACTAGAATGCAAGCTGTCCTAATCTAAGGTTCCTGTCTGTGTGTTTTTTCCCACCAGCGTGGCCCCTGTGCCCAGAAAAGTACCAGGTTCACAGCAAAACTGTCGCACAAATAACCTTATTTAATATTTAAAACCTTATTTAATATTAAAAATTAATAAAAATATATTAAAAGAACAAGGAAATCTCCCCCTTTTCAGATGGGAAAGGTGAGGTTAAAAAAGATTACACTTTTTTTTTTCAGATTTGCACAGCTCTTAAGAGTAAAACTCAGCTCTCTCCGACTGGGGAGGCTGCTCTTCCTACCACCACACTGCACAGCCTTTTCCTTATTGCTTCTTGGATGCCGAGATATACTGGGCTTCCACCAGACCCCCTAGTGGACAACAGCAGATTCTCTTGTCAAATGGCTAAGGTTCTGCTACATGAAGTCTAGTTTGTCTCACGTACTCGAGAGGAAGTGCTGTGACCCAGGCCCAAAGTCCCGGTGGGCATCCTGGAGCTGCTTAAGCCTCTCAGCAACTGACGCCTGCGGAAAGAACAGTGGGTTACTTCCAGCCATTCGGTGTGGAATCTGCAGGTGCCTCCAAGAATCTTTATGAGCTCTCTCACAGGCCGCCCTTTCTCCTGGTCCAGTTCCATCACAGCCACCCAACTCCCATCCTCCTCTCGCATTGCTAAGGATGGGAGAACAGCCTCGCTAGTTCTGAGCCGTGGTAACTCTCTCCAGTCTAACCAGTGTACTGAAATCTAGACAAGCGCCTCTCATTCTTCTTGTTCAACCACTTCCCGCAACTTAGAGGTTGAGCAGTTTATTTCCTGACTCCTAATTCTCTACTATTCTTTTTTTTTCTCTACTATTCTTTTTCCGTGTAGGTTTCACTTCCAAACCCATGGTATCCTTTGGGCCTGCGTACACTTCCCCCCAAATCCTGGCCATACCAAGATGCGTCCCCAAAACTCATTTCAGGAGGCTCCTCTACCTGGAGCTGTTTCCACCGCATGTTGATCTGTTCCAGAGCCCTCGAGTTCTCCATTGACAGGTGCACATCAGAAATGGCAAGCTGGTGGGCCAAGTCATTCACTAACTTCACTCCATCTTTCACAGGAGAGAATTCTTCTTTGAATAGCTAGAAAGCCAGAACCCAAGTACCACAGAAGACAGAGAGTAGGAGAGAGGACACATTACTCATTGACCAGCCTTTCCCATGGAGAGCTCGAGTCTCAACCCCACCACCCAGCTACTTGGCTGTTTGTGCAAGAGACTAAGATATGAGTGCTCACTAGCCTTACCCTTTGATTCTATTCATTTCAGAAAAAGCAGGGAAAGAGAAAACAGAAGCACAGAGGTGGCGACAGGCAAACTAGCCCCCAATCTAGCCCAGAACTAAAAGAGGGTCAGCTGTGGTCCAGACCAACAAGTCTCAGCAGAAGGTGAATCGGCACTGTGAAAGGACTTCGGGTCGTGCAGCAAGGACTGTAGTCTGGGAAGCAGACCTACATTACATACCTTGATGGCTTGGATATGGTCTGGGAGGGAATCAATGAAGAGATCCCCAATGGGCTCCCAAGTGGCTCGGACTCCCTCTGCTTGGGTCAGAGTACTGCTCAGTTCCTCCATTGTGCTTTGAATCTCCAACAGATGTTCCAGAGTATGCTCAATGTGGCGATGCTGGTCCACACAGCGGGCTGTCAGCTTCTCCCACAACTCACTAGCCACTGTTGCCTGCTTCCACACAAAGCGGCTAAGATTCTGAATTCGCTGTCTGGGGGAGTTATCTGTGAGTACAATCAGGAAGCCAAGTCAAGCTATCTTGACAGAGGCAACCCAGAGAAAGACTAAAGCAAAGTCATCCTTTTATACATGTGCACGCTTGCCTGTAATGTGGGGTTAGGGACACCAGTGTGTGCCTGTTTGTATATGAATATTCATATTTACATATATATATATTTCCATGGCTGAGCTCCTTTTGTATATTCAGAAATTTAAATTCTTACTACATTTACTTATGTATTTATGCATATATATTTATTTTGTCTGTTCGTGTGTGTGTGTGTGTGTGTGTGTGTGTGTGTGTGTCTTCTACACGCCTGTGTGGAGGTCAGAAGTCAGTGTGCTGAAGTTGCCTTTCTCTTTCTACAAAGTGGATCCCAGAGCTCTAACTCAGGTTGTCAGACTCTGGGGCAAGCACCTTTAACAACAGAGTCATCTCACTGACCCACATTCAGTGATTGTTTTTAAAAAAAATTAAACCATTCATCTTGAGATTATTATAAATTAGCTTTTGGTCATAAGAAAAACCATGGCACTGGGTGGTGGTGGTGCACGCCTTTAATCCCAGCACTCGGGAGGCAGAGGCAGGTGGATCTCTGTGAGTTCGAGGCCAGCCTGGTCTACAAGAGCTAGTTCCAGGACAGGAACCAAAAAAAGCTACGGAGAAACCCTGTCTCGAAAAATCAAAAAAAAAAAAAAAAAAGAAAGAAAGAAAAAAAGAAAAAAAAAGAAAAACCATGACTATTTCCTGCACCACCCTTGACGATATGGTAATGTCTGTAAAGTGACAGCATTATGTCACAGCCAGGGTTTAGGCACTGATATAATCTGTCAATTTTGTTCAGAGTTCCCTGGTTTTACTTTTACTGGTATTCATTTTTGTGCAAGTGCGCGCGCGCGCGCACACACACACACACACACACACACACACACACACAGAGTTCTATGCAGTTTTATCATGAATCTACTGCCACATGAAGCCATTTTAGTCTCCTCCCACTTTTGCATTAAGGTTTTCTCGCTTTTAAATGGTAAAGTAAATAATGAAGAACACATTTTAAGAGGTGTGACGAGGTAAATCATCCGGTCCTATTCACACACCCTCAGGGGATGATTGAGGCACTGGTGTCTGCTGCTCACCAAAATCCAAAGAAAGGCAGCCCCAGCCCAGGAATCTGGTATAACGTGCCAAGCTTTTCTACTCGGACTCCTCAGTTTTAGGTTTCCTCCTGGGCCCTCAGACTTCCTGCTGGAAGAAGACTCAGAATCTATCGTCGCAAGTTATGTGAACTTGCCTTATTCTCTCTGGAGCTTGCCCTATTTGAGGCCCATTGAGCAGCAAGTTATGTTCTAACCGAGAGACCAGAAATCAACTGAGCCTGTGAACAGAATCTACAAAGGACTCCACTAATGAAGGTCTCATTGCAAGGCCACAAATGATACTCTGAAGAGCGCATACAGCTTTAGGACACGCGTTGGCAAGACCTGCTTCAGGTTCTTTCCATTTTCTTACAGCTGTGATTCTTATCCCCTTTTGACTTTGAGCTTACAGGAAAAAACTACGTTTCTAAGTAGCGGCAAGAAAGGAGCCAGCGAAAGGCACAAAGTGTTTGCTTAGTAGTACTTACCGTTCAAGAAGAAGCAAGGGAAGACAGCAAGGCCACCTACCTTTACTCTCAGAATCTGGCTGCTCTAATTCCTCAAACGGGTGCTGGGACAGGAAAGCCTGAGCCGATTCCAGCACGGAGTAGATATAGGGGCCCTTAGACTTGACCTCTTCCATAAAGGCCTGGAAAGGTTTGCAGCCAACCAGAAAAGAAAGCCTTTCAATCACTTCTATTTTATCTTGTGCCAACAACCTTTCTTCTCAAGATAACTTGGTCCTGTGGCATTACTAAGTATTTTAGGGTTACCCGGGGTGGAGGAGAGAGTATTAATCCTCCCCATAGGCTAGGAAGTCTACTAGTGTGCAAGGAGTCTGGCTATGCCATAGAGTAGAAGAAACGCAGAGTGGATCTCAGCTTTCTAGAAGACTCATTGTGAGACCAGCCTGGCTTCTGTAATTAGTTTGAGTCCAGTCTGAGCTACATAGTAAGAGGCTAGCCAAGTCTAAGTAGTAAAATCTTGTCTCAAAAACAAACAGAACCAAGGGATATTGATCATTTTCTGATTATAGAGGTGATGTCACAGGGATATTTAAAAGTTCAGAAAACTATAAATTAAAATTTAAAACTATAATTTATAACTTATAGAATATTACAAAATTAAGGAGATGTCCAGTTTTATCGTCTTGCTGTACTCCCCCACCATGCCAGCTCTGTATATACACACACAGCTATGCACATTTTAGGGAACAGAGACCTCTAGTTATGTAGTTTGCATTTTAAACATCATATTACGCTTATTTGTCCATGTTCTCCTTATAAATCAAGGCAGGTTTAAATTGGATGACAAGACGTGGCGCACTCTGCGGATGGAGTGCGGGCCCCAGACTAGGACGCGGACCATCACCTACTGCTTTAGGTGTCTGAGGAGAACTGAGGGCCTATCTGTTAGGATACTGGGAAGGGTACTTCCTGCCGAGAGGCTCCACAGCACACCTCCAGGAGTCCGACTTACCGCGTGTGTCTCCTTCTCCTGTTGTACCAGGGTCACATCCCCTTGTAGGGGCAGCTGAGTCGACAGCTCCTCATCCTTTTGACTGAGCCAGTCAATAATCTCCTGGAGTGGGAGCTGAAGCTTCCCACTGTGGTCTGAGAAGGCCTCTAGGCGAGCGCTGCGTGGAGCAGTAAGACCAGCGATTCAATCACCTTTTAAGTAACAAAATCTATTCTTCCTTTAATACACTACATGAATTCAAAGGAACTTCTCTAGCTGCAATGGAAGGAGGCTCAGGAGCCCCTTCTCCTTGTATCTACTTATGAACATTCCTGAGGTCCCACCACAAGTGTGAGTATTTGAAACAGTGGTTGGGAGCAGTCCTATATTAAAAGCGTTTAAACCATCACTTTGTGGGTCTTGGTCACTTCAACTGCAAGTCCAGCACCATGCCAGGAAAGGTAAGAAACTCAGCAAGGACATTAGGGGTGATAGCAATCTGGCTGCCCCCTTGTCCTGACAAATCTGAATCCGCTCAGTCACATAGGATGCTCTGCCCAGGACAGAATACAGTTGGTGGGAAGGGCACGATGGTTGGTTGAATATGAGCACAAACATGAACAAGGATGCAAGCGAATCTCACCAGCCCAAAGAGGCTCAAAAGATGACAAAAAAACACTGGCTACAGGTTGGAAATACAGAAGAAAAAAAGGTATTATATAATCACATATCTGTTTGCCCCCAACTCCCAAAGGTCTAATGATAGGAAGTTAGAGGCTGGTCAAGGCCTGCAACAGTTGCAAATCCCATTCCTCTTAGTTGGCACTAAGATAGTGACAACTATCTTTGTCCACTGCTTCCCTGTACCTGAAAAGAAACTTTTTCTAAATTATGGTGTCAACTAGTTCTTTCAACAATCTTATTGGGTGGGCATTGTTATTTCCAAAAATGACTGTTCATAACTCAGACTTAAGTGACTGAAGCAGTTCCGTGATCAGAAACAGGTCTACCTGGCACACAGCTCTGTGATTGGAAACAGGTCTACCTGGCACACAGCTCTGTGATTGGAAACAGGTCTACCTGGAACACAGCTCTGTGATCGGAAACAGGTCTACCTGGCACACAGCTCTGTGATTGGAAACAGGTCTACCTGGCACACAGCTCTGTGATTGGAAACAGGTCTACCTGGCACTCCAGTCTGCTTTCTTCCAGCTTTTCAACACTGCCTCACCTCATCACAGACCCCCGGAAGCCACACTTTTGGGCTTTGGTGGTAGGAAATGGAGGTTTGGAAAGAATGAGACATACATAGAAGGGCAGAAAGAGAACATCATATAGAAATTGCCTTTAGGTTCTTACTGTCTTGCACCTGCCGGAGCTACTAAGCCATGGATGGAGAAGAGGACACAAAAAGACACAAGTGAGCTGGAGAGGCAGCTCAGTTGGTAGAGTGCTTGCTTAGCAGACTCCAGTTGGATTTCCGTGACCACATGAATTGAACACGGTAGTTTATGCCTGTAATCTGAATACTCAGATGGTGAAAACAGGAGGAACACAGGCTCTAGGTCCTCAGCTACATAGTGACTTTAAGGACAGTCTGGGATACGTGAGACCCTGTATCTAAATAAATAAATAAATAAAACAAAATACAAGAAAGGGGTGGGAGTACACAGATGAAACCCTCCATGGCTGGACAGTCGTGAGGAAGGAGAGGCGGGGACAATTGCTTCATTTTTCTTTACATATCAACCCTTTTAAGTTTAGAAAGCATTTTCCCATGTTATTTGGATGTTCATGACAACCTTGGGAGGTATGGAGGACAGGTATTATTTATCCCTCCACTTATTTCATTTTCTTAAGAAACAAAAGAACAAAGCCAGGTGTAGTAGTGCTGGCCTATAAGCCAAGCACTGGAAAGATAAAGGAAAGGTGACTCTGAGGTTCAAGGCCAGCCTGCACTCTACAGAGAGTGCTGAGAGTGCCCAGCCTGCCACAGCTGCAATCTCCAGACAAAACCAAACCGAGTGGAAGCTAAAATTCAGAGAACTTGAGCAACTTACCCAAGATGACACATAAAACAGGTTAAGATAGAAATGTCCTTACTTCTAACCTAGGATTCTTTCTCTGGTTCCAGAGAAAGATGGAAAGAAATAGCTAGCGAGGTTGACTGGGGGAGGGCACACGAACTGCAGCGACCAAAGGAGCCCAATACTGTCCCAGTCAATCCCTAAAGTAACTGTTAATCCTTACCGGAGGTTGTGGGACTTCTTTTTTATTTCATTCCAACACAGATTCATGGCTGATGATTCCAGGTGGCCAATGGCTCCAACAGACCCGTTCAAGAGCTTTGGACTTAGGCAGGGATCCCCAGCACCATCCCAAGGAGGTACAGGGATGGGGACCGCAGCTCTAACCTGGACAGAAACACAAGAAGTCTGTGGTCCCTGGTCTTTTCCATGCCCTGTTCTGTGCTAAGCGTGGGACACGAGGGACCAAGATGAGAGAAAGTCTGGTCCCAGGGTCCAGAAATCCTGTCCCACTTAGTGTGGGTGTGTATTCAAGGGGTGAACTGCAGAAGGACTCTAGGGTCCCACTCACTGGGAGATCTCTTAACACAGGCACAGAAGTGCCAAGTACTGCTTCCTTCACTAGCCCTTCCACCCCTGGCGCAGCTAGAAATTTTGCCGGGATGACTGTGCAAATGGGCTCTTCATCCACTATGAAGCTGGTGAGATTTCTCCAAACATGAACAATCGTAGCATTCACACCGAGCTACAGACTCAGTCCACAGGGACTCACACTTTACCCAGTCTTCCAGAAAATATAGCTGAGGGGCTGTCCCACAAAGATTCGGAGGAAAGGCAGATAAGATAAGGCAAAGGAAGCGACCCATTCCCTGTATCCTGCTTTCCGATGGATCTAGGCCTTTGAGGTCACCTTCCATCAGTTTTAACCCACACTACAAACCACAGTCAAGAAGCCCGGAAATCTTCCAAAAGGGCACTGGTCAGGAAGGTGAATATGTACTGAGAAAGATAGAAAGGAGCATTCTGGATTTTGCACTAGAAAGGACTCTGACCAGGCTCGGCAGTCGAGAGGCCCAGTCTGGAGATTGGGTTCTCAGTCTCAGTTTCTACTGTTGCTGTCCTGGGCACTGGCAAGACCCAGTGAGAGTACTGACAGGTCTAGGGGATCCTGGATCAAATCACCCATTATGAGCATAGAGCCCCAAACACCCAGCCAGGGGGCAGCAGAGGGTGGAGGGAGGGGGATTGTTGGAGGAGGGGGATCTTTACCTGATCCATCCTACCCAGAGAGACTAGCATGCTTGTCTGGGGGTCTACCTGTGTTTGCCTACCTAGCTGGCCCTCCTAGAGGCTGGGACTCCCCGATTCTCCCCTGATTCTCCCCCGATTCTCCTCTCTGCCTTAAAATCATACTTCTTACAAGACTCTTCAGGAGATTTAGGATACTAATCACCCCAGTAAAGTCCCAGTTCACACCACAGCATGAAAGGAAAGCGAAGGAACTGCCAAGTTCTGGGGGACAAGCTGAGAACTCAGTCACCTTGCAGCCTGAGTGCTGACCCTACCTGTGCTGCCGGAGGTGTCCATGGCAGGACCTCGGAGCTCCATGACTTTCCCTCAGCGGGAGTCTGGACCCTGTGACTAGTGACTGCAGACAGGCAGAATCCCAAGGAGCTCTGAGCAAGCCCACTCAGGGAGACAGGCAGAGCTGAGCCAGATCAGGAGGTGGGCTGGGGGGCTGCTACCCTGTTTGTTTACTGACCCCCCAGGAATCTGGAGGGGGCGGCCATGTCAGAGCCTACCCAGTGAATCAGAGCTTTGTTGTGGGGAATTCCGGCTCGCTCCCAGGCTGGCATAAGATGGGCAGGAGTGGGACTGGGCATTCCATGGTGCTGAGGAGAGGCGTGGAGAGGGCAGCCCCTGTTGACTAACTTTCTCCCTTTCTGTGGAAGACACAAAGCACTCACTGCCTCCGAGCCCAGCTCTGCCCTGAAGTGGACAAAAAGATAAGACAACTTTAGCAATAAGCTTTATTGAAGGCAATTTCTCCAAGCACTGATGGAGAGTGAGCTTGGGAAATAAGCCTTGCTCTGTCACAGAATGTCTGCATTGGGAAGCTGGGGTGGCAGAATCCCTCTGCATTTGATTATCTTCCATGAGTGCAGAGGCCAGAAGACTCGCTGGAGGCCAGGGTGAAAACAAGGGAGTGCTTTGCCCTGCTTCGGAGGGGCAGAGGGAGAGCCATGACCAGTAGACCTCTGTACCCTGAGGACACACTGATGGGCTCTGGGCATCCCTTTGAGCTCTCTAATGGAGGAAGAGGACAATGAAATGTAGCAGCTCTGTGAATAGAGCCAGGGATGGAGATGCCCCTGTGCCAACCTGTGCTATACTGGGTGGGATTGAGGGAAACCCTTTCCATTAAGGCACTGACTGAGGGAGGGGCAGAGGCTCTACTGGAAATGACCCCTAGTTTCCCTCTTTAGCAGACTTGCCTGGAAAAGGCTGACATTCGGGAGCTCAGCCCCCACCCCTGAGCACTTTCGGAAAACACAATGTTTATACCAAAAAGCATTCTGTTCCCATCCCTGTTTATCTCCCACAGTCTTCTAGGCTTTCCACGGTTTCGCATTGTTTCCGTGCTGAGGGCCACCTACAGGAATAGCTGCAACAGCTGCCTGACCCTTTCTAGGGGCCCCAGTGGAGCCAAGCGAGATGACTGGAGGATGGCAGGGGAGGACAAGCCAAGAGCGGGGAGTGGCTTCTAGTTACAGGCATTACTTGTGTTAGGATAACTGGGCTAAAGCCAGTGTCAGAAAGTCCTTTGGACTGGGAATGCCCCAGAGTTGGGAACAGCCCCTTGTGACCCAGCCGTGACCAAGCTGTCCTGGCTGTGTTTGGGAGAAGAACACACAATGAGCTGGGCGCCATGAGTGTTAGCCTTTCATGCCCTTCAGCGCTTTCTTCTTAGTTTCCTAATCCCCGTCCAGCTCCTGCATTGTTCTCTAGCGCCCTGTTCTCCCCTCATTTCCCCTCTGCCAAGGGCCAAGGACACTTCCTAGGCAAATCACGGAGAGAAATTGCTTTCTTCCCTTTCCCTATCACTTGCTTTCCCCTTGTGGTTTTTGTGGCTAAGATACCTGCTGCTCATGCCACATCCACAGGTTCTCTACCCACACCTCTAATCCTTGAGACAACAGCAGTGCAGGAAACCTACAGCGAAGCAGGACAGACTTGCTGTGCCATTCACAACCACACACTCAAACCCCCATGTGCTCTGCCCGTGTAAGGAAGCTTGTTGGGAGGTAATGGGCAAAGGACGTCTTTCGGAAAAACGCGGGCTTCTCAACACTGCAACACTATGAGAGCCACACTCCAAGGAACAGGTAGATTACTGGGTGATTCTAAATTGACTCTGGCTTTGAGAATATATTAGAGGAAGAAATTTTTCTCTGGCTAAATTCAAAAACAAAAATGACTAATAAAGACCATCTCCTCATTCCTGTCTGGATCTTGACTTTTCCTTAGTTTTCCCCCAAATGATTTCCCTAACAGCTGGATTCTCTCCCTATTGCTGTTCTCCCTCTTTCCTGTCACCCTACAAACGAACCTGCTGCCTGTGCCCCTAGAAAGGACTCAGCCGGGCAGTTTGTCTGTACTCTGTAGAATACATTGTGCTTCCTCATGGCTCACAGTCTCCGGAACCCAAAGCAAGGCGCGGAAACCCAGAGTAGTGCCTATGTCCCCCTCGTTTCCAGACAGTTTCTCCGAGAGCTCCTTCATCATTAGGAAAGGTGGGTTCTCTCTCTAAATTACTACCTCTCACCCACCTACCAATATACAAACAGGCAGACAGACAGATACACATACACACACACAGACATACATACACCGCCACTACCGCTAATATCACCAGACTCCTAGCTGAGAAGAGAAAATTCTTAACAGGGCTGAATCAGGAGCTGATGGGGGAGTGTCATATATCAATCTGTTGATTTCATTGGTTAAGCAATAAAGAAACTGCTTGGCCCTCATAGGTTAAAACATAGGTGGGTGGAGTAAACAGAACAGAAGGCTGGGAGAAAGAAGCTGAGTCAGGGAGTCACCATGATTCTCCCACTCCAGACAGACGTAGGCTAGAATCTCCCTGGTAAGCGCACCTCGTGGTGCTACATAAATTAATAGAAATGGGTTAAGAGGCTGAAACTAAGGGGCCAAGCAGTGTTTAAAAGAATACAGTTTCCGTGTAATTATTTCGGGTAAAGCTAGCCGTGCAGGCGGCAGGGGTGCCGGGGACGCAGCCCGCCACTCTTATTACAACAAGGAGCTGCAAAGAAGATTGGAGACTTGAGATGACGAGCCAAATGAGAGAGAAACCAGAAGACTATAAAGAACATTACTTAGAACCCAAAGCCAGGGAAGGATCTCTTTCTGCCCTAAGCCATGCTCTGAAGTATCATTCTCTTTTAGGATCTCACCCAGACCTCTAACCCGCAGAAGGTTAACATGGGATCGGTTCCCATTAGTCACAATGGGACTTTGGATTGCCTAACCTGACAACTTCCTTCGCTGTATGCCTCCACCCCCCCCCCATTAACTAGCTCATGGCTGATAAGGGGCGGGCTGCAGGAAGCTCTGTGCTATCTAAGGCTTTTCATTTACATGTCTTTCCTTGCACTGTAGAAAATACAGGGCTCACATAGATTCACACAGATCCCACCTTTAGTCTTTTGACACAGGCGTTTCTTTTACTAATGGACACTTACCTGAGGCTGGGGACAGGTATTTCTGAGGCTGCTGCCGTGATGAAACCTGTCCACAGCACGCCACTCATGACATCGTGGGAGGGTATAAGGGCATCCCTGCATGACCAAAGGTTGCATCAGAACCAAGGCTCATGGAGGGTGAGGGTTGCCAGTAGACCAAGTCTTGAGCATCAAGCACCTGGAAGAGTAATATGGAGATATTTAGAGACAAGACTAGAAAAAGCCAATGAAGTCAGCATATCCTAACAGCTGTATGGACCAGCCAGCTGTGCACATAAGTAGTCACAGATAACTGTTACTTATATGCTAGTTCATCCCAGGCTACTGTGTGCCATAAAAGATTAATCACTAGCCAAGGAAGTGTTATTGTTACCTATTCTGCTGTGTGCTGAGGACACAAAGATGAATGACTATGGCATAGGCTAGAGAAGCAGCTAGTAATTATAATAAAATCCTCATGTGTCAAATACTAGAATTAAGGCTAGACTAGGTTAGGGGAGCACAAAGCGTATCTGGGACCACCCAGATTCAGAGAGGCTGCATTTGAGGGCCTAGGGAGGTAGCTCAGTCAGTTAAGTGCTTGCTACATAAGCATGAGGACTATAATTTGGTCCCCAGAACACACACTTTCAAAAAAGTTGGGGGGGGTGGGGCTGGAGAGATGGCTCAGCAATTAAGAGCACTGGCTGCTCTTCCAGAGGACCTGAGTTCAATTCCCAGCAACCATATGGTGGCTCACAACCATCCGTAACCATACCTGGTGCCCTCTTCTGGCTTGCAGGCAGACATGCAGGCAGAACACTGCATACATAATAAATAAATCTTTACAAAAGTATTGGGTATGTTAGCATGTGTTTATAATCCTAACAATGGGGAGGAGAAACAGAAGATCACTGGGGCATTCCAGCTAGCCAGCCTAGCATACTTCCTGAGCTCTGGGCCAATGAGAGACTCTGTCACAGAAAAAGAACAAGAAAAAAGCGGCTCCTGAGGTTGACTCCTGGCTTCCATACAAATGTGTGCATATATGCACATGCTTCTGCACATACACATGAATCCACTTGAAATCACATGCATGTGTGCGTACACACACACACACACACACACACACACACACACACACACACCAAACAGAATTCATTTGCGATGAGCATTGGAGGCAGAGTTGCCTATGTAGCAAAGGGGAGAAAGGAAGACGGGCACTAACTATTGACACCCCTATTTAAAGGGTGATCTCACAAACAGGGTGAAGCAGACTCAGGTAACAGTGGGCTCAGTATAGCCAGAGTTTGGAAGACCCAATGCCGGCTCCAAGGAGTTCCCACTCAGAGAAAAGAAATAGGGAGAATAAAGAGCATAAACTATGTGCTTTAATACTAGAAGTAGTGATGGGATGGAGGAAAGAAATAGATGAGGCCAAGGAGAATCCTTCCTGGTCATGTCAAGAAAATTTCTCGAGAGAAAATGTACTTTAGATGAATCATGGAAGAGAAGTGGGATTGCATTAAGTAGAAAAGATAAAACCAAAAAGAATTCTCCAAATTGCACATAAAAAAGGCGTAGTGTGAGCAAAGAAGAAGATAGGTGCCTGACTGGGCTGTGTCCTGAATGACAAACAGAAGATTCTCACTTTTATCTTGTAGACAAGAAGGAGGCACTGAAGATTTGAGGCAGCAGAGTGACACGGCCAGATTTTTCCCCGCTTGCCTTGTGTGGCGATTCTTCCAGGGGAAGGACACACTGAAAAAACTAGTCTCGGATAAATAGTTAGGCCGGATGCACGAGCAGACCGCAGGCTTTGAGGCACACTGAAGAGGAAAACTGTTTGGGACTCCAAGGCCAAGTGGATGTGAAAGGTGAGGGAGCTGAAGGGGTCAACATGTCTAATTGGGGAGCTAGGTGGGGAACTTTGCCAACAGTAAGAGCAGGAACACAGGGAAAAAGCACCCATTTGGTGTGGTAAGCGGTGAGGGCAATGGTACATAATCAGCTGTGCTGGAGACATTTAGCTTTACACATCAGGACTGACGAGCTTTGAAAGGGAGATATGTGAGCTAAACATGTGATGTCCAGATGAATTGATGGTTTAATAAATGTACACAGCATGAGGGTAAGCAGCAAGGATGATGCTTGCAAATGAAAACGGCGGCCTCTTTCAGTGTGTGGCCAGAGCAAACCGCCCTCCAAAGGGGAAGAAGCAATCATCTTTGGTTCCTGGGAGTGATGATTAAATAGTGACCATTTTTAGACTCTATTCCACCGGTTCGCAACATTTTACAAATAAGGGTCCCCTCCTAAGATAAAAAGAAGTCTCACTTCACCCACTCACACCCACAGTAGTAGTTGTACTTTTAGAAGTTATGGAATGAGAAAACCGCTTAACACATTTAGACATCTGTAGACTTCATGCATTGAGTACCCACTTCTTCAAGGGATCATGGTCCCAACATGGAGGGCTATTAACAGATTCTGGTGCTTGTAGAGTGAAGGACATTTTATTATAGCTAAAAATTCCTGGCAATTATACAGCTACACAGTTTTCCACCCACAAAGAGATTCCCCCAAAGGATGGCTGAAAATTTGATTTCCCCAACCAACTACCAACAGAAAAATATCAGTCACTCAGATAAAATATAACGTATTGAGCTGGGTGTCGTGATGTAGCCTTTAATCCCAGAATTTAGGAGGCAGAGATGGGCAGCTTTCTAGAAGCCTGATTTACATAGTGTGTTCCAGTCCAAATGCTCATATTTTTGTTGAATTCACAAATAATTCACGATCTTAAAATTATAAAAAAAAATTTCTATGGTGTTAGCAACTGAATCCGGGGACTTGAGCATACTAGACAAGCTCTATATCGCTGAACCGCATTTCTAGCCCTTAACACATTTTTCATTTGAGAGTTGAGTGGTGGTGGCGCACACCTTTAATTCCAGCACTTGGGAGGCAGAGGCAGGTGGATCTCTGTTCCAGCATGGTCTACAGAGATGTTCCAGGACAGCCAGGGCTACACAGAGAAATCCTGGCCTTAAAACAAACAAAAACCAAAAAAATCTTTTTCACTTGAAATTTATTTATTTATTTACTTGTAGTGCCGGGGACAGGACCCGGAGCCTTTCAAATGCTAGGGAAGAGGTTTACTGCTGAGCTGAGTCTTCAACTTTCATGAACACTCTGTACAGAAAAACTGAATGGATCTGAAAATAATTGCCATGTCACTACAACCCAGAGACAACAGTCACTAACAGATGTAAAGATGTAGTACTTTGTCTTTGAAATAGAAATCCTGGTACGTTGCAGGTAATCTGGAGGACATGAAGCTGGGCGCACGTGACCAGGAGGAGAGTCGGAATAACTAAAAACAGAGTGTTTCAAAGAGAGCAGAGGAAGAGCTTTGGAAACTCAGGAAGGTAGTAGCAGTAATGGAGAGAAAGTGAAAAGTACTCTAAACTGAACAAGCTTCAGCCATGGGGTTCTCTGACGAGGGGAAGGGAAGCAGAAATCCCATCCAAAAGCACTTGTTTTCTCCTCTCTGTGTTGTCCTAGGAACTGAGCCCTCCAAAGAAGGCTATGCAATCAAAACATCGCCAAGTAAAACTGAAGAGATAGGCACACAACAGATGTGCAAATTTAATCACAGAAACCCAAAAGGGCACAGCTCCTCAGTTATTTAATTAAAAGATAAAGGAAATGGGCAAATGCTAGGGAAAGATTTTCAAGTTTACGACTAAAGATGATTGGTGACCCCAAAGAGGCTACAAATAAGCATATAGCCCTTATCTAAGACCTACACAAGGAGTCAGTAACGTGCAGGGACAATTCATCAAGGAAGTTGAGAGTTTGAAAATAGGAGACCGTAAAATAGAAATGGTAGAAACAGGGCCAGTGAGATAGTTTAGTGAGTTAAGTTGTTTGTACCACTGACAGCCTGCATTTGAGCAATGGGAAATATTCGGTAGATGAAGAAAAACTACTTTCAGTAATTCTCCCCCACAATGAATAAATAAAGTCAATAAAACAAATGTTAGAAATGAAAAATCAATAAATCCAAAATTTAAAAACAATTTAAAAAACACCACCAATAGACTCAACAGAGCAGATGGAAGAGAAGGTTAACAAGACATTACATTTACAAATAAGAAGAAATAAGAAAATAAATATCCAGGCATCAAGTGTATAGCATTTGGGAGGCAGAGGCAGGTAGATCTCTGTGAACTCAGGGCCAGCCTGGTCTACACAGCAATTTCCAGGACAGCCAGGGCTACACAGAGAAACCCTGTTTCAAAAAACAAAGAAAGAAAGAAAGAAAGAAAGAAAGAAAGAAAGAAAGAAAGAAGAGAGGGAGAGAGGAAGAGATAGAGAAAGAAAGAAAGAAAGAAAGAAAGAAAGAAAGAAAGAAAGAAAGAAAGAAAGAAAGAAAGAAAAGAAAAGAAAAATGACTATGACCAAAACTTCCAAGAATTCTGGATCAAAAGACCAAACCCAAGAATCCATAGGATGGGAGTTGAGACGAAAACAGAACACACTGAGAATCTAATCAATAAAATAGCAGCATAAAATCCCCAAATCTAGAGAAATAAATGCAAACTCCAAAGACATTTGGACCCCAAAATAGGCATGACAAAGTAAGATCCTCTGCACGGCACGCTACAGTCAAGAAGTCAAAAATACAAAACAAAGAAACAATGTTAAAAGCTTTAAGGAAAACTACCACTTACTTACAAAAGCAAACACAGCATAAAAACATCAGGTCTTTTATCACAACCCTAAAACTAACCAAAGAAAAAGCAGGTTAGGGAGGAGGAGCCTTTTCAAGTTCTGAATGTAAGTAACAACCAATCAAGACTCTTCTATCAAACACAAAGCTATATTTTAAAATTGATGGAGAAATAAGGACATTTAAAGACTACTACAAACTAAGCCAGCTCAAGCACAAACTAACCACTGAGGAGAAGATAATCTTTTTTTTTTTTTATTTATTTTTTGGTTTTTCGAGACAGGGTTTCTCTGTGGTTTTGGAGCCTGTCCTGGAACTAGCTCTTGTAGACCAGGCTGGTCTCGAACTCACAGAGATCCGCCTGCCTCTGCCTCCCAAGTGCTGGGATTAAAGGCGTGCGCCACCACCGCCCGGCAATTTTGTTTTGATTTTTTTTTTTTTTTCGAGACAGGGTTTCTCTGTGGCTTTGGAGCCTGTCCTGGAACTAGCTCTGTAGACCAGGCTGGTCTCGAACTCACAGAGATCCGCCTACCTCGGCCTCCCAAGTGCTGGGATTAAAGGCGTGCGCCACCACCGCCCGGCAATCTTTATGTGTTCTTTGTGTTGTCTTTCACGTCATGCATCTCCATCCCATTAATTTCCCTATCCCTTTGTACCCACCCTCTGCCCTTGCAACTTCTACTCTCTCCCTGCACAAATAAAATAAAATTTAAGAGAAAAAAGAAAAACAAACCAGAGAAGGAAAAAAATCATTCTTGTCATGGAAGCTGCAGTGTGACACAGTGAGTCAAGTCACGCAGTAACCCTTTTATCCATATATCTTTACTTGCAAGTGTTCATTGCAAAGTGTCCTTGGGCTGGTTCGATGTCTCTGGTTTCTGCTACACTATTGATGCTGGCCCTCACTGGAATGCCTCTTGGTTATCCTGCTGTTGTCCTTTATCTTGGAGATCCTTCAGCGTTGGATCTAAAGGACTGGTGTGTCTTCACTTGCTCCATCAGATCACAGTGGGCCAACACATAGCCCTGGTTCTGGCCCTGGATAGTTGGAGGGTTGGTCAGACCACCAGCTCTTCCCTGTCTTCACCACCAGGGTGAGCTTTCCTGCATTTTCCTGGCGAGTTCAATACTTGCAGCAATGAGTAAGGGACTGGCCAGTTCTCCCATTCTCAAGTCCTCAGGGTCCGCTTTCCACCTCCACCTTCAGGGCCAGCTCTACTGTGTTACCCAGGTGTGGTGTAGGGGCCACTCTCTTGAGTGCTGCAGCTGATGAAGGGCAGGAACAGCTCTCTCACGTGCCTTGGGCATTGATGGGGGGGATGACGCATCTCTCCCTTGCCCATCCTGACAGATGAGTAATGGGGACAGCTCTACCATGCTCACAACTTTGGGGCTGGCTTATCCACACCTATGCCAGTGGGATTGGCTCTATTGTGCTCTACTGTGTGTAGGGCCTAGCAGACGATATTTAAAGGAATACTACACACAAAGGAGAAAGAGAAACAGGAAATCTCAATCATGAGAGCACAGGAGAGAACAAACTTCCTGAGAGGAACAGATGAACAATGAAAAATGAAAGAATCAATGGACAGAGGCGCAGCGGCGGCGGCGCCAGACGCACAGAGGCGCAGCGGTGGCGGCGGCACAGCGGCGGCGCCAGACTCGGCGGAGCGCGGCCAGACCCAAGCGGCTGGGACAGGCGTGCAATAAGGAGAGCAGATCGCCCTACTACAATTGAATCAAAGAGGTAGGCCTTTGGTTGGCCA
The DNA here is from genome assembly GCF_018167655.1 of Microtus oregoni. Taxonomy (NCBI): domain Eukaryota; kingdom Metazoa; phylum Chordata; class Mammalia; order Rodentia; family Cricetidae; genus Microtus; species Microtus oregoni. The sequence goes on from NW_024543226.1 coordinate 1,821,189, forward strand.
GGTCACTGGCACAAGGGGAGCCTGGTCCTGTCCTGAAGATCCTTCAGAGGGGTGAGAGGGTTCTTGGCCTGCAGCAGGAACCACAAAAGAGAGTGAGGGCATTTTGTAAGCGGAGCCCTTGGCCAGCAGGGAAACCTGATCCGGTTTCTAAAGGATCCATTGGATAGGATCAATAGGAGGAGATGGGCAGGCGCCAAGGCAAGAACTCACCCAATAATCCGAAAAACAACATGAAAACATCAGAACCCAATGATCTTACAACAGAAGTATTTGAACAACCTAACACAGAAGAAGTGGAAAAAATCGACTTTATGAAGATAATAGAGTCCCTTAAACAACATGTAAAAAATGCCCTTATAGAAATGGATGAGAAGTATAACAAAAAGTTTGAAGAAATGAGTAAATACGTACATGATACCCTGGGAAACCAAGAAAAAACCATCAAACAGGTAATGGAAACAGTTCAAGAATTGAAAACTGAAATGAAGGCAAAGAAGAAAATACAAACTGAGGACCAGCTGGATATGGAAAATCTAGGCCAACGAGCAGAGTCTACAGAAACAAGCATAATCAATAGAATACAAGAGCTAGAAGAAAGACTCTCAGATGCTGAGGACACCATAGAGAAAATAAACGAACAGATCAAAGAAAACAGCAAAGCCAACAAATTCTCAACACAAAACATTCAGGAACTATGGGACACAATAAAAAAACCAAACCTAAGAATAATAGGAATAGAAGAAGGAGAAGAGTCTCAGCTCAAAGGCCCAGAAAATATTTTCAACAAAATTATGGAAGAAAACTTTCCCAACTTAAAGAAAGATATTCATTTAAATATTCAAGAAGCATACAGAACACCAAACAGACTGGATCAAAGAAAAACATCTCCTCGCCATATAATAATCAAAACACAAAATATACAGGTTAAAGAAAGAATATTAAGAGCTGCAAAAGAAAAAGGGCAAGTAACTTATAAAGGTAAACCGATCAGACTTACACCTGACTTCTCGATGGAAACTATGAAAGCCAGAAGGTCCTGGATAGAGGTTCTGCAGAAGCTAAGAGACCATGGATGCAAACCCAAACTACTATACCCAGCCAAGCTATCGTTCACTATCAACGGAGAAAACAAGACATTCCAGGATAAGAACAAATTTAAACAATACGTAGCCACAAATCCAGCCCTACAGAAAGTAATAGAAGGAAAATCGCAACCCAAGGAATCCAACACTGCCAACACTGCCTACAATAACCCAGGCATCTAATGACCCTTCACGAGCACATCTCAAAGAAAGGAGACACACAATCTCTACTACCAAAAGCAATAAGAATAACCGGAGTAAACAACCACTGGTCATTAATATCACTTAATATTAATGGGCTCAATTCACCTATAAAAAGGCACAGGCTAAAAGATTGGATACGAAAACAGGATCCAACATTCTGCTGTTTGCAAGAAACACATCTCAACCACAAAGACAGGCACCTACTCAGAGTAAAGGGTTGGGAAAAGGTCTTTCAAGCAAATGGTCCTAAGAAAAAAGCAGGTGTGGCCATACTAATTTCTAACAAAACTGACTTCAAACTAAAATCAATCAGAAGAGACCGAGACGGTCACTTTATACTCATAACAGGAACAATTCATCAGGAGGACGTCTCAATCCTGAATATATACGCCCCCAATATAAAAGCACCTACTTATGTAAAAGAAATATTACTAGAACTCAAGGCAGACATCAAACCACACACACTAGTAGTAGGAGACTTCAACACACCTCTCTCTCCAAGGGACAGGTCAATCAGACAGAAACCTAATAGAGAATTAAGAGAATTATTGGAGGTAATGAAGCAAATGGACTTAACAGACATCTATAGAACATTCCACCCAAATAGGAAAGAATATACCTTCTTCTCTGCAGCTCATGGAACCTTCTCAAAAATTGACCACATACTCGGAAACAAAGGAAACCTCCACAGATACAAAAATATATCAGTGTCCACCTGTGTCTTATCAGATCATCACGGATTAAAGTTAGAAGGCAACAACCACGCTGCCCTCAAAAAACCGACAAACTCATGGAAACTGAACAGTCAACTACTGAACCACACCTGGGTCAAGGAAGAAATCAAGAAAGAAATTAAAGTCTTCCTTGAATTTAATGAAAATAAAGGGACAACATACTCAAACCTATGGGACACAATGAAAGCAGTGCTAAGAGGAAAGTTCATAGCACTAAGTGCCCACTTAAAGAAAACGGAGAATGCATACATTGGGGACTTAAAAACACACCTGAAAGCTCTAGAAAAAAAAGAAGCAGACGCGCCCAGGAGAAGTAGAAGACTGGAAATAATAAAACTGAGGGCTGAAATCAACAAAATAGAAACACAGAAAACAGTCCAAAGAATCAATGAAACAAAAAGCTGGTTCTTGGAGAAAATCAACAAGATCGACAAACCCCTATCCAAACTAATTAAACGACAGAGAGAGAACACGCAAATAAATAAGATCAGAAATGAAAAGGGGGACATAACCACAGACACAGAGGAAATTCAGAGAATCATTAGATCTTACTACAAAAGCCTGTATGCCACAAAACTGGAAAATACAAAAGAAATGGACATTTTTTTAAATAAGTATCATATACCAAAGCTAAACCAAGACCAGGTGAATGATCTAAATAGACTGGTTTCTCGCGAAGAATTAGAAATGGTTATCAAAAATCTCCCTTCGAAAAAAAGCCCAGGACCAGATGGTTTCAATGCAGAATTCTACCAGAACTTCCAAGAAGAATTAATACCTATACTCCTTAAGGTATTTCACAATATAGAATCAGAAGAGTCATTGCCAAATTCCTTTTATGAAGCTACAGTTACCCTGATACCAAAACCACAAAAAGACCCAACCAAGAAAGAGAATTACAGACCGATCTCACTCATGAACATCGACGCAAAAATCTTCAATAAAATACTGGCAAACCGAATCCAAGAACACATAAGAAAAATTATCCATTATGATCAAGTAGGCTTCATCCCAGAGATGCAGGGCTGGTTCAACATACGCAAATCTATCAATGTAATCCACCATATAAATAAACTGAAAGAAAAAAACCATATGATCATTTCACTAGATGCGGAAAAAGCATTCGACAAAATTCAACACCCCTTTATGATAAAGGTCTTGGAGAGAATAGGGATACATGGGTCCTACCTAAATATAATAAAAGCTATTTACAGCAAGCCAACAGCTAACATTAAATTAAACGGAGAAAAACTCAAAGCCATCCCACTAAAATCAGGAACACGACAAGGATGTCCACTCTCGCCATACCTCTTCAATATAGTGCTTGAAATTCTAGCAATAGCAATAAGACAACATAAGGAGATCAAGGGGATTCGTATTGGAAAGGAAGAAGTTAAGCTTTCGTTATTTGCAGATGATATGATAGTGTACATAAGCGACCCCAAAAATTCTACCAAAGAACTCCTACAGCTGATAAACAGCTTTAGTAACGTGGCAGGATACAAGATCAACTCCAAAAAATCAGTTGCCTTCCTATACACCAAGGATAAGGAAGCAGAGAGGGAAATCAGAGAAGCATCACCTTTCACGATAGCCACAAATAGCATAAAATACCTTGGGGTAACCCTGACCAAGGAAGTGAAAGATCTACTTGACAAGAACTATAAGTCTTTGAAGAAAGAAATTGAAGAAGACACCAGAAAATGGAAAGACCTCCCTTGCTCTTGGATTGGGAGGACCAACATAGTAAAAATGGCAATTCTACCAAAAGCAATCTATAGATTCAATGCAATCCCCATCAAAATCCCATCAAAATTCTTCACAGATCTGGAGAAGACAATAATCAACTTTATATGGAAAAACAAAAAACCCAGGATAGCCAAAACAATCTTATACAATAAAGGATTGTCTGGAGGCATTACCATCCCTGACTTCAAACTCTATTACAGAGCTACAGTATTGAAAACAGCTTGGTATTGGCATAAAAACAGAGAAGTCGACCAATGGAATCGAATAGAAGACCCTGACATTAACCCACAAACCTATGAACACCTGATCTTCGATAAAGGAGCTAAAAGTATACAATGGAAAAAAGAGAGCATCTTCAACAAATGGTGCTGGCAAAACTGGATGTCAATCTGTAGAAGAATGAAAATAGATCCATATCTATCACCATGCACAAAACTCAAATCCAAATGGATTAAAGACCTCAATATCAGTCCGAACACACTGAACCTGATAGAAGAGAAAGTGGGAAGTACTCTACAGCACATGGGCACAGGAGACCACTTCCTATGTATAACCCCAGCAGCACAGACACTAAGGGCATCATTGAATAAATGGGACTTCCTGAGGCTGAGAAGCTTCTGTAAAGCAAAGGACACTGTCACTAAGACAAAAAGACAACCCACTGACTGGGAGAAGATCTTCACCAACCCTGCAACTGACAAAGGTTTGATCTCCAAAATATATAAAGAACTCAAGAAACTAGACCGTAAAAGGCTAATCAACCCAATTATAAAATGGGGCACTGAGCTGAACAGAGAATTCTCAACAGAAGAACTTCAAATGGCCAAAAGACACTTAAGGTCATGCTCAACTTCCTTAGCGATCAGGGAAATGCAAATCAAGACAACTTTAAGATACCACCTTACACCTGTCAGAATGGCTAAAATAAAAAACACCAATGATAGCCTTTGCTGGAGAGGTTGTGGAGAAAGGGGTACACTCACCCATTGCTGGTGGGAATGCAAACTTGTGCAACCACTCTGGAAAGCAGTGTTTCGGTTTCTCAGGAAATTCGGGATCAACCTACCCCTGGATCCAGCAATACCACTCTTGGGAATATACCCAAGAGAGGCCCTATCATACAACAAAAGTATATGCTCAACTATGTTCATGGCAGCATTGTTTGTAATAGCCAGAACCTGGAAACAACCTAGATGCCCTTCAACGGAAGAATGGATGAAGAAAGTATGGAATATATACATATTAGAGTATTACTCAGCAGTAAAAAACAAGGACTTTTTGAATTTTGCATACAAATGGATGGAAATAGAAAACACTATCCTGAGTGAGGTAAGCCAGACCCAAAAAGAGGAACATGGGATGTACTCACTCATATTTGGTTTCTAGCCATAAATAAAGGACATTGAGCCTATAATTCATGTTCCTAGAGAAGCTAAATAAGGTGAATCCAAAGACAAACACATAGGCATCCTCAGGAATATTAACCTTCATCAGGCGATGAAAGGAGACAGAGACAGAGACCCACACGGGAGCACCGGACAGAAATCTCAAGGTCCAAATCAGGAGCAGAAGGAGACGGAGCACGAGCAAGGAACTCAGGACCACGAGGGGTGCACCCACACACTAAGACAATGGGGATGTTCTATTGGGATCTCACCAAGGCCAGCTGGCCTAGGTCTGAAAAAGCATGGGATAAATCCGGACTTGCTGAACATAGCGGACAATGAGGAATACTGAGAATTCAAGAACAATTGCAGTGGGTTTTTGATCCTACTGCACGTACTGGCTTTGTGGGAGCCTAGGCAGTTTGAATGCTCACCTTACGAGACCTGGATAGAGGTGGGCAGTCCTTGGGCTTCCCACAGGTCAGGGAACCCTGATTGCTCTTCGAGCAGATGAGGGGGGGGGGGGACTTGATCGGGGGAGGGGGAGGGAAATGGGAAGCGGTTGTGGGGACGAGGCAGAAATCCTTAATAAATAAATAAATTAAAAAAAAAAGAAAAATTAAAGAATCAATTGTGGCCAACTCAGCGAACCAGCAAACCTCTAATGCTAATAAAAGATAAAGAAAAGAGCAAGTGATAATCAAATACCCCCTGAAAAACAACCATAAAAATGACAAGAATTCATTTTTTAAAACTCTCAACAATAATCTGAAATGTAAGTGACCTCTGCTCATCAGCAAAGAGATGCAGAATAGTTGACTGGAATAAAATATTATATCTAACTCGTCTAACTATGCATTATCAAGAAACAGACTGGAAAAGACACAGATACATCAAGGAATGGAAGTCAGCCTATTAAGTGAACGGAAGCCAAAATTCAGTGGCATAGCTAGTCTAGCACCTGACGATGAAGATTTCAAATTAAGTCAGAAGATACAAATAAATGCATAATAATAAAGAGACTATAACAATCATAAATACACATGCATAAATATTAAGGCTCCCAACATCTAAAAACAAACACTAATGGGCACAGAAGGCCACGTGGGTCTTGATATAAACATAGTGGATGACTTCAGTACTCGAGTCTCCCCAAGATATGACTTATAAAAAAACAAACAAGCTAATAAATATTTGGAAAAAAATGAACACAGCCATTAGGGGAAATCCAATGAAAACTGCTTTGTGATTTCATCTTAACCCCTATCAGAAAAGGGATAAGCAAAGGATTGGATGGAGGCAATGAGGGAGGGCTGTAAATTAGAATAAAGTACAGTGACACATAGAAAAACGCTACAGCGGAACTCATTAACTTGCACGCTAATTGAACATTTAACTAAAATGTTATTGCTTATTTTTGAGACAGGGCTTTTATATGTTGCTCAAGCTAGTTTAGACCTTGTATTTCTCCTGCTTTTACCTCCAATGTGTTGGGATTATGTAGAAGTTATCTCTATTCAGGAAATAACCACGCTAGTTAAAAGATAAACAATTATATTTTTAGTTATTATAAGGGGAAAACTCATGAAACCAGAATGAAAAATCCAAGCTCAGCTGTGCAGTGAAGGAACCACAGAGAGAGTGCACCTGGGCTTCAAGCCCGTTTTTCTCCATGTCCCAGAAAGCCACATCCTAACTTGGTCCCACCTCATAAAGATAATTGGTTAACAAGGCTTCCCCATCACTTACTTCCCCTGTTATCTAAACAAGAGTGATCCAAACCCAATACCAAACTATATACAATAGGAACAGATATCAAGTATAAAATTACAAACAACATAAACAATATTAAACAAGGAACACATGACAAATGTTTTAATAAACATTCTATTCCAAACCCGTTTAATTCGCCTCTCTAAGCCTTATGTCTCAGATTTATTACTCATTGTCAATTCATACATGTATATAATGTATTTTGATCCTACTCGTTCCCCTACTACCCCCTCTTCCTCCCAACAAATTCTCCTATGTTTGTGTCTTGTGTTGTGTTGTTTGGAGGACCTCAGTGTGTTTGACTAGGGCGTCTGCATGAGCAGATGGAAGGTTATTTACTGGAGCATGGGCAGCTAACCAGAGACAACAGCACTGAAGACAGTGATTCCTTCTACCCCAAGCAACCATTAACTGCCAAGAACTCTTCAAGGGTAGGTGGGGCCTCATGAGCCCCTTCTCCACCTATGATTGAATGTTGAAGGGCCCCATCTTGCAGGCCTTGTGTAGGTAACCACAGTTGCTGTGGGCTCATGAGCATGATGGCTGAGGACTTATTTTGCTAGTCTTTCACATATAAGTGTTTAAGATTGGCAGACATCAAAACACTATTATTCCCACACTTCGTACAGCATGAACTTGAAGCCCACTAAATTGTCTTTCAAGATCATCTACACATAAGGCAGGCTGACCACGGTCCATGCCTATAATTCCAGCAATTAGGAGGTGAAGAGAGGAGTATGGAGATTTCAGTCATTTTCGAGTACATAGCACTTAGATGGCAGCCTGGGATGAGTGAGACTGCCTCAAACAAAGAAATAAACAAAAGCAAGCAAGCAAACAAAAGGTTTTTTGGAATAATCTGGGCAAGGTTTTCCCAGGGAGAATTAGAATTTCATTTTCAGGTGAACATGCTGAAACATACTGAACCTATCCAGGGCCCTTGTTTTCTGGGCCAGTGCTTTGTTCTATGATGTGTGTGTGTGTGTGTGTGTGTGTGTGTGTGTGTGTGTGTGTGTGTGTGTGTATACGTGTAACTGGCGATTCGGTTTCATGCATGCTAGGCTAGTGCTCTACCTCAGAACTCCATCTTCAGGCATTTTCATTTTTGAGACTGAGGGGTGCTGTTTCTCTTTCTGTCTCATCATCCTAAGTAGCTGAAATTATAGGCATACTCCACTGTGCACGGCTACAATGCAATTTCATACAGCAAAAAACAAGAAAGAAACCAAGATGCTTAGTCTGCATTTCCTCACAAAAAAATGAAAAAATGCATTTCTACTTCTAATAAAGTATCTTTGGAAGTACATAAGATAATTTGTTACCATTGGAGAAGGGAAATGAATGTAATTACAGACCAGGCTGAAAAATAAAACTATAATCCACATCACAAAAAGCTCATGTCATCAATAGGAAATATGGGTTTTGTTTATTTTTATGTGTATGAGTGTCTGTCTTCATATATGTATGTGTAGCATGTATGTACTATGGAGGTCAGAAGAGGACATCAGATCCCCTGGAACTGGAGTTACAGACTATTGTAAGCTCCATATGGGTCAGGAGGTGATGGCGCAGGCCTTTAATCCCAGTACTCGGGAGGCAGAGGCAGGTGGATCTCTGTGAGTTTAAGACCAGCCTGGTCTACAGAGTGAGTTCCAGTACAGCCAGGGCTGTTATACAGACAAATCCTGTCTCAAAAAAACCAAAACCAAACCAAAACAAAACAAACAAGGAAAAAACAAAAAATTTTAAAAAGCTCCCATGTGGGTGTTGGGGACTGAAGCCAGGTCTCTGCAGGACAGACAGGTGCTCCTCACTGTTGAACCACCTGTGCAGCTTAGAAATCCAGATTGCAGACTCCATGTTTGTTTGGACTTTTTGAATTTTAACCATGTAAATATATTAAGTATTCAAAGGCAGCCATTTGCTCCTTTCTCCCCACTGTCCTTCAAGATAATATGGAAGTCTGTGACAATCAGTGTTAACTGTGAACAATCACCTGGCAGGCAGTGAAAAATTATCTCGATTAGGACTAGGACTAGGCTTTGGGAATGTCTGTGAGGGGTTGCCTTCATTGTGTTCATCTGTGTAACACAAAAAGACTTGTTTTAACTGGCGGGGGGGCATTGCTCATGTGGAGAATCTTGGACTGAATCAAATGAAAAAGAGAACTGAGCATGTGTTCACCTTTCCCTATTGTCTGATTCTGGATATGATATGAGAAGCTGCTTCAGGCCCCTGTGGTCTTGACTTCTGTGCTGTCTTAGTTAGGATCTCTATTGCTCTGGTAAAGCATTGTGACCAAACGCAGTATGGGAAGGAAATGGCTTATTTAGGTTAGACATCCTGAATCACAGTCCACCAAGGGAAACCGAAGCAGGAACCTGGAGCAGAGGCCATGGAGAGGTGCTGCTTACTGGCTTGCTCCTCATGACTTGCTTGGCCTGCTTTCTTATAGAATCCAGGATCTCCAGTCCAGGGTAGCACCACCCACATTGGGAAGGGCTGCCCCCCTTCAATAAGTAATTAAGAGAATGCCCTATAGACTTTCCTATAGGTGATCTGATGGAGGAATTTTCCCAGGATTCTTTCTTTCCAGATACATCTAGGTTTGTGTCAAGTTGACAAAAACTAACGGGCATTCTTACTATGATGTTGATGTGGGAGTGTCATATATCAATCTTTTGCTTTCATTGGTTAATCAATAAAGAAACTGTTTGGCCTGATAGGTTAGAACATAGGTGGGTGGAGTAAACAGAACAGAATGCTGGGAGGAAGAGGAAGTGAGGCAGATGCCATGCCTCTCCTCTCCAGGGCAGACGCGATGAAGCAAGCCGCCAGGTCAGACATGCTGAATCTTTCCCGGTAAGACTGGTACTACACAGATTACTAAATATGGGTTAGGCAAGATGTGAGAATTAGCCATTAAGAGGCTAGAACTAATGGGCCAAGCAGTGTTTAAAAGAATACAGTTTCCGTGTTATTATTTCGGGGCATAAGCTAGCCAGGCAGCCAGGAGCTGGGCGGCAGGAACGCTGCCTGCAGCTCCTACTACTTGATGCAAGCCTGAACTGTGAGCCATGACAATCCCTTTTCTCTTCCAGTTACTGTCCTTCAAGTATTTGTAAAAAGATTCATTTGTTTTCGCTGTGTGTCTGTACGCAGGCATGCCCTAGTGCTTGAAGGTCAGAGGGATTGCATGCCCTGGAGCTGGAGTTACAGGCAGTTGTGAGTTGCCTGATGTGGGTGCTGGGAATTGCTCTTGGATCTTTTGGAAGAGGAACAAGTGCTCTTACCGCTGAGACATCTCTCTAGCCTCTGTCCGAGTATCATATCCCAGCAACAGGAAAAGAACTAGAGCAAGGTCTTTAGTTGTTTTGTGGGGAAAAGCGATGTGGTAGTTTTTTCGTATCCAAATGAACAACAACAGAGATGAGGCATGGGGGTGCATACCTGTAAATCAGGAGTCTGGCCAGGCGGTGGCGCACGCCTTTAATCCCAACACTTTGGAGGCAGAGGCAGGCGGATCTCTGGGAGTTTGAGGCCAGCCTGGTCTACAGAGTGAGTTCTGGGGCAGCCAGGGCAGTTAAACAGAGAAACCCTGTTTCTAAAAAAAAGGAAAAGAACCCTGAAGAGTGCAACAGGAGGATTATGGGTCAAAGGACAGCCTGGGTTACACAGACAGACACCGTCTCAAGAGAAAATAACCTATCAAATTCATCTATCTATCTATCTATCTATCTATCTATCTATCTATCTATCTATCTATCTATCTATCTATCTATCTATCTATCTTTTTTTTCTATCTATCTATCTATCTATCTATCTATCTATCTATCTATCTATCTATCTATCTATCTATCTACACACCTACATTTAGACACACACACACATATATATTCTATATATCACATATATTCTATATAACATATATGAGTTAACTAAATGTTAACATATATAATCCTTACATCAATCCTATAAAAACGTCGTAATTGTCTTAAAAATGCAATGAGAAAACATGCACACAAACAGAAAGTAATTTGTTCAGTCCTACTAAAGTCATGTAGCAAAGAGCTGAAATCTGTACTTGGGCAGTTCTATCCAAGAATGCAAGTTCTTCACCCTTACATGATGTTGTCTTTGTAAATTCTAGAAATCACACTTTGAGGTACTGTTGTCCCTGGTCTCCTGCAAGCAGAGAAGGGGAGCTGGTTGGGAAGATGAAAGGGATTAGATGAAAGAGGGAGGGGAACAAGAGAGAGGAAGAGTAATGGACGTGCACATGTGTGTGCAAATTTGAGATCTGGATACATTGTGCACATGTATGAAAATGCCATAAATTAAACGCACACGTACACACGTAACAATAATAAAGAAAATGAGGCTATCAACTTGAGAGCGTGGGGGTGAACACAGGATAGGTTCCAGGGAAAGTAGCTAGAAGGAGCTAGAGGGAGGAAGGGAGGAAGGAAGGAAATGATGTAATTCTATTTCAATTTAAAACAGTATTTTTAGGCTGTGTGTGGTAGCACACACCCTTAATCCCAGCACTAGGGAAGGAGAGATAGATGGATCTCTGTCAGTTTGGGGCCAACCTGGTCTACATAGTGAACTCTACGCCAGTTAAGACTACGTAGAGAAACCTGTGTTAAAAACTAAAAGCAGAAAACAAAACAACCATTTTAAACAATTTTAAATTGTATTTAGCTCACAGTTTTAGAAGCTATGAATTCAAATGAACAGTGTGACACTGATCCAGGCTGTGTCACATCATGGTGGGACTTTTGCATCTCTCTACATGTATGTTCTCTTCTTCCTCCTCATTCTTCCCTCCCCTAGTAGTGCCAGTAGGATTCAGGCATTACAACTTCACCCTAATGATCTAAACTAACCACCTTCCAAAGGGCTATTGTTTTTAATGTTTTATTAGCATATGTATATTTTTCATAATGTATGTTTGTGTATTCACAAATACATAACTATAACCTGCTAAGTCTGTTTTTGTTGCTAGTATGCATATAGTTTCAGGGCTGACTGCTCCGTGTTGGACATCCACTAAAGGTGCACATTCCTGGAAAGGGTAATTTTCCTTCTCCTAGCTGCCCGTTAGTTGCCTGCAGTACTTTGTAACAGGGTGGCAGCTATGCTTTTTTTGTGTGTAAGGATAGTTTTAGACTGTAGTAAGAAATTATGCTGGTCTAGCCAAGTGGCAGTGGCAGATTCTTTTCCAAGGTCCATGACCTCACTAGCCCCCAAAAGTTGGCGCGGTTTCCAGTACCGGGCACTATTTCCCTCCTGTTGAGTGGGCCTCATCAAAGAAGCCTCTCTTTACAGCAAATGGAAACCATCACAGGAAAACATGACTGGACACAATGCAGACAAATCAACTTTACACACACACACACGCATGCACACACGCACGCATGCAAGCAAGCAAAGGCAGAATGCAGTGAATCTGTCAGGGGTAGTATCAAGCTGAGAAACCCTGCAAAGCACTTAAATGCCCTTTGCAGGATATCTTAGAAATAAATTTCTGGACTGACAAGCTTCTCGGTTTGAGCTCAGAGCTTCCTCAATATCTAGCACTCAATCAATACTTTAAAATGAACAAATAAACTCTTTCCACCTAAAAGCTGATGGTTAGCAACTTGCCCGACTGAGAGAGCTAGAGAAGTAGACAAGCATGTTGACTAAAGTGTAATGTGAGAGCAAAAACCGTGCGAGTGACTCAAGTGTCCGTCAACAGGAAACTGGTCTGTGGCCTGTGCCTGAGAGGAGGCCCAGCACGATGGGCAAGGGCATAGGCCCAGAGCCAGAATGCTCGCCTCTGCATCTGGCTCTGCCACTTACTAGAGAAAATCGGCACCAGCTTTCTAGCCTTATTGTACTTCAGCTGCTCGAGCTACAGAACAGGGAAACAAAAAGACCCAGAGCGTGTGCCTCCTCTTTTACTGCCACGCTGTCCAGTACAAAAGCCACACTGTGAGAGGAAGGGTGGTCATGCAATGTCACCTTGGACTGCGGGAGAGAAGTCAGCAGCCATGGGAAAGAGCGCTATGTCTCATCACTTTGTTGCAAGCAGTGAATTTCTATGTTCTGGTGTTTAGCAAGTACTCAAGTGTTTTCATTGCAGCTACTCATACGGAGCTGCTAAAAAGACTTATCAGATGCTATCTTAATTTGCTTTCTATTGCTGTGATAAACACCATAACCAAAAGCCACTTGGGGAAGAAATGATTTATTTCACCTCACAGCTTCTCGTGAAGGTATTAGGGCAGGGACTCAAGTAAGGAACCTGGAGGCAGGAACTGACACGGAGGCCATGGAAAAATGGTGCTTTCTGGCTTGCTCCTCATAGCTTCCTCAGCCTTCTTTCTTAACAGGACCCCCTGTCCAGGGATGCTCTGCCCACAGGGGTTGGACTCCCCCACATCAATCATTAGTAAGGAAAATTCCCCATGGCCTTGCTCACAGACCAGTCTTACAGAGGTACTTCCTCAGTGGAGGCTCCTTCCTCCAACATAGCTCTAGCTTGTATCAAGCTAGACTAACCACACTAACCACCACAGATGCCAAACATACATTTTAGGTCAAAGCAAACATCTGTTAGAATGCTACACTTGATAAAAGTCCAATTTTGTAAGTGCATTTATAAATCTATGTGTGAAAATGTGCAGAAAGAAAGCCTAGACAAATATACACCAAACTGTTTACTGACACTGCTGGGGAGCTGCATAAATGGAATTCTCTCTTTTTTTCTTTACCCGCCCCCACTTTTGACAAACTATTTATTATTCTCAGAAGAAAAAACTTGGAGTTTTAAGGTGGACAAGTGTAGGGAAGAACAGAATGAGACGTCTTCCTGTAGCTACAGATGCCTTGCCTCAGCCCGAGGTGACCTGGCACGACCGTCGTTCCTCTCCCGACGTGACCTTTCTACTAGACAACATGGTAGCAAGAAAGGAGGCACACATGACGTATGTGCCCCTAAAATCAATTCCTACAGCATAGCCAAAGCCAAGTGTCTACTTCTGATGCACCTGACATCGTGAATAAACCCAAGAAACTCCCTGTCAAACAGGAAGAGACCTGTGAGATAATCTAAGCAACCCTTAATTGACAGGTGGAAATTGACAAGGAAAGGCATTCCTGTGATAAGACCTATCAAGCACTTTTGAGAAATACAATTTATTTCCCACCTGAAGGCTTAAAGATGCATCGTCATAGGTGAGAATTTTATGCCAAGAGCCAATTAACTCAATAAAGCTGGAACTTTCCTACTAGTAGTGAGATCGTAAGTGATTTTGGAGAGAAAATTGAGACTATGTCTTAAAGCTGCTGCTGCTCATATTTTATGAGTGGACAGTTTCATTCCAGATAATCTTCCTGACGGAAGCATTCACCTAAACGTAACTACCTAAGAAGGAACACAGAAGCCCTGGTGGTCAAAGCTCCGAGCTGGAGGTTGTCTAAACCATCAGAAGTAGAATGTGGTAAAGAAATTCTGCTTAGGTTCATAAATACATTACTGAAAAATAAGTGAATTCAAGCCATATATTGCAATATGGACAGATTTTGTAAGTATAATATTGACTAAAAAACAAGTTGTAGAATAATATGTACATTGAATGCCATTGATACAAAATATAAAGAGCAGCATATGTTTTTAAACACACATATATACACATATATGAATATATCTATACACACACATAGAGAGAGAGAAAGAATTAAGGTATGAATAAATGAAAGAGAGTAACAAAAACTACATCAAGGATAGTATTCACTGTGGAGGGAGGGAGCTTTAATTATGAAAGAATTGACTATTAGTAATGTCTTTCTGGACATCACATTATTCTTGATGCTGCTTTGAATGTGCAAAACATTTCATAACATAGTGCTTTTAGAAATTCAACAAATCCAGTGCCGAATGGAAAGCTGATCATTTTCAGATATACCAAGACACTAAATGCAGTGCAATAAATATAGATGCTGCATTTAAAATTAGAAAATCGGTCCTTAAAGCTTCTTCATTTTTTTTCTGGGATCAGTTCCACAGGAGGGACCCCTCTAGAGACCTAGCAGTTGGGTGCAGTAGGTGGAAATCAGGAGATAATCTCTCAGCCTTTCGTTAGCTATAGGAAGGAGAGCAATTTGGTTAGACTCTTGGGTTTGCACGTTGAAGCTACAATGCTGGAGCAGATTGTCTTAGAGACTTTTGTTTTCAGATGACTGCTTCTTTCAAGTTTTTGTTTCTTTGTTTGTTTGTCTGATTAACTGGTTAGTTAGCAACAATGGCTAAACTCATCCCTGCAAAATGCTCAAGTGTTTCCTACATCAAAAAATATTCAGATTTATTCTTAGCCGTTTTCCTCAGAGCCTTTAATATTGTTTATGTATGTTATCACACTCCAAGGGGAAAATTCAATTAAGAAGCATTTCCAAAACATTGCTTGTACCCCCACACACAGACACACACTTTAAAACAGAATCTATTAATATTCTCCTAAAACTGTCGCCCTGGAAAGGTTTTCTTACTACTTTAGCTGTCATTGTTTGGAATCCTTTGGAAGGACTAGTCAGATGACTCAGTGGGTAAAGACACCTGCTGCCAAGCATAAGGACCTGAGTTTGATCCCTGGGACCCACATGATGGAAGGAACAGAGCTGACTTTTGCAAGTTGTCCTCTGACCTCCACATGAATCACAGCACGTGCCGCCTCTTTCCACACGCACTTGAGATAAAATAAAAGGTAATAAAAGATTAAAAAAAGACTAAGACTCCCTTTGAAGGGAAGACTGTGATAATGTTCTGTATCATCCACTGAGTGGGGTTTCTCTCAGTGAATGTCCTTGATCAGTTTTGAGATCTAGCCTCCCCAGTATAATGGCGGATCGAACACCAGAAACTTCTGAGCATTGGCGATGGGAAGGACTATATCCTAAATGTGTTCTTTCCCCCCCTGGATTTTGGGTCTATCCTAAGTTTGCTGCTTCAAGGCAAGCACCCTTCTTTTAGGTGACAGCAGAGTGAAAGGTGTCCCTGGTGGCAGCTCAAAGCCGCTCAGCTAGGGCCTAATCCGGAAGGTACAAGTCTCTCCCTCTGTGCCTTCATCTCCCACATCAAGAGTTGGCAGGGGTCAGCACTTCAAGGCAGAGAGACCTGCTTGCCCAGGGAAGGAGCGGCATCCTCTTCCTTCAGGGACAGGACATTTACTTCAACTTCCAGCACTGAGATTCCTTGGACCCTTCTCCCCACCCAAACCTCAGCCCAAGAATCGCTAAGATGTGTGGCTTCCACCAGACTTTCTTGGAGGTGACTTACTTTCTAATTTAGAAATGAAGATTCGTTTGTAAAAGTATACATAGAGATGTTTAATGCCTTTGTCCTTCTGAACAATGGAAAGGAAAGCACAAAAGTGTGTTCTCTTTCTGACTGCAAACATCATGCTCTAATGGCAGCTAACAGGAGCTGCTCCTGAGATCTCTTCTCCCCACCCCCAGCTACCTCACCTGTTTGGAACCCTTGAGATCTGTCCCCACTTATCTATCAAAAGAAGGATAAACAGCATTTACCCATCCAGTCCCAGTCCCACGTACCAGGTTGGGGCACTTAGCCTGGGGCTAGGAGAGGCAGGGAATATAGAAGGAAATGGGGTGTTGGACTCTGGAGAAGTAAGCTCTGTGTCAAATCACTCCAAACTGTGCTCTGCCGGTTACAGGAGGCAAAGAAGAAATCAGAAAACAGAGCAGACAATGGGGAAAATTGCATCAGGGAAAATGAAGGGGGTCAGGAAGTCAGTGCAGAGATGCTATGATCCCTTAACTGGGGGCTCTGAGGCCTGAGCCCAGTTTACTTCAGGGAAAAACTCCCGTGTCCTGTCTCCTGGCCAGAACACTCATTTGCTCAGAAAATTAGAGGTCTAGTATTGCCTCTCTCCTCTTCCCAGCAAATGCTTTCCACACATACGCCTTCCCTCTCACCGGTAAGCCTGCCCTTAGACAAAAAGCATGCCACTGAAAAATCTAAGTTAAATAAATAAACACCCCATTCCTATCAAAGAAAGAAACCATGGACCTTCCTCTTACTCATCTTTTAGATCACAATTGCTCAAATTGGCTTGAGTTACTAGTCTTCTGTGTCTTTCTCCTTTATGAATCCAATCAGTGACTACTTCATTAGAAAGCATTTTTAATGCAAGTTTCCCCTCAGAGGCACATGCAAGCGGACAAGAACAGGCGGACCGACACCCCCTTAGACAGTGCTAGCCCTGAAGCTTCCCTTCTTTCAGCCAGCTGAATGAGGGCGAGGCTTGGGAATAATTGCTCCGTGGCCTACCTTCGGATTCCGTCAGGTCTGTGAAGCAGGCGGGTAGCTTGGAGGCTGGGAGGCCCGGGCTAAGCCGCCTCTGTGAATCAGCAAAGAAGTCCCTGAGACAGGGATGCCGACAGCTGCTGTGTGCACACTCTCCCTCTGTCTCTCCCACCTCCCTGTCCTCCTTCTCCTTCTCCTCCTCCTCCCCTCTCGGTGCAGCTCTGTGTTGCTATGCAATCATCCCCAGTACTAACAGCACCGTTCCGACCTCCGGCAACGATACCCTTGACTGGACGAATGTCGAGAGAGCAAGGACAGTTTTCTCAAAGTACCAGAGCCGCCGTGGTGGCAGCTCTCGGAGATTTTCAATTCATTAGGAGCAGAAGAGCAAAGCGGAAGAGCCTGAAAGGCAGAGGGGGAGAGGGGGAGAAGGAGGAGAGACTTCCACTGGGAGGAGGAGACAAAAGAGCCCTGGAGATCAATAGGAGCTGCTGAGCCGAGCAAAGTGTCTGGCCCCCAACTTCCACATATCCAGCCCAGAGCCAAAACCAACTTTGGAGCCAGCAGCTGGCAGGGGCCCCTCAGTAGCCAGTCCAGGATCCAATTTCTGTTCCGGGAGTGTTCTGAAACACTTCTCTCACAATTGTCATTGATACTCAAGGTGCAGTCTGGGGCACAGCACAGTCTGCCAGTGACCTCTGAGCTCTTGGAGTCACTCCCTCTTGGCCCTTCAGTGTGTGAAACTCAACAAGTAAAGGAAAGAAAAGGGACTTTGAATGATTTGAGAGAACACAGCTCCTTCCTGGTGCACCCCACTGGCTTCCCTACTTACTGCCATTGATTTCGTCCACACCGGCTCTTACTCTTTTAACTGTGAAAGATTTAAGTTGCCCACACCTCGACAGATCGGATGCAGGACATCACATTCCTTTACTGAGGGCTCAGCACACAGCAGGTCATGTAACAGATTTGTTGAGAGAGTGAGCAATGCATGGGTGGCGCATAAAGGCTGTCAGAAAATGCTCACCGCCATCTTCCTAGCCCTAAGAGACTAAGGATTGAAGCCCTTGCAGCTCCAGGCCTTGGCAAACAGACCCCTTCCTTCCTCCCTCTGCTTCTGAGAACTGTACAGGAGAAGGGGACTGCTTTGGGGTGTTACAGAATTCCGCTGAGGATGGGAACTATGTTCTGATGGCAGTGGAACTTAAAACAGAAAAACGCTTCTGAATTAGTGGGATCTGGGACTGGTGTTCGTATGTTGAAAGGACTGGGAACTATTACAATGACTATTATCTCTGTTTTATTATTATTATTTATTGAGTTTGTACTTCATTTTGCGATTCTTTTAAATGGCAGAAGTTTTTTATTTGTTTTTTTTTTTATTTGAGACACGATATTATGTATCCCAGGCTGACCTCAAACTTGCTATGCAATTAAGGGTGACCTTGAATTTCTGATCCTTCTGCCTTCACCTCCTGGTCCTGCCATTATAGGCCTGCAGCACCATGTTGGTTTATGTTGTGGCAGAGGACAAATCTAGCCAACCACATCACCAACTGAACTTTATCTCAAGCCTTGAGAAAAATATTTTAAAATAATTTAAGTTGAAAAATAGTAATGGTGCTTATTCAGTGGGGTGTAATTGGATGCTTTAATCAATCTATATTTACACTGTAGAGATGCTCAGCTAATTAATATAGCACATCTCACCAGCTTAGCATCTTTTCTTGGTGGAAATGCTATAGCCTTTTAGCAATTTGGGAAGAAGCTCATTATTATCTGTAGTCACGTGGTACAATATTATCATTATGAATGTTTTCAATATAATTATTAATCAAGTGCCTCTGTTAGGAAAAAGTGTGTGTGTATGTATGAGTGTGCGCACATGCGTTTCAGAATAAGATTTAAAAAACTGAAGTCGCTGGCTTCAGCAAATGGCTAGAAATAAGGCCTGGTCCCTTTGAAGGAAACAAAATGGGAACTAACTGCCCTTCCCAGAAGCTTTTAAAAATATTTATTTTTATTTTTTTGTGTGTGAGTGGATTGCTTACATAAATGAATGCGCACCATGTGTATGTATGTCTGGTATCCGTGGAAGTCAGAGAGGGGTGTCAGACTCCCTGGAACTGGAGTCACTAGGAACAGTTATGAGCCACCATGTGTATGCTGGGAACTGGATCTGGGTCCCCTGAAAAGAGCAGTAAATGCTCTTAGTCACAAAGACACCAGGCCCCAACCAGGTGCAAGAAATATCACTAGTTTCTGGGCTGGTAGAGTGTTTGCTTCACAAGTGTGGGGACCAGAGTTTGGTTCTCAAGCACCATGTAAAAAAGGCCCAGAGACTAAATGCCGAGTCGGCAAGATGGGCAGCAGAGGCAGTCCCAATTGTAGAACTTGTTGGCCAGCTGACCGCGCACTCATTAAAGTTCCAAGTCAATGACCTTGTCTGAAATGAAAAGAAGGACCCTTGAGGTTGTCCTTTAACCTCCACACCAGGACCCACCCCCACCTCCTTCCCCAAACACAAACAAGAATGGGCGCTCCCACACTCACACTGTGCTGGAAAATTTTTGGTTTTGGGTGATTGGCTTTTGTCATCTCCGCACAAGCTTGAGTGATCTGGGAAGGGAGAGCATCCGTCAGTAAGGAACTGCTTCCAAGAGACAGGCGGATCTCTGTGAGTTCAAGGCCAGACTGGTCTACAAGAGCTAGTTCCAGGACAGGCTCCAAAACTACAGAGAAACCCTGTCTCGAAAAAACCAAAGAGAGAGAGAGAGAGAGAGAGAGAGAGAGAGAGAGAGAGAGAGAGAGAGAGAGAGAGAGAGAGAGAGAGAGAACAGAATTAAAAAAGGGGGAGGACTGGAGAGATGGCTCAGTGGTTAGGAGCACTGACTACTCTTCCAGAGGACCTGGGTTCAATTCCCAGCCCTCACATGGCAGCTCACAACTGTCTGAAGATCTAGTTGCAGTGGATCTGACAGCTTCACACCAATGCACATAAAATAAAGTTAAATAAACTATAAAAATATTTTTTTTTTTTAAAAAAGGAACTGCTTCCATCAGATTGGCCTGTAGGTGAGTCTATGGGGCATTTTCTTAATTAATGATTGATGTGGGAGGGCCCAACCCACTGTGGGCAGTGCCATCTCTAGGAAGGTGAACCTGGGTTTTATAAAAACGCAAGCTGAGTGAGCCATGAAGAGAAAGCCAGTAAGCCATGTTTCTCTACAGTCTCTGCTTCAGTTCCTGCCTCCAGGTTCCAGCTTTGGCTTCTCTGGTGAAGGGCCGTGACCTGTGTCATGAATGTCAAATCCCTCCCTTCCCTTTTGGTCACGATCTTTTACCACAGCAATTGAATGTAAACTAAAACAAAAACTACCATCATCAAAATAAAATGAGTGGCCCGTCTCTGGAGGAGCTTTTGAGAACATGCCCAATTTCTCAATGTTCTTCAACAGAACTGGTAGCCAGATAGTGCCACCCGGGCCTTACTGTGTGCTTGGCCCTGGATTTACCACTACATTCTGATTCTGAACCTTAGCAGTCCTTAACACTTGACTGGGAAAGCTGGGCAGTGGTGGTGGACACCTTTAATCCCAGCACTCGGGAAGCAGAGGCGGGCAGATCTCTGTGAGTTCGAGGCCAAGCCTGGTCTATAGAGTGCAAGTTTCAGGACAGGCTCCAAAGCTACAGAGAAACCCTGCGTCAAAAAACCAAAACCAACCCAAAACCAAAACAGCGGACTGGGCATGCTCTGAAGAGGCGATAATTAGAACGGAGACCAGAGGGAACGTTCTGAGAATGTGTGTGGGCTGCCATGGACATAGACTAAAATGTACATACACAGATAGGGAGCCTGGCTCATTCCTGACCCTTGGCACCACCTCGCTAGCATGCTCCACAAATCTCAGCGAAGGAAGGTCTGGAAGGAGGAAGATGAGGGAGCCTGATGGGGAACATGCTTTTCACTTTGATGGCACTTGGACTTGCCCAGGTCACAAGAAGCACTTGTAATAATCCTTTACATGTCTCTTTCCTGTTTCCAAAGCAAGCATCCAGACTGCAACTACAAAAGTACAGTGCCAATCTCAGGGAAAATAAACCCGTAGAGTGTATCTTGAGGGGGGCAACAAAATGCTTCTCAAAATGTCTTTCTCACAGGCTAGGACAGCAGAAAGGATCTTCACCCTGCTCTTTAGAGGGTTCCTATGAGACAGAAAACACTAAGCCACCATCGGCTAATGTCTTGCTTTTCTCATTGCTGTGACAGAATATTTGATGACAGCCACTTAAGGAAGGAAGAAGGCTGGGGAGATGGCTCAGCAGGTAAGGGTGCCTGCAGCCAAGCTCAATGAGCTAAATTCAGTCTGGAGACTCTGCTATATAACAGTTTCCTCCAAGATTGAAACCTTCCAGCATGCAGGGAAACCCTTTAAAGATAAACAACGCTAACTAGCTTCAGGAAGTCCCTAAAACTGAACAGACTGACTAGATCCCTCCCTGCTAGAGTAAACCTAGCCAAGCTGCAAAGAATTGCAGAGCTGCTGAGCTGTCCAGAAGACTCAGTCAAGCCGAGCTGCAAAGAAGACTGAGATCAGACCACCTGCCTGGAAGAAGCAGAAGCCAGTTGGACTGCCTGGAAGAGGTTTTGATCAACTGAGGCGACACTATTCAACCTGCTGAGCTGCCTGCAGACTGTGCGACGTGCTCCCAGGTTCCCAGCGTTGTGAACTGTTACCCATTCTTGTGTGGGCTTTGGTGACGCAGCTGTCTTTGAATCATTTCTGCGCCTGTAAGTGACCCTCATCCATGCTCCTGTAAGTAACCCCAGTCAAACTCATTGGTCCCAGTTAGACTTTGGTGGTGTCTGTACTTTGGCCTGTCCCACACTCCTTGTCTGGGGTGAGTAGATCTGCGGGCTGCATCTCCACGGGTCAAGTTTTGTCACATTGTGGAAAGGGAGAACTGACTCCTTCAAATTGTCCTCTGAGCTCCACACATGTGCTGTAGCTGGTGGGTAGCCCGTTACACAAAACAAATCAATGTAATTAAGGAAGGAAGAGTTTGTTTTGACTCACAGTTTAAGGATGTAGTCCATCATGGCAGGGGATGTGAAGCAGTGGATCCTATTGTATTCACAATCAGGAAACAGAGAGTGAAGAATGCTGTTGCTCGATTCACGTTCCTCTTTACATTCAGTCCTGGATTCCAGCCCATGAAATGGCATCATTTACATTTAAGATTGAGTTTCCCACTTTCGTTAGCCCCATTTAGCAACTCCCTTACAGGCACATCCCGAGTTTTGTCTCCTAGGTGTAATGATTGCTCTGTCTCTTTAAGAGACAAGCCACGCCCATTCCCTCCCCCTTCTGCTGAGACAGGCTGATCTTCAGCTTCCAGCCTGAGTTCTCTCTTTTCCATCTCCTTCTCGGAGATGCAGCTTTGGTCTTCTCCCTTTCCTTCCATAACCACCTTTGTCTCTCAACCGCTGTAGCGTGGCTCACCACCCAGGACCAGCCACCTTTGGAGACCAGCAGCAAGGTCTCATGCGCAGTCCCTGCCTAGGACTGGCTGCTCTCGGGACCTGCTGCCCCCTGCCTGCCGCCACATGGCCTGCTACCACTGCTTGGGGACCTGCAGCATTTCCGCTGCCTGCCACCGCCAGGGATTCTGCAGCATTTTTTAATTTTTCCATTACACCAGGTGATTCTCAATCCTATTGGCAATATTACCATCGCAGCTGGGAACACCTAAGATGCAATTAAACAACAGTTTATTATTATAAATATTATTACTATTATTGTTAAACATTTACTATGAACAAGGTATGACTCATATGTATTGCTTTGTTCAGTTACTAGTCCCAGCAAATAGTTTTCATTAGTACTTCTACTTTACAGCATGAGTATTATGACACAGTAACATTAAGCAATAACCCAAGCAAGCCCAAGGTCACATAACTAATAAATTATGAATCTAAGGTTTAACAGACCACATTGGCAAATACTTACACGATTAACCATGATGCTTATATGCACGGTCTAATCCAGTGTCAGGCTTAGTAAGTCACTGAGACAAGTGTGGCAAGGGCAGATAAATTCCCAGGAGAGCTTCTATCTCTTTCATGCTTTCCCTCAAGCTATTTTACCTACTCAAAATATTTTTTTCTTCTTTTGTAGGTTAGAGATATAAGGGACCTTAGCAATCATTCTTAGGAATTGAGGAGTGCCAAGTTGAGCTGGCTCTACAAACACTTGGTTTATACTGTGATTGAGTTTTAAAGGGGGAAATATTATGGTGACTTTTATATGAGGTAGACATTCCCAGGTTGCCATGATCCTCACCCTGCCCCCTACTCAAATCTTCTCCCTGTGCTACCTGCTTAGCCCTTGGAAGTTGTGGAGAATATGTTGTCTCCTAGGGCAGTGAGGGCTCATTTATTGCCGCTGTTGGTCTTTTGGGATATTTGAAGGAGGGTTAAAGGTTTTGGTTTTGCCACGGGAGTTGGAATGAAAAGAGCCTCTAGGTATGTTTCAGGAGAGAAAGCTTGTTTGCTTACCATCACACCACAACTGGACAGTAAGTTCACTTTGCCATTTGAATGCCAAAAACTTACTTTCTTCAATAAAAATTTGGAGCAAGCAGAACAATCCTACAGCCTAGTCAACTATATTTCTGAGGCAAACAGACAAAGAAGGACATGTCCACATACAAGCTTTGACTTTACCCAACATCAGTAGCTATAAGAGAATGTGTGATGCCCACTCTAGTATCACTGAGCCACACTTTACAGGGTAGACTCGGGCAGGAAGAGCATTTCAGGTAGAGAGAAAATGTGTATAAGAATACAAATGCCAAAGAACATGATTTGCTAAGGAACTACAAGTGCTTGTTAAGTACATAAATTTAAGATAGATCTGCAGGTGTGAAAAGGGAGAAGGTTCCAGCAGGAGCTGAAGCTATGAAGGCACACAGATCAGGCCATAGAAGGAATGGAATCCTATGCAAAAAGGAATTAAGAATTTTAAGCAAGAAGTATTGGGGGAGGCTGCTTATTTGTTCCCTGCTTCCCAGACCCGAAATAATCACCCAGAAACTGTATTAATTAAATCACTGGTTGACCTATTAGCTTCAGCTTCTTATTGACTAGCTCTTATATCTTAAATTAACCCATTTCTATTAGTCTGTGTATTGCCACATGACTGTGGCTTACCGGCAAGGTTCCAGTGTGGCTGTCTCCTGTGGGTGGCTACATGGCTTCTCATTGACTCCACCTTCTTTCTCTCAGCATTCAGTTTAGTTTTCCTGCCTAGCTCTAGTCTGTCAAGTCACTGGCCAAAACAGCTTTATTCATTAACCAATAAAAACAACACTTATACAGAAGGACTTCCCACACCAAAAAAGGTAATATGATCAAATTTTGTCTTTAGCAGTATTTCTTCCAGTGGCTTTTGTTCACACAGCCATTACCAAGGGCCTCCCATACACTGAGCTCTTTGCTGCACCACAGGGCCATACCAAAAATTATGAAATGACTTTCAGGTTGTTCATAGTCAAATAAGTGAGGTAGCTAATGAGACATAAACACAATGGAGTGGTGAGCAGAATGAAGGCTGTACCAAAAGAGAGAAAGACCAAGAGCTTGGGATGCAGTTGTAGTTTCTAACTGATGAGGGCATGAAGCAGGGCATTGGGGCTGAGGGTGGAAAAATGGGCATTGAGCACCATCGTGGAAAAAGTGTCTTATTCCACCTAATGGCTCTTCTTCATACTACTTTTCTTCTTAACATTTCTTTCTAGCCTGGTTATTTGCTAAGTGTCTGAAAGCAAAATAAACTTTGAGTATAGGTTTTTTTTTTTTTGGCCTTTGGGCATGGGAAAGTTAGTGTAGTTAATTTCCATTCCCTTCTGCCATTCCATGGCCCTGTTCATTGACTCCATGACCAACTTTACCACAGTACTACTTCAAGTCATTTCTATTCTTCCTAAACAGGCAATGCCAGGCACTTGTATCAGCAAATTCTTGTTTTTCTTGGCTGAATAGGTCTATGGTCCCTATGCAAACTTTTCTCTTCCTCATAATTTCTTAGTCTTTTCCATCATCTTCAGGTAAACCACAATTAATTTTTCTTTGAGATCAATATCCATGACCTCACAGCATTTTATTGTCAATGCCCATGCCCTCATGCATTCACTCTGTATCACCCCTAAATACCACTCTCCGCTTCCCCCTTTCCCTGTCCCTATTCCCTTCTCTGTCTCCATCTCTTTATTATCTTCAATACCTTCATGGCTGCTCACTCTTTCCTTGTTGCCTGAAAAGATGAGAGGGTGAGAAGTTTGCTGACTGCTGTGGTCTGGGAAGTGGAAAGCATAACCACCTACTAGAGAAAGTCCCCTGACACACCCCACGCACTTCCCACACACAGCCAGTTTCGGAGAGAAGAAACATCATCAGAGAAGAGAACTCCCAGATCTCAGGTAAGCCAGAAAAGTGGAAAAGTAGGACTAAAACCGCAGTGGACAAAAAATGATTGTGAATTGTCATTTATTATTTGCAAAATGTCTCCTGACATATTTTATTCTTACAGAAGAAATTCTTTCCAAGGAATGGAAATCCCATGCAGTAAAAATCAAATTGGCTAGCAGAGAAACAGAGAGATGGAAAATATCTTGAGACAGTCAAGATTAATAGGGATTGAAATGGGAGGAGTGAGACACACAGGAGGGAGGGATTTTCATCAAGTATATATAACATCGAGGAAGAAAGTAACAAGTTGGGAGATTGGCTGTAAGTTTAGGAAGACAGTGTCACAAGGCTGAGAAGGCTTGCTTTTGTCACTTGAGTTGGTAAAGACTAAAGGGTGAATTAACGTTCCAGCCAGTACCCCGAGCACTCCATTGGGGTTTGCTGAACATTTCAAGATGCTGAACTCATTTTACACACTTGGCTACCTCCCACCCACTTCTCCTGTTCTTCAAGCTTCTGCTAAACCAGACCCAGCAGCTGGGATGTTACATAACCAAATAGTATGTTCTATTTATGTTCTCAAATATATTCTCTTTAGACCCAAACCACTCAATCTGCAGTTAAAGCAGTAGAAAGAACACTGAATCAGGAGTCAAAGGTTCTAACTCCAATTTTACTACAAAATTACTGTTAGTCCTTTTGAGCCTTGAGATTTTTTGATATTTCACCAAAAAGTAGGTAATAGCTGCCCTGTTTACTTCACTCATTAGGTGGACAATCCGAGAGAAGGGTAGGTGTGAATATACCTAGTGCATATATTGAAATCATAAAGTGCTTTCCAAACATAAGAGGTTACTATTTCCATTATTTCAAGGTCCTGGTGCTTTCCTTCTCTAAAGAGGACACAAAGACCTACAGCAGATGATAGCAGCCAAGAGAGCATGCCAGGAACCTATTTAGCTCCCTATTTCTATCATGGATCAGACACTATAGTTCTTCAACTACAGCGCTGAGCATTCAATTTCAGATCATCCTTCATAGTAGCCACCTTTCAGCCCAGACTGTTAAACATATGCGCATTTCTGTGTGAGCTTCCAGGATAAGGTGTACAACTCAGGGAGAGCTACAGGCTCTCTGGGCCACACAGAACTGCTATTGATTTGTGCTTTCATAGTGCTCAGGCAGATGAGGCAAGGCAGGCACCAGCATTTGAGAAAAGAAGGGGATTAATATTTTAGAGGATTATATTTTGTGCCAAACACAGCATAAAGCACTTGAAATCTGTTACCTTTCAGAATGCCTACAGCACTCCAGCAAGGTAAGGACTGTTATCCCCAATTTTACACAGAAGGCAACTGCAGTTCCACGAGGTTATGTGAAATGCAAGCTTGGAGTTCACTCCAAATCCACCCAACTTCAAAGCTGATGTTCTTTCTCACTTCTTGCCCATTGCCAGGCAGGCTCATAGTGTTAAAAGGGGGTGGGACATGTCCTAAGACATCATTTTATTATTTTGGCACACTTGATTGCATGCACTGCCATGACATCTAGCAAATGCCTTGGTTACCAACTGGTAAAGGACCTTTTCTAGCATGCCTTTAAAACCTGACATTGCCTTGGGAAAATAAGCAAGCCTGGGCCGAAAAGACAAGCGATGTCTGTCTTTTACATGTTGTAGCAAACTCTACATGTAGAGCCAATGTGACAGCTGCAGCCTGAAAAACTGTCACATTCCTGCCTTGCCAGTAACCGACCAAACCCAGAGCTACCACACTGGCCCTTAGACTGAATTCTTGGATTCAACCTTAGATACATGTTACAGGAGTGGACTGTCAGTAGGTACCTCCTGAGTATAACTTGAGAAAGGCTGACTCATCAAAATTACGCTCTCCACCTCTCCCCCCCCCCCCACTGGCCCTGCCACAGTGCTGACAGTTCCTGACTAATCCCTTGCTTCCGGTGAAGGCACCTGGCAAAATGTAAGGGCTGCCTTCAGTGGGCACACACCACACACATTGGTTTCTCACTTCCCTTGTAATCACCAGACTCAATACACAGAGCAAATGATTTCAAAAGGGGAAGACCTGGCCGGGCAGTGGTAGCGCACACCTTTAATCTCAGAACTCAGGAGGCAGAGGCAGGCGGATCTCTGAGTTGGAAGTCAGCTTGGGCTACAAGAGCTAGTTCCAGGACAGGCTCCAAAGCTACAGAGAAACCCTGTCTCAAAAACAACAAAAAACCCCAAACCCAAACAAAAGTGGAAGATCCAATGTGATACACACACACACACACACACACACACACACACACACACACACGCACACACGCACACACGCACATGCACACTGCACAGATAGACCAGCAGGTTCAGGTCAAAATATTTAGGAATTCCAAGCACCAATGAGATAACAGTGCAAAGCCTAAACACCCATGTAGTGTTCAAATTAAAATAAAATAACCTGTAAACAGCCTAAAAGAGACAACAGAACTCCCTTTTTAGCACTGCAATCCTTTCTTGTCGCCACACAGCTCAATGGCTTCCTCTGAGTTTAGGGGTAGGCAACCATCATTATAATCAAACATTTTGTTTGGAATTTTTAAATGAAACTTTTAATTCAATTGACACACAAACCAAATGGCGTGGATAAAAAAAATCTTTATAAATTAATAACTGTCAGTAAGTGGGAAAGAGATCCAGGTCACAGCAAAAGGAGATTTCATCTTCACCAGTCTTTCCTTCCTCCCTCTCCCTCCCTCTCCCTCCCTCTCCCTCTCTCCTTCTTCCACCCTCCCTCTTGCCTATATTGCTCCTTTTTTGAGACAGGGTCTCCCTCTGAAGTCCACAGCAGCCTGGAATGTAGATCAAGCTGACTTTAACTTGCAGAGAGCCCCCTTGATGAGGCTCCAGAGCTCATCTATCCTCTGGGCTATCTTTCTGTAAGGGGTCACGTGACACTTAACACAGCAGAAACAGGATGAAAACTATAATGAGGTATGCTTCATACAAATGAGTAATGGTGCTAGGTCTGAGCATAAAATAAGACTTTCTTTAAAAATACATTTAGTACATTTTTTAAACAGCATGTGTTAGGAAATTTTTATTTTAGGTCTGTACTGTATTTTTATATATTATACTAAATTCTGCATATCCCACTGAAAGGCTCCTCTTAGGATCTAGTTTGCACAACTTTTTAACATTTCATCCATCACCCTCCCCAAAATCTCCAAATCTAGCATCCGTCCTTTCCCCATGTCCTCCATACCCCTTGGAGCTCTGGAAGACCACTATTTCAATTTATGTCTCAACAGAGTATCCCATTCCAGACATTCTACATGCATGGAATCATACATACTGTGATCATCTGTGTCTGGATCCTTTCACTTAGCAAAATGTTGCCAACTTTCTTCCACGTTCTCCCAGGGTATTGGTATTTCATTCCTTTATGGCTGAATAATAATCCATTGTATGGCCGCGCCACATTTTTCTTTGTTTTTATTTTTTGACAGTCTCATGCACATATGCAACGAACTTTAATCCTTTTCAGTAATTCTTGAGGTTTGGAAGAATGACTTAAATATAAAGATTTTATGGGGCATGGGGTGGGGGCTGGTAAGATGACTCATTAGGTAAAGGTACCTGCTGCCAAGCCAGATGACCCCAATTTGAGCCCCAGAATCCACATGGTAGAAGGAGAGAACTGCCTACCCCAGGTTGTCGTCTGACCTCTACACAAATGCTATGGCATGCTTCCTGCCTCCACCACACCAACTACTAAAAGTAGAATTCTAAAATGGTAAGTAATCAGAAGGCAGCCTGAGATCATGTCTGATTAGCAGAACAATAGTAGCAAGCTCTCATCTAGGGTCTATGACCTTTTCCACCATGAGTTCTTGGTCAGATTTATAGGATCAATCATAAGTACTCTACCGTGGAGTAAGCCTTAAATACTCAGAAGCTGTTGGTTGCCCCTACATTTGTGCCGCTATTCTATCCATGGGCATATCTCAGCAGGCTGGTCGTTATTGTATGTAGTTCACAGGAAATAAGACTTCTGGTTACTTTTCTCCCCCTGCGTCCTACAGTAGTGTGATAACTAGGCAGCAGGGAGGAAACCTCCAGGTCAGTACAGCTTCATCTCTCTGTGCCCTGTAAGCAAACTGAGCACCGTTTTCAGCAACAGGATTCTATCATTAACTTCGGGTGGGCAACTAACACCAATAGGAATAGCCTGAGTAGACCACATTTTCCTCATCCCTTCATCAGTTATAGACATGTGGGCCACTTCCAGTTTTTCGTTACTATGAATATGACAAACATCCATGTACAAGTTTTTGCGTGGACACATGTTTCCACTATTTTGTTAACAGGATTTTTCTATGTCAATTAGGTTGGCCTTGAACCCACCACCTTCCTGCTTCAACCTCCCAAGTGCTGAGGATATTGTTTTCACTTTTTTCAAGTATATACATGAGAAAAGAATTTCAGAATGATCAATTAACCGAGCATGGTGGTGCATACTTGTTACCCCAGCAGAGCGGGCAGATGGATCTCTGCGAGTTCAAGACCAGCCTGGTTCACACAGTCATTTCTAAACCAGCCAGGGCTACACAGTGAGACCCTGCCTTAAAGAAAACAACAGATGAAGGCAAGAGATGTAGCTCAATGGCAGAGCAATTGTCCGTCATGTGTCAAGCCCTGGGTTCTATCACTAGCCTTTAAAATGGAAAAGAAGAAGAAAAGAAAGAAAAGAATTTCTGAGTTATATGGTAACTCTATGTTCAACATGTTGAGAATTACTAGGTTTTTGAGCAGTGTTTGTACCACTTATATCCTCACCGGCAAGCATAAAATTCCTATTTTTTTCTATAATCAATATACAGGGTCTATCTTTTATAGTACAGTTAACCCTTTCCTTTATGAGATATCAAATAGCAATTCTTTTTTAGAGGGAGTAGTCTTTAGTTACAGTATATAGATGGATTCCTGAATACGTGATTGATCTGCCTATTAGACCATCCACGATATGGACCAGCTGAGTTGATTAGGTTAGTAGGGCCAGACTACACATCAGGAAGGACCTCATTTGTGATAAAACATTTCTAACACTGAGCCAATTTTTTCTGTTTTGTTTTGTTTTGTTTCCTTATTTTCATGGGTATGAGTGTCTTCCCCAAATGTATGCATGTGCACCATATGCGCGCATGGTGCTGGAGACCAGAAGAGGACATCAGTTCCTTTAGGACCCTTACAGACAGTTGTGGGTGCAGGGAATCGAACGTGGGTCCTCTATAAGCTTAACTGATAAACCATCCATACAGCCCCAGCAACCCAAAACTCAAAGACGGCTAATACAGTTCCTGACTGACAGGGAAAAAAGAGCTCTATTCCAATAACTACAGCACAAAGGAGAGTGCCAAGTGCACCATGGTAAGGCCATGGCAGAACCAAGGAGTGTTGGGGCAAAGCTGCCCCTACTCAGCAGTGCACTGCATAGCAGCTCCCACATGCTATAAAACAGCTCAGATTTTAACGACTCTGCCCAGCTTCCCTAAGAAACCAAGGCCTTCTGGAAGAGCACCAAATGAGATGCTCAGAAAAATAC